>NW_023425346.1:43824380-44468925 GCF_014108415.1 Molossus molossus
CCTCATTTAAAAATATATCAAAATTTAGTCCTTACGGTCACTTGGGGGTGCTTCTCGGAAAAACAGATTCCTATTCCTTATGGAAAACCTAATGATTCAGAATCTCTCCGGGAATGAAGCCCTGGTAGTTCTCATTTTTACCAATCCCCACCCTCAGGGGATTCTTCTAAAAAGAATTATAATTTAGTGATTTCACTGATTCTACTCAGTAAATTATACTTCATTGTACCCCTGTGCCTATCTTGGAGTTGCCTCTTGCCTACAAACTCTTGGTAGGTGGCCGGCATGGCCTGTCTAGCAAGTCATACCTCATGGACATAGATTCCCCATAACTAAGTGTTGATCATGGCCTTCAAGGAATGCTAATGGTTTCTTGTAATGTTTATCCCCTCACCAGTCCTCTTGCTCACTGTCTTTTGAAGTTATGGCCAATTGGAGTCTTAAGTACATTTTATCTGCTGATTCTTCAAGATGGAGAAAGGGCAAGGGGATGGATTCTGCCCACATTAGACTTAAGCAAGATTGTAGGGAATGTACTGGAGGTTTTGTTTTCAGTGTCACAAGTGTGTGTGTGTGTGTGTGTGTGTGTAAATTAGTATAAAATGTATCTCCATGGCATCAGTCACAATAAACAAGTTCCAATCACCTGAGAAAGATATCACTAATAATTACTGAATGAATAACTGGATTTTCATGCCCCTTTCCAAATAATGTTTTAACATTAAAATATAATCTTTTGATTATTTTAAAAGTTCAGTTTTGACATGTATAATTTTTAAACTCTAAATATTTGAGCAGAAATAGAAATGATCTGAAAACACATCTCTCTTCTATACATAACTGACACTTGATTAACACTTAATTACTGACAGTATCCTTATAGTCAATTTGGCCCATCTTTAGCACGATTCCTCATATACCACTTCAAGATTCTAATTAACTATGCTTTAATTATTTGCATTTCAACTTATTAAAGCAAAGCTGTAAATTATTTCAATTATGAATCCAAGAAATTACAATTCACAAAAACGATTCACAAGCAATGATTCACTGTTCTAATTCATTCTTAAAACTTTGTGTTTATTCTTTATTAAGATTCCGTTTCTATTTCTGCCATTTAATTTCCTAGTCCTGAAAAACTGGGAATAAGTGTCAGAGCAGAGTCATTTGATGTTAGCTCCGATATTTATTACAAACTAAATAAGATAATATGATTTATGAAAGTGGGCACAAAAATGGCTGCCGGGTACCATTGTTCTCATTTTCGTACTTGATTCAAAACGATGCTTATGAAGCCACATCAGGGAAAGTGATGTGGGCTCCCAGGCACAGCACACGTCTCTCTGCTGGCTCTGCAGAGATGCTGTCTATGAGGAGGCATCATCTCTAGCCATCGCATCAGGTCGTGTTTGTTTCTGGAGTAAGCACCACAGGGGCAAATGTAGGAAATATTAGGATGTGAAATCTGCTATTTTAAAAACTAATATCTGGCCTAGGTCGGTTTGGTTTAGTGATAGAGGGTTGGCCCGCAGACCGATGTGTCGTGGGTTTGATTCCAGCCAAGGGCACATACTTCAGTTGTGATTTGTGCCCAACCCTGGTCAGGGTCATGCAGGAGGCAACCAATTGATATGTCTCTCCCACCTTGATGTCTCTCTCTCTCCCTTTCTCTCCCTCCCATTCTATCTGAAGACAAATAGAAAAATATCCTCCTCGGGTAAGGATTAAAAATAAATTATAAAAACTAATATCTGGGCAGAGGCTGACAACTTGGGGAAAAAAATGGATCTGATGTAGCTTCAGACCAGTAATCAGACGCGTTGTAATTTACTGTTTTCAGACGTCCCAAGGACTCTATATGCACGATCCCATTGCATCCTCACAACAACTCTTTGAGATTTATGTTATTAACTCCATTTTACAGACTAGAGCATGAAAATCAGAGAGGCAAAGCAACTTGTCTAATACGTGACAGAGTTGGGGTTCAATCCAGCTCCATCTGATTTTAGAGGCTGGGCACTTTATCACTATACTATGATTGAAAGTGAAAGAACATGTGTAATAAATCAATAACAACAACAGCATAAACCAAACAAAAATAAGGTCAAGAACCAAGCAGCACACAAGGTAGGTAGAATGCAGGCCCGTCAAGTCTCCTTCGCCAGCTCCTCTTCTCTCGGCTGCACACTGGAGTCTGGTGTGGCTCATACGGGTGCTCCTTGGGGCCTGCGGAGGAGCCGCTCCTCGGCCACTGCCTTCTCCTGGGGTTTCCATTACTTGTTCCATTCTCCTGGCTGACTCGTCCACACTGCTGCCACCTGCCACCCACTGGAGTTCCTCTCTGAATTCCAGACTGTATAGCAACCTTCTTCCTGACCACCTCCACTTGCATACCTCATAAGCACCTCAAAAATCCTTTTATATAAAGCTACAAACAGAAAAGAAAGTTCTGTGCTGCCCATCCACATTTCTCCAAATCCATGGCACTATCATTCATATGGTTCCTGGGAGTAATCCTGGAACTCCCTCCCCCTTTATGCCTTTGTCCACCCAGGATGGACAACTCCAAAATCTCTCTCTACTCTTTCTGCTCTTCTCCATTTCCACTGCACCCCCAGGCCAACACACTTCTCGCTAGGTAGGCCGTAATGGGTGCCTGATTGCTCCACCCGGTATTTTATTGTGGTCTCGATTTACATTTTTCTAATGACTGATGATGTTGAGCATCTTTTAATATGATTATTGGTCATTTTTATATCTACTTTTGGGAAATGTCTATCCTGTGTCCATTTATATATGGGGTTATTTGCCTTTTTATTATTTATTTGTGAGAGTTCTTTATATATTCTGAATGCAAGTTCCTTTTCAGATATATGATGTGCAAACATTTTTTTCTCCAATTTTGTGGTTAGTCTTTTCACTTTCTTGATGGTATTCTTTGTAACCTAAAAGTGTTAAATTTCAATGAAGTTTAGTGTATGTCCTTTTACTTCCCCCGGTTGTGCTTTTTGGTCATATATAAGAAACCGTTGCCAAAGCCAAAGGCATGATTTATTGTTATGTTTTAAGTTTTACAGTTTTAGCTCTTATATTTAGGTGTTTGATCCATTTGAGTTAATTGTTTTTCTTTATTGATTGATTTTTAGAGAGAGAGGAAGGGAGAGGAAGAAGGAGATAGAAATATTGATGAGAGAGAACATCGATTGGATGCCTCCTGCATGCCCCCTACTAGGGATTGGGCCCACAACCTGGGCATGTGCCCTGACCAGGAATCTAACCGGTGACCTCTTGGTGCAGGGGTTGATACTCAACCACTGAGCCACACCAGCCGGGCCATTTGAGTTAATTTTTATGCATGGTGTGAAAAAGAGAGTCCAACATCATTTTTGGCATGTAAATATCTAGTTATCCCAGAACCATTTGTTGAAGAGACTTTCCCCATTAAATTATCATGGCACCCACTCTTGCCAATGTGGCTCAGTTGCTTGGAGCATTGTCCCATACACCAAAAAGGTGGCAGGTTCAATCCCTGGTCAGGGAATGGGGGCTTGTGCAAGAGGCAACCCATAGGTGTTTCTCTCTCACATCAATGTTTCTTTCTCTCTCTCTTCCTCTAAAATAAAATTTGTAAAAAAAAAAAAAAAAAAACCTTAGCCCTGGCCGGTTTGGCTCAGCGGTTAGAGCATCAGCCTGTGGTCCACAGAGACCCAGGTTTGGTTCCCGCTAAGGGCATGTACCTTGGCTGCAGTTTGTCCCCTGCCCTGGTTGGGTTGTGTGGGTGGTGGCCACTCGATGTGTCCTTTCACATCGATGTTTCTCTCTCTCTCTTCCTCTCTCTCCCTCCCGCTCTATCTGAATAAAAAATGGAAAAATGTCCTCGAGTGAGGATAAAAAAAAAAAAAAAAAAACTTAAAAAATTGTTATGACACCTTATTAAAGATTAATTTTATCATAAATGTAAGGCTCAATTTCTAGACTCTCAATTCTATTTCTTTAATCTATGTATCCATCTTTTTGCCAATACCACACTGTCTTTCTGTAAACATTATAGAAAGTTTTGAAATAAAGAAATGTGAGTCTTCCATCTTAGTTCTTTTCCAAGACAGCTATTCTGCGTCCCCTGCATTTCCATATGAATTTAAGGACCGACTTGTCAGTTTCAACAAAACAGCCATCCAGGATTTGGATATAAATTGCATTTAATCTATAAATAAAAATCTTAAATCCATAAACAGGATTTCTTCCCATTTATTTAGATCTTTTTGTATTGTTTATGGCTAATGCATAGAAATACAATTGATTTTTGTTTATCGATCTTGTGTCCTGTAACTTTTCAGAACTTGTTTATTAGTTCTAATTGTTTTTTTAGTGAATTCCTTATGATTTTCTATAAATAAGATTATGACATCTGCAAATAAAGGTTGTTTTACTTCTTCCCTTTCTAATCTGAATAGTTTTTATTTCAATGATCTAATTGGCCTGGCTACCACCACCAATAAAGTGTGGAACAGAAGTGGTGAGAGCAGATATGCTGTCTTGTCCTTGATCGTAGGGGAAGCACAGACTCTCACTCTTTCACAGTGTGATCTTAGCTGTACATTTTTTTTTTTATCCTCACCCGAGAATATTTTTCCGTTTTTTGTACAGATAGAGTGGAAGGGAGAGAGAGGAAGGGAGAGAGAGAGAGAGAGAGAGAAACATCGACGTGAAGGGACACATCGAGTGGCTGCCACCCGCACGACCAACCAGGGCCGGGGACAAACTGCAATCGAAGTACGTGCCCTTAGCGGAACTGAACCCGGGTCTCTCCGGACCGCAGGCCGACGCTCTAACCGCTGAGCCAAACTGGCCAGGGCGTTAGCTGTACATTTTTTGCTGATGCTTTTATCAGATACAGGAAGTTCCTCCTATTTCTAGTCTGCTGAGTGTCTTTATGATAAAAGGGTGCTGGATTTTGTTAAATCCTTTTTTCTGTGTCTATTGAGAGAATCATGTGGTTTGTCATTTTTCCTATTAACATAGTTTATTATAATAATTGATTTTCAGATGTTAAACCAACCTTGTATTATTTGTATAAATCCCACTTGGTTTTGGTGCATAATCCTTTATATATATATTGCTGGACTTGGTTTGTTAGTATTTTGTGTGTATGTTTTTCCATCTATATTTATAAGAGATACTGGTGTGGAATTTATTGGTCTATAATTTCATTTCTTGTGACATCTTTGTATGGCTTTTGTATCACAGTAATAGTGGCCTTATGGGATGAGTTGAGAAGTGTTCTCTTCTCTTATTTTTTGAGAGTTTGTGAAGTACTGGTAACGATTTCTCCTTCAATGTTTGGAGGAGTTTACCAGTGAAGCCATCTGGGCCTGCTTTTTGTTTTATTATTTTTTGGTGGGGGGGAGTTTTTAAATCACTAAATAAATCTCTGTAGTTGTTATAGTTCTATGCAGGTTTTCTATGTATTCTTCAGTAAATCTTGGTAGTTTTTGTATTTCTGGAAATATATCTGTTTCATCTAGGTTATCTGATTTTTCAATACAGTTCTTTATTTTTTAAACCATGTATAACATCATAATCTGTATGAAAAATATTTAATTTAGACACTAAAAAATTCTATTCTTTTTATTGTGAATAGGAATAAAAATTAACAAGGATTGTAAGCTATTCTGTTTATACTATATAATTTTTGTTAGTTCACAAGGATACTAAAATGAAAAATGGTCAATGAATTTTAGGAAGACCAATTAGTATTTAATTATCCTATAAAAATATTTCAATGTGTGCCTGCTTACCGTACTAGTTATTGCTACATTTTAAAGCTCTGTATGACTGTCTCTGTTTCTTAAGAATTTTAGCTCTGAATTCCACATTCCCGATTTGAGCTTTAGAAAGTGCATGTCTCGAGGTGTATCTATGACTACATATTCTTGTATAAGTCGTAACACAATTTGCTTAGGAAATCAGAGACAGGTAACTTCCTCTGCATTATGGAAATCATCCAAAGATTTGGATTGTATTCTAAGCTATTTAGAATTTGGCAAAACTCAAAGAAAGTTTGCCAAGATTCATCTTCTGTGATTTTAAAACTCAAGTACAAATTAGAGAAATATAATCTGTAAAGTTGATTTAGTTACCCTCAACTCAGAAGCTCTTTTATGTTCATGAACTTCTAAACCCTTTAGACTTCCCCATATTTCTTTCAAAAGAGCAGTGAATAAATAAGCTTAAAACTCTTAAGATGTTTGAGGGAGTCTGTTTCACAGTTCTAAATGTTGGTACTGAGCCCAGCCAGTGTGTGGATTGAGCCTGTCATGAACCAAGAGGTCATTGGTTCTGTTTAGTTAGGGCATATGCCTGGGTTGTGGGCTCAATCCCCAGTAGGGGGCGTGCAGGAGGCAGCTGATACATGTTTCTCTCTCATGGATGTTTTTATCTCTTCCTCCCCCTTCTTCTCTCTCTAAAATCAATTTTTAAAAATATTTAAATGTTGCTACTGGAAAAATTTCAAGCCTTAAAAGCATATTCTCATTTCCTTTGAAGATGGTTTCATCTCACATATATCTTTTTTTTTTTTTTAATTTTTTTCCCTTTATTGATTTTTAGAGAGAAAGGAAGTGAAAAGGAAAGAGAGATAGAAACATCGATGAAAGAGAACATCGATTGGCCGCCTCCTGCATGCTTCCTACCGGGGTCAGGCTCACAACTTGGGCATGTGTCCTGACAAGGAATCGAACCAGCGACCTCTTGGTGCATGGGTTGATGCTCAACCACTGAGCCACACTGACCGGACACACATATCTTATGTTATGAAAAGCAGTTGTTGAGGTTATAGTAGTAGTAATAATAACAATAACAACAACAATGGATTTCTGCCTAAAACATAGACATCCTAAATGATATTTCTTTTTACAAAATAATTTTTTTTTTATCTAAATTGTCTGTGGTTTCATAATTTTCTGAAATAAATCATTTAAGGCATTACTTAGCTAAGTAAGCAATCACTATAATTTATATACAGGGTGGGGCAAAAGTAGGATTACAGTTGTGAGTACATGAAACAGAGTTTATTCTTGTATTATTATTAGTTGTTGTATGATTTTCCATATGAAAACTCCAAGCCCACATTTTCCTCACCCTGTCCATGTCTACAACCCTACGTACATAGGTACGTGCATATTTTTCTGTGTTCACTTGTGTACATAATTTGGCCTCACAGCTATCAGTCCCTCTTAAATACTTTCTCGCTTCTAGGCCTTTGTACCTGCTTTTCCCTGTCCCTTGAGGATTTACCTCTCAGCCTGTGTCCTCCTTGTCATAAAGGTCTCAGCTCAAGTATCATCTCAGAAAAGCCTTCATTGAACACCTTTGTTATAAACACAAAATTCATAGATTGAAGCTCTAACCCTCCATGTGACTGTATTTGGAAATAGGCCCTTTAAGGAGGTAATTAAGTTTACATAAGCACGATGGTGGAGACCTAATCCAATATAACTGGCGATTTTATAATAAGAGGAAAAGACACCAGGAGTGCCTAGATAAAACGTTCCATGAGGACACAGAGAGGAGGCGGCCCTCTACCAGCCAAGAAAGAACCCCAGTGAAACCAAACCTATCTCTGCCTTGACCTTAGACTTCCAGCCTCCAGAACAGTGAGAAAAGCATTGCTGTTGTTTAAGCCACCTGGTCTGTGCTATTTCATAATCGCAGCCCTAGATATCTAAAACAACCCTCACTCTAGCTGCTCCTGATGACACTTTTAAGAATTGGAAATATTCTATTAATTTATTTGTTTACTGTTTATTATTGCTGAAGGTATTACAGATGTTCCCCTTTTTGCCCGCATTGACCTTTTCTCCCTGCTCCCAACCCCCTTTGCCATCCCCATGCCATCGTCTGTGCCCATTGGTTGTGCATCTATGCATGTAAGTTCTCTGGTTTCTCTCTTCCTGTCCCCTTGCCCCCTTCCCTCTGAGGTCTGTCAGTCTGTTCCCTGCTTCCATGTCTCTGGATCTATTTTGTTCATCAGTTTATTTCTTAATGGTAGAGACCTTGTCATTTATGCCTTAGACCATGGTTAATATTTGGAAGGTATTTAACAAATAAATGTTGGGCAAATCATCAAAGTATTCAGGACCCACAGTGGACTGGACATTGTGGATAATGGATGACAATGGGATATGAATCTCAGTGTTATTTTTAATATTCAGTAGTTAGTTATTTTTAATCCCAAAAGGCACTGTATACTTTTTTTGTTTTAGTCCAACAGTTAAAAATCCAATGTTTCTAAAAGCCAGGCAGATACTGTGAATGAATATGGTATCTTGTACAGAATAAGATGGAAAGTGGTGGGGTCTGTGGTGAACTGAAGAAAGCACTGCCCATCTAACGACACCTGTTCCCACCTAACTACTGTCACAGGCCCAGTGCTGCCAGACCTACTTTTTAAAGAGAAGTCAAGAATCTAAATTTCTTTATAAAATATTCCGATTTTTAAAAATTAGCAACTAATAAGACGTTTTCTCAAACACAGCAGGCCCAACGCAAGAACAGTAAAAGGAAACGTGTTCAAAGGTAGACAAGAGGACTTCAGGGAGAGGCCAGACGTGGTGGGTCTGCTTCCACCGAGAGGTACCGGAGGCCGGTGCCAGAGAGGGCATATCCCCTCTCTTCTTCTCTTTCACTCAACTTTATTCTCCAGCCCGCCCGCCCCCCCCAACTCCAATTGTCTTTTCTTTTCTCTCTTTTTTTTTTTTCTCAAAACTGCCGATGTCTCCTATGAGTCCTTTGTACACAAAAGTTTCTAAAAAATAATTCTTGTTTTTGAGGAGATGGGGAATAAGAACAAGATAATACTCAAGGATAAAGACCCGCCTCCCCCCCCCCCACACACACACACTCTCAGAATTAAGAACACTGTTGAAATTTAAATATATCACTCAGAAGGGTCCAGTTGTTATCTTTGTGCGTGTACATATATGAGGAAGAAGAACACAGTAACATCCTGGCCAGTTTGGCTCAGTGGCTGGAGTGTCAGCCCATGGACCAGAGAGGCCCGGGTTCGGTTCCCATTAAGGGCACGTACCTCGGTTACAGTTTGTCTCCAGCCTCGTTTGGGGTCGTGTGGGTGGCAACAACTCGATGTGTCTCTCTCACGTCAATGCTTCTCTCTCTCTCTTCTTCCCTCTCTCCCTCCTGCTCTATCTGAAGATAAATGCAAAAATGTCCTTGGGCGAGGATAAAAACACAAACAAAAAAACACAGTAACACTCTAGCTATCACTCATTAAGTAACTACTGCATGTGAGAAATTGTAGAACAATAATAGCTGCCATTTACTCAGTGTCTGCTCATCACCATGTGAGAAACTCCACACTCAGCAGAATTCAAGGACAGAGCAGATAACTTCTACATTTTCTTCCACAAATGAATTTCACAAAGGCAGGTCCAGGAATTCAGAAACTGTAAATCAGGAAGCAAGACCATATAGAATTTACTTTGCAAATTAGCGAGCCTCTGTCCCTTTCCCGTTGTAGTTTCCTGTTTGTTTTTAGTTACCGTCGTCTCTGTAAATCTCTTGAAACGAGGTCTGTGTGCTTCTCTTCGGGGCTGACAAAATTGGGCGGAAAGTGTGGAACTCAGTTTCCACTCTCGGCCCGGCTGCATGTTCACACAGGGAGAGGGACGGTGCTGGGACAGACCAGAGGAAGGGCACAGAGGCAGGAGAACAGAAAAGGCATCGGTGGAGGGGGAGTAGGCTGAGGTCGAGGAGGATAGCCTAAGACTAAGGGGTAGAAAACAATATGTGTTTTCTATTTGGTGAAAATAAAAATGGAAAATTTTGAAAGTCCCCTCACCCCCGAAAAAATGTGTTTCTTATTTTTATTACTATATGAGTGATCCAAATGGATTTTTCTCATTTCACCACCACTACATTTTTCTATTGGTTCCTAAAATTCTGCTGGAATTCTCCACAGTTCTTTGAGTCCAGAGGCTGGTGTTCCTGGAACCTCTCTTTCTACGGAAAAGCCCTGTCTTCTTTCACTGGTCTATAATACCATTCTCTTTCTATTCTAAGTTAGCTTCTCAGAATGTCACTTCAATGACTTGTACAGGGGACCGTTGACTCGCCTACTTTCCTGGGACCAGGGTTGAAGCCCTCCTTCCCTCCAGGCAGTGATATAACAGAAGTCCCTTCTGCTCTTGGTGGTGAAGGCCAAGCCTCCATTCTGGATCCTCACTCTGATCTTCAGAGAGACACCTAGACTGCTGCACCTTCGTTTCCCCAGCGTCAGGCCCAATGATAGTCAGGTGGCTGGTGGGACTCAATTCCTTCCTATATAAATAAACAAATGAATGTTTCTGAAGTGGATCTTTCAGTTTCTTAAAAGACTTCTTATGTTATGTTAGGACATAATCCTGTGCTCAGGATACACAGACATCTAAGGTAAGGTGAGGTAATGAATTTCTGAGCAAGTTTGAGAAGGCCAACTGGAAGGTCCTTGGCTTCGGATTCTCTGCCCTTCTCCTTCCTCCTTCTCTTCTCCGCTTTGCCACCTAGATCCTATTCTCACCAGGCACTGGGCAGTTGTGAGGATGAGAACTGGACCTGAAGATCTAGCCTGGGGATGTTTGAGGAGTGGGGTGTGGGGAAAGGAGGGGAGTCAGAGGAGCCACCACGCCAGGCTGCCTGTACCACCGCCTGGAGGGAAGGGGGGCTTCCGCCCTGGTCCCAGGAGAGCAGGCGAGTCAAGGGTCCCCTGCAAAAGTCACTGGAGTGACATTCTGAGAAGTTCTTCATCTCATTTAGACTAGAAAGAGATGGTCTAGTATAGACAAAAATATAGTTCTCTGCTTTTAAATTATCCTTCTGTTTCTGAATGCGCAATACAATTTCTCTTAAAGTTTAATTTGATTACTTCATTCTATCAGGAAATTCTTTTGCTCTGAAAATTATCCCATTGGTTGAAACATAAAATTGGGTTTTAAATGACATAGACATAAGATTTTTATAATATATGTACTTTATAACATACATTTATGTGCATATTAATATACATGTCTAAACTTCAAGAGAAGATAAGGATTAGGATTATATATAACTATACAAATATCTGTGTGTGTGCATACTTATATACTATTTGTAAATGTAAAACTATAGTATATATTTCCTATTCAAAATCATGGCTCAGATTCCGAAGTGCAAAAGCAATCCATCCTTGCCTGTGGACACGGAAGCAAGCGCACAGTTTAATCCATACACTTTTGTCCTCAGAATAAGTATTTCGGAGGGAGCAAAGGGTCCCTTTCAAGTACTGGGGAGAGTCTCTTAAAATCAGAAGCTAATTTTAAATGGATTAACATTCAATGGGTCGGTGGGACCTAACCTGTTACCTGAAAATTGCTGGCATGAGGGAAAGATGGCTCCCAAACCACTGAGGTGAAACACTGACCTGAAAACAAATTTAACTTGACAAAATATGAAAAATATGGCTGCACACAGTACATCTCCACAGCCTAAGAATAACTGTGCTAACAGAGAGTGGATGATGGACCGAAGACTAACAATGACAATACAAGGAAATTGCCTACATCTTATTGGTTAACCTCTTCATTTAGTAATTCTATGAAAATCCCATGAGCATTTTGAATTTTTCCAAATATTTTCTGTATTTTTATTTTTTAAAGCAATAGGTCATTTAGGACTCACACATTCTTTAACTGAAGATTTATCATTGATTTTCCTTTACCAACAGTTTACATTTAACCAAAGGCATTTCTCACCTGAGCTACTATTAGTTTTTAACAATTGTTGGTATAAACTTTTTCCTTTTTCCTAGACCCCAAAGCACAAGGCCTGCTATTATTGTATTTTTTTCTGCTTTAGAACTTGAGCTTCTCTTCATGATAGTTTTGCAGAAACCTGTTCTTTTAATATTGCTGGATAATTTATAGACAGAGTCATCACTTCGATGTAAGCTGCCCCACTATCAGTCCCTAGTATCTTCCAACTTTCAGCAAAGGAGAATTAATGTTAACCTACATCCTTTTTAAAATAATTCATTTATCACTACATATAATGCTCGCTTAATAATATTTAGTTTTCTAATTTTATTGTTCATTGCTACTGCATCTAGAACAACAATTTTAGTTTTTCTATATAGCTATACTCGAGATCTGTATTCTAGACTGCCTTCCTAAATTTTTGGGAAGACTGGTAATAAAAACAAACAAACAAACAAAAACACAGGTTGTGTTTTTACTTTTCCATTCGTACTCGTTTTTGCTTTCTATGAGGCAATCCAATAATGAAAATCCACGCTGGTTAAAAATATTGCCTCTAAAGACCCGTCAAAGCTTATAATTTACCATGTATTTGGGGGAGGTGTGGAGATGGTCAGAATAATGCTTATGTTTTTCTATTGTTGAAATGATACTGGAAATCTTTTTCTACTCCTGCCTTAAATTCCTCATTGTTTCTGGTTGCACACGAACATATCTGTGAGCTTATAAGTCTTCTTAGAAATAACAGACTTACTTTGGAAATAAGCACTTAAGAAATGTTCAGTAACTTATGACCAGATGTTAGTGCCTTTTCCAAGGCCGACAGAGCAAATTAGAGAAAAGTTCTTACCTCCTGAAGGACGTAAGACAATGCACATCACCAGTAAGGCCAGCACAGCAGAGGTGGCAATTCCAAATACAATTTTTAACCATGTCTACATAAAATAAAATAAAAATTAGATATACACAAAGTGTCTGCTGAGTAGTAGAAAAACCAAGATTCTGTTTACAGTTAAATCTTATTTCTCCTTCCCCACAAAACGTTCGATTGTCTTTCACTGGTCTGGCTACAATTGCTGGAATATTTCCAGTTCCATAAGGACAAATGTTTCTACAGTATATTTAGAACAACCTCCCAATCCCAACCCACTCCAGGAAGTACATACTTATGTACAAATCCTCACCTTCTAAACAATATAAAACACTGTTCGCACTCAATTCTGCCGGCCCCCATTCTTCAGCAACACCTGAGTTTGCATATACTAACCTTCATTTTTCCAGATGTTTTTGAAAGTTAGCTAAGTCTGACTTCAGAGCGTGGGTCACTGGATCTGTGAAAACCGTTGAAAGGAAGCAAGTCTGTCTTCGGAGTTGGAAGCCGAGGCTGGGACAAGGTTTTTTTCTTTCTACGGACTTTTCAATACCATGCCAAATTTCAAGATTTCTGTAAAATTAGAAACAGATTTTGGGGGCGTTCTTGGCCTTGAAATGAACTGTGAGTGGCTCAAGGGAGGTTTTGCAACCTTCTCATCCTTGTGAATTCTACACCAACATCTGCTTACGTTGACATACAGAGGTTTTTTTAACCTTTTTTTTTTTTTCCCCCACCAGTTTAGTTTTATGTTTCATTTTCTTCTAGAAATCTCTCACCAATGACTTTGGCAGTTTATTGGGTCTCATATAACCTTTCTATTTGCAACCAAAAGAAGAATTTAAAGAAATACAAACTTCTAGGTATGTACAGTATACATATTCTAATTTTGAGGAGAGGAAGAAAATCACAGCCACAGAAGATTTTGTGAGAAATATGCCACATAACTGCACTTTTTTCTCTCTCTGAGACACTGTGAGGTACTGCAGACAGAAATGTTTTTCTTTCAGCACAATTTCTTTGTCCATATAGCACCATATGCACTTTCAGTAAATACAGAAGTTTAAAAATTCAACTGTCTAAGCCCACGACTGCTTTCCTTTAGAGAAATAAAATGCCATCTGGTGAAATTTAGTATGGGTTAGGTGTGTTTGCACAGGCCAGAAAGATGGAAAGATCAGTAAGAATAATTTACCAGCAGACCTTTGGAAGAATGGAAATGGCTTTGCAAAAGTGATATTTTTGCTTCCATTTCAGAATATCTTCTGAGAGAGGGGAACATTTAGTCATTATAAAGCCTTTAAAACAAAAACAAAAACATTGGAAAAGAGAAGAAAGTATTATGTACAATTTCATCTTGGCTAAATCCACAGAATTTCAAAGCAATTGGTCAAGTTGGCAGATCAGTAAAAGGGGTGACTGAATTGCAAATATAACATACATACATTTTCTGGGGTATTCTGGCTGATTCAATGCATTCACAGGGATAGAGTCTGCATGAACACAGTAATTAACCTACGATGTCTTTCATTTTCCCACTAATAGTTTTCTTCTTTGGAAGTTTAAATGTTCTCAGCCTGACTACTGCAAACTTCAGGGTGACCTCCCACAGATTGTTCATGGAAGATAATGAGGAAATGTTACTGAAATCTGTTGCTGTTTGCTTTTGTCGACTGGTCTGGCGATCAGGGGAGGCTTCCTCCCGAGAACAGCAAGACGGTGGCTTGGGAACTTCCTCTACAGACATTCAGCAGACAGCCCTCCCTGAATTCCAGCCTTATGAAAATTCTGTTGAGGAAAATGAGTCATTAAGCACTTACTGGCAGAGAGATGCCACAACCCGGCTTCTGGAGGAGGCCCCTCCTCTGCAGGTGACGGGCCAGCTCTTTACAAACTGAAGCAATTGTTAAGAGGAATATCCGAGTGATGCTACACACTGGTAGGCATTTTCACGTGATTGTGAGATTCTTAAGCAAAAGATAAATGCCACCATCCAGGTCCCAAATGAATGCTCCCATGTGGGTCCTGTCATACTGACTGTCTTCTCTGGGAGATTCACACAGCGTGTTCTCAGAAGTTCTGTCCCAGCCTGCCAAAGCCCTCCACGCCACAAGTACTTGTTAGTGGGTTATTTCCAAGACTGTATGCTCTGAAGAAAAACTGACTGTAGTCCTGGTCGGTTTGGCTCAGTGGTTGGAATGTCAGCCTACAGATCAAAGAGTTGCGGGTTCGATTCCGGTCAAAGGCACGTACCTCGATTGTGGTTCGGTCCCCAGCCCTGGTAGGGATCGTGCGGGAGGCAACTAATCCATGTGTCTCTCTCACATTGATGTTTCTCTCTCTGTTCTTCCCACTTTATCTGAAGATAAATGAAAAATATTATCCTCGGGAGAGGATTAGTGAAAAAAACTAACAGTAAAAAATAATTAAGGTGTAATTAAAAAGGACACTATTTTACTATTTGCTCCAGCAGTTTTATAATGACATGTTACTGGTCTGTGGATCACTTGGGATTGCAGCCAAGTGTGGTGTCCACAGGAGACGCATTGAATAGGTTCCGTGAAGAAATTGTGGTGCCTTAAGAGGGACAACTTTAAGTTGAAACAGTTGGGGGAGAGGATTATGAACCTAAAGCATGTTTATTTTGTTTTGTTTGAGGTTTTTTTGGACATTTGAGTGATTCAAACTGCAACTTGCTATAATGAACTGTTTTAAGAAAAATGGAACTGACTACAGAAATAAAGATGTCAAAAATTTTTTTTTCCTTTTGATTTCCTGGATTAGCCATATATTGTGTATAACAGAGCAACACAACTCCACCCGTCTGAGATAATGTGTAAGAATTCCCATTTTCCTCCAGACAGGGAGTCCTACAAAACTTTGGGTTTTTTTATATTAGAATGTTTTCATTGGCTTTTCCTCCTTTTAAAGACAAAATGAAATGCTAATGCGAACACTTTTTTTAAAAACATTAAAGAAACTGAATATTATTCTTATTTTACACAGTTAACATCCAGTAGATATTTTTGTTCAGGCAAAAATATAAAAAGTCTCAGTCTGTGTCCTCAGAGACTTGGATTCTAGGACAGTGGTGACAGGTAAGTTGTTACATACTTTGTCCTTCCCCTTCCTGGAGCTCTTGCTGAGAATGAGCCAGATGCTGGGTCTGTGCTCAGCAGGAAAACGTGCCCTGACTGGTGGGTGATTTCTGCATGGACCCAAGAAGGACGGAATGTGCACATAGCACATATTTGTAATCTTTAAGTCCAAAGTTTGTCAGAACTGGAGCTTTTCTCAGAAAGTAACTGTGGCCCTGGGCCGAATGCTCAGTGGTTAGAGCGTCGGCCCATGGACCAAAGGATCTCAGCTTCAATTCCCAGTCTAGGGCACGTACCTGGGTTGCAGGTTCAATCCCGGTCCTGGTTGAGGTCATACAGGAGGCAACCGATCAATGTGTCTCTTTCACATCGATGTCTCTTTCTCTTTCTCTCTTTCTCTCTCCCATCCACTCTATCTAAAAATATCAATGGAAAAATATCCTCGGGTGAGGATTAACAACAACAGCAGAGAGAGAGAGAGAAAGCAATTGTGTATCTATTAGAATGCTATAGAAAATGGAAAGTGTGGCTTTGACCTGTAAAAATTAACAGCAAGAATTAAGATAGTAGATGCTCAACTGAGCTTTTCCCAGAGATGGCCTTATAAGGCTTAACTAGGAATATGACTACATTCTGGATAAGTTAACTAGAACATAAATCTTTAACTTTCTAGAACTATTTAGTAAGTCCATTGTAGGTCTGCTAAAAATTATTTTGATTTAGCTGTTTTCCCAGAAAACACATTCAGCTATACATTGCTAAAGTGTTAAGAACATGCTGCAAGCATAAATAAAGATGTTGTCTTAAAGAAGGCCACTACGTAATATTGAAAGGATCTATCCAACAGGAAGATATAACCTTGATAAACATATATGCACCCAATATAGGAGCACCAAAATATATTAAAAAACTTCTGGAGGACTTCGAAGGAGAAATCGATAGCCATACAATCATAGCAGGGGACTTCAACACCCCGCTGACATCACTGGATAGATCCTCTAGACAAAAAATTAGCAAGGAAACAGAGACTCTAAATGAAGTACTAGACCAAATGGATTTAATAGATATCTACAGAGAACTACACCCCAAAACTACAGAATTCACATTCTTCTCAAGTGCACATGGGACATTCTCAAAAATAGACCACATGTTAGGGCACAAACTAAGTCTCTACAAGTTCAAGAAGATTGAAATTATATCAAGCATCTTCTCAGATCACAATGGCATGAAACTAGAAATCAATTGCAAGAAGAACATACAAAGACATTTGAACACATGGAAGCTAAATAGCATGTTATTAAACAATGAATGAGTCACCAAGGAGATCAAGGAAGAAATCAAAAACTTCCTGGTAACCAATGAAAATGAGGACACAACAACACAAAATCTATGGGATGCAGTGAAAGCAGTTCTGAGAGGGAAGTTCATAGCACTACAGGCCTACCTCAAAAAAGAAGAAAAATCTCTAATAGAATATCTAACCTCACAACTTAAAGAACTAAAGAGCAAACAAAAAGAAAACCCCAGAGCAAGTAGAAGGAAGGAAATAGTAAGGATCAGAGCAGAAATAAATGGCATAGAGACCAAAAAAACAATTCAAAGGATCAATAAAACAAAGAGCTGGTTTTTCGAAAAGATATACAAGACTGATGGACCCTTAGCTAGACTCACCAAGAAACAAAGAGAGAGAACCCAAATACACAAAATCAGAAATGAAAGAGGAGAGATAACAACTGACACCACAGAAATACAAAAGATCGTTAACAACTACTATGAACAATTATATGGCAACAAATTTGACAATCTAAGCGAAATGGACAAATTTCTAGAACACATAGTCTCCCAAAACTGGATCAGGAAGAGATAGAAAACTTGAACAGACCGATAACAACAGAAGAAATTGAAGATGTAATCATGACTCTCCCAGCAAACAAAAGCCCAGGTCCGGATGGCTTCACGGGGGAGTTTTACCGAACATTCAAAGAAGAACTAACACCCACTCTCCTCAAACTATTTCAAAAAATTCAAGAAGAAGGAAGACTTCCAAACTCGTTTTATGAAGCCAGCATAATTCTAATTCCAAAACCAGAAAAAGACACAACAAAGAAAGAAAACTACAGGCCAATATCCCTGATGAACATAGATGCCAAAATCCTGAACAAAATACTAGCAAATCGGATCCAGCAATACAACAAAAAAATTATCCACCATGACCAAGTGGAATTCATCCCAGGGATGCAAGGCTGATACAATATTCGCAAATCCATAAATGTGATACACCACATAAATAAAATGAAGAATAAAAACCACATGATAATATCAATAGATGCTGAAAAAGCCTTTGACAAAATCCAGCATCCATTTCTGATAAAAACGCTCAGTAGTGTGGGAATAGAGGGATCATATCTAGACATAATAAAGGCCATATATGAAAGACCTACAGCCAACATCATACTCAATGGGCAAAAACTAAAAGCATTTCCCTTAAGAACAGGAACAAAGCAAGGATGCCCACTTTTGCCACTCCTATTTAACATAGTACTGAAAGTCTTAGCCACAGCAATCAGACAGGAATAAAAAATAAAAGGAATCCAAATTGGAAAGGAGGAAGTGAAATTGTCATTATTTGCAGATGACATGATACTATACATAGAAAACCCCAAAGACTCCATCAAAAGTTTACTAGACTTAATAAATGAATTTGGCAAAGTAGCAGGATACAAAATTAACGTCAAGAAATCGATGGCATTCTTATACGCCAATGATGAACTCTCAGAAAGAGAAACTAAGAAAACAATCCCATTTACCATTGCGGCAAAAAAATTAAGATACCTAGGAATAAACTTAACCAAAGAAATAAAGGACCTATTTTCAGAAAACTACAGGTCATTGAAAAAAGAAATAGAGGAAAATATAAAAATGTGGAAGCACATACCCTGTTTATGGATTGGGAGAATTAACATCATTAAAATGTCCATACTACCCAAAGCAATATATAGATTCAATGCATATTTCACAGAATTAGAACAATTACTTCAAAAGTTCATATGGAACCAAAAAAGGCCTCGAATAGCCACAGCAATCTTGAAAAGGAATAACAAAGTTGGAGGGATCACAATACCAGACTTCAGGTTATACTACAAAGCCACTGTAATCAAAACAACCTGGTACTGGCACAAGAACAGGCATATAAACCAGTGAAACAGAACAGAGAATGGACCCAAGACAATATGCTCAATTAATATTTGACAAAGGTGGCAAGAGCATATAGTGGAGTAAGGACAGCCTCTTTAATAAATGGTGTGGGGAAAATTGGACAGCTACTTGCAGAAAAATGAAACTAGACCATCAAGTTACGCCCTACATGAGAATAAACTCAAAATGGGTAAAAGACTTAAATGTAAGTCATGAATCCATAAAAATCCTAGAAGAGACTGTAGGCAACAAAATTTCAGGCATCATACGCAGCAGAATTTTTACTGACACATCACCTAAGGCAATAGAAACAAAGACGAAAATGAACACATGGGACTACATCAAACTCAAAAGCTTCTGCACAGCAAAAGATACAATCATCAAAACGGAAAGGCTACCCACTGTGTGGGAGAGCATAATTGCCAATGATACATCAGATAAGGGGTTAATTTCCAATACATATAGAGTGCTCATACAACTCCACAAAAGGAAGACAAAGAATCCAATTAAAAAATGGGCAGAGGAACTAAATAGACACCTCTCCAAATAGGACATACAAATGGCTATGAAACATATGAAGAAATGCTCATCATCACTAATCATCAGAGAGATGCAAATCAAAACAACAATGAGGTATCACCTCACACCTGTCAGAATGGCCGCCATCAACAAATCATCAAACAACAAGTGTTGGCGAGGGTGTGGAGAAAAGGGGACTCTAGTGCACTACTGATGGGAATGCAGACTGGTGCAGCCACTATGGAAAATTAAAAATTGAACTTCCATTTGACCCAGTGATCCCACTTCTAGGAATATACCCTAAGAAGCCTGAAACACCAATCAGGAAGAATATATGTACCCCCATGTTTGTAGCACTATTTACAATCGCTAAGATCTGGAAACAGCCCAAGTGTCCATCAGTAGACAAATGGATAAAGAAGCTGTGGTACATATACACAATGGAGTACTATGCAGCTGTAAGAAAGAAAGATCTCTTATCCTTTGAGACTACATGGAGGGACCTTGAAAGTATCATCCTAAGTGAAACAAGCCAAACAGAGAAAGACAAGTTTCATATGATCTCACTTATTTGTGGAATATAATGAACATAGCAGTCTGAGGAATGGGGTAGTCCCAGAGACGTGGAAGTGGGGTACAGACTGACAATCCCCTAAAGAGGGGGGGTGGGGGAGAGATAAACCACAGAACTTATATGCATGTATGCATGAACAGTGGACATGGACAACAATCTGGGGAAAGGGCAGGGAGGGAGGGGGGAATCAGTGGGGGGAAAAGGAGAAATATCTGTAACAAAAATTAATTAATAATAATAAAAAAAGATGTTGTCTTTTTATTTGGAGGTAGGGAGATAAAGCAAAAGGGGTGAACTTATTTGCCAAAAGCTAGGACAAATTATTTACGAACAAATGATAAGTAAGGCATATGAGGGCAGCAGCAGAGCCAACATAAGCCTTAGTTTTATACTCTTTAAAATAAGAGTTTGCTCCTAAGAAGGCCATGCCCAGCTTTTTAATTTTTTGGATTGAATAAAATTTTCCTGTTTACTGTTATACACAAAGCGCTTTAATCCATTATTTCATTGAACTCATACTAAAACTTACTTTACTGATTAAGAGATGGAGCCCAAGAAAATTTAGGTAACTTGCCCAAGATTACATGAGCCAGTGTTACTATATTATATTGCTTCTTTGAGATACTTCCTGAAACTAATTCCAAAGTAATAAGTATCTACTAAAAATTTTTAGACATCTCACCAACTTTTTATTGGAGACATTTTAAGGATGGGATGATAGAATCATTAAAACCAAAATGTTGACGATCCTTACATCTTCAAAGGCCATTGTTGTGCATGTTCAAATTTCAGTCTCACTCTAGAGAGATGGTGCCCAAAACATTAACTTAGAGTTTTGTTAGAATTAGTCTAGTCATCAGAACAGTAGTTACATGGTGCCTGCAGTTTAAAGATCTTCCCCTGGGAACTTGTTTAAATCAAGGGATTTATCACAACACCCATCATCTGAGAGATTTTGAGATCCAAGCTAGGAAGAGTCCTGAGATCTTCAAAGCACATAATGACTATCACAGGTTTATAATAGATCTAGAAGCCGTGGCATAACATAGTACCAGTGAGAAAAGATACAGTTTAAGGTACTTAGTAAATGTGGTCTGTTTTCTAAAACTACAATTATTCCATAAGGGAGACTATGAAGCAACATGCTCTCCAGTTTGTCATTGATAACATCTGCCTTAATAAATGTTATAATTGGGTGTCAGTGGTTCATTATGCTATAATACTTAGAGAAAGTTGTCTTTGGAGGTGTGGACAGTTAACTATCAAAGATGGATTAGAAAGAAACCTTAGAGAAACAACCTATTTGTTTGGGCGTCTCAATGTAATTTAAAAATGCAAATAGAGAATAAACTGACAGCTGCAGGAGGGGAGGGTGTTATGGGGCTGTGTGAAAAGGTGAAGGGATTAAGCAAAAGAAGAAAAACAACAACAACAACAACCTCACAGACATAGACAACAGCATGGTGATTTCCAGAGGGTAAGGAGGGTGTGGGGGAAGTAAATGAGGGAATAGAGGGAATAAATGGGAATGGAAGGAGACTTGACTTAAGACGGTGAACATATAATACAGTATACGGTTGATGTATTATAAAATTGTACACCGGGAACCTATATAATTTTAACCAATGTCACCCCAATAAATTTAATTTAAAAAATGCAAATATTACCTCTCCTTAGAAGTGGTTAATCAATAAGAAGACTGACTAAATAATATAAACTGTTTAAACACCTTCTATATTTTGATATATTTTATTAACGCACTCTGCTATTTTACTCATACTTTTAAATTAGATAATATTGTTACTACTAGCTAACGTTTATTGAACAATTCTACTGAGCCTGATATTTTTCTAAGCACTTGACATATTGTTATAACCCAGTAATTCTCCATCTGCTAGAAGAAGGAACCTCTCCTGGGTTCCTTGAACCCGAGTTGTTTTTGCAAAAATTCTTGAAGAGGAAGGTATGCATCAGCCATGACTATGAGCTTAACTAATCAGGAGATGCCAGATGGGACAATGAGGCATTCAAGACTGGGGTCTAGTAAATGTTAAGAAATATAAAATAAACAACTTGTGCAGTTACTAACTGCTGATATCTGCTTCTGTACACGTAGCTTGCTTGCTCTGCTAAACTCTTGAGTAACCCCTGTCCTATATAAGCAACCCTCCCCCTGAGCTCGGGGCTGCAGTTCTCCTCTGTGTAGGTTGGCTGCAGTCCCTGCGCAGGTAATAGAGCTCCTAATATTCAAAATTACTTGATGTCTGAGTGAGGATGACTCTCCTGGGTTACAACAATATGCCATCTCATTTTATCCTCAGAACATCAGTATTATCATCATCTTCATGATTATGTGCTCCTATGTGCTGCTAGAGATGGGACAGAACCCCAGCAGCCTTCTTCTACAGCACAGTGATCGGTGCATGTTTGGGGTTCTGACAGGAGGGTATGTATAGGTACGGTGATGGGATGTGTAACTGAGGCCGGATCCAGGAGGACGTAAACGGAAGAAATTAGATGGGCTACTAGATATCTTGAGGAGCCCAAAACTTGTGTGGTAGCAGTAACTGAGAGGGTGGAAAGGAAAAGAAGTTGATACGATTAAGCAGCAGGTTTCAGTTTAAGATTTCAGTGCAAGGTTTAGGCTGTGGATCCAGAAATGCGTGACTAGGGTAGAGGAAAAAAGTGCAAAGTACCTAGAGATGCAGTTGGCGAAACAGGGAGTAGCTAGGGTGTCATTTGATTGTCTGTCAAATTATGACAATACTTGAGGAGGGGAGAAAAATACCCTGAAACACATTCTGATCTCCTTATGAAAGAGTTGGAGAGATTTCCAGTTCAAGATGGTAGACTGAACTTACACGTCAATTGCTTTGCTTTCTGAAACTCTACTATCATTATTGTAAATGGAAGAAAAGGATAGAAAGTGAACAATGGAGAGAATATCGTCAGTGGATAAAGCAGAACAGAAATAACAATTGCCTGGGACACACCTAGAAAGGACCTTGCACAGAACAATTCAGAACTGAGATTACATTGACCACTGAGAGCAGAAAAGAGAAATGGAGCTATACAAAGTAGGGGCTAGTTCCACAAGCATCTATGAATGCTTCACCTCTGGATGCACAACAGTCTGCCAATGGGCGTTTATTCCAGAGAAAAAAATAGGAGACTTAATATTAAGAAATATTAAATGATTCCTGGAGAGTGCGGGGCAGCTAGCTGGGCGTCAGTGCACCAGAGTGAATCCAGTTTTCCAGCTTCATGGCTTCCTGACTTCTTATCCTTAAACAAAAGCCATCAGCCAATAACCCTCCCTGCCAACTAGAGTCTCCACATTCTTGCTTAATTTTTATATATGCCACAAAACCCACAAAAAATCAGTAGACAATAATTTTTTTTTAATTATTTAAAAAAAATTTTTGACTCTTTAGGAAGAGTCAAAACCCTAAAACATGAAAGAAAACAAAAAAGACACTCAGGGAAAACAGAGAAAATGATCATGGAGATGATTCTGAAAACAGATACTGACTTTTAAAATTCAGCAATCATACTTCTAGTTACATACCCAAAGGAAATGAAAACAGGATATCAAGCATAGATCTACACTCCCTGCCTCATTATGTATAATTGCCAAGATATGGAAACTATTTTGTAACTACTAATCTGTCCTCAGTGTCCATCAACCAATGAACTAGATGGAGAGAAATCCTTCCACGAAGCACCACAATTTGTACTTCAGATATTTTAGTGTTTTACTTGTCAATTATACCTCAATAAAGCCACATTTTTTAAAAAATTAAAAATTTGGATTAACATCTTCAATGAGATAAGTAAGATACTGCCACAATTTAGACACCAGGTTATGAAACAATAACACTCAAAATCTCTCTTACAGGATCGTAATTGGAGAAAGGGTCCAAGATGTAAGTGGAGTAGGTAGAAGGCACACTCACCTCCTCCTGTGGGGGTGGCGAGAACAGTGCTGGGTGTTAGACCAGCAGGGTCGGACAGGACCTGGGTTCAGCAATCTCTATTTGAGTCTAGCTAGGACAGAATTCAGAGCCAAGACTCAAACTACAAGAGAACGTTTATTTTGAAAATAACAGAAGTAGAGGAAATAATTTGTAGAAGAAATAGGCTTAGGAAACAAGTTATAGAGGTAGAGGAAGGGCCCTTGGAGCTTAGAAGTGAGGAAGGTAAAGGTGACTGCCCTGGAGGAGAGGGAGGGGAAGGAGGAGGGACAAGGTGCAGACATGCTCACGGGAGGGAGAGAGTCCTCTGTCCTAAGAGTTTTAAGGGTGGAGATTTTAGGATATGTCCCAGGGGAGGATCTCAATAGCATATCCAGTAGCTTTCTAGGGTGCCCTTTCAGGACTGGGATCTCCACTGATTGGTTGGTGCCAGGGCAGGTGTCATTATTCAGTGCAGCTGGTTCTGAGGTCAGCCGTGTCATTGCTTGCCTGGTCCTGGAGCTGAAATACAACTGAGACTTAGATGTTATCTCTAAGCCGGAAGGGTCAGGTGGTCCAAACTGCATGACCAGGCATGTACTATGGGAGGAAAGATCACCCTGGGGGCAAGGCCCCACCCTACAATTGTCCTTTGCTAGGCATCCAGGGCTTTCTGCCCTGGTGACCTTCTGTACCTGGCCCATTGCCCTTGCTCTGCTCATGGGTGTCTAATTGCCTACCACACCCCCAGGACGAAACTGGAATTATAACTAAAATATAGAACAATTAACCTCAATAACCAACCAAAGACCAGCTGAACAGAAGTCTTAAAACCAAAGAGTTACAAAAGAAGCCACATTGAGACTGGTAGGAAGGGCGGAGACAAAAAGAGCTGGCCCAACTACCACAGGTGGGGCTGAGATTCCGCAGAGACATACTAGCTGCAAAGGTTCCCTCTGAGGAGCATGGAGCTTCAATTCCATGCTGGAACCCCCAGCTAAGAGCACCAGAGAGGAGAACAGGCGTCCACATAACATCTGGCTATGAAAATCAGCAGGGACATCGTTGGCCAAGGAGAGACAGGAGACTGCTAGAGACATAGGTACCCTCTTAAAGGGCCAACACACAGAATCTCATTAGCAGCACTCACCCTGGGCTCTGGTGGAGGGAAGGCAGAGTGGATTAGAGTCGTGTGAAGAGAGACTGGAGTTTGTGCTCTGGGGAAGGAGCTGAAGGGGCAGCTGCCAGGATCCCTGTGCTGAGTCCCTTTCCCACACAATAGATGCCATCTTTCTTGGGCGAAGCACTCCCTCCTTATGGCATCAGACTGGGAGGGCGCAATAGCCCCAATCTCGGGACTCCTGTTGCCCCACCCTGTGGAGCTCATGCCCTGCTGAGAAGTCTGCTGCCTGGGCCGGGTGTAGAGGTCTGGGCAGGCTCATGGGGTATCAGTGACCGAGATGTATGGCTTTGGGATGGGCGCCATTCCCCATACTGACCTGTGAACCAGACTGGCACCCCACCCCCAGGAGATCCACTTGCCCCACCCTCCCAAACCTGGCAGCCCCACCCCTGAGCTCAGGCTCCTGGCAGAATCCGGGATGGACTGGCTTGTGCGGCTCTAGATCAGAAGCCATTTTTCTCTCACATGCCAACCGGCGCAGAGCCTTCCTTCCATACGGCCAATCTTGGTCTGTTTGGGCCTGATAAAACCTCCTGGCCTCTCCCTGATGATTCCCTGAGTCCTCCCCCACCACAAAGGTCTTCAGACCCGGCACAGTCACCGAGTTTGAATCTACATCAACCTGATGAACATCACTTGCCCCTACCTGGTGACTCACTGAGAACATAGCTCAGGCAACTTGAGTACTGCCAGAGGCGCTTTCAATGACTGAGCCTAGCAGGCAGCTGGCAGGCAGACGTGGGTGGAGGCTGATCTCAACGTGCCTTGTGACTTTTGCTGACTTGCCCCCGAGGCACGGTGCTTGTTGAAGCCAGTCTTGGTGCACAGCTCAGTCCTTCCCATGCATACCCAGGCAGAAATGGTCACAAACTGTGGATTGTTTATAGCTTCAAACAGGTTGCCCAGGGGCAGTCACAGGCAGCATCTGACATTGACCTACACCAGAGTCCCTCCCAAGAGACCACAGAACAAACACACCCAGTGACAGCTTCAGACAACATCAGAGCAGAATCCAATTAGCTTCCCAGGCTACAGGCTGTGTACCCAAAGGGAGATCTTAGCAGGCCAGACACTGCTGAGGCGAATTCAGGTTCGTATGGTCTGTAACTGCACAGCAGTCTGTACACTGTGGTAGGGTCGATCCTCACACTCAGGCAGCCCGAGGGTCAACCCCACACACGAACAGGCCCACAGCAACCAAGATTTAATTACCACAGGAAGGGCCACATAACCCACACAAGGGACATTCCTGGAGCACCCAGCTCAGGTGATCAAGGAGAATGCCCTACTGGGTCCCACAGGACACCTACAACATAAGGTCACCCTACTAAAACTGGGAGACATAGTAGATCTACCTAATGCATAGAAACCAACACAAAGAGACAGCCAATATGCAGAGACAAGGAATCATGCCAATGCTGGGTCTGAGGCCACTCAAAAAGGGTCCCGGATAGGCCAAGGCCAGCTGCCTCCCACCAGGAGCCTGAAGACCTTTGTGGTGGGGCAGGTCCCAGGGAGTCATCAGGGGGAGGCCAGTAGATTTTATCAGGTCCAAGCAGACCAAGCTTTGGCTGTGCAGATGGAGAGCTTTGCATGAGTCAGGCATGTGAGAGAAAAATGTCTCTTATCCTAAAGCCGCATAACTCAGTCTTCCCTAATCCTGCCCAGATCTCCTGGAGAACTCGCCATCAGCAGGATGGGGCCGCTGCCAGTCAAGAGGTGTAAGGCTATGCCCTGCTGGTGTGGCTCAGTTGTTGGGCAACATCAGTACACGGAAAGGTTGCTGGTTCAATTCCCTGTCACGGCACATGCCTGGGTTGCAGGCTCGATACCCGGTAGGGGGCATGTAGGAGGCGTCAATCAATGTTTTACTTTCACATGGATGTTTCTCTCTCTCTCTCCCTCCCCTCTCCTTTTCTCTCTCTCTAAAAATTAATTTAAAAAAATTAAAAAGAGGTGTAGTGCTAGTGGGTTTCCTCTGGTGGCATGGCAGCAGTCGGGCCCTTGGGAAGGTGGAAGGAATGGTCTCTGCCGAGTCACAGCAGTCTGTTTCTGTCACCCTCTGGGTCCATCCAGATCTCCATATCGGGGGCCCAGGCAGCTGGCTTCTCGTGCAGGGCACGAGCTCTGAAAGGCAGTGAGACCATGGGTTGGGAGGAGGAGGCTATTGCATTCGCCCAGGCTGATGTTTTACGGTGGGGAGTGCTTGACCCAAGAAAGATGACTTCTGTGCTAGTGCAGGAGAGATACTCATCACAGGCAACCTGGCAGCTGTCTCTTCCGCTCTCTCCCCAGAGCCACACCCTAGTCTCTCCTCACACAACTCTAGAAGTTTAAAATAAATCTACACATTCATGTTGTGGTATTAGCATGTTTTCTCCACCAAGTAGTCTCATACAACAGGTGACATTGTGCTGGGTATGCTTTCTTCCTCTTTTTGGAATATTTGCTCCACAGCACACTAGAAAAATGTGTAATGGGCAAAAACTGGCAGTTTACCCAGGCAAATAAAATATATAAAAATATTACTATAAAAATATAAGCACAGCAGTGTTAAATATTGCTTGAAAACTAAGAAATACAAAATAAAATACCAAAATGGGACATTTTTTATTTATTGGTTTAAAACAGAGATTTAGAAATGGTAGAAAGGATGCAGAGAAACAGGCAGAGGAAAGTACTACAAACTCACTGCAGGGCAGTTCAGGAACAAATGTCAAACTATGCACCTCCTTTGGGATAGCAATTCTATCGCTTCGAATGTACCTAAAGGATCACATTGCATAAGTGTACAATGATGCACCCAGAAAAGTAGTGTTGAAACTCAGCTTATACTATCCAGAAACTGAAAACCATCCAGAGAGAATCAGGCAAATCCTTTATGGAACATATGCAAATGAATGATGTAGGTCTAAATGTACGGATGTAAAAAACACCCACAATTTATTGCTTAGTATCTATAGTATGATCTCATTTTTGTGGAGGGAGGAAGAAAGTGTTTATGTAGGTGTACACATAGTAGAAACTCTGCAAGGACATTTTTCAGAGCATTGAGCTCGAAGGGAGTGTGAGGTGGGCATAGGCTTCCCTGGAAACAGGAATTAAAGAGAGTACATGGTTTTTAGCTCATTTACAAACAATAATAAAACCCACTAAAGTCAACGTGCTTTTCATTATCACCATGTGCAGCACATCTAAAGAATTTTAGTGATAAAATACTCCTCACTGCTGAAGCAGACTACTCCACCTCCACCATACGCCAACCTTGGTATGCCATTCCATCAAAGGATGGAATGTGATATCCCCCTGAGAAAATAAAGGTAGATCAGAAGACCAGATGGTCAAGAAAATTATATGAGAGCATATTTCTTTGTGGGGGTAAAACATAGTCCTGTGTGTTTATTAAACAAAGTATATGAAGACAAGTTTAAGACCTTACCATCCTTGTCTTATTTCTAGCTGCCTAATTCTCCTGCCCCCCACCCCTCTACACTTTGGATCCTCTGTCTACAAACCTGCAAGTCTATGCCACAGACACAGCTTTTTCCCTTCATGAATTGCATATTTTTTCTCAAGTCTTATTCCCATGGGAAATTTGAATTTTAAAAGAGAATTGCTAATAATGCTATAATATAATGAATGTCTTAATGGTGGTGAGGTCAGCCAGTTTGGTTGACTGATGGGAAAATTATGCAACTTGTTTAAGAAGTAGATTATAAAACAATAAAGAAACTGGGAGAAGAGAAGAGACAACTTTTGGTAGCATGTCTCATGTAATATCATAAGGTCAGGCCTCTTAGGTTTCAAAAGAGAAATCATATGCTATTATAAAAAAAAAAATCAACCGACACTGACCTAATGTCTATGTTGTCTTAAGCCTATGCATAAATAACTGTCTTATATGTCTAGTACACACCACCAGGAAAGATAATGACAGCAAAGTAAGATTTATGGATCAGAAATAGGGAAGACATTACAACATGGACTCAAGTCTTTACTCAAATGTCAATTTCTCAATGAGGCTGAATCATTCATTTAAAATTGACCGCCCTCAAACTCAAGTTTTTTTTAGCTTCTTCTTCTTTTTTTCCTACAGATTTTACCACTTCTTAATATCCTGTAATATTAACTTATGTATATGTATGATTTTTATTGCTATTGCTCTTTGCCCCACATATAGCTCCATTTTGGGCTTATTTCATTCATACAACTCAAGAATATAGGAGCAATGCTTGGCTCCTATAACATAAACTGCTTAATAAATATTGCTGTCTACATGAGTGAGTGAAGGAAGGAAAGAAGGAAGAAAGAAAAGAAGGAAGGAAATAGAGGATATGGAGCTCACCTCTTGCTTACTATAGGCCCAAGTTAGATAACGCTCAGAGAGAACATCTCCAGGTGTGACCATTAAAGCGCCAAGCTTATTATTATTAAACAATTAGATATTAGCCATTGTTACCTAACAATGGCCACTTAATCCCTGTACTACTGCTTCAGGGTGTTTTTCAACATGAATTGCAGTTTTGTTCATTATAACATGGAGAATTAGTAATAGGAGACTTCACTGCAGCTATTCAGTTAGGTTTTCCTGAGAACCGAGGAAAGATTACCAGCTATTTATGAGAAGTATCTATTTATGGATTAGTAAAGTGAGAATTAGTTGAACTCCATGTCTACTTCCTTTTGACATTCTAATTGATGAATTTTCAATGAATGCATAATCTAATCAATGCTGTGTTCCTCTCAGATAATTTTTCTAGCAACTTGTTTAAAATACACTGTATAAAATAATTACCAATATAGTATACTTAATTACAAAGCAATCATTTGATTAAATTCTAGGAATGCTAGAGATCTAGACAAACTCTTTGTGGGGTTCATGTGCCAGAATTATGGAAATTTTTTTTGCAGCCCAACGTGAGTTTATTGGCTTCATGCTCCCTCTTAATGAAGTTGATCAGCCCATTGGTGGAAGAACCTTCAGAGGTCACTGGGCTGCTGCCATTAAGCTCGGGCTCAATTTTCTCAGCCAGTTGTTTACCCAGTTTTATTCTTTATTGGTCAAAGCTATTGATGTCCCAGATGATGCCCTGAATGAAGATCTTGTGCTCATACATGGTAATCAAGGCCCCAGGAATTAATGATGTGAGATTGGTGAACACAGTAGATTTGGTTGGACAATTTCCTTCAAAGACTTTGTGTGATAACAGCTTCTTAAAGTCCTCCGGACTCTTTCCTGCAGCCTGGAGCTCCTTCTGAGCCTCCTCTGTCAACTTCCTCCTTATCAGGGCCTGTCTGGGCCACGAAGTTGGCCAGGAGAATCTTGTGATGCCGACCCTCTCTCATCTGATGATGGTACTGGACCAGAATGAAGAAGTCACAGGGTATCATCTCGGTGCCTTGGTGGATGAGCTTGGTAGAAAGCCTGCTGGCCATTGGGCCCTGGCTCCCCCTACACAATGGGATCCATCAGGTGGTCCATGTGGGTGCCAGACTTGGTGATGTACTTCCCACATGGTGCTGGAAGGAGGCAGCCAAGCAGTACAGCCAAGCCAGCAGGACGGGGATGTTCTTCTCCAGGAGCACCATGCAGAAGTGTTGGTTCATCCAGTGAGTGCTCGAGAGCAGCTACTCAAAGCTTTCAAATCCTATGTGTGGAGCAATGGAGACTCCAATGGCTGACCACAGTGAGTAGAATCCTCCTACACAATCTGAAAACTCAAACATGTTTTAAGTGTCTATTCCAAACTCCCTCACTTTGGATATGTTGGTAGACAGGGCAACACAGTGTTTCACAACTGCAGAAGGATCTTTGGTGCACAGAAGCAGCACTCCTTCTGGTCTCTACATTCGTGACTGTCTCTTGTATGGTAAAGGTCTTGGAGGTGATGAAGAACAGGGAAGACGCAGGGTTCAGAGTAGCAGGGGTTCGGCAATGTTGGTCCCATCAATGTTGGAGACAAACCAGGCTTACGGGTTTCAGTTACCATTATGGGTTCCAGGTCAGAGCCACCGATGCCTATGATAATGATGTCCAAGATGGGCTTGCCTGAGTACTACTTCATGTCACCACTTCAGACTGCCAGCAGAAAGATTTCACCTTCTCCAGGGCTCTGTTGACCCCTGGCATCACATCCTTGCATTCACCAAGCATGGGTGTGTTAGACCTGTTCCACAGGGCCACGTGCAGCACTGCCCGATCCTTGGTGAAGCTGATCTCACCACTGAACATGAGCTCCTAGACGGCCTCCACACCCCTGCACTTGGACAGGTCCACAAGCATCTGCATCACACCCTCCTCACAAGGTTCTTGCAGTAATCCACCAGAGTACGCCCAAAGTTGGTGTTGAGTGTTATGCTGAAGGGTATGAAGCATTCTTTGTCCTCTTCAAAAAGGAGCCCAAGCTGAGGTCAGAGCCAGCCCCGTGGTGCCATTCCTGCAGCTTATGAAACTGCGTGAACTCGCTAAGCGAGGTCACGTTGAACAAGCTGGAACATGGGTGGAAGAGGAAGGAGGGTGGGCGGCATGCAGCAAGCCTGGGTCTATTTTTGTGAACAAGTGATTTGCCATGCTCCTGGCTGGTGACCTAGTATCATAATCGATGTGAATGGCAAAGCTAAGCTGATGGAGTCAAGAAGTCGTATGGGAGCCTTTCCTGGACCATTGGGGTAGCTGAAGGATTGGGCTTTTCCTCTAATTGACACAAACTCTGGTGCCCAAGTTCTCCCTCCCATGCTGCCTCCTCCTCCAGGCTCATGCTGATGAACCGTCACAAGTGAGGGATTTGTGAAGACGGATGAAGGAAGCAGTTGGCAGGAGAAAGAAAGAGCAGGAGAAGGTGGACTCTGGAACCTCGCAATCTACTCAGGCATTAATCAGTTGTCCTACAATGTGGTTCCAGAACAGCTGGCCACAGTGGGACGCGAGCTCACACCCGGTTTCTCTCTGGGTGATCACCGAAGGCTAGAGGCACGGTGCTGATACTGAGGCATGACCTTGTTCGTACTATCACAGGGAAAAGGAGCAAGGGCTTCCCTCCTCCCGTATAAACTCTCATCTCCTCATGAGTGAAAGAAGAAAAGCCTTTTTGCTGACGGCACAAAGGGCCCCGATTGACTGCATGAGGATTTGCTCTCATTTCACTTTTACGGAGCTAAGAGAAATACCCAATTATTAGATATTTTCAAACACAGTCTCAGCACCCGAAGTATTATTTATGCCAAAATCTCCTTATCCCTATGTTTCCCACAATGTGTCCTGCCTTTCTTTGAAAACCCTTCATCACTGAGCTCTTGGTGCCATTACAGTACCACACGGTGGCAAACCTGATTCTTCATGGAAGCACAGTGAATTCCACGGCTTCGGTGTTTCCAACACAGTCCTGTTTTAGTCTGAGACAAAATAAAAATAACCTTTAAACACATTTGTCGTGGCTCTTTGGGTAAAGATCCAGCTGCTCTATAGTTCTTTGCCACCAAGACCAGACACAGCAATGTTTGGCGGAAAAAAAAATACTCTACCTTGTGTGAGATGTATCCAGCTTTCTAAACCTGAATTTATAGTCCAGAAAGGTTTGTTTCAGGAACATAAAGCACTTTTAATCATTATGTTATTGCAGCCTATACTCTAATTAGGTAGAAGAGTATTCCAGATACTAAACCAGTCACAAAAACTTCAGTAAGAGACCAAATCATATGGAAGATCATGTCTCCTAACTCTTAGTTCAGGTCTAGGAACTGACTACTTCAAACTATTTAAAGGATTTGAGATATAGGGGAGGGGAAGGGGAAAAATGCAAATAATTCTTTCCCTCTTCCACTAACCTAGGTTATAATGGTCTTAGCTATAAGAATAATCAGTTGATTATGACTTTGTAAGATCTGGAACAGAGCCATCAGAAGTACTGTGCAGAATAAATTGTTATTAACCTGAGGGAGTATGGGTATATATGTGTGTGAGACAGACTATAAAGTCATCAAAGAAGGCTAAAACAGGAATAGTAAAAACCAATGTCCTCCGCGAGAATCATCTCAGGTGTTTGAGAGTCAAAGATCTTTGTGTGGCAGGCAAGCCCAAGTTTTAAGACAAGAGTGATCTTGATTTCCCCTTCCACATCTCCTTAAAATTTTAAAGGGCTAGGCCAGATTACCAGTCTAAGGCTTTCAGGTGTGTTCGGGGGAGACAGAGACCCACAGACACCAACATAAGGATATAAATATAAAGGCCAGAAATATGGGACTTCCCAGGTGAAGAAGAAGAAAGGAATGGAAGACTTTAGAAGATGTTACCGTAACCTGCACAATTGCTCTGCATCTGCATGCATGCAGGTAGGCACTGGAGAGCCAGGAAAGGTAAGGTGGTGCTCTTCTGTCAGTGTCAGGAAATGTATCATACAGCTGACACCTTTTCTGTTCTGGGAGAATTTCTCATGCTTCTACACAGGGCTGTTGATGAATATCAGTTTTGATCATACCCTTTACTCAGTTGTCACTTTGACCTTTGGGAAAGACTCTATATGAGAAAAGAAAGACAATGAGAGTGAACAGAGGGAGGGTCAGAGAGAGCTCACATGTGGGGAGGTATAATTACAAAACACAAAGATGAGTCAAAGCCCGACTCCTGCTTCTTCCTCTCCTCACTTCAAACACTGCATATAATCTTGCTTGGGTAGAGGAGAGACTACTTTATATTCTCTCTTAAACTGGGCCCCCTGGAAACAGACCTCAGAGATGCTGAGATGCAAGCAGGGTTTTGAAGGAAGGGTGGAGAGGGGAGAGGAGAGAGGGAGAAGTTGTTCTCAAGAGATACACCTATAGGAGGGTGGAGAAGGCAGGATGGGGAAGAGGGAGACACTGACACACAGTAGAATTTCAAAAGTGGTCTCAGTTTACCCAAAGCACCCCCAGGAGCTGAGATAGCCCTTCGGAGTTGTCATAAATGCAGTAATGGGGTACAAGCTTGTGTCTCTTCATCAGTCATTTAGCTTCAGGCCACTCTCAAGAGGGCACAGCCTTATGAGTGGCAGTTCCCTACAGCCTAGGGTGATACCAGAGAGATAGGCATCTGTGAGCCATCAACAGCCATTCTCCCAGGCTGGGGTTGGGGCTGAGTGTCTTGGTCCTGCAGGAGGATCTGGTCAAAGAACCGTGATGTTCATGATGTATTCTCAAGTAATTGTTTTATCAGATATAACGATATGCACAACCAGGAAGACAAAGCTTCAAAATTAAGAGAAAATAAGAGAATTCAAAGTTAGATAATAACTTGCAAGAAGAAAATTTGAACTTCATGTTTAAGCTGAATTTTATGTCTTTCTTTAATAAATAGATGGTCTACAACTGCACTATTCACGATGTGTCTATTGAGCACTTGGAATTTGGTGGGTTCAAATTGAAATGTGCTAGAAATGTAAAACACATACCAAATTTTGAACACTGGAGAAAAAATAATGTAAAGTATCTTATTAATAACTCTATATTGATAATGTCAATACAATTTTTTTATTATATTGAGTTAAATAAGTTATCAAAATTAATCTCATCTATTTCTTTAACTTTTTTTTGGTTAATCCTCACCGAGGATATTTTTTCTATTGATTTTTAGAGAGAGTAATGGAAGAGAGGGAGAGGAGGAGTAGAAGGTGGAGAGAGAGAGAGAGAGAGAGAGAGAGAGAGAGAGAGAAACATCAATGTGAGAGAGACACATCGAGTGGTTGCCTTCCACATGCGCCTCCAGTGGGGCTGGCATCTAACCTGCCCTTGAATGGGAATCAAACCTGTGACCCTTAGGTCCATGGGATGGCAATCAAACCACTGAGGCACACAGACCATGGCATGTAGCTATTGACAAATTATAGATTAGTTATATGTATCACACTATAGTTTTATTGGACAGAGATGGTCTAGAATAATCTTAAAGTCTGACAAAGATATCATTATCTCCAGCCACGGCCTGAGATGGAGCAGCACTGGAAAGGACCACAGAGTAGGGAGTACAGAAACCATCTTTCCAGAAACTGACTTCCCTGGCCTTCCTAGATGGTAACCCAAAACACCTTAGTTCCTGAGAGGCCAAGATAGCACTTGGGTCATACAACCAGTTTGCCCCACTGGTGGAGTAAGAATGGACATAGGAAATAGACAAGATTTGTGACGCTATTTTTTCTGGGGCATCAGAACCTTTGGGAAGTAAAGGGTTTGCTTTCTTCAAAAATCAAGAGTCTGACTCAAGTTAAACCTTTTCTTTGGGACAAAGAAATCGTACCCACCACAGCTCAGCGGTCAGTGTGGGTGGACTGGGAAACAGCTGCAGCTCAGTGAGCCAGTTCTTGGGTGCAATACGATTGTTGTCACTCCACGTGCCAGGAACATGACCACATGGGGCACCAGATGATGAGCAAGCAGAACTGAGTCACTGGAGCAAAAATAAGGTAATGCAAAGAAGTGTCTTATATTTGTTTCTGTCACCAACTGTCCTGTACTTTTGTCTTTATTCCGTGTATTGCCGTCAATTCAATGCCAGCCATGTCTTCCCAGAACATGATTTTATTTCAGAGTCATCCAGAAGCCCTCTCTTCTTCCATTCTCACTGCTGATAACCAAGTCCAGATTTTCATCCTCAGCCTGAATGACTGCTCCTGGTCCCTTCCTTGATTTTTTCCCCTTCCAATTTTTCTCTCTTTAATATGACTTAGTCTGCTAACTATTTTCAGGTCAACTTTCGAAAATATGTCACTTCACTGCTCAAAAAATTAAAATGACTTCATTTTTGATTACCCAGTTAAGCTCACACCCGGTGTGACATTTCAATAAATATGCAAAATATGTTTTTGTTTGTTTTTCTCCTTCTTCCTCATTTCCTCCACTTAGAATGCACTTGGTACTCTTTTCCTATTTTAAACTATTTTAAAGAAAATAAGAATTGAACAAATTCCCTATTCACTCAGAAGCTGTCCTCAGCTGATCCCTGACTCTCCGACTCTACTATACCTATAATGTATACCACACAACTGTTGTATGTTCCTACTTTTTTCTGATAATTTTGTGCCTATAATCATTGAACTCACAATGAATTTGTGAACTCCTCAAGGTCAGAAATTCATCTTCTACCTTTAATCATAAAAAGGAAATGAATACTTATTGAATGCTTTCCTTGGGCTCGTCACTGCACAGTGTACTTACCATCTGTTATCTGGAATGTTCTGTATCCACTTTTCCTGTGTGTGCCCATCACTTCCATGTTGCCCCGCCTGATGACCCCGACGCCTGGTGCCAAACAGCAACCGACTCAAGTATGCAAGTGGAAGATTTACTGGTGTTTTGGGACAACGATGGTGAAATTTCTCCAGGTAATTTCTACTTGGGCTGCAGTCTCTGCCTTGTTCCTGGGCCTGCCTCTCACTTCAATGATTTCTCTCTTCCTCTCTTCTAACTGATCCTGTTCTATGCAAAACTAGTTAGCTATCTCTTTGGTTAATTATCCAGGAAGCCATAAGAAGACCTCATTTTCAAAACCAAGCACACCTATTAAGGGGCTTCTATTTTTTTTTTATCCTCACCTGAGGACATTTTTCCATTTTTGGTTCAGATAGAGTGGGAGGGAGAGACAGAGAAAGAAACATTAACGTGGGAGGGACACATCGAATGGTTGCCACCCGCACAACCCAACCAGGGCTGGGGAAAAATTGCAACCGAGGTACGTGCCCTTAGCAGCAACCGAACCCGGGTCTCTCTGGACCGCAGGCTGACACTCCAACCACTGAACCAAACCGGCCAGGGCTAGGGAGCTTCTAAAACAGAGATAGTCCTCTTTCTTTCTCTCTGAAGTATTCCCCCAGTTTTGAGTAATTATTTTCTCTGTGATACACATATTTTCTTGTGTAATCCTCTAAGCAATTCATTACATGGTCTGTCATGTAAGGCAGGGAATTTTGGTTCCCCTACTGGTATTGTAAAATTGGTAGTTTGGATTTAGAAAACAGAGTACATTCCGTCCTATTTCTAAATTGTCAGTTAGAGAATGGGGCCGATGCATTTGAATCATTTCCAGTGTGAAATACAATGCCTACATACAAGAGTCATTGGATATTTGAAAATTATAACTTCTTATGGACTTATTGGAGAAACCACAGAGTAATTTGAACTGGTAAAATTTAATGCAAGCAATTATTAAGTACAATGGGATTACAGTACCAGAGGCTTAGCTAAGAAGTACAAACAACTCGAAGAATATAGAGGCAGCAGGCATACGAAGCAGACACTCCCCCGTGGCTGAGCACCCAAGGCCGAGCTTCAGACCCATGGGAGAGGTCAGTGATCGGTTACCGAAAGCAAAGAAGTTGCCGTGGTGCCACCAGAACTGGCTGGATGTCTGCGTTTTGGAGCTTGCTGGAAACGTGCCCTTTGGGTGCCACGGAAGCTGTTCGTGGGGAGCTGTCTGCCAGGAGCCACTCTACATAAAATTGAGAAGATGCCACTGCTGGGTGCTGAGAACCGCTGGCTGCCATGCAAGGCCCGGGTGCGGGTTTCCCACACGTCCCGCAGGAACCGGGTGCGGGGGAACCCACCCACACGGTAGAAGCTGGCCACGCAGGCACACTATAACCAGGGAGCAAAACCATTTTCTTCTTCAGTCTTTCCAGCACCTTCTACAAACAAAGTTTAATATCATGCCAGCTGGCAAAGTAAAAATATTTAAAGGGCCCAGAGGCACTTTTAAGGAACAGATAAAAAGGTTGAATTTGGAGATGAGAGGCAATAAATTGATAACTGACACCGTTATTTTCTGATACTCCAGAACTAAAAATGTGAGTATGTATATTCACAAACATGGCCCACTTCCCAGTGCACCTCTCTAAGCTTCAAAACCATGTTTGTGGTTGGGGCATTTATTAAGGCTAAGAAAAGGGACAGGGAGAAAAAGAAATAAATACAGTAATAGCATATTGATTTACATTATAAAATAAAGAGACTGGGAGAAAGAGTAGAAAAGATAAAAAGTAACACAGAATGATTTTAGGAAGATAATTTTAAGGATTTTGAAAAAAGAAAAAGAGGTAAAATATCTCTCGTGTATAATGAACAGCTCTTCGGGAAAAACAGAGTTTAGAAAGATTTTAAAATATTTGTAATATGCTATTTAAATTTGGACTCTTTTGCATGTCATAAATAAATATTTAAATTTTTTCATTAATTTGGATATTGATATTGGGTTTTTTCTAGATATAATCCTTTGCTAAGAGAAGCCATATATAGGACCAGCTTTATTTGGGTTACACTGGACTAGAACATTTTAAAGCTTTTTGAGTTCATCAGGTTTTTGAACATTCAGATTTTTTACTTTTACACACCAAAGAATAAATGTAACAGAACTTGGTTTCATATCTTGCATATATTTATTAAATCAACAATTTTCAACAGGTGTGCCACAAGTTTTTTGTTGTTGTTGTTAATCCTCACCTGAGGAGATTTTTTCCATTGATTTTTAGAGAGAGTGGAAGGGAAGGAAGGAGAGCGAGGGGGGGGGGGAGAGAGAGAGAGAGAGAAACACTGATGTGAGAGGGAATCATCAATCAATTGGTTGCCTCCTGCACATGCCCTGAAGGGGCTAGGGATCAAACCTGCAATCCAGGTACATACCCTTGACCAGGAATCAAACCCACGACCCTCCAGTTCATGGGTTGATGCTCTAACCACTGAGAAACACTGGCCAGGGCCAGCCACACGTATTTTTAAAGCATGCAATAGCTGACTATTTAGTCAGGGGCACTGACCTCTTTTCCCTTAGATTGTCAAGGGAAGGAAAATGACAACAGCCAACACAACAATAGCCATCTGGTATGACTGAATCAAAAGCATGCATAACCTTTCCTTTTGTCAGATGGGCAAAAAATATATTTTTTGGTGTACCACAGAATTTTAGCAGTTTTTGTGTGCTATGAGATGAAAAAGGTTAAAAAATCACTGTATCAAACCGTTTGCTCTACATTCGTTATTTCCAATTCAGCCAGTTTTAGAAATGAATAAAAGGCAACCACTGCTTATGCAGGACAAAAATCCCTGGACATTGAATCCTCCCTCTAGCTACATTGAGTCCATGTTCATAGTGATCAAGTTTCATTACAGCTGCTATTTGCTTCTTGGGATAAGCCATCCAGGCTGAATATTGGATGTGGGGATCCAATACTGTCCGTGTCCTACTTATCATCAAATGTAGGTCTAAACCTTTCTATCACTACACTATACCTGCAGCTGTGCTACAATTGCTGTTGCTTTTCTGATCACTCTTACAACTGTTTTCCACATGTTAATTCCTATTTAGTGCCAACTGGTAGGTATGCTCCTTGCCAGACCCCAATTCTCATGACAATCCCTCAAGGTGGGTATTAGTTCCCAACAGTCTCAGAGATTTGCACAAGTCACCAAGCCAGAGAGGATCCAAACCTGTGTGTCTCACTTCACGCTCTCCCCACCAAACAAAAAAAGTTACAAAATTGTATCTCTAGTAGGACTTATGAAGGAGAACTTCCCAATGGAAGAAAACAAAAGCTTATCGTCATTCCAAATTAACGTCATAATGCTTCGAAGGAAATAAATACTTTTCTTGGTTTTTCTTTATTGCTATGACTCATGTAATTGTTTACCGGATTTTGGAATCGAGCACTTGATCATGCTCAGGGTGAGTGAGCATGACTGTCCCTGTACGTTCTCTCCTTTTTGTTCTGAAAACATGAGCTCTGCTAGACGTTGGGAAGTGACATTTGAGTTTTGTTTGAAGGACATGAAGGATGACTGCAGAAAAGGTGGTGAAGAAGGCTTCTAACCATGTGTAAAGGCCCACATTTGAGAAAGGATCAGGGAGACCAGGAAAGACTGTAGCAAGCACATTCGGTAGAAAATATCATTAACACCCAATAAGCAATTCACTTTGGGATTGAACATCGCTAATATTTCTCACTCTCTTACCCATCAGCATGGAATTGTGTGTCTCTCACACCTTCAAAGTAACAATGACGAGAAACCCCAAATCTTCTTTGGTTTTACCTTTACCTGTATTGAAAACAATACCAGAAGCCTCCTTTTCCCTAAGGCATGACACTCTGATGTAGGGACTATTAAATTGCAGAGAGAAAAATAGTCACCACTCTAATAGTGTTTTTGTTTTTTCACTTTTAGCAATTGCTTATGACACGCACTAATTGTCCTTTGGAAAACCATTTCTTATTCATTTTTGGGTTGCCTCAATGCCTTCCTTGTACTCAAGACACTTACGTAAGCTATAAGTTACTGTATTTTAATTTCATATGGTCTGAAACGATCCCAAACTTTTAGTATAAAATTTTTACATTACTTATCCACAAGGTTGACTTGGAAATGCATGTTGTTCTAAAATGTCCTGACCTTCAGGCCTTTCAACCTGCCCTGAGACACAGGACTCCAGCTAATGTATCTGTTCTGTGAGATCCATGCAATGCCTTGAGCAGATATGAGCTACCTTCATATTCAGCAAGTGTTAGATAGACAAGGTCTTAAAATTGAAGTGGCCAGGGAGTCAGACGCATAGATTGTGAGAATGGTAGAGTCCTAAGAGAACTTTGAAACCATTTAATCCAATCTCTCATTTTCCAGAAGAAACACAGGCCCTACAGATGAAGTTGTTCGATGTCACCCAACTAACTACAAGTTTTGTGGGGACTAAAATTCAGGAATTCCAACTCCAGGCTGATATCTACAAGTCATGGGCATATTTTGCTAATGACCCTAAAATATTGTGAGTATTAAACTGTTCAGTAGCAAGCAATCAAAATGCTACAATTATCACAATTGTTTTTGAATGAAATATACGCACCATGGTTTGAGTTTCAGGTACTATAATATATTGTTTTTATTATTTGAAACATGTATTTAAAACTTTGAAGTAGAAATAACACTTCTTTATGTGAAATATTACTTGAAAACATAGATAAAAAACTGATTATTTGTTGACACCTTAAGAACAGTCTGCATATGGTATAGTAGTACATTGAGCTTTTTAATGCATTTGGTTTCTTGCATAGTTTCCAAAATGTTTTGGAAGACAGAATAATTTAAGTGGAGTCAGCTTGAGTTTTAAAAAAGTATTTTAAGAAACCACAATCTTCTTTTGCCCTCTTGCAATCCCAAGAGCTCTGATTGGTTAATAGTCAGCCTTGCTTAAGTCCTATCAAGATTCAAAGCTACTGTTAGACTGAATTTAATAAATCCATAAAAACCACAGAAGAATTTCTTTTAGCCCCCTCCAGCACCGTGTCTCTCCTTAGTCATAGGAGGTAACTGCTTCTGTGATGCAGAACACCTATGAGACTGGATAAGTGTAGGTTTCAATGGTCAGTGGTGGCTTTGTCTCTGTCACGTGGCTCCTCTATGCCAAAAGAGGCAGCTTGTCTACTAGGAGAATGTTCTAAAGTGCTGTACCCTGCGTCCATCTTCAAATGGTCACACTTAGTTCAGAAACACTGAAAAGGTCACAGCCAACAAGAGTTACTTTTCTATCTAGGGCTAGTGAGGGGTGATGGAAGACACTTTCCTTTTATTCTCTAACATCCAGCATCTGCTCCTTGATACATCCTAAGTGAAACCTGAACATCTCCACTGACACAGGTGATCTTGCAGGCATTAATAACTGGTCTGAATTCAGCCGCCATTCCTGTTAGGTAGTTTTTGAGCATAGTTCATGTTCATGGAGGAAAAACTGAGGGAGTAATCCTTAAGCCACCTGGTACTGTGTCTTACTAATATCTTGCCTTTTATGGTGCATCATATTTTTCAAAGTGCTTTCATATGTATACATAGATTAACAAAAACTGGGTAAGTGGTGTGGGAGGCGCGATTCTAAGATGGCCTCCAAGATTTCTGCCTACTGCTGTATATGCCCTAGAAAATCCCCTCACCTTGAGTGTAGGCAGGATTGGGGAATAGGATGAGATAGTCAACCCCATGATTACATATTAGCAGATGAGAGAGAGAGAGAGAGAGAGAGAGAGAGAGAGAGAGAGACTGACTCTCCTGCTGGCCTTGAAGAAGCAATAGCTGTGCTATGGATGGGCTGTGTGTTGAGGGAGGCCCTAGGAGCTCCGCGTGATCCCAGTACACAGCCAGTAAGGAGACAGGAATCCCACTCTACAGCTGCAAGCAAATGACAGCCAACAACTTGAAAGAGCTTGGAAGTGTTTCTTCTCAAGAACGTCCAGCTGAGAACATTATCTGGCTGACACCTGATTTCAGCCTTCTGAGACCCTGAGCAGAAGACCCTGACCAGACCTCTGAGCTACACAACACGTGCAATAATAAATGGGTGTTGCTTTAAGCCACTGTTTGTGGTCATTTGTTATGCAACAATAGAAGACCTATAAAAGCAAAGATAGATAATATTACAACCATTTCACCAATAAGAAGACTGGTTCAGAAAGATGACTGGTTTGCTTAATTTTATCAGTGACAAGACTGAAATTGGGACCTTAGACCCTCATTTATACTCTGGCATTTTCCCACAGTATCCCACACTACTGCTCCTCACTAGTGAGTATCATTGATAGAATTTCTTTACCCCTGACCATAAACAAGATGAATAATTGGAAGTACGATATAATATTTTCCTCTATACAGCTCATTTAAGAGTAAAACAATTATTTTATTAATTCCCATATCAGTTCTTTAGTATAATAAAACATAAAGCAAAATAATATTGCATTAAGTTGACAATATTTTAAAAAGATCTTGAACCAAATGTCAGTCTTCATCACTAAACAAACAATATTCTGAATAGTCAAGAGCAGGAAATGTGATAGGTAATTCTACCCATTGTTTGTATTGTTTCTTTGTTGCGTTACTTTTGAAAAACACTACAAAATTCTTTATTTTGAGACAAGGCAAATCTAAGCCTTTGTGCACCATCATCGTTCCCCATGCCTGGAAAAAGAAAAGAGAGAGCAGAAGGAAAAATTAAATGCACATTAAATTAAGAATTCCTTTTGGCCAAAGTAACAATAAACCCACAGCAATGTACTCACCTGGCCACATGTTTTGCAGATAATCTCGCCATTTGTTTGATAGTCAGCAAACTTCTTTTGCAGGGCTTTGTTTTCTCGCACAAGGTAGAGTTTCCTAAAATTATCAAAAGTAAGAAACATCCCTGAGAATTCACAAATGACCAATGTGTAGCCCATGGGTGTGTGTTGTTGAACTTGACACTCATCCTCAAGCAGATGCCCCTTCCACACCCACCTCTCAAGGGGCATGTTGCCTTTTGTGTCCTCTTTCAAGTATATTAATTATTTTTACCTGAAAATTGTTCAAAACTGTGAGAACAAATATGAGCACACACACACACTGACTTGCCTTGGATCAAAGTGGCTCTGAACCGTACACTTCTCGCTCCCTCCCCAGTGGGGTATATTTGAAAAATGGACATTTGAAATAGAGATATAATTTGGGGAAGGCAAAAGAAAAAACATTCTGGAAAAAATTAATTTAATTGGTACTATTTTGGAAAAAACATTTACAATACAACCTTCTTCCCTTCCTATGAAGAAATTTAAATGGACTCTCCCTGGGCTTACTTGAATTCTGGTGTCATATTGACATGGTGCATTTTCTCAATTACGTGGATGTAGTCTCCAGTGCAGGCAAGCACACTGCAGTTTTTGCAGAGGAAACTTATTAATGATGGGTTTTCCTTGTATTGCTTTGCGATACTTCTCTTGATTTTCATTTTCTTTTCCATTATACTCTGCATCTGTAATTCCAAAATCTGCATCGAAAAAAGAATATTCTATGTGTTGTTGTTTGTTTGTTTGTTTTCATCGTTTCACTGAAGCAAGTATCCTTGAGTTCAGAAACCTTAAATAGTTACAAAAATATACTCTTGGCCCATGTTCTAGAAATAAAAATAATGAGGCAATGGCCCACAAACAAGTTAGTATATAAACCTTCATGTAATCATGAAAATGTAGAACCTTCAAAAAACAACCCAGTGTATTTTTTAAATGTTTCTCTATTGGTCTTAGCAATATTTGACAAAAAGGAAAACAAAAAACAAAAACCTCTCCCTCTACCCACCTCATTAGTTTTAAATGTCTCATAAAATAAATCTAAACTTTCTTCCATATGAATCTCTTTCAAGAACTACACACTGTTCTTGCATTACCCATTGCCTTCTCTTACTTGTGACAAGCCCTTTGTTTCTTTCATTGTTTCTCATATGTTATCATTTCCAGACCTTTTGTTATCTTAGCGAATCTCCTTAGCAAAATCTCTTCTCATGTTTGTGACAGAAACTACTAGTTTACAGTCTAGTATGCATTCTCACTGGAAGAGAACTATAATTTTATTCTGGGTGGAAATATGCTAGCCAAATGACTACATTTCCAGGGCAGTGGTCAACCAAACATAAGAAAATGTTAAGTGGTATTTCCAGAAAGGCTCCTGATGTGTCAGGTTGTTGGCATGAACATGTGACAGCTAAAATTCTACCAGTTATCTTTGACCTTGACAATGGAAGCCAGATGCTAAAAGGGCAGAGAAGAGAGAGAAGAGCCTGGGGTCCTCCTGACATCACAGAGTTATCAGATGGCTCCAGACTGCCCACATTCTTTACGCTGGAGAACAGGCCCTTGCGCTGTGGATTTCAGGCTCTGTGACTAGAGGCGAAACTTATTTTATCACAAACAATCTAGTTTGTGAAAGACACAGAACTTCAGGTAGGGACTGGTCCGTTCTCATACCACGATTTCACAGTAGAAAAACCTGGTTCTTAAATGCTTTACCTCCAAACTGAACCTCTTCTAAATGACCAATTTATATTAACTTGTGGAGGAAGCTGTTGTTTTCCTTAAGACCTAGGGGACGTTTTCAGTAAAAGTAAATCATCACTGCTGATGAGCAGAGCTGAGTGGCCCATCTCTTTGGCTCTTGGATCTCTGTTTTAGGCCTTGGTTCGGGGCAGTCATATTTGGCACAGAAAAGAGAACAACGCCTTACAAGCAAACCTACAGGCCATAGTACAGTTTAATCAGACAAAAGCCCAATTTCCTATGTAATTTTAACAATATAATAAAGTATTCTGTTCCTTAAAAGTTAAATTAGGTTGTTCTTACAAGACTCTTATGGTTTAGTGAGCTGATTAAAAGATGACTTGGCATAGGATCACATACATGTGGGCAATGAAATCTGAATTTAATGTAAAAAATAAAAATAAAAATAAAACCAAGATCAAGGTATGGATATGTAACCAGGACACCAGGAACTAAAAGATTAGCTCTAAAACAGTAAAGTATATCAAATAATTTGAGGGCCAAGAAAATGAAAAGACATGATAATAAATATATGGCAGGTACTGCTATCATCAAAGTCCAAATAAAATGTAATAAGGCAGCAAAAGTTATTAGGTCAATGCCCAGGGAAAAAGTTTAAGATCTCCATTTTCAGAAGCTTTCGGTGATGTATAAACACCATATGAAACATGAAAAATAGACCTCAGCTATGTGTCAGTCTCACCTGTATTTGCAGTTACCCCGCCCTGAGTAAGGCAGGATTCTCAACCAGAGGAAAGGGGCACAGTGACCTACCAGCAACCCCCGCTGGGGGCTGTGGACAGCGTGGCGGTGGCATGTGCCTCACAGCACGGCTGCCCTGCTCTGAGTTGATCCACCTGGAGTAGTTCTAGGAGGGTGTATCACTTGGACTAAAAGGACACAAAAAGGTAGTCCATTCTGAAGTCCCTAAGGGACTATGTCATGGTCTAGAGTTTATCTGGAAAAAAATTGATTCAAACTTGAGATTATTCTAGAGTTTACCCAATACAAGACTTAAAACCTCATTTTTTTTTTACAACATCCACTTGATCTCAGTCATTTAGGCCATTAAATGTAAGGCAATGACTTTCCAGTGGCATTATTCGGCCACATTTGTTTGATTTGACACTACAACATATTTGGTTTGCCTTATATTTAAAAGGGTTTTAAAATATAAGTTTGTGTAGAAACCTGGCCAGGAAACCTTGGAGTTGGTTACAGCAATGCACACCAATTTGAAAGCATCCCTTTCGTGAAACTCTATTTAGGGGAGAGCCAATTCCAATGTTAAGAAACTAACATTCACACCCATATGCAAGGGTGTGAATTTTCTTCTAAATGGATTGTTTGCTATTATAGTACTTACAGTCTTTAATTCAGTGGTATGGGGGATTTCCTGAAATCTTGTAGAAATACTCTTCCATCACTGCACTCCTCTCACCACTTGAATAAACTCGATGGTAGTAAACGGAGATGCAGCTAGATGACATAATGTGTGTTTTCTCTTCATTCAGATCTAGCCTAGAGTCATTCCCTCTAAGAGGCCTTTCCCAGCTGGTCAGTCTAAAGCACCTGTCTAGTGGCTTTTCCCACATCACCCTTTCCTAGTTCTCCAGCACCTGTCTCTAGATGATATGTTTCTTGCGTCATTTCTGTTTATTGTTTCCCCTCTTTAAATCCTCAAATCTCACTGTGTCCACATTCGAAGCTTCATGCTGCAGGGGTCTATCTTTGTTGTTTGTCTATCTGTTCTCCATTTCTAGAATGTTTCCCTGACACATGTCACAAATATTTCTGGAATGGGAGGAAAAAGGTGCCTGTACAACCAGATTAGTCCAAACTCAAATTACCAGGTTGGGTTGAATGGGTGAGTTACACTAGTCTTTCCAGAGCAGGGGCAGCTTGAATTTATATTAGCAAAGTTTATGGCTGGTTCCACTGGAATGGCTTCTGATTCTTTGTATGTGAATCTGGACTAAGCGTAGCTCAGCAAACCGGAACTTATCCTTCTGCACAGTTTCTGTCTAGAGACTCAGCCACAAAGATATCAATGGCGACCACATGCAGCCATTTCAAAGTGCAGACTAAATTCAGAGAGGGCCCCGAACAGTACCTTATGAGCGTACTCCGCTGGTTTCATATTCTGAACACTGTCTATCGCTTTATACATCATTTGCTCTCGGAAGTCATTAACTGTCTCACGTTCAACAACTCCTGAGCCGCTGTGGGCAACCAGGACGTAGGTGCTCTCGTCGGCTCTGGCTCGACCGCGGGCCTGAGAACACAGAGAAGTCATGTAAACGAAGGCTCTGCCTTGCTCTCAACTGTCCCATCTTTGTCCTGGCATGATGTGCAGTATCCCAGCCTTCCGATGCTCTCTTTATTCTCAGTAACGTTAGTTATTACCCATTCTTTCTAAGCCCCCTACTTCAAACCCAAAATGCACTTTAAGGCAGAAACAATGTTCTTGAATGATGATGGTTAGGTCCCCACACTGCCCGTAAACGCCTCAATAACAAATACCATCCTGTCCAGCCTTTTTGTTCCCTGGGGTCCCTCTCTCAAACCCTGGGAGCCATCATCAGTGATTTGGACCAGGGAGGGGTCTCACTCCCCCATTCCAAGTCAGAGGGACAAACGGGGAGAAGGGGCCTCTTTGACCTTGACACCAGGGCCGTGGAGCACGCAGTTCTGTTCCTGGCATCTTACATTGGATTTTGAGCACATTTTCACATGAAAACATGCTCAACATGGTGATAAACTTCTATAGCCCTCTATAAAGTGGTATTAAGGTACATTTTGAGTAACAGAAAACTGTGTGGCCTGGCCCCGGAACCTAACTATCAACTACAATATTATCCTCATGAAAAAATGCATTCTGAGTAACAAACAACTAACAAACCAGCTTCTGAAACACAATCAGTTCCTGATTGGTGCCTGTCCGGTTCTCTTCGTCCTCCATGACTCGCTTTCATTGCGGGATGCAGCTTAGAGTGTAGAACGACCCTTTCGTTACGTTTACGGAGAGAATATTCAGCGCAACGCCTATGCGTATTCAACAGAAGGTAACAGGTGTATTGTTCACATGGTGTGGGTCACAATGGAAACGGGGACACTTCACATGTGTTTCTGCCTCCCACCCATCACCATTTTATTATGAACAATTTCAAACGACAGAATTTGAAAGAATAAGAACAGAAAATGCAGAAGCAGCGGGGCTTCCTGAGGCTCGGCGCATTCCTGCGTCCGACACTAGTGGGGTGCTGTGCTTCGGCCTCCAGGCCCAGCTGGGGCTCACACACACCCTGGGAATAAGGAAGCCTGTTTTGATTCTTACAGATGAGGCCAGCGTCATGGTCCTAAAATGTCTTAGGACACCGAAATAACAACCAAAGAAAAGTTGTTGTTTAAAAATACAACAGGTGCCCTGGCCGGTTTGGCTCAGCGGTTAGAGCGTCGGCCTGCGGTCCAGAGAGACCCAGGTTCAGTTCCCGCTAAGGGCATGTACCTCGGTTGCAGTTTGTCCCCGGCCCTGGTTGGTCGTGCGGGTGGCAGCCACTCGATGTGTCCCTTTCACGTCGATGTTTCTCTCTCTCTCTCTTCCTCTCTCTCCCTCCCACTCTATCTGTACAAAAAATGGAGGGATGTCCTCAGGTGAGGATGAAAAAAAATAATAATAATAATAAATAAATAAATAAATAAAAATACAACAGGTATCTGGCTGTAATATTAAACGATACAAATGGCCAGAGTGCACAGCTCTCTGAGATTTCTCTCTTTTGGTTTCATTGAGGAATAACTGACATATTTTACTTTCAGGTGTGCAAGACAATTTAATATTTGTACACAATGTGAAATGATTTCCCTTTTCATAGGAAAACAGCTATATTTTTAAAACTATGTGCATTATTTTATTAAATACAACAATTAAAATAAGAACACAAAGTAAAAAAAATAATATATGAGAGGCATTTGAATATACCTGGACCATGGCTATTTCATTAGTGACGAGACCGTAACGAATAACGATGTTGCATTCTTTAATATCCAGACCTTCCTCTGCCACTGTGGTAGCGATCAGCAGATTTATTTTTCCTGTGCGAAATTTACTAATGACTTCTTTTTGCTCATTCTGTAGAAACATTTTAATGAATTAAATTTTGTGATGCTAAACACATTGAAATCATCTAATTAGGAGAAGAAATAATAAATCGCAACTGGTCAGTGTAAATCAAAGGATTAGCTCATGCATGGATTTGAGGCCATCTGTTTTTGTCATTGAACAAAGACACGATGGTGAGACAGCATTTGATTTCCAATCTGGGATTATCACACAATAACAAAAATATTTCCATCTTCCAGTCTGGAGGTGGGAAGACCATCGTTTATGCCAAGGAAATCAAGTGATGGGCAACTTGGGAGGAAGAAAGGAAGAGATGAGAAACATAAATGGGCTTTGCTTTTCACTACATTTGCTTCTGAATCTTTAATATTTAAAACATAATATGCAGTGATGCTTCTAAAAATTACTGAGTTTTGAGTCACCGAGAAATACACATTGTACACATTTGGTCACTTTACGAGTCATTCGAGCAAGAAATGTCTGGAATATTCCCGAAGGACACGTAAGAAACTAAAAACATTGGCCACCTGCATTAGAAGGAGCTAAAAAACTGGAGGACTGTGGTGGGCCCTGTGTCTCATTCATTTCCAAAGACATAAATATATTTATTATCTGTTCAAAGGGATGGCACAAATAAAAATGAAAGAATAAGTTGGGAAAAACATAATTAAAACAATTATATTTAAGTTCAAAAAATCTGAATTCTGAAATTTAATGTAAGTAAAGAAATCTCTGCTCTCTGGCCCTTGCATCAGAGGAACGGGTGAGCATAAACCCAGCCCTACATAGCAGGCATCGTTTTATTTTCATAATCCCTCTCATCAAAGCTGTTGGTCCAGTTTGCCTTTGCTGCACATTCACGCTACCTTTTGCTCCCATACTTGAAACAAAAAGAAACATGTCAGAACAACAGTGTGTTCTATCCCCTTCTTCCTTCTCAGAGGCAGCGAGTGCCTTTTTATTTATTTATTTTTTTTTGACTCCTAACTGCTGCAAAGTCCTGCAGAAAGCTCCCTCTCCAATCTTCTCTGATAATTTCCCCTCCTGCACTTGTGTCTGCTGATAAAAGCTTACATGTCCTTGGGTTTTAACAGCAGTTGTCTATGCCTTAATTCAAAGGAATAACTTTAATAAGAATTTCACACACAGTGTTAGACACCCCCCACCCCCCCACCCCCCGCCAAACCATATCAAGAGTTGGGCAGCGCCTCTCCCAGTAAGTCCACCTGAGTTTACAAGCTGAGGAGGTGGGGAGTGTGGAAGGGGGTATGTTCTACATTAGTATGTAGCCCCCAAGTCAGAAATGAATACGCAGCAAAATGTAGCTTGAAACATACTTTCCATTTGTACCTCACCTTTTTTCAAAGAGGAACTGAGGCCATATACAATCAAAGTCATAACACTAAAACTAATATAATAGGAACTTAAAAGCAGAACCCAAAGTGGAAGAATATTGATGCATTGCTTGTAATATTTAACACAAAGGCTATGAGATGAAACTTCAATTTTTCCTGTGAGATTCCTAGAATCCAGGGAAAAGGAGAAACATATTAACTAAACTAGCTCTCATCGCAAAGGAGGAAGCAAACTCCTTAGCCATGGAAAACAATGCTTTCTCTGGCATAAATTTGAGAGGCAACTTTAACATGAGTACACGTAGATTGTATATTGAGTTGCACTGGAAAATTTCAAGAACTATTTCTTTTCAGCAAACACTGAAATAAATGTAAATTACTCCATTGGGTTAAATGGTGATGACCATATTAGAACTGAAGTGTCCCATTGTCCAGCAAGACTCAGGATTGGTATGACTTCAGAAGAACATTTTACTCTAACAAGCTGCATGCTCATAATGTCTACAAGTGCCTTTTTTTCTCTCCCAAGTATTTTTGCTGTGCACATGATAAGTAAGTAGTATAATAAAATGAAAACAAAACAAAACAAAAAAGCTTAAAAAGGAAAAGAAAAACTCACATAATCCCAAATCTCTAACACATCAAATGTCTTAATTTTTCCAAGTTCCCTTACAGATCTCATCCTATGCAAACATATTTTACATATGTTCTAATTATAATGCACATATTTTTTAGGAGATTGGATTTCTCCACTTGATAATTATATTGTAACCATTTTTCTATTTTGTTTCTAAGTTTAAATGTCAATCATTTTTGCAAAGGAAACTCACTTTAGTTTTTTTTATTATTATTTGTTAGATCTCACATGAGGATATATTTTTCCACTGATTTTTAGAGAGAGTAGAAGGGAAGGAAGGAGGGGGACAGAGAAAGTGAAACATTGATGTGAGAGAGACACATTGATTGGTTGCCTCCCGTGTGTGCCCCAGCTGGGACCCGGGATCGAACCCACAACCCAAGTACATGCCCTTGACTGGGAGTTGAACCCATGAATCTTCAGTGTGTGGGTCAACACTCTAACCACTAGGCAACACCAGCCAGGGCAAGGAAACTCACTTTAGAAAGTTCCTTCAAGCATGTGAAAGAAATTACTCCTAGGACAATGCTAAGCCTATCAAATACCACAGATTAGACTGCTATTAAACTCACATTTTACTTCAAGAACAAGTGCTTCATTCCATTGAATTATTTGTGGGTGGTGAGAGAATTAATGAAAACAAGACTACAACTAATTTGTAAAGAGTAATAACAGCATAAGAATAGCAACCCAAAAAGATGTTTATACCTGTGTCATAGGCTTGAACTCACTGCTATGCCCAGCTCCAATCAGATGATGGGCTTTGACTCCTACTTCTGCAAATTTGTCGTTTTCAGTAATCCACTGGGAAAGGGCATATGCACTCTGTCGTGTTTTTGTGAAAATTATTCCTCTTGCTGTTCCTGCAGTCCTTGTATATTGTTCCATTATGGTATTTCTTAATTTGGTCAGCTTTTCATTTTCATATTCTGGGTTTTCAGCCAGTTTCTTCAACATATTCTTGTTATCTTTTAAAAATAATCAGTTTAGATTAGTAAAATATATTAATAATTACTGTGGAAGATTTTATGTAATGGTGCACTGAGATGTTGTTCAACTATAGCTAATTTTTTATCTGTATCTAATAACCAAGCTACTTAACAAATAAATTTATTGCAGTCATATTGACAAAAATCCAGATGACCAAATGATTGATTGTGTTCATACGATTCATATCTACTTTGGTCACATTAATTAGAAATAACCCCAATATAAGTGGGATTTCTTCTTTCAAAATGAAATATTATTTTAATATTTGGAGAGCTCGTGAAAAGCAACAGTTCATACCAAAGAGGTACATGCATGAGACCATGCAATAAATGTCACATTGATTCTTACCAAAAAATAAAGACATGAGAAATGTATCTGTGTCATTCAGTTTCAACGGTTTCTTTTCATCCTTCTCATCTTCATCACAACCATCATCATTGTCACTATCATCTTCTAAGACGGCCATCTTCTTTTCTTTCTCATCATTATAGAAAGTTTCAAGGTGATTATATGCATCAATCATTCGGATTGTGTCATTAATTTGCAGGGCCTCATTGTACTTCCTCAAATGTTCTGCACAAAGACGGTCTTTGCGATTCCCTTCTCTTGCAGCTATGAAAGAATAAATTATGGAGATGAAATAATGATCAAACACCCCCCCCCAATACTGTGCTGTGAACTTGAATATGTTTATAATACTAACTCTAAAACAGGTTCCACCTTGTTTCTGAAATGAGCAAGCAAGACTCAAACTGCACTGTGAGCTCTAAAAGGGGGCACATTTTCCAAATCCTAGACTTGCTGCTTGAGTTCTGCATCAGCAAGAACACATACCTGATCCATGCAGAGAAATGGCATAAATAAAAAAACATTAGTTGCGCTTGTAGCTGGAGACAGAACTATTAATATTTATCTTCATATTTTATATATACAATAAGTGAAAGACTCCGGCAATAAAAAGAAACTGGATAAATTGATAGGCCTCCTTCCTTAGATAAGGAATTTGGACATGTTTATCCATGTCCTACTCAGAACACAGAAATTCCATTTGCTTTCAGTGTGCTTGAGAATATGTGATACAGTCACTTGAAATCTTGGCATAAATATGGAATAAACTAAATGTTAGGTCAAAACCTTACTTACCTTTTTTTTCCATTTGAATAGCCCATTGTTCATAGGGTTGAGTTCCAAAATCTGACATTGGACTCATTTGGCAAAAAGTTTGAATCGTTGTCATTATTTCCAGAAGTCTGTCTTTAAATGGATCCTAAAAATAAGTTATACACTTATTCTATGTTTATACTGGTATAGGAATAACATTACCTTTGTGAAAATAATTTCCATGTTATAATAAATTTGATTCAGAATCTTTGTCTAGGCAAAGTAATACATTAATCTCCGATCACCTCTTTGTACATTTATTTTCTATTGGTTTTTCTGTTAAGAGTCTATATCTTCAAGACACATCCACACCAAAACCGTGTATCACTTCTGGAATTTCCAATTTAAAAATTTTACAGAAGAAAATTAATGAATGATAACCTTGATGCTAATACTTATTTTTTAAAGACGTTAAAGCAAGGCCACAATTATTTAGATAGCCTGCAATCTAATGTTAAGAGACATTCCTCTTTGAAAAACTGGTTTCATTTCAGTATTATACCAGAATCAAAAGTGAAGCAAGTTTTGGGAAATGTGACACAGAAAAGTCATACTGTGTGATTTCATTCATATACAGTTCAAATCAGTCAAAATCCATGTTTGGTGTTAGAATTCAGGACAGTAGTTATCCTCGGGGTGTGATGACTGGAAGGGGCAATGAGTAGTTTCTGGAGTGCTGGCAAAGCTCTGTGTCTCGATATGGATTTTGGTTACACGTGTGTTCTGTTTAAGAAAATTCAGCGATCTCTTATCCACTTAAAATTTGTACTTTCTTATATGTGTTATACTTCAATAAAAAGTATACTAAATGTTAAGTTAAAAAGTTAGGTGGCAGATTTTTAAATATATATATCTCCTAAATCACTTCCAGCGATTTAATGCCAGCCCACTTCCTTGCTAAATAAATAAATAAAATACCCTAAGAATGTTTTATTAATGATTATAAGTAGAAATGTGCATTTAAACGTATCAAGTAAAACTGAATAAAAACAAAAGTGAAGGAAAATAAAGTATGTCAAATGTGCTAATTCAGCTGGAGTAGATAAGTACTCTTTCAGAATTTAAAAAAAACAAAAGGCAAAACTGATCTATGAAGGATGGTCACTAACACTGGTTTAGTGACTACTACATTCCAAACACACTATTATGTATATTTCATCTCACTTAACCCTAATATCCTTATGAGGTATATTTTCAATGTTTACACTTATTATCAAGTACATATAGCTAGTTGTCATGCTTTATGAATTTTACAAAACCAAGTATTGACATAGGTACTGGTCATGAAGTCCAACTGAATATTAGTTGGTGTTTATTATCAGTAAAAAGAGTCATCTCAAAAGCACCGTTAAAGTATTTCACCTCTTTCAACAGCAATGTTTTCCTAAGAAAATAAATATGCAAATTAGGTAGAATTTCCATTATCATTGCCAAGTGTAATCTGGTAGCAACAAAATGGCTCTGTGGAATGTCAGAAAACCAATCCTGGAATTCACCAAGAAAGTAAAAAATAATAATAATAATAAAACAAACTATGGTATAATCCCCCTAGTTTAGCTTTGTAACCTCCTCCCTCCACACCCCACCAATGGCTCATATGTAGTCAATCCATTCCTTTGCTACTCTCATATAAGCTAGAAAACGAACAGAAAGATGGGAGAATTCACAGCAGTGTTATATGGCCTAACATCAATAAACAAGTACAAAACTAACTTTTTTGCTAAAAACTTAAAATAATATTATTCAGATGGCCAATAAAAACAATCTCTACATCTTTCAATTAGGTATGGTATCAGCAATCAATTAAATGTGACATTTTAAGCACATACTTCTCTGGTGTCATCTGCAATTACAAACTTTTTGCATGGCTCCTTTATTTGATCTTTAAGTTGACCGATGTTTTCTTTCACGGTTTTAATAGTAAACGCATCAAGATTGGCACATATCTGGAAAAGAGATATTTTTCAATATTTAAATAATGAGTATTCCCTTTCCGGTGAGCTAATGTAGTTTTGTTTTTTGTTTTTCATGTAAGAAATAGGTAGCATTACTTGTTAAATATAGCATTTTAACATTGTTTTACTGTGGATCTGATTAACCAATAACAAACAACATTTATTCTCATAGAATAACAAGGAGCATCTAAATCAAGTTGGTGAATAATTCCAGAAAAGCGTATTTATTTTCATTCCTTACATTTTATTTTCCAGCTGGAAAAACTGATATAGAAAGAGCATCATAGCTTGCAGAGATTAGCAGAGAATGTTAATGAGAAAACCATATTACATGATGCATTTTAAAGGTCATTTTGGCATCCATGGATCATATTACCACTTTCTTCTACAGAGTGAAAAACTAGGAGCAGCTGAGGCCCAAGTGCCTGATCTAGATTAGAACTTGTCTTTAATCCCAATAATAAAATATATCTTGGGGCCAATAATTGTACCTTTGTCTACCCTAAATATTTTGATTGAATTCAACTTAAAATAAGGGACTTAAAATACAAATGAAATTGCTTTGATGCCAACACACTTTTTGCATTACTTTGAATTCGTTTAACATTTGAGATCAACTAACAGTACCTTATGTGTTGTTACCATTATGGGGCCGCTGATGAGTAATATATTTTTAATTATAGATTTGCATACCGCCATTTTCCCATTTCCTTTGAATTACCCAGAATCTCTCACACAGAACAAAAAAGGTAGTAGAAAATACGAAATTTTGAAATTCATTGAGTATGAGCATTAGAAACGTTCATAGTTGTATGCATATTTTAATATCAAATAAATCATTAACTTTACAATAGGAGGAGATATTTATGTATTTATTTTAATTTTTTTTCTTCATTGATTTGAGAGAGAGAGGACACTGATGAGAGAGAACATCGATAGGCTGCCTCTTGCATGCTCTCTACTGGGAATTTGGCCCACAACCTGGGCATGTGACCTGATCAGGAATTGAACTGGTGACCTCCTGGTGTATGGGTCGATGCTCAACCACTGAGCCACACTGGCTGGGCAGGAGGAGATATTTATTTATTTATTTTTTGTACGTGCCCCTAGTGGGAACTGAACCCAGGACTCTCTGGTCTGCAGGCTGTCCAACCACTGAGCCAAACTGGTCAGGGCAGGAGGAGATATTTAAAAGAAAGTATTTAGTTTATCTCTTCCTGTTACCCTCCCTTCCCATGCCCATTCCCTCTGAGGCTTGTCAGTCTGTTCCCTTCTTCCATGTCTCTGGATCTATTTTGTTCATCAGCTTGTTTTGTTCATTATATTCCACAAATAAGTGAGATAATGTGGTATTTGTCTTTCTCTGACTGGCTTATTTTGCTTAGCCTAATACTCTCCGAGTCCCTCCATGTCATCTCAAAGGGTAAGAGATCTCTCTTTCTTACAGCTGCATAGTGTTCCATTGTGTATATGTACCACAGCTTTTTCATCCACTCCTCTACTGATGGACACTCGGGCTGTTTCCAGATCTTATTTATTGGGTAGGGGGAAAGGTTGATGGACAAAATGGAAGACTTCTGTAATACTTTCAACAATAAAGATTTTAAAAAGAAGGAATTTGATTTGACCCCACTTTTCATTAATTGTATCAGCTTTCCATAATCCTTGTAATTTGTTCTGTTATAGTTGTTTATTAAGGCATATTACTGTTTTGTAGAAAATTGAATATACTTACTTTAACTAGAGCAAATAGATTTCACTTAACTGATGATCCCGGAATACTTTCTGTAATGCATTTGATGGCAGTTGAACCTGACTTTACTTAAAAAGCCCAAGAAATACTGGTATTATTTTAAACATTGGTTTTCTTTTTTATACATAAAGTTAATGACTTACTTTTAAAATGTGTTCTTCAGCTTTGGCTTGCTTGGTGGCTCCTCCAACACCCGGTGAGGCTGTTAGTCCCAGGATCTGAGGAAGGGGAATCACTGGCTTGTTTTCTTTCTTGAGCTTATCATTTTTCAACTTCTGTTTCAAATAACGCCTCATGATGTTATTATAGACAGCCTCTTTGTTGGTGTGATGACATTCATCAATGATGATGAGGGAAAAGTCTTAAAAGAAAATTCAAATGGTTCATTTGTCCAGCAAGGTAAAGAAAAACAAACAAACTAACCAACAATAACCTTTACGCTAGTAAAAGGAGCTATCATGGGGATGTCATTTCATGGTCAGAGTACCTGCACTACTCTCTTTCACTTTTTTTTATTTTAATTAATATAGAATTTTTTTTATTAATTAATTTTTGTTACAGATGTTTCTCCTTTTCCCCCCACTGATTCCCCCCTCCCCCTCCCTCCCTGCCCTGTCCCCAGCTTTGCTGTCCATGTCCACTGTTCATGCAAACATGCATATAAGTTCTGTGGTTTATCTCTCTGGAAACAGCCCAAGTGTCCATCAGTAGATGAATGGTAAAAAAGCTGTGGTACATATACACAATGGAGTACTACGCAGCTGTAAGAAAGAAAGATCTCTTATCCTTTGAGACTACATGGAAGGACCTGGAAAGTATCATCCTAAGTGAAACAAGCCAAACAGAGAAAGACAAGTATCATATGATCTCTTTCACTTTTTAAAACTAGTCTAGTCCTGGCCAGTTTGGCTCAGTGGTTGAGTCCCGGGTTCAGTTCCTGCTAGGGGCACGTACCACTAAAAAAAAAAAAAACAAACAAAAAAAACTAGTCTAGTCACCTGTACAAAAGTTTAAGTATGTTAATCATGAAACTATTCTTGTTAGATATTATCTCTAGTTAATAAATGAGTTTGAAAAGTTTATAGACCTAAAGAGTGTTATGGGATGAAATTCAAATCCAGGCTTATTGTCCAAAATTCTCAGGATTACACTTTTGTTCTTTAATATAATGTTTAATTTTAAGAGGTGAATTTTACATTTATTATAGCAAATAAAAACTACACTATTTAAAGAGAAAAATTTTGGCATGTCTTACCATTGCATTTCATTATTATGGTTATTTGTACTTATTTCCCTTCTTCTCTCCTACCTTCTCTTCTAATTCCTCGCAAAAGAGAAAAGATTGTATATTTGTTCAATGGAGCAGAAGGCAGATCTAACAGGACACACTGGCATATACAAAGAACTTCTCAGTACTTAGAATTAAGAAGTAAATGGAAAGTATAGTGATCATTTGATGTAATGATAATATTCTTATGTAGAACAGTGATCTAGTTAAAAACCTCTTCAGATTTTTTGTTTCCCCAAAGAACGAAAAGCCTCTTAATGAAAATTTAAACAATAAAGGACAATATAAACCAAAGTTAATCTTTTTAAATCAACATTTACACAGCCTCTATTATTAACATTAATATTAATACTAACTCTTTTTTCATAAACACTTCAACCAACCTGACAACTGGACACCATCGTCTTCTCCTTTTTCTGAGTTTAAAAGGGAGTTTTCAAGGATTTGAGCTGTGCTGATAATAACATCATAGGATTTGACAAATTTAGGAAATGATATTTTCAATTGGGTATCACCACTTAATCTTGTAATGTTATACCATTTCTTCAAAAATGGTTGAAACTCTTTGCGGAAGAGCTGTTCAACTAATGGTACCTTTAAAAATGCCAAAAGTAAAAAACAAATAAAATAAAATAAAAAGAGAGATCATTGTCAAAGCAAAAGGAGTATTGATCAAAGGCTTACTATGTGTCAAGTATTAACAAAGGTGGTTACCTTATCAGTTAATTAGGCATAACAACCTATTCATCATTCCATTCATTCATCTCTCAATAAGCACAACGGTGTTTAATATATGGTTCACAACTTTCAGAAACAGTCTAGCTGAGCGCACAGACCAAGACTAAAAACAAAACAAATTAATACAACACCACGCAATAATTCTCCTGTGGAAACACATTTAAAGTGACAGCAGAGAAGAAGTAACTGACTGCTCAAAAGAAGGGCTTAAGAGGTATTTTAATCTTGTAAACCATGGGCCAGTGAAGAGACAAATTGAAACTAAGGTTGGATAAGAAATACATTTTGAGTTGGTAGAGAAGGGCCAGGCTAAAAATGGCTGTGAACACCAGAGTATTTTAAATTTAGTGTAACAGTTCACACAGGACCCTGCTGAGTTGTGCACATTTAGGGTTGATTTATTACTGTTGTTTGCCTTGGGATCAGGCCAGAGGCAACAAACCTGAAGAAGTGGAGCAGGGAGCAAAGAATGAGAGGTAAGGCATTGCCTGGGGAGTGGATGTGAGGTGAGGAATGGACTGCTGGAATGGCTTTGGTGGCTGAGAAAGAACCAAACAACAAAAAGAGTTGGCAGCAAAGGTGAAAGTCCTTCCGAGACAACTGGCATAGTCTCGTGACAGTGTGCCGGGGTTAAGGTGACTTGACCTGATTGGTGATTTATGGTATCTTTGAATTCACTGACAAGTTAAGATGCAAATCTTCTCAAGACCCCGACCTGCAAGACCATCACCATGAAGTGATGCCATGGATAATGTGAGATCCAGGGCCAGGATGAAGAAGGCATCCCCGGCCTGGCCAGCAGAGGCTCATCTTTGCTGGCAAGCAAAGTTGGAAGATGGTCTCACTCTTTAAGACTACAACCTCCAGAGTCAACCCTGCACCTGCTCCTCCGAGGAGTGGTTGTATTCTTACGATAAAATAAGCTAAAGAAAAAAAAAGTTCTTAAGAAAAGCATAAGGAAGAGAAATACATTTACAGTATTTATTGAAAAAAAAAAAAAATCAGTGTATAAGTGGACCCGCACAGTTCAATCTCATGTTCTTCAAGGGTCAACTATATTTTTTTCATTCCACTTATACAAGACAGAGGTGATCATCTAAGAAGGAAGTATTCTAAGGAAGAGAATGGGAATTATATGTAGCATAAAGAGAGTGCAACCCAGAGGGAAGACAGGCAGCTCTGAAAACAACTACTGTAGCTACCTGCTTATTGTGTGACCGTGGACAAGTTACTTAAGCATCTCAATTTCCACATGAAGAAAGTGAGGATAATGTTAACCTGTGGTGGGTGTTGTGAAAAAGTAAATGAAATAACGGCTGACATACTGCTGGTACTCAGAAAAAAATTCCCTGATATTTCACCCATTCTTTGACTCTAGCAGTGAGTGTGGTAGAAAGGGACCAGTTGACTTCGGAAGAGAAGAGTTCCAGTCTCAGTTCTGCTGATTATTGGCTGGATGATCCCTGACAGGTTAATTAAAGCCTGAGCCTCAGCTTTCTGATGGGTAAGAAGGGGATAGTTGTGGTTACTTCAAAGAATAGCTGTGTGGTTTTAATGAGATAATGTAAAGTACAATCCAGTATTATTATATTATTAATACATATCTTTCATGCCCTAGACTGTAGATTCCGTGGGGACTGGATCAGCATTTCATTGGTCTTTAAATACCCTCATGCTACTGAATGATTTAAGAATCTTTATTACATGAAGTGACATAGGGACCTGAGGTTCTGTCCATAAAGGGTGAGTCAAAGAAGCAGCATCTTCTCAACTACAGAACAAAAAGAAGCTGTCACGGAGGTAGCAGGTGTTGGAAATCCTGATACTCACTCTGGGTGGCATTGACTTCCCGTTGAAGGACAAGAGAAAGCCAGGTGCAAGTCTGACATGGCTAATTGGGAGGTGTGTGGTCCTTTTGGAGCCATTTCCTGAGATGTGACAGAGTGCCTGCCAAGACTAATCAAACCCAACTGCTACTCACTTCTGCTGAATCAGATGGGGCTGCATCGCAGCATCTGAGGGAACCTGGGATTTATCTCTCATGATGTTGAAGCCCTAGATAGGAAATAGAAAGTCTGGAAACACAGGTGGTGTTTTCATTTCTCCCTGCATTTGAAGGCGATAACTTTGGAAAGGATGGAGAAAGGGAGATGAAAGTAAATGGTATTAGGGAACAGGATTTTTCCTTTCTAGATCAAGGGTTATAATAGCTTGTTCTTGGGCCAAATATAGAACGAAGGTTAGGTTGACTTACTAGGCCAGAGATTTCCTGACTCATTCAAAAAGACTTAAAGCTGAAATTACTTTAAAATTAAAGAAATGGGATAATGAAGAAAAAAATTATGACATAAATGGAAGTACTAATGAAGAAATTTTTAGTAATTCTTAGGGAAAAACAGTAAGGAAGAAGATCATGAATTAGATTAAAGTCCTTAAATAACTATACAACATTGCAATTGATATGAATAATTAATGAGGATAATTTAATGTTTAAACATTGCTGAAAATTTGAATTAATAAGAATCAACTATGCCTTGGCTAGTGTGGCTTAGTTGGTTGAGTGCTAACCTATGCACCAAGAGGTTGCCAGTTTGATTCCTGGTCAGGGTGCATGCCCAGGTTGGGGGCTCAATCTCCAGTCGGGAACATGCAAGAAGCAACCAATCAATGTTTCACTTTCATGATGCTGATTTTCTTTCTCTCTCCCTCTCCATTTCTCTCTCTCTAAAAATCAATAAAAAATCTTTAAAAAAATAAAATAAAAAGAATCATGTAGATCACCTAGATCCAGTGGGGTGAAAGATTTGTGACAAGATTTAACATGACAGGACAAGTAATTATTACAAAAAGAAAAGTGCATCTGATGCATACAAAAACACAAGACCTGAAATGAACAATCAACATAATGATATGAAGAAATACACATAAGTAATTATTTTTAAGCTCAAAAATTAACTGCACAAACATAACTTAGCAGGTCTAGTTTAACAGCTTTTTTTCAAATAAATTTAGGCTTCTTAGATTATAGCAAGCACCAGATGAGTCTGTGGGTGACCAAGGCAGATTCAGTCATGGGCTAAGTGTCACATCTCATCTCTCCTAAACTCTGCACTGTAAGACTATGTCTATAGTATTCTGTTCAACACTGGACACTGTGTTTTAAGAGGATCTGAGATAAAAGTCTGGAAAAGTATGAGCACTCAGGGTGATGGAAAGTCTGGAAACCATGTTATGTGAAGAACAGTGAAAGGAAGTGGAGATATTTATCTTGGGAAACAAGAAGGATAACTTAGAAGCTGCATGATGCTTGCTTCTTTCTTTATGTGGAAGGCTATAGTAAGACAAGAAAATTGCAACTTAAGCTACTCTCTCTCTTTTTTTTTTTTTTTTTATCCTCACTCGAGGATACATTTATCTTCAGATAGAGTGGGAGAGAGAGAGAGAAATATCGATGTGAGAGAGACACATCGAGTGGCCGCCACCCACTCCACCCTAACCGGGGCTGGGAACAAACAGCAACGAAGGTACATGCCCTTAGCGGGAGCTGAACCTGGGACTCTCTGGTCTGTGGGCCAATGCTCCAACCACTGAGCCAAATCCGCCAGGGCATAACTTAACCTCCTCTTTATCATCACAGAGGAAAGAATTCTAACCAATGAGAGTGGATGCCAGAGAAACCAATTTTGATGAATACACATTAGGCTTTCTGACAATGTCAGCTGTTCAAAGAATAGATCAAGCTGTCTTTTAGAAGGGAAGCATCCTTGATATTAGAAGTTACTCAGCAGAGGTGAGAGAACCACTTGGCAATAGATCAAAGCTGGATCTTGAAGAACTCTTTCAACTCTAGTCTATGATGCTGTGACCTGATAAGGAAAGTAAGGAAGCAGATGCATCAAAAATAATTCCTAGGTTTTGAGATTACAGGCTTTGGAAGAGGTGATATAATAGAGAGACAGAGCCCTGGCCAGTTTGGTTCAGCGGTTAGAGCATTGGCCTGCAGACCAGAGAGTTCCGGGTTCAGTTCCCGCTGAGGGTGGGTACATCGGTTGTAGTTTGTCCCTGGCCCTGGTTGGAGTCATATGGGTGGCAGCCACTCATGTGTCTCATGTCAATGTTTCTCGCTCTCTCTCCCACCCTCCATCCCTCCCACTCTATCAGAAGATAAATGCAAAAATGTCCTCGGGTGAGGATTAAAAAACAAAAAACAACAACAACAACAACAAAAATAGACAGAGTCCAGTCAGTGTGGCTCAGTGGTTGAGCATCGACCCATACATTAAGTCACGGGTTCGATTCCCAGTCAGGACACATGCCCAGGTTGTGTGCCTCATCCCTAGTGGGGAGCATGCAGGAGGCAGTCAATCAATGTTCTTTCTCATTGCTGTTTCTATGACTCTCTCACTTCCTCTCTCTCTAAAATCAATAAAGGGAAAAAAATAGAGACAGACAAGTAGGGCAGAAGAGCTCTTTGAGAGTGTAGATGAGATTTACTTTAAGGAAATGGCAGAACTTCAAATGGTATTAAGAACATCAGCATAAGTGGTTTTGAATCCAGTTAACTTTGTTTTGTTTTGTTTTTCTGGACTTGACACTTATGACCCTGCTCACTGGTTGAAGAATACAAAATTTCATTTCATTAATTATGAAAGTGAAAAGGAAGGAGTGGGAGAAAACAGTAATGTTCACTGAGTTACTCCTAGGCTTTAGATAGATTATTTAGTTTAAACTTCTGAACAACTATTCAGGGTCATATAATTTTATTCCTTTTATAGATGAGGAAACTAATGTGAGAAAAGTTAGTAATTTGTCCACAATCAAACACCTATATTCATTGTATTCCAAAACATAATATCCTTAATATAGAGAATATATGAAAAGCTATATGAAAATTTTAATGTATCACCATTATCACTAAAGAAATAAAACTGTTCTAATAATGTACATACAAATATAAAGGACAGGTCTTTAGGCTTAGCACATATACATATAAACTGCATTTAGAATTACATGACAGAAATCATTCAGACCATAAATTTTGAGTATGTGTCTTTGGTACTGAAAGGCAGGTTGAAACTAAAACATTTATCATAACAGAAATACAAAAGATACAGGAAAGTTGCATCATCTATTGCTACATTTTCTGTAAAGAAATAACTGAGAATCTAGTTATCATATGTAATGGGAAAAAGAAGACTTTCTGGTCATGGAAAAGTATACTCCATTTACTCCAAAAAATGGTAAAGATTAATCTCCACAGTTTATAAATTTATAAGATAATAAACTCTCATTTATCTGAATAAATCTCAAATAACTAGGTTTTCTTACAATGGAGACTTATACCTGCTTATAAAGATGGCTTTCATATGCCCCAAGGTATGAATTATTAAAGAAGACCTCAGTTGCATTTAATGATATATGTTATATACATAAAATCTTTGAAAACTATTTACCTATCTAACCTGATATAAATCAGCCAAATATTAATTTAACTTTTTCTTTTTCTTAAAACAAATTTATATATATCCAGACTTTATATACACACACATGTATGTGTGTGTGTGTGTGTGTGTGTGTGTGTATATGTTCTGGATAAAGAGCAAATACCACCTTTGACCAAAAGCCAATGGTTAAACAGACTTTATCTAGAAGACAATATTTGATCCTAGATTCCAGTAATATTTTGAGGTCATTTATGTTCACATGCAATGGTAAATTAGTACCAGTCAACCTTAAAGAATATCTGGGTAAATACACCCTTTATGCATAGGTTACAGCTATTTGACTTAATCTGGTTTTATAGAAAAATTCCATTATAAAGGCTAGTAACTAAGATATACATATAATTTGAAGATTTAAGATAAAATAAATTAAGTTCACATTTTTCCTAATGAAACTAAATCTGTATCATCTATTGTTACAAATCTCACTATACAAATGTGTAAAAATAATAAAATGAAAACAATGTTATATTATGTTTGAATACCTTATTGACTAGGACCATGACTTTTCCTAGTTCGGATGCCTTTTTCTTCTTGTCCAAGTGATCCTTGGCAATGTACACAGCCACTCTGGTTTTCCCACTCCCTGTAGGGAGGCATATAATGACATTCTTTCCTTCCAAGGCTGGTTGGGCAACTTCCATTTGGTACGGTCTGAGATTCAGTTCTGGCTCAGGGAATACTCTTTCGGCCGCTTTCTCTTCATCTGAAAGAGGTTAAAAGAAAGAAAAATAGGGAGAAAAATAAATAAGAGAATGGGCAACAAAATGACTAAGGCTAGGAAGCCCTCACACTGAACACAGGGCTCTGTGTTTAAAATGCTTTTCATGTATGGTCCAAACCAATTCATTTTCTATTTTCTGCACCAAATGGGCATCAGCTTTGTTTGTATTTGCAGGATACAACGCCAGGCACTCCTCATGGAAGAGGCCTGGGGGTGGGGGTGCAGAGGGAGTGAATTAACAGGATGGATGGAGGACTAAAAGGGGCAACATTCCACAGTCTTTTCAGAGAATGGGCAAAGCCAAGGGCCAAGTACAGAAAGGTGCAAGACTGGCAGTTATACAGCAGTTCTCATGTATCAGCCTTTCCATCTCTGTGGGGCCATTATGCCTTACATGTTTCTTTAGCTCCTCCACCTACAAATCAAGAGAACCGGGTAAGTGGGAACCATCAGTCCTTGTTCAGTATTCCCCCTTACTTTTCATTACAAAGAACATATTACAGCTGATGCTACTTTCCTCCATTTGAAAACTTTGACAACCAAACACCAAGAGTTTGCACATCTATCAATCTATCTAGCTATCTATCATCTATCATCTATCTAAAATATCTAAAAATGGCACCCCAAAATTCCATTTTTGGCCTTTGAACTAACCAGATTAAACAGAAGCAATATTTATGAACAAAGGGAAAACTCCTTCCATACTAACCTTAATTTGTAGATTTTCATTCAACAACAAGAAACAATTTTATTTTAAACCGAATTGTGAGTAATTTTGCTATTTAGTTTTGAATTGTGATCTTTATCACTTCCTTATATGTATGTCTCCACATATTCATATTTTTCCAAAACTCAAAGCACAGTAAATTAAAAATATTTCTAATTAACATAGATTTATGAATTTAAAATATTGATAAAAGTACTGACATATATTAATTTTATAAACATTTGGATAAAATCATTATAGCATATCTTGGTTTAAATATGTTTTCTTTAGAAGTGACCATATTTATAGTAGCCAGGGGAAAAAGGATCTAAAAATGTATAACTCATCATGTGGAATGCAGTAAAATAAATATTATAGCAATTTAAAAGCCTAACTTATGCTTTATGTAATCATAAGAAAAAATAAAATGACAGCGCTTATCAGTATTTCATTACACATGAAGTAATTGTTCTTTCTCTTATCAGTGATCGCAATAAAACTAAGCTAACATAATCCCATTAACTTCAAAAAGGTTGCTGATGGTTCCGTTTCAGCAAAGGGATGATTCTATTTAACTACGTTTTAACTTGTTGAGATAGTTCCATCTGAACAGGTAGGAAAATTCACACCAAATACCACTTAGTAAGAGTCATCTCCTAACCTGGCAGGAAATGTACCTTCTGTATGAGTGAGTAAACACAGATGCAATACATTTAAGTTATCATTGGATCAGCTGAAGATTCATTTACTATGATTTTCAGGAAAAACTCATTCCAGATCACCGACATTTAAAAATATACATTTGCAAGTGTTCTCGCCATGCTTGTTTTGAACTCTACATCCTAAATAGTAATTCATCTTCCATTATATTTATGGAAGTTTCTAATTTATTTAAGATTATCATTTCTCCTCTTGAGTGGCTTTTATAGATTATCAACATTTTAATATTCCATCTACATTATGAGCATTTATCACATAACTTTTCTAAAAGACCCACATCATTTGCAAAGAAAGATGTATTTTAAATTGTGTTTAAACCAACATCCAGAACTTTACCTTTGCCGAATTGCTGTTTGACCTAGGAAGTTTGTGAAAAGATATTAGCAAGTTCTCTCTATTCAATTTCACTCCAGGTATACTTTTGCATAGATTTAAAAAATATATAAAAAAATCTGCTTTCCTCATAACAGCTGCATGTACTTTTAAAAATCATTATTCCCTCCTTTTGTTTTTCATGCTTATTATTAAAGTCTTGGGTAACAAACATTTAAAAGAGAAACTTAGAAAAATTTCCAAAGTCCTTTACCCAGGAATCTAAAACTAAGTTAAATGAGGAGCACATCAATATCACTTATGCATATTAACATTGTGCTAATACATTTAAGAAGTCTTAGACTGTTGAAAGAGCTCGCATGTTCAAATTTAAGTCTAGAATCAAAGTCATGACATGTCGCTGCTACTTAACAAGTTATGTACCATTAATTCATTATGTAGTAACCCTTCACTGGGTGCGTATTATATCCATGTGATCTCAAGAATACAGTCCTTGTCCTCAAGGACTTCAGAGTCTAGGGCACTATACTGCTGCCACTAAAAGAATCTGGCTATTAGAGAGACAGTTCAATATAATAGTCCACATTTTTGAGTCAAGTCTAAGAAATTCGATGGGTGTCCCCAAGTTTAAAAGAGAAGCACAGAGTGAATATGGAAATAATTAGAGTTGGATTCATTGTGAGAATAGCATCCAAAGGAGAAGAGCTGGGTGAGTGCTAAATATTCAGCCTGATTCTTGCCTTATCACATCCTCTGACATAGGGATGGAAGAATTTATCCACATAAGCAATGAACAGAGAATTTTCTCTTTTCTGTCACCAGAAGGAGAGAACTGGACTGGTGTCAATGATCCAGGAGCCAATTTCCTGTATATATATATATATATATATATATATATATATATATATATTTTTTAATGTTTGGGTTTTGTTTGTTTGTTGTTGGTTTCTTTTTGGCTCTCTTTGAAAAGCAAAATCAATTAAATGCAATAATTAAAATGGTATTTAAAATATGCACAGGCTTTGTATAACTTTGTGCTCTTCCTCTACAATAAATATTGATTAAAGACCTTAAAATTATACTATACCATATAAATGGTCAAAAAATGAAATCAAATAGGGCTTAAATAATAACATTCTATTGGAACTACACCATGTGGCAAATTTCATTCTCACATTGATTTTGACAGCTGAGTTATTCTTGGAGAGAAAAGGTCTGTCACTGCATGTGTTTGAAATTGAAAAAGTACTCCTTTACCTATAGTATGTAACCACAAAAAAACACGCCATTCCAGCTGGACAAATATTAATAGGTATTACCTTGAAATAGTAAGGAAACACTTTCTACATATCAGGCCAATGTGTATTCTAAAAAATTTGCTACTTTGTGTTAGGCAGTGTATCTCTCTGAAAATGAGAAACAGAAAAACAAAATGCCTTCCATAGTATAATTGGAATATTTAAACTTTGAAAGCACCATTAATTATCTTTTACTATGACATAATACCTCACAAAGAAACGTAATGTTATGGTATGGGGTCATGCCCATGATCCTCCTGGCCCATATGTGACCTTTGAAGGTAGACAAAGGACATGTGCAAGAACATCCCTTTGATGTCAGCCTCAAAGGTCAAAATATGATCCCAAACACGCAATGCTTTTCAGTGATTCAATATGTGTTTAACAATTAGCATTTCATCTAAACCTTATTTTAAGTGATTTCTATTTCATTCTATATCATGTATTTAAGGAAAAGGAATGTCTTAATTTTATCATTTCAGAATTCTACTACAGACCATGCAAGGCAATTCTTTTTCCTAAGCACTGACCCTATCTAAAACATCAGTGGATATCCTTTGAAACTGTGTTTGTCTTCACATGTATTTGCCTTTGAAAATGTATTTGCTTTTTAAAAGTAGGTTGCATTTAGATTTATCACGTTTCATGCCACATTGAGGACTGAAAATCAGTAAACAGTTACATTTGCTAAGAGCTCAAACTAGACAAAATGCACTGTACATAGAGGATAGCCATTAAATGTGTATTGAATGAATGAATGTTGTTGAAAAGCCCTTCTGGAGACAAATAAAAATTAGGATGAGGTCCAGAAGCTTAAAACTACCCATAAAATGTTACATATTAGCTAGAGTATATTTTGAATTCTAGGATCAATAGCATTTAATCAAAAATTTATAATTAGATTAAACAACTGTATAACAAGCATACAAAAAATAAATAAATATAATTAACAGAAATAAACACATGACAAGAACTTAATAAACAATGACCAAATTGAACAGAAAGTGAATTATCCCTTTTTAGTTAAAATTAATGTTATGACTGAAATTTGGTGAATTGGGCTTCCTCAAACCAACTTGTTACAAGGGATTTGAAGTGCTATTGAGAGAAAGGACATTTAAATCAAAGAAGTGATATACTTCCATTTGAAAGCTTTTAGGGCAGATGAGCATCTTATATAAATTATTTTGACCCTTTAGACCTACTGTAGATCTAAATTTCTATAATTCTGAGAATGCAGGACAATCTGAAGTACACAATATTTTCTAAGTGTTTACTGTAATTTAATCACAAAACAAATACAGATTAAAGTAATTTGTTTCTTAATGTTCCAGTTTTCTACTGCTTCTTAGCTGGCCACATTGCCAAAGCATTTTTTATTTGTGATTTGTCAAATAATGATACATTTCAAACATACAAATACCGAAAGGTGTGTAACAGACATCCGAGGACCTATCACCCATTTTTAACAGATGTTAACATTTAAGCTCAGTAATAATGATGGAAATACACGTTCCAAGAACAGAAAGAAGTGATTTGAAATTGATCAGACCAACACAAGTTAGGAAATCGGCACTCTCATTTATTTCTGGTGGGATATTCAACTCCTGTGAAGAGCCATTTGGAAAACACCAAGTAAAGTTCTCATTTAGTGACAAAAATATTTTGTAGCTCTACTCCTATGCAACACATATTTTTACAAATTGGAACTCTTTAACTGTATATGTAATTTCTAGTTTTTCATTGAAAGAAGAACTCTTGAAGTTTTTATTTTAAATGTATTTTAATTTAAAAATTTCAGGTTTGGGAATAAATGTACCAAATTACATGCAGAATTTAAAACAGTCAAATTAATTGAAACAGATTTCATAAATACACTAGATAACATGATGCTAGGGAACGTGGCATATGCCAGACCGAAAAGCTATGTACTGGATCAAAATTAGAGAGCCTGATTCTAAGACTTTTGTAAGTTGTACTTTTAAAGGAAGTCAATGGCAAAGTTCCAAAACTCCTTCAACTGTAGAAAAGAATTGCTTTAATTGCATAAATACATTAGGGAGGGTATGAACAGCCCCCATGCTTTCCACTATATGGCGTCTTATTTCACACTTTGTAAGGTTTACACAACAGTTAGGCAGTACCTGAATCACTTCCCATGGAGCCTGAATCACTGCCCATGTTGCTGTTATGTCCAAGACTCTCATCTAAGCAGTTGACACTTCCTTCTGCCAAACTTGTGTCTGATTCTGCAAAGGAAAACATTTTAAAATATTTCTAAAATATTTCTGAGAATAAACATATTTTAACTACACACCTCTACAGCACACAGTACATACAGTTCAGCGTGAGGAGCGAAGGCACACCCAATAATTATGCGCAAAAGGTAAGAGTTTCTGGCAAGCTGCATTTAAAAACTCCACTGTGGATGCGGAGCTGCCGGGTAGTGAATCAAATGCATATATCTACTTAAGGTACCATACGTCCAAAATGAGAGCTAATGCAAATTTGTAAGGATTTATTACTCTTGTCATCCCCACCTTCACGTACATGTTGTCCAAGAAAACATCTAGGCTTGATAATGTCATTTAAACAAAAAATATCCTATAGAAACCATTGAGTTATTTTTCACATAAAATGGTAGGTAATAAAGTAAAAAAAAATTAATAAAGTATATAGATTTACTGGTTAGTTATGAAACTAGCAGTTCAGTAACAAACATAACTTTAAAATATTAAAAAGAATTTGCTCAGGAAGAATATCATTAAAGCCTGGCACTGCAGTTGTACGAGAGTATATGTAAAGTTGTAAAAAAAACTTTTTTTTTTTTTTTTTTTTTACTATAATTAAACTAAGCGTCTATCAAAGGGTTACAGTTAATGAGTGGCAAGGGCACCCCCCTCATGTGTTGATCCTAATTTTCTGTGCTTACTACTCAGTATCAATTCCTTTTGGAAATCTTCCCTTCAAGGGAAGACTTCATCCCCTTACAGTTTATTTCCAAGGATTTTTGCAGTCTGGTCCTCAAGGATCAGAACTATTGCTAAACTGATAACAATAAATGAAAAGTGGTTACAAGTGTTGGCTTTGGAATCTGAAGGATCGGAGAAATTTGCTGTTGCAGTTACTCTGTGCCTAACTTCCCCTTATTTAAAAGAGGCTAGTACATCTTATCTCATAGGACTGGATGACTATTCAATAATAAATACAGGTACGATCAGCACTTAGCACTAGAACTTAATTGCTGATGATTGGAAAATAAAATAAAATTCAAGTATTTGGTGTATTACTAGGGCAAGAGTTTCATTTTATAATGTTCTTCGTACAATTAATAACATTTCCTAATACTTATACTTCTTAGATAGTTATTACTTCATGCTAAAGCTGCCAAATGCACTAAATAAATTATATTAAAGTAGCCTTCAGGCTGGAAATAGTAATGAGTGAAGAACAGACACACAGTATGTTATTGAGAAAACTTCTCTGGAAGAGATAGCATACAACTCCCTAAAACTACGGGTACCTTCTCTTTCTTTAGCCAGTTATATTTTCAGAGTCAGGTGTATTGCGGTATAATTTACACACTGTAAATTACTCTTTTGGGGTGTACAGTTTGATGAGTTTGACAAACGCATATAGTTTTGTCATCACCATCACAATCGAGATTTTGCCATCATCTGAAAAGTCCCTTCAACCCCTTTTGTAGTCAGTTCCCTCCTATCCCCTGGCAGTCACTGACTTGGTTTCTGTCCCTATATTTTGTCTTTTACAGAATGTAATATAAATAGAGTTATGCACTATACAGCCTTCATGTTTGGCCTCTTTAACTTAGCACAGGCAGTTGGAGATGCATCCATGTTGTTGTTTATATCAGTAATTTGCTCCTTTTTATTGCCGACTAGTATTCCATTGAGCATCTGTGATATCTTTGCAACCTGGATAAGCCTATTTAGCTTGGGAAATATGGAATTACAGCCAATGCCAATCAAATATGTGGGGTATTCTTCTTGAAAGGTAAAAATAAAGCTAATAAGACATTTGTAGAAAAATTCTCAATGGACACACATACTGTTTAAATACATTAGCACAACATAAATATACTAATGTGAAAATACTGTGCTTATCAGTTGTTGTAGATTAGCTCTAAAACTCAGATTTGAGGAATCCCTTATGATCACACGGGAAAACCTGTACATCTCACTGAGAGATTTTAATTATGGCACTTTGCAACTCCCAAAGGTATGCCTTGCTAGAAGCTCAGAGGCGAGTGTGGGATAGAACTGTCAAGTAGAACCGTGTTTTGGGCAGATGTACTGATGAAAAGAGAATATGATTTGTAAGAAAAAGGCAAGGTGTAAAATGAGATGAGGAAAATGTCACTGCAAGGATAATTCTCGATCTTAGAAATACAGACCACGATTTCTGAGGCAAAAAAAAAAAGTAATTTTTGACATGCTTTTCACTTGCTGTATTAAATGTGGTACTGAGAACTGAAAACAATACCAAAAATACTGAGAAATACTAACAAACATTATCTAAAATCTGACACTGTAGCTTTAAGTTTCTGACTAAGTGTAATCCAAATGGAAATTATATTTGATTTCTATTTTATTTTCTAATCGCTAGCAGTTAAACCATAATCTTAAATCTGCTCGGTATTAAGTGTAAAGTCAAGATTTTCCGACTTGGGGAACCTATTTAATGCAATGCACACAAATAATTAGTGAATATTAAAGAAAGCTGCTACCAAAATTAGGGTATTATTAATTAAGTTCATTATTTGGTTAATTTTTCATCTGACAAATAAATCTGCAATGTGTCACTGAGCTCTGTGATTTCACAGATGTAATGTAAATTACATTTTAAACTCCCAGCATCCTAAGTGGTACATGTCCATTACATCTCAGTTTTATAGGTAAGAAACCACAGCTCAGAGAGGTTAAATCGTTTAACCAGATCACACAGTTAGAATAGGGCAGAGTTGGAAGTCCCCCTTATTCCAGTGTCTTTTACCCAGCACTATACATGGCTGATAAACTGCATGAGGCTTTGTAAACAAGCAGATCCTTCTAAGTAAAATCAAGTTGTTTTTTTTTAAGCATCTAGACCTTTTCATTGTAATGTCAAATTTTCCATCAATCCTGAAACAGCTTGTCTTTACAAGAAAAGTTTGGTTATTTTATTTTGCTAATATTTCTGATTCCATCCATAGACTTTCGTTTACATTTAAACATCCACACTTATGTTGAAACCTTTTCTGCACACAAATAAAAGAAGAATGTTCTGTTGACAAAATTCATTGCAATAATTCTGCTAGAGATCATTACGGAAGTGAAAGGGAATATACAGAGGTCTATTTGTCATTGCAAGGATATAAGTGTCCAGTTTCTCAGCACAAAAATAATTCGTGTCCTAGGCAGCAAATTCTTATGCATTTGATATATTTTTTATTTCACAGAAATATAAGTACTATAGGAATTAACTTTAATAATGAATGAAAATATATTGTATCTCCCATAACATTGAGAATGTCTTCCCCATAGATTTTCTTCCAGCATTCATTTTTAAAAATCATCACACACACACACACACACACACACACACACACTCACACACACACACACACACACACAGTGCTTATGTGATGTCAAAATTAAAACAACTTACTGGGTTTATAAGCCAAGGATTCCTGCAATTGACTATATAGGAATATCTTGCTTCACTCTTTATACTTTTTACAGTATGTCAAGCTGAACTGATGTCCTAATGAATAAAGTCATGTGTCTATATTTTAAGATAGATCAGATAAAGTACAGTCAATTGGAGACGGGGTGTCCCCGTGAAAAGAACACATGCTATGGAGTCAGACAGATCGGTCTCCAGATCTACACTCAGCCACTGCTAACAAGTGACTTAACCTTTAAAAAAAATTTTAATATAGATAGTACTTTCTACTTTTTCATTTATTGTGAGAATGATTCTGTTAGATTAAGGAAATGAATCATGAAGAGAAACAAATCTTACATTCTCGTGAAGCTGCCACTAAAGAGACTTTGAATATCCGAGTTTTATTACATAATGTATTTAGTTAACTTTTATATAGGTCTTATTTCCTCTAGGGAAAATATCAAAGCTAGTTATGAAACAGGTCAGAAAATGCTGGTTATTTCTGTTAAAGAAAAGCAATCATTCTTATCAAACTCTACTGAAATAAAGAAAAATGATACTCATCCAGTTAAAAGATAGGATTTTCTGTAATGATTTTGTAAACAACACAAAAAAGAACAGCTCTGCTTAAGATAGTGCGTGTCTAGGAAAAATGGCCTCATTTTGCAACCACAACTCGAACATTTTACTAATAAGGCAGAAATATTAACTGGAATCTGAGAAATTTCATATTTAACATCCTTTGGGCCTTAAATACTTTAAAATATTTTTAAACCATTTAGAAACCAAAAATATTGAAGTTTAAAAAAAATTCAATTGAAAACCTCTTGATTGAAAGCCTTTTTAGATCTATTTCAATGTAAAGTATGCCCTCTGCTGGAAAATGCTATTATAACAATTAGTTGATAAGTGACATTGTTTTTTCAACCTAAGACCTAAACCTCATTAGTTAGGTAGGATACGAATTGGTTGTCACTTCTACTCCTGCCAGGTAGTGTCTCTCCTGTTTTCAGCCTTGACGCATTTCTTAGTCCACAGAACGGTTCTCCTTTCTTACCCCTGGTCTCAGGCTGAGCACTCCGCTGCAAAGTGGTTTTGCCTTACAGCAGGGGGCAGTGCAAGGGGCCCTGTGCCCACGGAGAGAGAAGGCACCAGCAACTCCCTGTGCCCACGGAGAGAGAAGGCACCAGCAACTCCCTGTGCCCACGGAGGGAGAAGGCACCAACAACTCCCTGTGCCCACGGAGGGAGAAGGCACCAGCAACTCCCTGTGCCCACGGAGGGAGAAGGCACCAGCAACTCCCTGTGCCCACGGAGGAGAAGGCACCAGCAACTCCCTGTGCCCACGGAGGGAGAAGGCACCAGCAACTCCCTGTGCCCACGGAGGGAGAAGGCACCAGCAACTCCCTGTGCCCACGGAGGGAGAAGGCACCAGCAACTCCCTGTGCCCACGGAGGGAGAAGGCACCAGCAACTCCCTGTGCCCACGGAGGGAGAAGGCACCAGCAACTCCCTGTGCCCACGGAGGGAGAAGGCACCAGCAACTCCCTGTGCCCACGGAGAGAGAAGGCACCAGCAACTCCCTGTGCCCACGGAGGGAGAAGGCACCAGCAACTCCCTGTGCCCACGGAGGGAGAAGGCACCAGCAACTCCCTGTGCCCACGGAGAGAGAAGGCACCAGCAACTCCCTGTGCCCACGGAGGGAGAAGGCACCAGCAACTCCCTGTGCCCACGGAGGGAGAAGGCACCAACAACTCCCTGTGCCCAGGGAGGGAGAAGGCACCAACAACTCCCTGTGCCCAGGGAGAGAGAAGGCAACAACAACTCCCTGTGCCCAGGGAGAGAGAAGGCAACAACAACTCCCTGTGCCCACAGAGAGAGAAGGCACCAACAACTCCCTGTGCCCAGGGAGAGAGAAGGCACCAGCAACTCCCTGTGCCCAGGGAGAGAGAAGGCAACAACAACTCCCTGTGCCCACAGAGAGAGAAGGCACCAACAACTCCCTGTGCCCAGGGAGAGAGAAGGCACCAACAACTCCCTGTGCCCAGGGAGAGAGAAGGCACCAGCAACTCCCTGTGCCCATGGAGGGAGAAGGCACCAGCAACTCCCGTTCTCCTAAGAAGCAATGCTGCCAGGGTCTGTACATAGTCTAATTCCACTTGCCATGGTCAATTTCTGTTCTAGTTCTGACCTCCTGCCATTTAGCTTCAGGTCTTTAGCTATTCCTACCTTCCCTCCGGTTGCACAACCCCCCAGCCGAGACTGTCAGACCCCCCAAAGGCCCCAACGCACGTGCACCTAGGGGCACGCACACAAAGACAGCATGGCCTTCTTCAGTGTACTTCACTTTCTTACTACTAATAATACATATTTCCTTTTCTTTTGAAATAACTTAATCTTTTTTCGAGAGGAAATAGATGACTTTTATTTTCAGCTCCATGTATATGGATGTGTGCGTGCGCACGCACACACACGCTCACATTTTGGTCTGTCAGAGTTTGCTCTCCATGCCAGGGAACATGTGTTCCCACAGAATGGAGAGAAGCCACCTCCACCCACCTTGCATATTCTCTCCTGGATCCAAGCTTCTAGGAAATGAGTTTCCCAAAGAGAGAGAGAGAAAGAGAAAGAGAAAATAAAATAAAAAAACTCTCCTAGAGCCACAGGCCCACAAGGCTATCCGGAGCTCCTTGCTCCTGTTTATAGAAGTATAGGATTTATAGGGCTGAAATGTTTCCATCAGAATTAAATTTGAGTTGTGTGTAAGGACGTTGGCTTACATTGTGTCTCTATGCCCTTTAGCCTTTAGAGTTGGGTCTCAAATAGAAAGATGGTTATTAAAGTACAGGGTTGTGGGATAACCATACCCACGAGGACAGCCCATTCATTCACTGCCGGTCAGTAACAGCGGCAGAAAGTCCTAGAGCAAAATCAGTGATGAGAGCTACATCAGATGACCACCTGGAAAGCAAGGCTTGGCAATAACAAGGTTCAGGGTGGCAAGATAGAAAGAGACGAATTGCCAACTTCCTTAGCTGATAGGCAGCCTTCAGGGAGAGCTGTGCAGGTTCAGTAGTCACGGCAGACGTGAGGAGAGTCTGTGGAGAGATACATTTAAGGGTATCCTGGTAAATGTTCAAAAGTCGGGCTCTTTGGGGGAGGGAGGAGGGCATGGTTTAAAAGTGTTCGCCGATTTTCCGTGGTGTAGAGATTCCCACCATGGTTGATTTCAAGCGACCAGCGGGATGTCCTTGTGTGGAGTCAGAAAGGCATGTGCACGTTTTGCTCCTGCAAGCCAGTATCAGCCAATTCCAGCACCCCGAGTATACATCCCTCCAATGATGACCTTTCCTACCCACATCGTCGGAGATAATCACACATGCAGTGCGCTAGTGTTGTATAATTGTTCAAATGATGAAGGATAAACTTTTTTTTCCCAGTTGATTCTAAAGAGAGAGGAAGTGAGACAGAGAGAGAGAAAGAGAGAAACATCAATTGTTTGCCTCCCATAAGGGCCCCAACTGGGGACTGAACTGCAACCTGGGTATGTGCCCTGACCGGGGATCCAGTCCTCGACACTTTGGTGCACAGGACGATGCTCAACCGATTGAGCCACACTGGTCAGGGCATGAATGATAAACTTTTAAGAGTATTTTTTAAAAGCTGTGGTATACATTTACACAGTGGAATGCTACTTGGCCATAAAAAATAAGAAATCTTACCCTTTGTGACAGCATGGATCTGGGAGCATTATGCTCAGTGAAACAAGCCAGTCGGAGAAAGACAAGTACCTCATGATGTCACTCATATGTGGAATCTAGTGAACAAAATGCACTAACAAACAAAACAGACTCATCGATAGACAACATACTGACAGCTGTCAGAGGGAAGAGGGTTTCAACGCTGGGTGAAAAAGGTGAAGGGATTAAGCAAAAATAAAAATAAAGAAAGACATCCCATAGACATAGACAACAGTACGGTGATTAGCAGAAGGAAAGGGGGTAGGAGGAGGAAGAAGAGTATATGAGGGGAGAAAGGGTAATAGAAGGAGACTTGACTTGGGGTGGTGAACACACAATACAATATGCAGATGATATCTTATAGAATTGTACTCCTGAAACCTATATAATTTTATTAACCAATGTTACCAAAAAATTCAATTAAAAATAAAAACAAAAGAGTACATTGTTTGCCTTGAAAAAACATTTGTAAAAATCATGATCAGAAAAACCCATGAATTCTCAGTGATCTTGGATGTTTTATCTGCCACCACCCTCATCCAATCAAACTGTTCCCTGACACACATTTCATTATAGAATTTTGCTGTTTGTTGCAGCTGGGGTTTGAGGTTCATTGTATATAATAAATATTACATAACATAACTATTAAGTCATCTACTCCCTGCCCCCACACACCTAAAGGCTCCCCATTATCCACATCGCCCCCCTAAACACTCTGAATTCTGCTGCACCTGCATTTCCGCTCGGCATGCTTGTGCAGCCTGAAAGGCTGCCACTCTGTTCACAAATCCAACACAGGACTTCAAGGCTCGGCTCAAATATCTCATATTCCTCCTCTAGTGAGCTTTCTCTTTCTTTCTTTCTTTTTTTTTTTTTTTTGAAAGTCGTCTCTCCTCATCCTTTAACGCTCTCTCTTTGGCTACAGATAGATTACTACTACTCTTTGGGGGCACGTCACTTGTTTTCTTGAACTTTGAAGGTGAGGCCAATGCCTCAGTGCTTGGTTCCTGACCAACTCACTCCTTCCTTTATTCCCACTGCTCTCGTCTCCGGTGCTCCTTCACACACCGAAACAGAGGAAGGTCTAATAATCTAATTAAAATGAGGATCATCATCATTGGTAAAATTTGCCAAAAACAAACAAACAAGCAAACAACCAAACAAACCCTTAGGTTGAAAGCCATAAAAGGGATGTATAAAAATAGATCTAGCATGTATTAACTGAACACTAGGGAGACTTCCTTCCATCAAACTATCTACGTCCTCACTCTTGAGATATGAATGGTAACCCTCCTAGAGCTATTATGCAATTGTAAGTCATATAACAGACCTAGATGGAGCATGGTAGGTTTCAAATTAAATAAAAATCTGTAAGTATTATTTTAAAAATACCAATATCAGCATTAGCATCTCTCTCTCTCTCTCTCTCTCTCTCTCAGCTCAAATTCATATCAGCCTTTTGGATTGCCTCAGGAGTACAATAATTAATGTAACTAAAATTAGAAAAATATAGAAGCCAAAGAGAGCTATCTTACTTCAAACCAATTCTGTAATCGCCTAGGTGATTCTGACACACTCCTATTGTACCCTTTGTATCAGTGATCTTTCCCACTAAGATCTCAACTACTATATGGTATTTATTTGTAGAGATTCTACGAATTTCTAAATTTCTAGAGGTTAGTGCTATAGGACATTATTCTGGTCCTCAAGTGCAAGGATAAATTTTGTGGCATTTTAACAAAAAATAGTATAGACCAAATCTAAGATTGGACTTTGGTCTATAAAAAGGCAAAACAAAACAACAACAACAAAAGTGTGATAACAGATTGGGCCAAGGAGAAGAAGGCTGTTTTATAAAGGTCAATTTTTAAACCCCTCCTACAGAACATGATCTATGCAAAATATATCCACAATATATTCCAAAGCATAATGTCACCGGATAAACCTAAGGAGTGGAACATATGGGGGAATATGAAAAAGAAGGTATTAAAGTCTGAAAACAAGCAGGTTGGTAAGCTCATTAGCTGGGGTGGAATTTTAAAATCTTCACGTGAAAGAATATATAAATCAAAATATACACATGCATTCATAGTCATGCGCACTGTATATTCACACATGGCACTACACCATTACATTATACTAGAACAGTGAAATTCAATTCTTTTTATAAATGTAAAAGCGCCCTCTGCTGGCCAATTTGAGGTATTTATTTGCATTTTCTAGTTTGACAATATGAAGATTCAATTTAGGCTGGTTAAAGAAGTTTGGGGGATTTCCTGTGAAACTCTGCATAAAAGTAAGTTTATTCCAAATACAATAAATCTTATTTAGTTGTGAAACTCATGTACTTTACTTTTATTTTATTATAGAGCATAATTCATATAATAAAAGTGTCCATGCAAAATAACTACTCCCCTGTGACAAATCAACTGTAGCAATAATCTAAAACTGACTGTACAATCAACTTCATTGTACACTAATAGAATTTTAAAAAATCAATTAATTATGTACTTTCCATGAATAAAATACTTTTAATGGAATATAATGAATAGACTTTGTGCCCCTCTGATGTTTTCTAGGGAATTGTGGTCTAAATAAACACCAAAATTTTCCAGTATTTTCTTGTTATAAGATGATCAGTGACATCAGAAAACAGAACTATAACACCCAGCATTAAAATCCTACTAATAGTCTGAGAACTATTCAAATGTCCTTTAGAAATTATTGCGTTAACTGAGAAAGAGGCAACATAAAAAACATTTTGTATATCTTAATTAACCACTTTTTAAATGGGAAGCAGTTGGAAGGAGGAAGGAAGAAGAAATGCCAGCCCCCTTTGTGGAGGCATGATAAAATCACCCTCCAGATCTATCCACCGGGGAATTCTGATATATAACCCCTAGGATGAAGGAGATGTGATTGAAATTGATTTCAGGGCAGGCCACTGTTATTAATGCCTGTCCGTCTCACCTATCAGATGTATTAAGGAGTAAAAGGAGCTAAAAAACAATATACAAAGAATATTTGCACTAAAATGATAAATAGTTAACATTTGTATGCACTGAAAAAGATATTTTAGAAACTGGTTCAGAAATAAAATTACAAAAATCTTCATTTAAAATTGGAATTAATTCAAGTCAATTTTTTTCTTTCTGCATATGAAAATTCATATGTACAGATTATGTGCACCTTAAGTAAAAAGTCTCTTTCAATGCCATTTTGGTAAATGTATTTGAAATCTGAACACAATATATTAGAATTCAAATATATATTATCGATATCAATACACAAAACAAAATTATGAAAATGTATATTAGTGACTATGGAATACTTTCACATTTATTTGGATTGTTAATTCTGTCAAAGAATGCCAATATAAGCAAAATCCTTCCAGAGTAAGTTTTACAACAAAAATTTCAATCAAAAGAACTCCGATAACTTCTTTGGGATAACGATATTTCACAAGTTATTTATATCAGTACTTTTAGTCTGAAGAGCAATGAGAAAATGAACAGACACTTGGAATAATCCATAGCAGCAGTGTCTCCACCTTAAAGCAATGGCACTGCGTTTTCATAAATAAGTTACCCTTTGCTACAGCTCTGAAAGGGGCCAGAATGAATTTGACTGATTTGTTCCCAAATCCACATCAAAAGGATCTTCCAGACTAGACCGTTAAGTCTGTGTAATGGATGGAGTCCTCAGATCCCAGTACATCTTACTGTACTCTTGCGTGTCCTCCGGCTATTATATATTTCAATAGTCTGTACTTTTCTTCCATAGCACTTACTATAGTACTATTGCAAAGCACTTACTGTGCAGCCAATATAGTGATTACTGTCTGGCTGACACACCCATTGGTGGAAAGAAGCCATTTCTGTCTCCCCCCCACCCATTGTATTTACATTCCTGGAATGTGATAAATACTTGTTAAGAAAGAAGTGAAGGGAAGAGAGCAAAGGAGGTAACCTGGGGCGGCGGGGGAGGGGGAGACCTTTCTGTTCCTATGGCATTATTATTAAGATTCAAATTTGTCCACAAGATGCAGCTTTAAGTTTTATATTAAAGAGTAAAACAGAAAATTTTAAAAGTGTTGCTTTTATCTTTGTCCACTTTGAGACCCAGAATCCTCCACACATGAGGTATAATCTGATGAGATGCATTTGGGCAACCTTTGATGAAAAACCTTATTTGAGAAGCAGGATCATTTCCAATGTAGACATTTGGAAGCATCTTAGATGTTCAACAGTTAGATAATGCATCCAGTGGATACATTATTCAATTTTTATAAGTCATTCTGGAGAAATGTCCTTAAACATAAACATCTGAGTATGTAAACAGACTGGAAGGCCACACACCCAACAGTTAAATTATCCATATTGAGGGAGTATGGGTGACTTTTTCTTTGTATGTTTCTGTTTTCAAATTTGCTGCAATGCAATCATATTACTTTTCTGGGTCAAAAATAGTAAACTTTGCAGTGGTATGCTGCAGTCAGCTTAATACCAGGTCTTGTTCAATTTTCAGGAAGTTTGTGAGCCAGTGGTTAAGCATAGCATTTAAAAAATTAAATTATTTAAACTGCAATTAAATAAATTATACTAAAACAAAGGTAATGAATACTTAAAACCTATCATTTCCTGATCATCTGCTATGTTATCTATGGTATTAGGCTAATTATGCCTGCTGCATCTGTGTGGTGGAAATGCTATGTAATGATGTGCCACTGGACATCTCTCACCAACTTGTGCACTGATTATGTTATGGAGGCTGGAAATCAGCCTTAGTGGGACCATTTACACCATGGAGATTGGTATTCACTACCAATCAGGGCTTTTTTCCTTTTCCCCAGAGAGCTACTTGTTAAACATTTATCAGCACACCACAGACTTGAAGTATTTCTTGAGAAAGAGAATGTGGCCCTTTTGAGGAGACAGGAGAGGAAAGAAGAATTCTGTCACGCGCAATTAGGGAGGAGAACAAAATTAAATTAGTTTGATCCTCCCAGGGGTTTCATATCAAAAAGGCGGACATGGTGGTAACTAGTTCTCACACCAATTAGTTGCTGCGATTCCAGCCAACACCAGTTCAGCCCCCGTCCATCTTCCTCCGACAGCCTTGGTTTCAGACCACACTCCAGCTGAACCTCTCTGAGACATCCCAGCCTGTCAAGTAGGGACAAGGTAATGGCCTGAGGTCCTGGGCTTTGGATGAAACAAGCTTAACAACGGGGATGCGTCCTGAGAAATGTCGACGGGCGACTTGGTCATTGTGCGAACTGCCGAGTTCACGGACACAAACCCGGACGGCGTAGCCTTCTACACATCTAGGCGGCCTGGCATCGCCTACTGCTCCCAGGCCACAAGCTTTCCAGCATGTTACTGTACAAAACAACAGAAGATTAAATCAAGCCCACGAGAAGATGATGCCAGCAAGAGATGCAGGAAAGGGAGATGTTGGAGGCCGCTGCCAGGGTAACACGGCATACCATTTATAGCAAAGTGTTCTATTTATAAGTAGGAAGAGTACACTCTAAAATAATGATTAAAAGTATAGTTCAGTAAATATGCAAACAAGTAGCACAGTCGTTTCTTAACAAGTACTACGTACTGTATATACTTGTGTATGCTGTACCTTTAGACAACTGGAAGCTCTTTGTTGGCAAGAGAATCCCCACAAACACGAGAGGAATGCATTACGCTACCACCTCACAACAGCCAGGATGCTACTGCACAGTCGGAATTTTCAGCTCCGTTATGATATTGTGGGATCACTGTCATAGATGCGGTCTGTCATTGACCAAGATGTCCTTATGCGGCACAAGACTATAATGTATTTGGAAGTACTTTAAAAACCATTAAAATATAGGGCATGCTTATGATATTTATCACATTACAAGGCCCACAGATGTCTTATAAAGTAAAATTAGAACCAAATGTGTTCATATTCATAACATTAATATTGCATTAGTTTTGAAAACATTTTTAGCCACCAAGAGGAATTAATTTTCATTTAATTTCCTCTACAAATATTATTTTAATAAAAATGCTCACAAAACCCCAAATTTTCTCCCTCTGCCTAACAGACCCCAATGCCATCCATGCACCAGATGATTTTTTGTGACGTAGTAATTAGTGCACGTAATGTACGTAGGTGTTCCAAGTACCTGAAACTACAGAAGAATCCATAAAAGATGATTCCACTGAGTTATTTTCCGTGTCCCAGCCGTCTTTCTCTGGGCTTGGCTGATCTGTGGCTAAAAGAAGTAGCTCTTCAGGACCATCTTCTTGTGATGAATTCTCATTTTCTGTGAATAAAAGTATTAGAATGTAAAAAAAACATAGCACAATGCAAGTTTTTACACAGGATACACAAAACCATTATTGCTATTTTGAAAATGAAATGGGTGTTCCTAATAGAGATTTGCCTGAATATACTTCAATACCTTGAAATTCTAAACAGAATGTAAATTATATGCATTGCAAGCTTTTATACACTATCGACACCTGTTATTGTTACTCTGAAAACCAAGTGGGGGGTCTCGCTTAGAAATTTGCCCAAATGTACTTCAATGCTTGGACATTTTCAAAGGCTTGGAATGTGTGTTTTGTTCTGACACAGTATTTTTGTTATTAACATGGACACCGCGAGTAGTTCTTCTCAACGACTACATTTTGTCTAAAAAGACTATATAATAACTTTTATACCAGTCACAAGAAAAGTATGACGATTTCCTATCTGACCATCACCTTTTGGAAGTAAGCCACTTATGCAGTGATGCAAAGTCAGATTTAAAGCTGAATTAATGAAAATGCAAATTTGGTGGTAGTTTTTCTTTAGCCTGTGCTCTTGCCATTTTGTTCCCTCGCAGTGTGTTTTACAGGAGATGTACATATGCTTTAATGTCAGCCTGAATGCATGTATTCCGAATTTCTGGAGATTTTTTTAAAAAATTCAATAAAATATTCTGTATCCTTTCTTTCTTTTCCCTTTATTTCCCCTATCGAGCCTTCCTTCCTTCCACCAACACAAACTGAATATTGTCTTAAGGGACTATGTGGTTACAAAGAAAAACAAGACTTTCTGTCCTTCTAAAGCCACATCTGTCAGAGAGGACTAATGCCGTGAAGAAAAAATTTAGTATCATTTTGGATTAGGCCATCTTACCAGATAACAGGAAAAGAAGGTGTGTGTACAAAGAATTTCCCAAAAAAACTGTTGTGACTTTGGACTTGGTCTTTGGCTAGACAACTTGACAATGTTTGTAGCTATATATTAAGTATACTTGGAGTTTATAATCAATTAATAACAGTCAACTTGTTTTGGGCTTACCATAAAAGCACTTTACATACATTAAATCATTTAATCCTCAAAATAATCCTAATAAAGAAGGAACATTACTATCCCCACTTCACAGAGAAGAAAACTGAGGCACACAGAGGGCAAGTACCTGGCCAAAGTCATACATCCAGGGACGTAAGGAGCAAAGATTCAATAAGCATAAGGATTCAGAACCTAGGCTCCCATATCCATTAGCTCGGGCCACCATTACAAAATACTATCGACTGAGGGGCTCGAACAACAGAATTTTATTATCTCACAGTTGTGGAGAGTGGCAGTCCTAAATCAATGTGCTAGCAGGGTTGGTGTCTGGAGAGAGCTGTTGCTCTTTCTTCAGGTTGCAGAAGGTCACCTTCTGAAAGTCCTCACATAGGAGAGAGAGAGAGAGAATATCTCTTCCTCTTCTTATAAGGCCACAGTCTTACTGGATTAGGGCCCACCCTTCTGACCTCATTTAACCTTAATTATCTCCTGAAGACCCTATATCCAGATACAGTCTCATTGGGAGTTAGGGCTTCAGCATATGAATTTGGGGGTGACACAGTTTGGTCCATTGCAGCTCCTAACCACAAGAAAAATCACAGCTAACTTTCTGATTGTCAAGACCTGCTAGAAAAATCCTTAGGTTCCCATGATATGACGTACTGTTCGGCAAACGATACTTAAATACCTGACTCCGCTATTAGATTTCCATAAGAAATTAAAAGTAAGTCCTACCTATTTGGAATGAGTTGGTGGGGGAGCAGAATGCTGAGCCCCAGACAGAGATCAGCATTTGCCATCCATCCTTTACAGGGAGCTTAGAGATCCATCTCTCTTCTGCTCTCTGCCCACATAAGAGCCTACATCCTGAGTCGACATGTCATCACCCACTCTGGTAGAAAGAGGGAGAAGCCCCAGCCGCCAGAGGACCATTCCCTGGGCCCAGGGAGAGGGAAAAGCAAGAACTGGTGCCACTGTTTGTCTTTTCACGAGTACCTGCCACGTTTATAAAATGTTTGGCCTTGGCCATCAAGGACATGTGCATGGGCCGGGAGAATCTGCATCAACCAGTCCCTAAGCTGTTCTGAAACAGGCATAAAGACGTCATCATAATACAAGGGTACAGCACATAATAAGGACAGCAACGAGGAAGGTGTGTGAACACCAGGTGTGCATGGTGAGATGTGTTACAACACAGGTATTACGTGAGATTTACCACACAGTCTCTCCACAGGTTGTTACTGTTCAAAGAATTACAATATTGAAAAATGATGTTAAACTTTTAACAAGGCACCTTGTAAAGTAGAACTTAAAAATATCTTAGCAAGAATATTGGCAGACATGATGTCTCTGTCAGGAGAATCTAGAAGGTACTTTGGAGCAGACAGTCTAGACTTTTTCCTAGATAATGTTGCCACTGTGCACAACTGTAAACTGAACAGGTACCCTCTAATTTGGGGGGGTGGATCTGAGAAGGTCTTTTATGATCTGAAAGGCTGCCCTTTCTAATATCCTTTGATACACTGAGGTCAAAGTTTTCCAAGGGGAAAACCCCCGAAATGTAGAAATTTCCTTTTGAAGTTCAAGTCCTAGAATGCTTGTCATAAGTGGAAGTGTTCCCATGGAGTCTTGAAAGGAAACTCATGAGATGGGTGGTCTAGATGGGGTCCAGCTCATCCTTGAGGTGTGTAGGAGAAACTTGGCCCCATCATCGTATATAGCGGCTGGAAGTACCTTCAGACCTAGCAAACTGGCCCTGTGGACACCATGGCCGGGCCACGATGTATAAGTGCAGAAAACCATAATATTGGTGTTGCAACTGAGGCCTCTCCAGAGAACTGAAGCAAAGTACAGATGCTTCTTACTGAAAAGGGCTTTTTACATAGTTAAGCTTTGCTGTGGGAACAGAAGCAATGACAGTAGAAACCCTGGAACCTGCTTGTGGACAGATCACGGAGTTACTGCCTGCGTTTTGAAAGCTGCCTTCACCAAGTTTTACTGAGCAAGCACCCCCTCCTCAATCCTTGAATGATTCAAGAGAGAAGGGATAACTGCAAGGCCTCTTGAGATTTTCACTTGGGAGTCTCGAGCATATATGACAGTGCAAAGCATTTGTTTTGCATAGATAACTTAGAAAATAGTTTACCGGGCATCTTATTCCATAGAAAGTGTGGTATATGGGGGTAGAGAATTTTTGTATGTCTCTTTAAGTCCATATCCCCAGCCCTGCAACAGTGTCTGGCACATCTTGGGCATCATGAAATGTTATTTGAATGACTGAATGAATGAATGAATGAATGAGTAGATGTGAGCTTGAAATGATTCTAAGTCATTTAAATCAGTGATTACCAATTAACTTCCAGTTTGTCTTACACATGACATTTTGGAAAACATAACGTATATACTCTGAAACAAATAAGATGGCAGTTTAAACTAGCTTTATAATCATATATGTGAAACTCAATAAATGGTACTTATGTTATTATAATTAAATAGTTTTAAAAACTCACATAAAAGGCTATTAAAATATGTTGGCTATTACAGACCTTTTATCAAACATTTAATAAATTTCTTTAAAATGTATATAAAATATCCAGGAGACTATGCAGCAGTCGTAATAACATTAATTTTTTTTCTTCCAATTTATTTGTGTCTGCTCAATGTTAAAAATATCTTGATAAAAATTTCAGGTAATCGTCTCATTTCTAAAATAAGATGGGTAGTAGCCCTGGTCGGTTTGGCTCAGCGGTTAGAGCATTGGCCTGCAGTCTGGAGAGACCCGGGTTCGGTTCCTGCTAAAATAAAATGGGTGATGGAAAGGGTTTGGGGCTGGGAGTCAGCAGCCAATATTTTCGCCCATTTTGCTGAGTTTTATGGTTTTCTGTAAGTTAATCTTATCCTGGGCAGCAGTTTTCTTATTCATAAAGAAGATAAAAGAAATGATCTCTCAAATCCTTTTCAGTTTTGAAATTTTGATTCTAAGTATTTTAGTGTTTGGCCTTGTGTCTACAAACTTCATTAAGCTCTCCATCACATTCAACTCTCAACCACCGGGCAAAACTTGCGAACTCTTCCACCGTAGTATTAGAAATACCTGCACTGCTTAGAATTAGAAATACCTGCGCTGCTTAGAATTAGAAATACCTGCACTGCTTAGAATTAGAAATACCTGTGCTGCTGTCGGAGGCGGAGCCTGTCAAGTCCTGGGCAAGGGCTTCGTTTTCCGTTTGCCTCAGAACAGTCAGAAACGCAGAAAACCAGTTCTCTTTCTGCACAATCCTTCTCAGCAGCTCTCTCACACCTGCCTCATTGCCATTATTTTCTGCAGCAGCAATCTGTTTGAAGAGAAAAGCTGAATTAAAGAAAATCAAACATCGTCTGAATTAATTTAAAAAGGAACTAGCCTTTAGAAAAATGGAGCAATTAAGCTTAAGTATAAATAAAGACTTATTTCAAACACTGAAGACAACAGCAGGGCCACTTGTAACCATGAATGTTTTCACCTGAGGCTTTCTAAAGAAGGGGTGCAAAAGAAAGGGCCTCTAATACCTAGCCAGTTCATGTTGATTTGCATCAATTTCTTTCTGTATATCTAGGGCCTAATTTTTCCTTTTAACTCATGGAGTCCGCAAATGGGAAATCAAACATTTTTTATCCAACTCCTGTTTCTTCATCATTATCATTAAGAAGTAATTACTATCGCCCTGGCCAGTTTGGCTCAGCGGTTAGAGTGTCGGCCTGCGGTCCGGAGAGACCCAGGTTCGGTTCCCGCTAAGGGCACGTACTTCGGTTGCAGTTTGTCCCCGGCCCTGGTTGGTCGTGCAGGTGGCAGCCACTCAATGTGTCCCTTCACGTTGATGTTTCTCACTCTCTCTCCCTTCCTCTCTCTCCCTCCCACTCTATCTGTACAAAAAATGGAAAAATATCCTCGGGTGAGGATAAAAAAAAAAAAAGAAGTAATTACTATCACAGATTTATATTCTTGCTTATTTAGTATTTGCTATAGTTATCATTAATATTTTTCTTAAATGGGAGTAGACTTAATATTATGAGAAAAAATATTTCTGTATCTATTCCTTTTTTTAAAGTCGGGAGCAGAAGTATGTCTACGCCCATTCATTGCACTCCTTAGCCTTCATTTACTTCCCTTGCAGATCAGTCTAAGCAAATCTTTCTAAATGTGGATCATCTGTGTAATCATATCATTCTTAATATAGCACCAAACATTTGGAGAAAAGACCAATGCAAGCCACATTTAGACCAGAAAACAATTAGACAGGACATCATCATCTTGCTGTGACATTAGGTAAGCTACTTTCTCTCTCTGGGCCTCAGTTTCTAGATGTGTATATGAAGCAACTGAAAAGAAATTTTAGGCATTCTCCATCCTTGCTACACTAGCATCACCTGGCGAGCTTTAGCAACTACTGATGTCTGGGATCTACTCCCTAAGATTCTGATTTATTTAGTCTATTCTGGGAAACAGGAAAACATTTTTTAAAAAGCATTTAATGATTCTAATGAGCAGTTTAGATCAGAAATACTGACTTAGATACTCTCAAGGTCCTTTTCAACATTTGTTCATCTTCTACATGAGTAATTTGAATTGTTTAACTAGATTAGTTTTTCCTACAAAATTCGTGTATTTTCTAATGCCTATAAATATATGCCATATGTTTTTAAAGTCGGGAATTTGTGCTTTTGGAATAATGTAGGCATAAATTCAGTGCTAGCTATTTTTATGGATACCTAGAAAAAACTTCTACCTTTACAAACATTTCACAAGCCAACACCACTTAGTACCTAAGTGTATAGCATGGTTTCTACCCAAGGGATATTTTAGTATTATTAGCTAATAGTTAATAATACTATTATAAAGGCTTTGCATATATTAACCCAGCAACCCTAAAGAAGGCAACAATATTAAACCCATTTTACAGATCAAAAATCCAAGGTGCAGAGAAGTCCAGTTACCTCCCCAAGGACACACAGAGGTAGCAGTTGATCCCAGGCAATTGGCATCAATGCTGCCTTCCTGTACTATAATTATAGATAATAGTTGTCCCTAAAAACTTCATTTTCTGGAAAGAAGGTTTAAAATGACTCCTTGAATTTAATAAATTTTAGGTGATTTCAGTTAATCTCCCCCACAGCATTTTCTAAGCAGATTCTTGCTCATTTCTTACCTTTTTCTCTAACTTTATTAATCTCCTAATAAAAATTATTTGTTTTTGATGGTGTTTATAATGTCCAATTTATTATTATCTGCTAATTTTTCAGAAAGCATTTCTCTAAAAAAAAACCAGTGAGGCAATGTAATAAATATTTTTATATAAAAAAACTAAGCATATTATATCCACTAAATATTCTTTAATTATTAATTAGTTGATTTTTACTAAAAATTAGATTTGTCAAACTTGCATTTTCCTTACTGAGTTCCTTACATAAGCATTTAAGGATGCTTATGCCATTACTTCCTATAAGTATTTTCATTATTTGAATGTGAAACAACATATAATACCTGTGCAATTTTGTCAGCTTCATCAAGATTCCAAGTTGTTAAGGAATCTTCCTTTTTTGGGTGCTAAAAAATACATTAATACCCTTTGAAGCAACCACATAACTTTTTAAAACTTAATCTGCTGGCCGGGTTGGCTCAGCTGTTAAAGCATCAGCCCGTTGACCAGGGAGTCTCAGGTTCGGTTCCCGCTAAGGGCACGTACCTCGGTTGCAGTTTGTCCCTGGCCCCGGTTGGCGCCGTATGAGTGGCAGCCAGTCATTGTCTCTCTCACATCGATGTTTCTCTCTCTCTTCCTCCCTCTCTCCCTCCCACTCTATCTGAAGATGAATGCAAAAATGTCCTCAGGTGAGGATAAAAAAAACCAAGAAACTTAATCTGCTGTCCTAAAACACAGTAAAGATTTTAGATTCCAATACACAAACTTGATTGCTGAAATTCTTGAGAGGTAAATATTTAGACTGGAAGCTGCAACAGCACATATAATGATTCCCACTCATATTCCTCCCTCGCTGAACTTTTTCTCTGAATATGAAATTTAAAATGTGTATGAATACATTGTTAGCTAATTTAAGGAATATAAAATAAATATGAATTTGTGGATAATATAATTCAATGCTTTCATGTTATAAATTCCTTTATCTATGTTATTTCTTTCCAACAGAAATGAGTGGAGAAACCAATGACATTTCCATTAAGCACTGGTTTGCCAACATGATTGTACAGTTTGATAAAAATGCATTCTCTCCTTCGTAATAACTTTAGGTAGCTATTTAAATGTAATGAGATACACACACACACACACACACACACATATATATTTTTTAACTTTATCCAAGGATACTTTTCCATTGAGTTTAGATAAACTGGAAAGGAGGAAGGAAGAGAGAGAGAGAAACATCAACATGAGAGACAGACATCCATTGGCTGCCTCTTGCATGACCCCAACCAGGGTGAGGGACCAAAACCCCAACCCAGGTAAGTGCCCTTGACCAGGAATAGAGCCCAAAACCCTTCAGTTCACAGGCGAGACTCTAACCACTGAGCAAAATTGGACAGGGCTAATGGTTATTTTTAAGCACAGCAGAGCTCAACTCTCAGTAGTAGTAAATCAGGAAGTAAAACTCACATTGAAAACAAAGAATTCTTAAGAACTAGCACCCCACAAAGTTAAAGTCTTACAAAATGATTACATATTGTCATAATAACATAACTAGTTTCTTATTAATACTTTTCCTGCTAATTAAGTTCTTATCTACCCTAATTCAGTAATACAGTGAGCTGGTGCGGAATGACTAAAACATTCAACTTCACGTAGGGAGAACTGGGCTAGGTTTCCAGCTGAACTAGCCATAGCATCTCTGGTTCTCCTATGTATGGGGTCTTCTAGGACTATAAATGTTTATGCTTTGAACCATCCAGGGCTGAAACATGCACCTCACTTCAGCTGTTCAGATTGATATTGAGACATTATAGCCTGGCCAGTGTGGCTTAGTAGATTGAGCTTCTTGCATGGATTAAGAGGTCCCGGTTCGATTCCTGCTCAGGGCACATGCCCAGGTTGCAGGCTCGATCCCCAGTAGGGGGCGTGCTGGAGGCAGCCGAAGGATATATCTCCCTCACATCGATGTTTCTATCTCTCTCCCTTCCTCTCTCTCTAAAAAAAAATCAATAAAAACATATTTTAAAAGAAAAGACATTATGGAAATGTTTATGTGATCAGTTGTTTTTCAGAGTTCAGTCATCTCTCGTTTATGCGGTTAATCTGTTCCAGACTCTAGTGGTTGCACCTGGCCAACATTGAAGGATTCCTGGGGTGCTCGAATACATCAGCCTACAGTCCATACGTATAGTAATTTTAATTGTAATTGTAATACAGGGGTGTATAATTGACTCAGACAACCGAGCGCGCGCTGTATCATTTTCACTGTCTCAATCAACTTTTTAATGAATATATTTGAAAAAAAAAAAACGCGATAGAGCGAAGCCCCGAACGTCAAAGCCGGAACTGGCGAAGGACGACTGTTCATGGCTAAGTCAGTGAATGGGCCAAGATGTCCAATAAGCATCCTAAAACAGAAGCAGGTCAGTACAGGGACACTCCCTACAGTTAGCAATCATTCTGTTATAATGATCTATAAAGTGGCTCTTGTACTTATTATTGAGTTGTCAATGTTCACAAGTATCTTGCACAAGCTAGACATCTTTTAATGACTTGTTGGAAGCATGAACACTAATCAACAGTACAACATAAGCTCCATGAAAGTACAGGCAATATCTGTGTCATTTTCCAATCTTTCCACTATCGTGGCACTTTTGTGCCACTCTATAATCCAAATCAATGAATAAATAAATCAATTACATAAGTTTATTTGGGTAATCAGTGGACACAAAATTGACTCTAGGATCATTTTCAGAAGCTGTAATATAGAGGAAGGAGGGACTGTCATGTGGAGATTGGAATCCTAAACTAGAATACCAAGTAAAAAATGTCTACTGGAAAAAGGGAAAATAATTAAAATAAACTATGATTTTTTTAGAAGTCCTGACTACTTAGTTAAATGCTACTTTAAAGCTGTCCAAAAAACAATTTTTTAATTCTTATGTTTATCATCCATCTATTCCACAATGCTTGACATGATTCATTATATCACATGTTTGCATCCCTTATTCCAGACAACTCCTTGGAAATAAATTTAACCAATCAATATTTATTAATCAATATTAATCAATCAATATTTATTAAGTATAAACCCTATACCTAGTCTTGGCTAGGTTCTGGGAACCTAAAGATGAAAGATATAGTTTCTTCTTCAAATTACATTTTAACCCAGGGACTTTAAGAAGCTGATCTCAAGTTTAACGTGGAGATTTACCTAAATCCATGAAACTCTACATTCACGCCCTGGCCAATTTAGCTCAGTGGTTGGAGCGTTGGCCTGCGGACCAGAGAGTCCCGGGGCACGTACCAAAAAAATAAATGAATAAATAAATAAATTCACAAAGAAATGTAACCAAATAAGTGATAATAAAAATCGCCATCATCATCATCATCATCATAACAAAATAGCTCTTTACCATTTATATAGCTTTTTCATGGACATGATTTTGTGTTCACTAAAATTCTGTGAGTGAGAGGAGACATTATTATTATGTTAATTCTCATGGGTAATCTTAGGATGAAAAGACTTTAAAAACTAACACATATGGTAAGAAACAAAGATATTAAGTCCAGGTCTTTCCATTCCAAATTCCTATGCTTTTCCCACTGTACTTTGCCATTTAAGATAAGCATTCATCAACGACCTTGGTACCAATAGATTCTTCTAAACCTAGAATGTCCTTCCCATCGTCCACCATGGCGTATTTTTTATTTTGATGACACATGTAAAATGATTTGTACAAAATTCATTCCAGAATCTCCCAGAGCCACTATACCTCCTTAGAGAGCCTCCATCTTTCGGTGCCTCCTGTGAAATACGAATCTAGGGGAGAGTTTGGATTGCCTTGGCCTTCACTGTTATCAGTACACAAATGTCCCTTTACTCTGTGTCTTCCTTGTGTCATCTCCCTTGCATTACTGCTAGCTGCCTCCAAGCTTGCCAGAATCAAGAACTTGGATAAAATCTAGCTGGAGGAAATTCAACCCAGGCAAGACAAAAGTGATGCTGATAGGCAGAAGTATTTAGAGTAAATAAGGAGAAGTGCTGTTTCACTGGCAATCGGGACATCATACCCACCAAACATAAACAGCTTTGTGGTGTTACTGGACTCTGTTGCTTCTGGACTTCCTAACAGCTACTGTGGCTGGAAATGCCATCTTCCATCTCCAGCTGGCTTGAAGGCTGCATACTGTCTTCCAAATTAAGATTCTGCCACAGTGATGTACACATTTGTCATATCCAGCTGGACTACTATAATGCGTTCTAGCTGGTTCTCAATACACAAAACTACATATACGTTACAGACAACAGTGTAAAGTAATTTACTTGTTGGGAAAACCAGCCATCAAAATTAGATGCATGCTTAGGTCTTTGGACGGGCCCCATAGCTGTCAAATCTACCAAGGAGCATCAACTTGAGTCACTTTAGACTAAGTCACATCATAGGCTGATCTGAGTCCAACACCCAAAACTTTGTAATGAGGATACAAACAATGAATAAATCAAAAAGAAACAGAGAATGAAAGAAAATGTCAAACTCATAGCATGGTAGACAAAACATTTGGCATTTAGTCATGGGCTTATTTCCCTGTTTGCCTTTCAAATTAAGACTTTTGACCTATGACCCCGAATATGTCTGATTCAAATAGGTCACAATTTCTACACTTTGTGGTACATCCTTACTCGCTGAAAAACAATGAACAATAAAACATTACATTAAGTGAAAAGCTACTTGTGAAACTCTGTCAAAACGCCACCTAAAAATTCCACTACTCCTTCACTATTATAAAAAACTGCAACTAGAGACATATTTGTCAATGAATTATCTCCAGATGTTGATTCTCAGAGAATGTTGAAACCTTAAAGGAAAAGAAAAGTGTGTGTTATATGGAATTTCCCCATTTAGAACAAAATCAAATGGCATAATGAATAATATAGGCCAGAGGTTGGCAAATATTTCCTCTAAGGTCCAGTTAATAAATATTTAGGTTTTGTGGGCTACATGTTCTCTGTCCAACTGCTCCTGAAGGGCAAGAGCAGTCATGTTAATGTAAATGAATGAGCATGGCTGTGTTCTAATAAAACTTTCTTTATAAACACTGAAAACTTAAAAATCTAAAAGCCATTCTTAACTTTGGGGCCTGGCAAAAACCAGTCTAGACTTAGCCCATGGGTCATGTTTTGCTGATGCCTGTTGTATGGAAGTATATTAAATAAGACATAAAATTCCACACCATCAGGCACTAAATCACTAGCTCTGCCACTGTCTTCCTGGGAAACCTTGGGCAAGTTATTTAACCTGCCTCAGTTTTCTCATCTGTAAAACAGAGTTAATAACATTCCATACCTCAATGGATTATTCCGAGCATGAATTCTGATAATATATTTCACACAGTATACTAATCATACACAGTAAGTGTTCAATAAATGTCATCTATGAGCACACATTATTAGTCCAGAATTAACTCTTTAGAGCTAATTTCAGTGAAAGAATTTTTAAAAATAGCCTTTTTGTGTTTAAACATTCAAAATTATGTTTTATGTGCTTAGATATTCTCTCTTCAAGGAAGGAGGGATCCAGATTTACCCAAAGATGTGAAAGAACATTTGGAATAGGGCAAATAACAGGACCAGTATCAAGTTGCTCAATCTGCCTAAAAGCCCAGATCCATCTGATACCTACCCGATTTCTGTCTTCGACTGTCAACAGTTCCACCTCCAGACATTTATCCAAGACATCTCTCACCAGAAGCTTGTCCACCAGAGTGGGCTGAAGGAGGTTCAGCAGTTGGAGACACTCATCATGATTGTTCTCAAAGGATGGAGACGGCAGGTCTGTGAGGTCAGGGTTCATGTAGCGCGCGGCTAAGGGGTTGCCTGCCCGCTGGAGGGCCTCCACGAACAGCCTAGCCCAGCCAGGGGGCCAGACCCCCCGCTCCAAGGTGCTCAGGAGCAGTTCCACGGCGCGAATGTTCCCCGTGGTGGTGGCCGTGCTCTGAATCTGCTCCTTCACCTCTGCAGGCAGAAAGGTCAGGTAGTCCAGTACGGGCTCCACCTGGATGTACATCTTCACTCTGGCCCGGAAGCACGAGATGAGATATTTGAAATGCTTGTCCGCAGAAGATTCATTCGACATCTTTCCTTCTCAGAAAAGGGAGTTCTCCCAAGTAGACAGGTTGCTGTTCGCTGTCACCGGCGCACGGCTGTCGCTGCTGTGGAGTAGAGGCTCTGCAGCAGGTGCCTGGCGGCTACAGGGCTGCCCAGGGCCCCCGACGAGCGGCGGCGAGGTCGCACCTGGCAGGGGGCAGCGCGCAGGGGCACAGGTGGGCGGGGACGCAGCTGCGGACGGACGGACGGACGGACGGACGGCGCGGCCCCTCTGCCTGCCTGCTCGCCGGGCCACCCTGGCCCTGGCCCTCGGAGCCCGGCTTTAAGTGCAGTCGTCTGTCAGGCGGTTTGGTTTCTGTTTCGATTCTCCTACCCGCAGTTTCCCGACGGGAGCCGGGGGCGGGCGCGGCTGCCTCGCCCCAGACGAGTGGCCCTTCGGCCGGTTCCAGCGGGGCGGCGCTGTGGCCAAGGGCGCCGTGGCGCCCAGGAAAGGAAAGCGAAATGCCCTGGCCGGGCGGCCGCTGCGTCTCCCCCTCGGGACTCCGCCTCGCACGCGGACTCTCCCGCGGCCGGCCGCGTCCCCCGGGTCAGCCAGCCCGGCCGGGCCTGACTCGGGACTTTCCAGCCTAGAAGTGAAGAAAAACTGACGCCAGTGGGAATGCGGGCCGGGAGCAGTGCGATCGCAAGGGACAGGTGCAGCGATGAAGCTGAGGACGTTTCCAGAGAGGAGGAACCCCGGAACCCCAGAATGAAGGGACCCCTCACCCTTCCCAGATAGAAACCCATGTCCTGCCGGTCCCCGAGAATGAAAGTTTTCCACAGGGAATTTCTGGGTGGGTATGAAAAAGAGTGAGATATGAAAAAGTTGAGAGCCTCATTTGTAGATTGTAGTATTTGTTTTGGCTTTGACCAGGGCCTGGTGACAGACGCAGAGGGACTTTAACCACCAACTCAGTTTAGGAGGAAGCCAAGATTGAAGGTTTCCTATCTCCCAGCATGCAAATTCCCCATATTCTTTAATATACAACTTTCCTTTAATAAAACAAAACAAAATCCCCAGCAACTTATTTTTGACATAGCTGCCATTCTTTTCTTGGACTCAATACAGCAAGTTTTGGCTGAAGCAGCTAAGAACTTAATTAGCCACTAATGTAGCAACTTGTAGTAAACATCAACATTTGTCTATGTCATAAGGGAAAAAAAAAAAGACACCCACACTGAAAAATGGCAGCTTCATTTTAGTACAGAAGCCATATAAACACGAGTCCTTCAGGTTGCTGCTCAGGCATTCTGCCACCCTGGGTGACTGTGGGTGGTAGTATACATGCTTTATAATGACAACCTCATGGTCCAGAATTATATGGAGGATGGAGGGGTCATTTAAGCTATCAGAAAGATATATTTAGGAAAAGTAATTTGTTAGCAAGCACATTCAGTGATGTTTGGATAGGCCAGGGAAACCTGGCCATGCTTTCCACTGGATAACAGAAATACTGTCTTTGTGTTTGCCAGAGGCATACAAAATAACCTTGAGCATTTTATAGCAAATGTATTTTCAATATATTATAGCTAAACCTTTTTCTTCCTTAAGTGATTGTGCCCTACTTGAAGAAAGGACATATTTACACAGTAACCAGTACGATACAAATAGTAGGCTCTTGATTTCTCCACTGAAAGTTGCTGAAATGAAACCTTGGCCTTATAGGTGTGTCTTGATGTTGGGAGTTGACCTTGTACCTAGGTAGAAAGGCGTCCAATTAGATGATTCTGCAGAAGTATTTAAATGATTAATTTCAGTTATTGATTCTACAAAGATATATTTTGGGGCTACTACAAGAAAGTGCCCCCCACTCTGTGCAAGCAGGTTTCATTCAGTATGTTAAACCAAAAACAAACAAGCAAACTAAAAACTTTCTGTCCCCTCCTAACCATCTATTTAGTTTCAAATACGGGGGAATAAGAAGGGTTGCTGATTAAACATGGGGAAATAATGTGATCTTAACACCATGAAATTGCTGTCCTGATGAATGAAGGTCTAAAACAGAAGTTTAAATGTTTGTATTCAGATTATATCATTCATTTATTTGGTTACTTAAAAAAAATTATTAAGTACCTACTAGATGACCAGCACTAATCACGGTGTAGTTAATAAAGCTGAACAAAGTTTCTACTTTTTTGGAACTCACATTCTGATGGGAGTAGGGAGGCAGATAATGAATAATAATTAAAAAATATACAGTGAACCAGGTGAAGGTAGATGCTATGAGAACTACGGTAAGATCTATTCAAAGTATTTTATTGTTTTTGATGCTATTGTAAATTGGATCATTTTCTTTATTTCTCTTTCAGATAATTGGTTATTAAAGTATAGAAACACTACTGAATTTTCTATATCAATTTTGTATCCTGAAACTTTACTGATTTTGTTGATCAGACCTAACATTTTTGGTGGATTCTTTAGGATTTTCTACATCTAAAAGCATGTTATCTGCACATAGAGGCAATTTTACTTCTTCCTTTCAAATTCTGTTTTTATTTATTTCGTTGTGGTGGTGGTTTTCCTTGCCTGATTGTTCTGGCTGGGACTTCCCGAGCTGTGTTGAATGGGAGTGGAGAGAGTGGGTACCCTTGTCTTATTCTTGATTTTGGTAAGATTCTGGATAATAATGAACATATAGTTTCACTGGTTGACTTTCCAAAGAGATGTCCTCTCCTAACTCTTACCATTAGCATCACATAATTCCATCAGTAACAATTCATATTTACTCTCAAGTATGAGTAACTCTACTGGATGAGGATTGAGTGGCGAGGGCTAAGCATAGGTGAGTGTACCTGAGGGAAAATAGAAAAGAACTTCTACCATAATTTTTTTTTTAATTTTATTGATTGAGTTTTCAGAGAGAGAGGACAAAGGAAAGAGAGAGAGAAACATTAATTTGTTGTTCCAATTATTTATGCATTCATTGGTTGATTCACATATGTGCCCTGACCAGGAAATAAACCTGTAACCTTGGCATATCAGGACCTCGCTCTGACCAACTGATCTACCCAGCCAGGGTAAAATCTACCATAAACTTTTTTTTGAATTGATTTTTTAGAGAGAGAGGATGAGAGGGAGAGAAACATTGGTCTGCTGCCTCCTGCTCGCCTCCTACTGGGGATCGAGCCAGGAACCTGGGCATGTGCCCAGATAGGGAATCAAACTAGCAACCTTTTGGTGCACAGGATGATGCCGAACCAACTGAGCCACAGCCACGCTGGGCAGGGCTCTAACATAATCTTAATAGCACCCCTTCTGGAGGAAGGAGGTTGAAGAAACAAAACCACAATCTCTCAAAATGTATATTTTTTTCCTTCATCTGTATTTTTGCATCATGATTTACTTTATTTTCTGCTTTTTGTTTGAATGGATATTTTCTTCTGTCAAGTTTCTTCTAATAGCTTTCATTTTCATCTTTCTCCTTGTTTTCTAAATGTAAGTTTCTGTTTCCTTTCTCTCTTGATATGGAAAATCCTGCAGATCTACATCTTTTTCTTTTTTTCTAGACCTGCATATTCTTTTTAAACTCAAAAGACACATTTCAATTTCCATCAGTTTAAAAAACAATCTTTTAGCATTTTGTTCTTGAAATAGTATGTCGAGAATATACAGATAACAGATTCCCACCATTATGCAACTTCTCATTTGAATTTTTTACAATTAAGAAGTAGTAAAAATCACAGCTGCCACTTTTTTGACCACCAGAGCTACAACTCAATGGCCACACACGGCAGTAAAGCCTTTTCCAAAGAAAATGATAATAAATATAGTTTAATGAGGAAATCCTTCTATAATTATTATTCTTTGCCTTCGTGTGTTTACTAATTGTGTCAGTAAGGAGCCTACTCTGTGTAATTTCAAGTTGGCCAGCAAGCAAGAGTTCTGGATAAGCACAGACTCTGAGCTCAGGATGTCAGAATTCACATCTCAGCACTGTCTATTAATTGCTGTGTGATCTTGAGAAAATCACCTCAAATTTCTCAGTTGTAAAATGAGAATGATACTAGTACCATTCCATATGGTTGTTAAAAGGATAGATGAGCAGTTAGCACCAGGCCAGGAATATTTTTGCTCTACAAATGACTGCCAGCATTCTTACACAAACAATGAATATGAGATGATCTATCCCTCAAAGAAAGTATACTTCATAGAGGAAATAAGTTAGTTATGTACATAAACACTATATAACTGAGTTTCTAGACAGTATCCCTTTTTGCCAGAAATAGTTGATATGCTGATTTAGCAGAAAAGTTTATTAAAAGATACTGCCATAGCTTTATATCTTAAGAACATGAGTAGGTCCAAAATAGAAAGAGAAATTCTGGCAAAGTTTACTAGACCATGATACACATTTCTTAATTACTTCCACCAATTCAATGATAAGGGTCTAGTTTTAAGTGTGCACATGTGAAAGCTTTTCTACATAGGAAACAGTTTTGGGAAAAAACAAACACACCAGATATTAGTGGAAAATTTTCCAAACATCCATTTTTCCAAATGCTTCCTCCATAGCTTAAGTTTTCAATTTTCTGCTCTCTCTCTCTTCTCCTTCTGGCACCCCTATGATGTGAATGTTGGCATGCTTGAAGTCAGTTATCCCAGAGGCTCCTTACACTATCCTAATTTTTTTGGATTCTTTTTTCTTTTTGCTGTTCTGATTGGAAGTTTTTTGCTTCCTTATATTCCAAATTGATGGTTTGCTTCTTGGCTTTACCTACTCTACTATTGATTTCGTGTAAATTATTCTTTATTTCAGTTAGTGCATCCTTGATTTCTGACTGGTGCTTTTTAATGTTGTTGATGTTCTCACTAAGTTCCTTGGAGGTCTCACTAAGTTCCTTGTATGTCTCACCAAGTTCCTTGAGCAACCTTATACCCAGGGTTTTGAACTCTGCATCTGATTGATTGCTTATCTCCATTTTGTTTAATTCTTTTTCCTGGAGTTTTGTTCTTTTCTTTCATTTGGGACATGATTTTTTGTCTCCTCATTTTGGCTGTGTCCCTGTGATTGTTTCTGTAGATTAGGTAGAATTGCTATGTCTCTTAGGCTTCATAGGGTGGCCTATTGTTGGAGGTGACCTGTGGGATCCTGTGGCACAGCCTCCCTGATCGCCCCAGCTGTGCCCTCAAGGTGCACCCCTAGTGTGGACTGTACACCCTTTTGTTGTAATTGATCTTGATTGCTGTTGGCACATCAATGGGAGGGATTTACTCAGGCTGATCAGCTGCAAGGACTGGCTATGCCCACCGACCACTGGTCTCTGCCTTGGAGGATCAGCTGTGTAAGGGCCCACCACACAGAGCATAACTTACTTCATCGGGGCTCTGGTACCTACTGAGTCTGCTCATTGAGTGTGTCACTTGTGGAGGTGGTTGGGTGTTGGTGTTTCGATGTGGTCTGAAGCTGCCTACTGGGTGTGCTTGCTCTGGGGCAAGGTCAGCCACTGTCTGTATTCTACCTGTGGTCACCCAGCATAAACTACAAAATGATCTTCAGATGATCTGCTTCTTGTGCTGGGCTTGGAGGTGCCCAGGAAAAGCCAAGTTGTGAATCAAGGCTGGCTGCTTCTAGTGCTAGGCCTGGAGCTCCTTAACAAGAGGTGTGGGGCTTGCTGAGACCAGATGCTGCTCATTTGAGATGTTTTAGGAAACTCTGAAGCAGGATCCAAGGCAGGCCAATTCTATGGTAAAGCCTCTGGAAACAGCTTGGGTGGGCCTGAAAGCTGGGTGGGGCGGGGCCTCAGGGAATCACCAGGGCGGCGCAAACAGTGTCAGCCAGGTTGCTGGAGTCCCAGATATGGCGGCTATCTGCTGCCCCAAGGAAGGGCTCACCAAAGGATCAAAGGCCCCTGACAGCACGTTTGTCCCGGAGATAACCACCTCTCTAGACTTCTTCCCGAGGCCAAACAACTCAGTTCTTCTCTGTATGTCTCTGGCACCCCTCAAGCTGCCTCCTCTCTGAGCTTAAAGGGAAGAAGTCCAAGTAAGTCCATGCATGGGCCCTTTAAGAGGCGGTGCCTAGGGCTCCAGCAGTCATAGCCTCCCTCAGCCTCAGTTTCCTCTGGTTTTTCCAGCCAGAAGTGATGGGGATTCTCTTCCTGGCACTGGAACCCTGAGCGGGGCACCTGGTGTGGGACGAAGACCCCCCCTCACTCCTCAAGGAGGACCTTCCCAGACGAGGTCTCTCCTGATTTTTATCCGCCACACGTGGGTGTGGGACCAGCCCATCCGGCCTCCGCCCCTCCTACCAGTCTCGATGTGGCTGTTTCTTTAATTTCATAGTTGTAGGACTTCCATTCAGCTTGATGTCAGGCAGTTCTGAATGATGGTTGTGCAGTAGTTTTAGTTGTAGTTTTGATATTTTTGTGGGAGTAGGTGATACCATATTTACCTATGCCGCCATTTTAACTGGAAGTCCTCAATTACATTTTTAAATCTTTCATCTTCATCTGATTTTTATTTGGTTTTTATGATGTTGTACATGAAAAGATTTTCTAAATAAATAGATTGATATCTATTAAGGTTCATGTGCAAATATTTGTAGTGATAGGGACCAAGAACAAGTACTGGAAGACCACAGTTCTAGAGAGCCCTGCAAGGGCTCGAGCTTGCGATGGATTTGAATAGCAAGGTTACAAAGGATGGAGGAGAAGGATGTGTAGGTGAAAGGAGAGAACTCTGGAAAGAGATGGGCAATTCAGCATTTAGATCTGGGAAGTACTAGAGCATGCCAATACACTAGTGTTATTGCTTTATGACAAATGTCAGTATAGCAAGTCAACACATGGAACCTGAATATATGTCATATCCTATTGTCAGACATGTTGTCTAGACATGTTCTTGAATTGAATATTTTAATAAAATTTATTTTTTATTTAAAAAATACTTTATGTTCTTTGTAGAAATTTCAGGAAAGATATCACATAATATGGAAGAAGATTTATGAATTACTTGTAATCCCATCATCCAGAGATAGGAATTTTTAATATTTTAAGTGTGTTTCCCACCAATGCTTTATTATGTATATGCATGCATTCAACAGAGAGTGAGCTGAGATGGTGTGAACTGTGAAGATATCTCCAAGGAAGAGTTCTCTGTAGGGGGATCAAGTTAACATGCCAAGGGGAGGAAGAACCTGTGAGAGCTCCCCTAAGGCAGGGATGGCCAGGATATTTGGGCAGCATTGCCTAATATTAAATAACAAGTTCATTCCTGTGTTGCAATTGTTGTACTGACCCTTCTTAATTCCAGATAATTCATAAAAGCCTGCCAATATAACAGGCTTGTGTTGTGGTGCTTTGGTTAATAAAAGAGGAGAGGTGGCAGCCCTGTGTGGTGAGGCAGAGCTGCACGGAAAGTGAACTTAAAGAATGTGAGACAGGAAGCTTGGATTGAGAACTCCACCCAAGGGAGACAAGGAGAGCATAAGCCTTCTAGGAATCTGCAAACACTTGAGGCACTGTGCTAGATACCATGCTCTGTGGGATGGGAAGGGCCTCTCTCAGTAGACATGCTTTCCCTTGCAAGGCAAAGAATGCCTGAGTAAATGTGACCTAGCCAGAGGGATTGATTTTTATCTCTTGAGAAGAGACAGTGGTTCACTGAGGTCAGAACACTGGGACATGTCCTGTAATTTTCTTGTTTTTTCTCTCATGGTTGCAAAATGGCTGCAACAGCTTCAAACATCATTTCTTCCTCCAACTTTAGTTAACAGTTGGCTGTAGAGGGTGGGAACATATCCCATTTACCTCCTCCCAACAGTGAGGGAAGAAAATGTCCCAGGAGTCCCCCAGTAGAATTTCTCATATATCTCATTGGCTGGAATTGGATTGTGCCCACCTCCCCTAAAATAAAGTGCTATCTTCTCAAAGCACTTAAAACATCTAATTATTAGTAAGGTAGCGTTTGTCACAGGAGGGCAAGCCAATTTATTTAGATATTAAAATATAAAGATGACCAAAGGAAGGCTAGAAAACTTGTTCTCCAGGTGGTTTCCAGATTTGAGCACACTCATTACCCTGAAGAACATCCCCAAAAGGAAGTACCAAAGCAAACATTCAATTTCTTGTCGTGACAGCAAAGCGAGCTAGGAAATGACCTCAAGCCTAGCAGCGTATTAGACTCACATGGAAAGATGTATACAACTATCCATTGTACCAGAATCTTCACGACTGGAACTTTAGTGTCAGTTATTTTTCCTTTCAGTTCCACTTTTGATTCCACTCTTCGGCAAGAGCTGAGAACTGGAAATTATGGCCTTCACTACCCTACGGTCAACTCAGAGTACAGTTGAGTCTCATTATTCACTGCAGTTATGTCCTATAGAGTTGCAGTGAGCACTGAATTAGAGAATAGAGAACCATGGCTCCTGGAGGAATATAGAATTAGGTTCTTACAAGACTCTTGTCACAATATTTCTAAAACTGATTAATACATAATCTTGCTTTTGTGTCCATGATTCTGTTTAAAGATACCTTATGTAATATATATTGTTGATTCATTAACCTTGAACTCATGGTTAACACACTGTCATATACTTGAATGAAGCGTATCCAACATTTTCTCTGTGAGGCACATTGCAGTTTTCTTGTGCTTAGCAACACTGGGTAACTCTTCAGGACTATTCACTTTTATTTATTTATTTTTCCAATTTTTATTAATTTATTTTTGTTACAGATGTTTCTCCTTTTTCCCCCCTAGACACCCTCTTCCCCATCCCACCTTCCCTCACCCCCCTAGCATTGTTGTCTATGTCCATTGGTTACCCATACATGCATATAATAAGTTCTTTGGTTCATCTCATCCATCCCCCACCCCTCCCAAGGTTTGTCAATCTGAACCATACTCCCTTCTATGTCTCTGGGTCTATTTCATTCATCAGCCCATCTTGTTCATTATATTCTGCAAATAAGTGAGATTATGTGGTATTTGTCTTTCTGGTATTCGACTGCCGTATTTCACTTAGCATAATACTCTCAAGGTTTCAAAGGATAAGAGATCTTTCTTTCTTACAGCTGCATAGTATTCCATTGTATATATGTACCACAGCTTTTTTTATCCACTCATCTGTTGATGGATACTTGGGCTATTCCCAGATCTTAGCAATTGTAAATAGTGCTGCTATGAACATAGGGGTACATATATTCTTTCTGATTGGTGTTTCAGTCTTCTTAGGATATATTCCTAGAAGTGGGATCACTGGGTGAAAGGGCAATTCAATTTTTAATTGTTTGAGAAAACACCATACAGTTTTCCATAGTGGCTGCACCAGTCTGCATTCCCACCAGCAGTGCACTAGAGTCCCCTTTTCTCCACACCCTCGCCAACACTTGTTGTTTGATGATTTGTTGATGGCAACCATTCTGGCAAGGATAATTCACTTTTAAACAGTGAAATCACAAAAAAAAAAAAAAAAAAAAAAAGGGCAAAAAAATTGGCTGCAAATATACCATGAAAAGAATACAGTTTACAGTATGACAGCTGAGACTAAAAGGCCGAGTATTGCATTATTCAGCTTTAGCTGGGAGCATGCACAACGGACGACTCGAATTTCCGCTGCTCCGCACATATTCACCAATGACTGTGAAAGCACCAAAACTAATGGTTTTCGGGTAGAAGATACATTTTAGTGAGTAGGTGACTAGTTTCTTGGTCTGACCAGGATATTTGAGAAAACTTGATTGTGCTTTGTAGACATGTTCCTGAGTCATTCATACTCAGTTTAGCTAAAGCTATGATATAAATGGACACACATTTTCAGCAATCTATTAAAAGTGATGTTGTAGTCTGTACCATTTCACTTAGTCCATTCACTTAGGCATGGTCAGCTATTTGCTTAGAACAAATAACACCTATTATGCATCATAGGAACAAATAACACCTATTATGCACCTATTATTTATCTTCATAGCAGTAACACCTTGGACACTTCAGAATGTAAATCTCTAACTTATATTTGGAAAAAATTTGATCACTTATAAAGTCAATTAAAAAGATCAGCTAGTGTCTATAAAAAGAGGATGTAACAAGGACATCTGAATCTGAGTGCCTGGAAAATGTTTTGTTGATCTCATGCCCGACTGTTACATAGACCCTGGATAGTTCTCCAACCTATGGTTTAGCAAAGAAAGAGAAGGAGGAACAGAGGAGAAGCCCTGTATCGTGCAAAAAGCTGTCTTTCTTACGGTGAATAAATGAAGTTTCTTATACTTTACCAACCTTGAAGAGGAAGTTAGGAAGATTATCAGGAAATTCATATTCCACACAACATTAAGTTCAACTTCATAGCCACTATTATTATAAGTTATTATACCCGAGGTGACTAATATTCTAACTGTACTTTGAGGAAACTTAATGGACTTAGTAATACGTTAGAGGGGGATGGAGAGAGGCATAATGGGCTAGGAGGCTCTGGGACCCACTTTTGCTCCAAAGACCGCAGATCGACTTTTATTGGCTTTATATTTTGGAGTTTCATATTTTTGGAAAGGTATTTGAAAAACCTCTGTGCTGGGAGATCTGAACATCATGTATAGAGAATTCTTACAAAAATAGAACTATTGTATCTGAGCATTCTCAGAGTATCTTACACGGATGTAGGCCCAACCAGTAGCAATATGAGTTCTAGCTGGGCAGCAGCCTTTACCCCATCAATTTTTCATAGAGCCAAATAAATATTAGAAAAGCTGGGCAAGTTCTGAAACCAGTAGATCCTATTGTTGAGGGAGGGAAAGGGACTTTAATTATATTGTGCTATTGTTATAAATGAGAGAATGCGCATAATATCAGTAAAATAATGAAAGGATGACAGACTGATTTATTGAGGCTGCAAAATGTATCACATTTTATAAAAATATTATACTGAATTTTATAGTCTAAATTTACAATGAAAATGAAAGAAGTTTAAAATGTATAATACTATAAAACACTTTGAAAATATTTTACAAAATGTGTCTTAATTACTCCTAAAAGAATTAAATTTTTTCTCCTCTGAATTTCTAATTCAAATGTGTGTGTACATGTGTGTTGCATTTTCCACATCTGTATGCACCTTTGTGTTGAGGGTGTACAGATTTAACAGCTCTAGGGAGCTTGCATAGTCCTTTCCACCCCTTGGAACTGGTACAAAATTTTAGAACTTACTTAGCACAGATGGTCATTTCCTTGAGTCTTTCTTCCTCAAATGCAGTAAAAACATCAAAAGGGACATATTTTACGATGAGGGAGATTTTTAAAAAAATTTTTGCATAGTCTAAACTACTTTACTATATACTATAAGTAATCTACTTAAATACTTCAGGATGAAGGATCATGAATGTAATTAAGGCTGCAAGCATGGATTGAGTAAAATCTGATTTTGTGCATTTCAGGAATGGACTGCTTATCTATACATACACGTGCTGCATGTCCTTAATTAGGATTTAGGAATAATATTAACACTTAATATTTGTGAAACAGCAATGTGAACTGTAGAGAATACCTGAGTCCTCACAAAATGAACTCTGAAAGCTAACCCAGATTCTCAGGTGAGGGGCAGAAGTGGGGAGCCCCTGCCTGTGGCTCATTATATTCCCTGAAACCGTAGTGATGCAGTGTCTCCTCTGAGGAGCCCCAGACACAAGGCAGCCCAGGCCAGGTCTGAGACATTCCACTGTATTCACAGAAAGGAGCTAAGTGGGGAAGCCTTCCCTTGCTCTCTTCCTTAGGCTCCTCTGTACTGCAACCTACTGCTGATGGCATTGCCTCTGCTGCCACCTTGTGGAGTTTTACTATCAATACTTAACTAAGTCAAGGAGTTCTATTGGTTTCAAGCAAGTAAAATTGTAACCATGTACAACTATAAATTTTTGACAGGTAACAGGAAAAAGAGGTAATCTGTATTTCCCAATGGGAAGATAAAACCATAGCTACAGTTTAGTATAAACTTAAAGTATTATATTTTATAAAAGCAGAGAACAACATAAAGAGAACTAACTCGTTCTCTAGTAAGGAATATCTCCCTTTTGCACAGGAAGAACTAAGAATCATAGAAGTTGTATTATGTTGCCCAGTATCACAGTCGATAGATTAACTAACTTGGAGTCAATCGTCAATGTCTAAAATATTTATTGCATAGTTTCTTTGAGTTAGCATAGACAATGATGAAGAACCAATTGTTTTAAAATGTAGGTTTTATTATTATGATGATATTAGGAGAAAAATAGATCAGGAGATGAATGCCCTTGAAAAACCGGTTTTTTACAGTGTCCAAGACAAAGGGACACATCACATCATACAGGGTCACATGGGGAAGCACCAGAATCAGGAGGCAGAAGAGTCAAGGGAAAGCATGGGCAAGAGCCTTTATTTTAGTTTCCATGGGAAAAGCAAGGTAAAAAGGCTTAGAACCGGCTAGTCTGCATAATTTCACAGGCTCTGGGGCATAGAGGCGGTCCCTGGTTGCCTGGTATCCGGCCCTGCGGAGATTAGTGCAGAGGAATACTGCCTCATGAAGTGCAAGAGCCAGGGAGAGGGGGTAGTTCAGAGTATGGACTCAGGATAGTTTACCTACGGGGATAGTTACCTACGCAGAGCACACTCCCTGGTGACTCATTTATTCTCCAAGAATTGGAGTCATGGGAGGGGCAGTCTCTTTCTTTTTTTTAAGGCGGATTTCTTATTTATTTATTTAAATGTTTATGTTTTATTGATTTTAGAGAAAGAAAAGGGAGAGAAAGAGAATTTATTGTTCCACTTATTTATGCATTCATTCATTGGTTGATTCTTATATGTGCCTACCCAGGAATTGAACCCACAACCTTGGAATATCAAACTGTACCCTAACCAACTGATCTACTCAGCCAGGGAGGAAGTCTTTTTCCAATCAGCCAGGCCCCAGATGCCAGATCATCAAGAATACAGAAACCAGATATATAGTTAATAGAGAATGCATGTGCATGAATGAAAGCAGTGGAGTTAATAAGATAAATTGTCTTTACTCTCATATTGGTATTAATTTACCATCTTCATGAAATGGTTAGCTGATGATAGTTTTCTACATGTATGTTTCCCAAATGTCAGTCAGGAAGAAATATCAGAAGTGATTTAAATATCAGTTGATTTTTTTTCCATTATTGAAAAACTATGATAGGTTTGTAAGCTCGAAGATACATGGTTTGCTTAGTTAATCCTTTCAAGGTTACGATAATAATTTAATTCTCAACTTTATACTGAAAAAGCTATATTTTAGGCATGTGTTTTTCCAATAAAAATTAATTTCATTTCCTTATAGTTTTTACTTGCTGTGCACATTTATTTAAAATAATACACAGAAAGACATTTTACACAGGAATTTTTATTTAGATATTTGATTTTCTTAACCCACATACCCAGATATTTGCTATGTCCCCACCTACCCCTTTTTGGTACTTTCTCTTTACTTAATTATATTTTTTGATATCACTAACTACCATTTCTGCAATTTATGAGCAAAGATTCTGTTGCTAGGTTACACCCTCCTTTCTCCCACCCTCCTGTCCCTTTTCCCTGGGTTGGTTGCCATAGTGCGTCTTGTAATGGGTGGCTCAAGTCTGTATTGGAATCATGGTGGCTAAATAAAAACCTAGGTTCTCTCTCATTCTCTTTCTTATCTACATAGCCTAGTTGCTCAATCAAGTATTTGAATGTAATTAAAGAGAGATTCACTGTTCAGTATAATTATTCTATATTTACTTTATACAATCAATATGGATTTTTGCCATACAAAGAAATTATATAGGTTGACTCTCTAATGGAAGAGTTGTTAAATTTTGGCAGGATTGTAAGTGTACATTGTGGAACTTCTTTTTCTTCACTGCATTTGATATTTTCCACTAGCCTCTGAGATCCATGCTGCATTCTCCTTGACCCTGAGCTGTTCCCCGAGAGGCTGACCTTTATGGATTACATCCATAAATTCCCTTGTCCTCTGGCGTCTGATTGGGATCAGCCAACAGAGTCACAGGCAGGAGCTCAGAGCCAGGAATGAGCTTGAGGTCATAGTCTTCATTCCTTCAGTTCCTTTCCATTTAGTTCATTAGGCATGCCTTTAGTAAAGGTCACACATGTCAGGTGGCCCTCTCCACACAGCTGCTTTCTCTGAGTTTCAAGAACTGCTTTCTTGTCTTGCCCCCTCAACCTGAGGGTGGTAATTGATCTTCACTGTTGCTTGCACTGAGATGCTATATCATCCCTTATTGGTGCCTCTTATGTCAACACCTTTGTAAATAGTGACTTTATAGCAATCCCTCAGTTACTGTGCCATCTGCTTTTTAGTTGGATGTGACAGCAACTGAATTTTATGGCTAAAAGCCAGAAAGCAAAGTAAATGTTCAACGTGGGCTAAGTTGAGAAGATCTTGAAAGGTGCATCAACTGGCTCATTGCAGCCACACAGGTTATTCCTGGCACCATCACTGACCATGGGTCCTCATATATGTTAGAACAGTTTATACCATAATTCCAATCCTCAGGGACCTTACAAGGAGAGTACAAACTTTTTTCTTTTCTTTTTTTTTATTTCAATTTCTAATTTGGGATAACTCAAGCAATAAAGTGCTTCTAAATTCTGAGATTTTAAACAACTTAAAAAGCTTTAAGCATCATTCATTCATTCATTCATTCAATACTACAAGAGCACTGTGAGTTGTCATTTACCAAACATGAAAATTAATCAGGTCATGTTTTGTTTTAAAAACATTTTGCATCTGTTTTGATCTCTGTCTACTTTCATAATGCGACTTATTACTGTCTTTGTTTCCTCTTTGTAATTGGTATTACTTATTTCACAAGATTGTTATGAAGATCAAATGTGAAAATCTGCAAAATAGCTGTGAAAAGCATCATGTGCTACTTATATAGATTGTAGGTTTTTCATTCTATTACTAGGTTTTATTCCCACCAACAGTTTGACATTGATGAGGTGAGAGGCAATCTTATCTTCTCACATACACAAAACATCTGAGGATTAGTGTGGAAATGGGATAACCTCAGCTTTTAGCCAGCCCAATATCTATTTAAGAACAGGGCCACTTTTATGTTTTTGATGAAAATATTTTTAGTTTTCTGTAAGGACTACTCTAACTTAATCCACACTTTACATAATCAAGTTACTAGCCAAAGGAATAAGCACCAGCAAAAACAGGTATTGAGCCAACATTATTTTATATTTATCTTTGTGGGAAAGTGGTTTTGTAAGCATATGATTCCATGTTATGAATGTGGAATCTAATCGATATTCACAAGCATGAATGTTGGATTTAAATTTTAAGATGGGTGTTTTTCCAATATTGCCCGAGTAACAGATTATTTTATTAAGGCTATTAATTGTATTGCTGCTTTTATTGAGTACTAGTTGTGTACATATTTTGATCAACATTACATATATAGTATTTCTAAAGAAGTTTGCATTGAATCCTAATTGCCTAATAGGGCTTAACAATCCAAGTGAGAATGTATATATTCAGAAACTATAATTCTTCACCTTTCTGAAGAGCCCTGTTGATATTTATTTATATATGCATTACCATTCATTAAATTGCTTTAGTGTTTGTGTTTCTGCCAAAAGAGTACTTAATATTACTAGAATTAAAAAGGGATAACGGTGTTGTTGAAAGCTTAGATGAATAAGGTCAATTAGCCAAGTGGCTAGTCTCAGAAGTAAATGGTAAATAATATTTATTTTTGTCTTATTTGGAAAGCTTGTTATTTCTCTTTGTCCTCACTGGTGGACAGTAACCCCTAGGCAGTTGCTGAAAGAAACAGTTTTAAATTTATACTAAAATGAAGACTGGGTGGCTTTATTTTAGACTAATATTCTTATGCATTATGCAAATAATACACATAGAGCCTTCGTTACTCCATATGAAAAGCACAATGGATAATTTCTGGAGAAACTATAATTATTGCATGTGTAGCAATGAAAACTATGGCATGAAATCTATGTGAATACATTTTAGCATGAATAGATTTTTAAAAATACTAGGGTGAATCCAAGTTGAAAATACAACAGTGGATGTTATGACTAAGTAGACCCTCTCCCTCGCCTTTCGAATTGTTTGTGCCATAGAATTAAAATTCTTTTGTTGGAGCCCTAACCCCTAGTGTGATGGTATTTGGAGATGGGGTTATTGAATGTAATTAGCTTTAGATGAGGTTATAAAGATAGCACCTTCTTAATGGGTTTCGTGCCCTTATAAGAACAGACAGCAGAGCACTTGATTCCTGTCTCTCCACCCACATGTGCCCAGGAAGGATAAGTGTGGACAGAGTGAGGAGACATTCCTTTGCAATGCAAGGAGAGACTTTTCTCCAGATACTGACCTTGCTGAAACCTTGATCTTGGATTTCAGTCTCCAGAACTGTGAGAAATAAATTTCTGTCATTTAAGCCACCCAAACTATGGTATTTTGTTATGGCTGCAAGCTGGCTAAGACATTGTGTGTAGTTTCTCGAGTGACATGGATTTAAAGATTGCCAGAACTGTTATCAGAGAAAAGCAGGGTCATCTTCCCCATTGCTAGAGGGAGTGGGTTTCTGGGGGTACTGATGGAATAAACATTTCCAGAGGCCCCCACTGGAGGAAGAGCTATGGTAGAAAGCTTTATTTCCATGGAATTACACTCCTAGGTTTCCAAAGTCTCTTTTCCCTTAGCCCAGTCATAGAAGTGTAGCTGAGGCTTCAATAGAGCTAAAATCAGAGCCAGTGTCCAGAGTTTCTCTTCCATATCAGAGCCGAGTCCCGTTTAGCATCAAGCTAGTAGAGTCCATTAGTCCATTATTTGTGTGAGTCCACATGGCCATGGGCCATGTAGGCAAATGCAGGGAAGCAGGAGCAAAAGAGCCCCACAAGCCCAGAGTCAAATGAGTCCCAAGAGAACCAAGAGCACAAGAGAGCAAGTTTCTTTGTTCAAGGAATTAAGTATCCCAAACCTTCGTGGGCTTGCAGAGGCCACACCCATTCTGGCCAACGACCTCTGCTCCCAGTTATGATAGACAGGCAAGTATCTTCCCTGTCACCCTAACTTTACTGGGCATGCATCTTATCTTCCCTTTGTCCAGTCCCCTTCCCCCAGTGTTTTACAGGCAACATGCCTATAATGTCTAGCCTTCCCTTTGATCTTTTCCTATTATTAACAATAACTAGCTAATTACAATGGTATCAGAACCATTTGCAAGTATAGTAAGTTATACTTTCAATGCACTAGGTCATAAAACTACTTCTATTATTCATTATTTTTTATGAACAATGATGTCAAAGAGGCAGTAATTTCTTTGGCCATTTTCACTTTCATTACCAGCATTAGCAATTAATTTTCATTTTAGGGCCATTTTGGAGGAACACCTTCCACCAAGTTCTTTGCTGCTTCTCCACAGTTGCTGCATATGTATCAAGTGGAGAACTCAAGGTTCATCAAGGTGAAAATGCTGGGTGGTTGGCAGGCACCCTCACTAGCTAAGCTGTTCACTCTCGCCAGCCTCTTAGATCAACAACCTACCTGACATTGTCACTTAGTCTCATAGGCATCTCGAATCTAACATGTCCAATATTGAGTTTTGACTTGGCCATCCCAAACAGCTCTTCCTCCGTTCTCCACCATTGACAAAAATAAACAAAGACACTAATTGAAGTGAAAAGGATGATTTTAATTGGTAATTAATAATAGGGAAATAGTAATAATAAGGAAAAGAGTCCAGTGTGAGCCTTTGATTTGTACAGAGGAGAGAGGCGTTTTTAAGGAAGAAACTGGAAAAGAGAAGAGAAGATTCTGTAAAGTGAGGGAAGTGAAAAATTACAAAAAGCAGGAAGAGGGGCTTCGTTCTATGAAACCAATCTGGGTTTGCTAACTGACACTTACTGAAGTTAGGCTCCTACTCTCTCACAAAGACTGGGAGACAGGGAGCCTGTCTTTAGGATTGACTGGAACAAACATTAAATTCTGTTGGAAGCCTTGAGTTTTGTCAGGTAGGCACTTTAAGGAAACCAGACTCATCCTGGGAATGCAGTCTCGAGCTGTCCGAAATGATGTTAGTGTTTGTTCAAGTCTTTATAGGCCAGGATTAAGGCCTAATCAAAAAAAAATGCTCAGAAGACCTGGCTAAAGCTTAGTCAAGGAGCAAATCTTTGTCACCATGTCATTAAAGGGGAAAATTGAAAACAAAACATCAGTAAACCCTAAGGGTCTACCTTAAAAATAGAAAATAACCTCACCACTTTTCACCATGTCAACTGCTAGACCCTGGTAAATCACCATCCTCTCTAATTTACCAACAGATTGGTAAGAGATCTCCCTGCCTCTATACTAACCCCTCCAGCCTACTGTCAACAGAACTGAGTGATCCTTTAAAGATAATTTAGATCAAGTTTTACTAAGGCTTCAACCCTTAAGTGTCTTCTTATCTCACCAGAGTATAAAAGAAAGTCCTTACAATGGTCCATAAAGGGCCTACGTGATCTGCCCCAAGGCCCCTGCACTGTAACTACTCTTTGTGACTTTCACTCTGGCTCAATCCACACCAGATACACTGATCTCATTGCTGTTCTTTAAACAGGTCAGCAGCATTCTACCTTAGGACCACAGCTCTAGTTCTGCCTGAAGTAGTCTTCCTACAGGTCTAATAGCTACTAGTGTAACTCATTCATGTCTTTTATGTCTTTGCTCAAGCCTGACCTTCTTAAAAAGGCTACTTCGATCACAGTAGTACTGCAACATACTGTGTCATCTGTCTAACCCTACCCGTTTTTATTTTCCTTTTGCTCCATAGCATTTATCATCTTCTAGCATACTATATAATTTTCTTATTCATTATCTTTACTTATTATTGCCTGTTCTTCCTACTAGACTATAAGCTCCACCAGGGCAAGGACCTCTCCCCAACCCCACTGATGGATTTTTTTCCCCTCACTAAACTAGTTTTACATTATAGATGTTTAATAGATATTTGTTGAACACATAAATTAGTTGATCTAAGTAAAATTTCTTTGTGATATAAAATAAGCTCCATTAATGTTGTTTTTCATTGGCTGATTATAGTTATATGTCTTGTTATAGTATTTGGCATATAAGTGATTTCTGTGAAATAGGTCGCCTCTGGCTCTGAAGCCAGTTTGCTGAGGAGCAGTAAAATTTTACTCTTGTCTCTCATGTCCCCGTTTCCCACCTGTAAAGAGAGGGAGAAAGAAAAAAATTCATATAGAGGGAAAGAGATAATTAGGTGGCAAAAAATAGAAAAGGGGACCACAGTTATATCAGTGTTTATATTGTACAGATAAATGTACTGGTTAATCAAATATCTAAACTTTTAACTAAACCAAAGATCACCCAAAACTGGAAGAAATACTGTAAGTAGATAAAATCACGAAAGCTTTGTAGTGACCAGAAAGCATGTATCCTGTGTAAGAGAAATAATTACATTGGCTAATCTTAGTCAAAAACATGCTTTTTGTTTGTTTGTTTATTTCTCTAGTTATTGTTGTGCCATTTTCTACTCTTTAAATCCTTTCCTCTTATAGTGTAAATAATTTTTATTATATTTTGAAATACTATGGTGGGGTTAGTGAGGGAAGCAGAAATGCATTGTTTAAGAGACCACATTCTATGGCCAAACTTTCTCGGCTCTAATCTCAGCTTTGCTATTAACTCTGCAACTATAGACAAGTGACACACAACTCTTGACCTTACTTTTTGCATTCATACAATTGAGATAATAATAGTCTTTAACTGATGGAGTTGTTTTGAGGAATAACACTTCACAACACACAGTTCCTTTTACATAGTATTCACTCCATAAATAGTTATTTGTATATAATAATGGAGTATTTTCTAAAAAGAAAAATGTATAACTTAAAATTGTTTTTTGTACACTACATTTTCATAAAATGATATTGTTCATACAATGCTAACTGAATCATGGAGGCAAAATTTTACTATTAATATTTTTTTAAAACTCTTTATACACTCATTTGAATTTTCAAATTCCTATGCTAGAAAATTTGAAATACTAGGTTTAGAGAGATACTGTAGACTGGAGTGTTAAAAGTCCTCTCTGTATCTCATATGGTAGTGTATGAGAGGTAAAATAATTTTCCATTTACTCTTTTGAGTTTGGGTTGAGATCTCTGTAATAAAAAACATTCCGGCCCATGTGGCTCAGTGTGAATATCTACTCATGTACCGGTCACCGGTTCATTTCTCGGTCAGGGCACATGCCCAGGTTGTGGGCCAAATCCCTAGAGGGAGGCATGTAGGAGGTGGCCAATCGATGTCCTCTCTCATTGATGTTTCTCTCTCTCTCTCTAAAAATCAATTTAAAAAATTAAAAAAAACAGATTAACAAGAGAAAAAGCTGAGAAGTTTATTCACATGTATCCTCATGTATATATTGGAGATACCTAGGGGAAAATGAGTAACTCTTAGAGGTGGATTAGAACTTCATCTTAAATATCATCTTCAGCTAAAGAGAAAAGAAAAAAGTGTGGGGAAGACTAGCCATTGGAAGGTTACCAGGAAAAGTAGAATAAATAAGTGCAAGATTTGTTAAGTAGATTTAAGTCCCTGTTTTCTCCATTTCTAATGTTGCCTTACAGTATGAGGAGGGTCATTTCTGTAAATTTCTGTCCTGCTTTTAGGCAAATAGAGGGAAAGCAGAGAGTTTTTCTTTTTTCTTCTCAGTTGACTTCAGTTAAAACACACACACACAAAACTTTATGGGGCTCTGCTGGTGTGGCTCAGTGGATTGAGCGTCGTCCCATGGACTGAGAGGTCTGGGTTCAATTTCTAGTTAGGGCACATGCCCGGGTTTAGGGCTCTATTCCCCAGTGGGGGACATGTAGGAGGTGGCTGATTGATGTTTCTCTCTCACATTGATTTTTCTATGTCTCCCTTCCTCTCTTTCTAAAACATTAATACAAAAATATATATTTAGAAAAAAAAATCTTATGTGACAGTGGCATATTTTGGAGGGGCATATTCTGCTACCCTTCAGTAGGAACTTCTCTGGGTAGCTCTTTCTCTAAGAAAGGCATACGTTGCCAAGAACTATGAAAGATCTGGTATTTTATTTGACTTCCAAACTAATAAGTAGCCTGCCACCATTTCATAGAAGTTGGCCGAAGGCATGAGATCCCTTTGTTAGAGACAAAGGATTTTATTATAGCACAACAGGGAGCATAACTTCAGACTCTCCTAGATTCCTCTTGCTCCCAAATTCCACAAAGCAAAATGGAACTGTTAGGTGAGTGTTGAACAAGCAGAAGGTTTGTATTAGAATGGAGGGACTTTAAGCTTAGGAAAGTCCGGCTAGTAAACCTACCTAAGCTTGAACCTGGAAGGAGAGATTATCTTTGTTATCCTGCAACAAATCTCTGCCCATGACGCAAACACTATCTCTATCTTGGAAACTATAACGTGTAAAAATGCAAGAGAACCATGTAGACTTAACTCCTAGCGTCACTAAGGCTATTATGATGAAAAGAAGATGCACAAAAATTCTGACCAGAGATTTAGACTAACATTGTAAATGTAAAACCCTCCATGCTTTCTAAGTCTTTGAATATATAGTTAATTAGAATAAAACTTTGCAACAATTTGTTTACTTTGCACTGCTTGATCACTTGATACTTTAATGAGTCATATTCTTTCCTCTTATAAAGTAAGTTCTACCATCCCCTCTATACTTATTTATGTCAACAATTTTATCTTATTGGATAAAGTATTTTTTGTGTTAGAAGAACTAACACTTTCTCAAGAGAGGCTTGTACCTTAGCAACTGTCCTCTCTCTCTGCCTCTTCCTGATAAAATTAGGTTTCACAAGGTTCCACATGTTCCTCCTCTGTAATGTTGCTGAGCAATAGTTACTCAGTTTTGCAAGGTTTATTTCCTCTGCTAATAATTAACACCCCCTCCTTACTTTTAAGATATTTTAGTGGTTGTCTTATTCAGACATAACTCAAAATAATGTCATCTTGGTCTTGGTTTGTTAAGATAAAGCTACAGCTGTTCTGCAGTGTGTGTGTGTGTTCCAGAGAAAAGCATAACTGTTGACTACAATTACTTAATACATCAAATAATTGAACCTTTAACTTTTTGCAGTGATAAAAACCAAGCTGTTCCTCTCCAGTGGCTATCATGAGCAGGCACATCTTAAGAGATTGCCCACAGATTTGAGTCATTGGTAAAGTTAACAAGTAATGTACTGGATAATACACAGGACGTCTCCTGCAATATTTGAGACATACTTATATTATAAACATTCATTGTTTACTTGAAAATGAAATTTAACTGGACATCCTGTATTTTTATTTGCTAAATCTAGAAACGCTAGTTACTATTTATCTACTACACAAACTAGACATAACCTTTTGGTAAAATTTGATGCCAAGTGGGTTTTCGCTCAGAAGCATTTCCCTTGGCGCAGGGGTAAAGGTTTCAAAATTTCGGTTATGCGACATCAACGCTATTCAAAAATAAACGTGAGCAACTGCAATTTTTAAAAATTCATAGATGTATATTTGGAACTCCGGCTCAAAAAAAAGTGGGGCAGCAGGTTAAAAGAAGTCATGGTCCCCGTGGGATTTCTAAGGAAAGTTAGGGCAAAGACGGTGGAAGTAAGCGCGGCAGTCTTCGTAATTTAGCGAAGAGAGAGCGCGATACCCGAGCAAGCCAGTAGTAGACGAGCAGGTAATAGCTGGCCAATCATAGTCCAGAGGGGTGGGATTAGGCTCCAGAACAGGGTGGGCTCCGGCAGTGTGGGCTCCCAAGGGCAGGATTTAGCCAATTGGAACCGAGCAGGGCGGGGCTGGACTCCGGGACCGGGAGTCTCGTGGAAACAAACAGGCGCAGCCAGCGCGTCTTTCACACTTACCTGCATCTACTCTTCCCACCCGGCAGGGCGGACGCAGACTCCGAGGGTGACCGGTGACAGGGTGACGCTTGCTCCGCTCATCATGGCCTACCCTGGATACGGAGGAGGGGTGAGTCTCGGCGCTTCCCCGCGACCGACCCGCTCCCGCGGGGTGTGGCGCCCTTGCTGGCGGTGCCCACGTACCCGGTCCGCCTTCGGCCCCTGGTGTGCCCCTGCCTGGCGTGCCCCTGCCTGGCTGCCCCTGCTCCGGTGTCCTGTGGCGCCAGCAGTCGCGCGGTGCTGGAATCCCGGCCGGCCCAGCGTTCTGGTCCCTGAGGCGTGTCCTTGTGTAGCCAAGAGTGAGATGTGTTTTTAGACACATCTTACCTGGAACGGTGGGGTTAGGGGAAAAGCACCCTTTTTTTATTCCAGGCATCTTTTGTGCCCCCCCCTCCCTCCGCCCCCCCCAATGTGCCGCTCAGTTTTGCTAGACTTCCTCTCTGAATTTTTGGACCACTTCTTGTTTTCTCCTTTAAGTTTAAAAAAAGAATAAAATTAGTTGACCCCTCAAGGAACAAATGGAGGTGCTATAGTAGAGGGTCCAAAGGCGTCTTTTGGCGTCACCTCAACATTAGCTTTTCACTAATATGCTTATATTTAGTTTGGCCTCTTTTCTTATAAAATCTTTTTTTTTTTTCTTTCAGTTTTTCTTCCTTATGTGAAGCTTACGGTGGTGAGGGTCTCCAATGAGCCCTAAATTCTTGGATATGCCCTAAAACTTGTTTGCGCTCCATGTCCTTGGAGGCCTTGGAACCAATGCCTAGGTGTTACTTATTACCACCTGCCCCCACAGCAAAAGCTTTGGGAGTTTTGCTAATTCATTTATCTCAGGGTTTAGACTTGTCCTCAAATATTGGCCTGGAAGTGTCCTTCTGTCGGTAGGGAAAATAATATTTTTGCAACATTTTGATTATTAAAGTTGATCGACTTATACCAGCCTGCCATTATTAGAAATAAGAAGTTTTTTTATTACTTGAGTCAATATTTGTAATTTATATAATTTTGGAAGGCCCATTTTATCTGCATATTTAAGTATATTGGTAAAAAGGTATTCATAGCAATTGGTTTATATATATATTTTAAGTTAAATTCTGTTTGTGGTTATATACTCTCCTTTTTGTGTTCTTTAATTTGGTCTGTCCTTTGATGGTCTGTCTCTTCAAAGAAGCAACTTTTATAAACAATCATATCTTTTTTTTTTTAATCCCTAATATTGTTTTAATGCTTTTTTTCTTATATTTCATTGCTTCAGAATCTAGGTTTTGACCACCTACCTGAGGTCATTTCCTGGAGCTTCACTACTTCCCCCATACTTTTGCTCTTACCACATCCCTCTAGGGCTTTTCAGAGTACTTCGTAAGGCCTCTTATCTTTTGTCTTTTTTGCCCCTTGTGCGTAATCATTTTGCCTTCTGGCAATCACTGCTGATCTTAAAGAATGCAAGTGATGTATTAATTGGCAGTTGCAAAATAGGGGAATGTGAAGCTTAGCATAGGGAATATAGTCATTAATTTTGTAATAACTACGCATGGTGTCTGGGGGGTACTAGACTTACAGGGGAGATCACGTTATAAGTTATATAAATATCTAACCACTATGCTGTACACCTGAAACTAATATATTAAACGTCAACTGTAATTCTAAAAAATTTTTAAAAGGCGACAATTTATGAAAAAAAGAATATAGGTGAAAAATATTTTCAAGTACCTTGTGATTTCACTCATATGTGGGACCTAATGAACAAAATGAACTAACAAGCAAAACAGAGACAGACTCAGATAGAGAGCAGGCTGACAGCTGTTGGGGAGGAGGGTGGTGTTGAGGGGGTAGGGGCATTGAGCAAAAAAAGGGAAAAAAACTCATGGACACAGACCACTTTGTGGTAATAGCCAGGGGGTGTGGGTGGGGGAAAGTAGAGGAGGGTAGAGGGGATAAATGGTGATGGACTGAAACTTGACTTGGGGTGGTAAACACACAATACAGTGTACAGATGATGTGTTGTAGAATTGTACATCTGAAACCTGTATGCTTACCAGTGTCACCCCAATAAATGCAATAACAAGGAAAAAAATGGAATAACGAACAATCTTGGTGCTTCTTTCTCCTTCTGATTATAAAAATGCTGAGTAAAATATCTTTTTAAAGTATTAAAAATGTGTATCAAGTTCTAAAGTGAAAAATAGAAACCAGAGCTCTAGCAGGAAACAAATAGTAGGTAGCCTCTCAGGTCACATGTCTGTTTTTGAATCATGGTCTACTTCTTACTAGTTATTTGACCTTAACCAATACAGGTCCTCAATTGCAAAAAGGACATAGTACTTTCTTTCTTTAAAAAAAAAATTTTTTTTTCCCTTTATTAATGTTAGAGAGAGAGGGAGAGAGATAGAAACATCGATGAGAGAGAACATCGATTGGCCTCCTCCTGCATGCCCCCCTCTGGGGATGGGGCCCACAACCTGGGCATGTGTCTCTTGGTGCAGGAGTCGACGCTCAACCGCTGAGCCACACTGGCCAGACAAGGACATAGTACTTTCATGCCTCACAGAGTTGTTGGAAAATCAAATCATATAATAGATGGAAAGTACTTAGAACGGTGGTACCTGAGATATAAAAAGCTCTCAATAAACATTAGCAGCATATTATTGTTATTTTTGGTATTCTTCTTATTATTTATACTAGTTTTAAAAAGGACCATGGTTACAATTACCACTCTATTGATCTACTTGTTGATATCTTGCTTTTGAAAATGTAATTTTTTTTTTTTCTAATGGAGAGGGTGTTTTGGCCCTATGCAGTTTCCCCTGATTTAATTTCATTATATTTACCATGTATTCTAAGTATGTGTCTAGAGTTATAAAGTACTTGTTAGCTTTCCTTTAGGTGAAGTTTTCTTAAATTGTTTACTTTTTGTCTATTTCAGTGATGATCCTGCAAACACTTTTTAATTTTTTTTTTTTATCCTCACCCGAGGACATTTTTGCATTTATCTTCAGATAGAGTGGGAGGGAGAGAAGGAGGAAGAGAGAGAGAGAAATGTCAACGTGAGAGAGACACATCGAGTTGTTGCCACCCACACAACCCCAAGTGGGGCCGGGGACAAACTGCAACCCAGGTATGTGCCCTTAGTGGGAACCAAACCTGGGACTCTGGTCTGCAGGCCAACGCTCTAACCGCTGAGTCAAACCAGCCAGGGCCATGCAAACACTTTTTAAAATTGTGCCTCATGTTCATCTATTAAATTAGTTCTTAGTAGTTTTTTTTGTTTTTTTTTTGTTTTTTTCCTTTCACAGATCTTTCAATGCTGGATAACACTTTAATGAATGGAATTAGGTCCTAATGCAGGACATCTAGTATTTTTTAGCTAACAGTTTTTGTGATAGTGAATTCGGAAGCTTTTATATCTGCCCTTCATTGGACTGCTCATAAATATTTTCTTTTGAACTAACTTTAATGGATAATAAGTACATTTATAATAACAGTTTTCTCTTTTTTCACTCTTCTAGTTTGGAAATTTTATCAATCAGATGCCAGGAATGCAGCTTCAGATGGGACAGCCCGTGCCAGGAACAGGGCCACAAGTGCTCCCTGGTGGACACTCTGGATACCCTGCTTATTCGATCAATTATCCCTCAGCAGAAGACCCCATGTGGACGTACTTTGCTGCTGTTGCTGGACAGGTAAGATACTAAACACATTGGACAGATACCAGTTTTTTAAAATGATTGCTGTTTAAAAGAAATGCTTGCTTTTTTACTTAATGTATCATTTTAAATAAGTATCAGATTTGTATTTTAAACTTACCTAGATTAGTTTTCTTCCTGAGAGCAGAGATGAGGATAATGATTTTAGTTTAAAAAGTTTTTTAGCATGATGCCTGACACATACTTCATGCATGGAAACAGGGCAGTATGTGGAGATTGAGCCAGAGAAGATTTGGAAGAAGAGACCTACGTGTACAGATTGATGACATCATTAAGTTGCCATACAGTCATGTTCTACCTTTCCCCAGACTTTGTATATAAAACAATAAACCTTTGTCTGGCTGGTGTGGCTCAGTGGTTGAACTCGACGCATGCACCAAAAGGTCACCAGTTTGATTCCTGGTCAGGGCACATGCCCAGGTTGTGGGCCCTATCCCCAGTGGGGGGGCATGCAGAAGGCGGCCAGTTGATGTTCTCTCTCATCGATATTTCTCTCTCTCCCCCACTTTTTTCCCCTCCCTCCAAAATCAATAAATGAAGGAAATAAATGAATAAAACAATAAACCCTTATTTGTTTAAGCACCTTTAATAGCATTTTTTATTGTTTGCAGCTAAATGTAATCCTATTACATTATGCCATTCTTACCTGCAGGCAACTTCTGAGTAGTATAATACTGAGAATAAATATGTTACAACTGACTATAAATCCATTTTATGAAATTACAACTTAAAACATAGGAACTGTTTCAGTGTAACAGTTGTCAACAGTGATTTGCTATGTTTGTACTATTTGATAACTTTCCTTAATTTTTCCATAGTCTTATGCTTTTGAAGAGTTAAACTTCATGAAGACATGGCTCTTGCCATATTATTCCTTACCAAGTCGGCGCTAGGAATATATTAGTCATTCAATAATTGTGTTGAATGGATACATAAACTATTTCATTTTTAATTTTTTAAACCAAATACTTAGACACTTGAACATTATATTTTTTTCATATACTTTTGACTTTGGGTTTATAAACTTACTTCTCTTAGAGTTCTTGTTTATTTCCTCCCTCCTTCATTTGTCCCCCTTCCTTGTTATTCCTGTTCTTTCCCATGTCCCCGGGTGTCCTCATGTAGTGGTTTTGTGATTACCCCCACCTCAGTTGTGTCCACAATCTAAAAATATGGCTAATTTTTTTAAAGTATTATTTTCTAACTACAGAACTAAAATTTTTTTTAAAAATTTTGTATTGAATTTATTGGGATGACACTGTTGGTTAATAAAATTATATATAGGTTTCAGGTATACAATTCTACAATACATTTAAAATTTTCTAAGCAAAATCACAAAAACATACATGACAGAGAAAGGAGCTCTTAGCTACTCTGTGTAGTGAATACTATATGGTTGGTTCATTGAGAAGAAAGCTTCCCAGTATTTTTTAATTCCCTTAGTACCACTGGAATTTTTCTTATAAAGAACTCCAAGCTAAAGATCAAAATATGAGTGTTTATAATACTTCTTAGCCGTAGTTTGTAAAAGTTGTTTTGTTGTTTCTTGGGTCTCTTACAAAGTACATGCTTTAAATTTGTGTCCTTGATCCTTTCTCAGAGCTACTTTTTAAAAAAATAGAAAATAGAATAAGGTCCTAAACCTGAGAATGTTCTACCTGTTTTACTTCCATTGTGATTTCTTATTTGCATTTAAAAACTTATTTCCCATAATAAGTTCAAAGCAAGAATGTTTGGGAAATAATCAGAAGATTACTAACAAAATGTATGGAACTCTAAAATTTTGCTGGGGGCAGTAGTGGTAGAGGGGGAAAGGTATTTTTGCTTCAGTATCTTTTAGAAATAATCTTCCCCAAAAACAGGCATGAAAGGAATGTTTTTGAGACTTCTAAACACATTATAGGTATTTTTCCAGCAACTTTAATTAGAAGTACGGTGTTTCTCACAGGATATTATTTTAAGCTATTATAGTACAGAATGATTATGCTGTTTTCCAGAAGAAGAGAAAATAAATAATATTTGAGATGCTTGAAAAATTAAAAGAATGAAATTTGATTGTAAAAATCATTTATAGTTCATGATGTTCTGTAATATGCCTTTGCTGTCAATAATTATTGGCAGTTGATAGAGTAATATTTTGAGGAATGTATATTTATTGATGGCCTAGAATAGACAGTTAGCATTTTAATATGCTTTTACACAACTGTACATTAAACCACATTATAATTATTTTTAACAGGATGGTGAAGTGGATGCAGAAGAACTTCAGAAATGTTTGACACAGTCTGGAATTACTGGAACTTATTCTCGTGAGACTTTTTTTTCCCTCTTTTGAAATTGGAATAGAAAATTCATTTTCTAACATTTTCCCCCATATATAAACTACTTTACAATTTTTTTTTATCACAGATATATATACACAGAGATTAAAGAATGAAATAATTCTGTAGAGCTTGTTCTGAAAAGAACTGTTCATTGTTCATTCCTATCTCCCCAATGTTAATCATTCATTGAGGAAATAGCTTTTAACTTTCTCAGCTGATTATTTTGAAATTTGCCTCCAGATCTCAAAATAGCATGCTTTTTAATCACTATTGATTTTCGGCTTTAATGATTATCAGTAGATGTCCTGCTATGAAACAGGATTTAACACTCAACCTTAAACTCACCCTTGTCCCCACACACCACACAAGAAGCTTACCATCCTCCCATCCATTCAGCATAGCCATATAGTAATTTACGTTAGATCAGTAATCAGTATTTGCCTCATAGCTACTATCTAAATGCTCTTCTTGTGTCTTGTGGTAGGTATGATTAATTTTTCAAATTACAGAACTTTACTCTCCTGAAGTTAATCATCTTGGAGCTTTGTGTCGTGCTCTATACTCTGTGCAGAGCTGTCATACTGACCTTCCATCACCATCGTTCAGGAGCTGTCTTTCCTGTCTCGTGCCATCTTTTTTTTTAATTCTATGAAGTGTAACATTAATTAGCATCTTAATAAAAGTGCATGGGAGGTAAAATTTTTGAGACTTCATCTGAAAATGCTTTCCTTCTATCAGAATTAAATGATTGTCCAGGTGTCAAACTCTTAAGTTACAAATAATTTTCACTTTGAGTCTTAAAGGTATTGCTCCATTGTTTTTAACCTCCACTGTTGCTCTATCTGTTTCCTGCCTATATGTCATTTGTCCTTCCTTTCTTGAGGCCTGTGAAATCTTTGTTCCTAGTCTGTTAGTTCACAGTGATGTACCTACCTAGTTACGTTGTATGGGGAACTCAGTGAGCACCCCCAGTATGGGAACTAATTTGCCTTAGTTCTGAGAAATGTTCTTCAGTGATATTTCCTCTTTCTAGAATACCTGTTATTTGGAGTGGATCACTTATTTTTTCTTTCCTATTTCTTGTTTTCCTCTGTTTTAGGGGACATTTCCTTATCTTTATTTTCTAAACCATCTATTGAGTCTTGTTTGCCATCATGTTCTTAAAATCCAAGAGCTTCTGTTTTTTCTTTTTTATGAATGTAACGTCTTCCCTTTTCTCTCTGAGACTATTAAAGTTTCTTTCTTCCTACATAACCTGTGTTTACAACAAATTGTTTTTTTTTCTCAGTTTGTGTATTTGATTGCTTTTATATTACATGCTTCTCTGAGGTGTCTGGTGATCCTTGGATGCTCATATTTAACTAAACTGCTTATTAGAAGCTCTGAGATTGTGGTTAGGTGCTGATTATAGACTTCGTGTCTGATGGTTAGACTGGGCAGTTTGTTGTGCAACACTAGGTGTTAGTATCTTTAGGGATTTCCTTTTGGGCTGATTGTCCAGCTGATCTTCTGTCTGGAAAGGAGGACGGGGGTACTCAGCAGGGCTCTCAGTCTTGTATAAATTGTCATTTAATTGCCTTGTTTTTAGTAGCCAGCCCTGTTCTGGAATCCTGCAGTCCAGAGATTTCTCCAGGGAATAAAACCCCAGACTTCTGCTGGGGTGGGAGCAGACGTGGAAGCCGGACACTGAGCTGAGGCCAGGAGGGGATTTGGAGGTCTAAATGCTCCTCAAGTAGACATTTGACCGCGGTTGTTTTTATCTTACCTTCACACCCATTTACACAAGTATTGCCTATTAAACTTTTGGGGTCTTTTTGAAGATAAGTAGGCTGCTTCTAGGTTTTCTTATTGTAAGTTTAGGAAAACACTTTCTCCGATCTAAGTTAACTCATGTCCATCTACATTTTCAACTTGTAAAATTTTGTTCCTTTGTTTCTTTTCTCATTCTCTTTTTCTCTAAATGTTTATGACAAAAAAAAAAATCAGTTTACTCTCCATTTTAATGGGGTGTGGTGAGAGAGGGAAACTTCTAATTTTCCTGAAAATTCTCTATTCATTCTGTCAAAATATTTAATCATATATGTATATATGTGATTTGATCTTATTTAATATATATATAAATATATATATTTGATCTTATTTTGAGATTAAAAATATGCTTATTTGATAACTCAATTTTTGCCATTTATTTTCATCTATTTAGATTCTCCCACTTAATGAATATGTGCCATATTAACTTTAAAGAAAACACATAGCTTCTGCTTGACAAATGATGGAATACCACTCCAGAGATTTCTCGTGTGGTCTTGGCCACACTCACCTTCCCTGCTCATGTGGTTTTTGCGTGAAGGAACACAGGGCTCCAATCCTGACTTCCATTTATTAGCTCTATGAACTTGGGAAACTTGATCTTTCTGGAACTCAGTTTCTTCATTTGTAAAATTAGGACTGGAATGCATTTGGCATGTTTACATGAAATCATGAAACACACACTAGCTGGCTCTTAGTAAATGCTCATTGAGTGTCTGTTGAAATTGTCAGCTTGAAAATATTATAAATACCTATTCTAACATTGACACTATTAAACATTTAAAGAAAATCAGCTATTTTAACTTGTGGACTGTTTTATATATTTTTCTTAATGGACTAAAATTTAGCTGAAATAATTTGTTTCTTTATAGAATTTCAAAAACATCAAATAGTATAAAATAAACCAACTTTAAGCATTTTTATTTATTTTAATGAGCTACTAGCTACTAGAACTATGTAAGCGTAACTGCTAATATCTCCTTTATCAGGATTATGATATAGTCTTTTAAGATAAATCATATACTGATTGAATGTAATTATGGTAAAGATTCAAGAAATTAAATTCTACTTAGTCCTCAGTTACAGTTCTATAATTATAAAAGTGTTAATGATTTTAAGATAGTTTTATTTATTTTTTCTCTCCACCCCCCACCCCAAGAGGGGAACATTTGTTTCAGTTCAGAAGCTTATCTATTCTTACTTGGTCAATTGCAGTAAAACTCAAATGATTTACTTACCTACATACATTTTCATCTCACTTTATATCTGGTCGTGGTACCTGTTGTTTCTGAAATGGAGGTTTTAGAACTGCCCCTCTACTTCTTAAAATCCTTCAGTGACTTCCACTGGTCTAAATCTTTAGGGTGGCATCAAGACTTTCATGATCTGGCCCACGTCTGTCTTTCTGATGTCGTCATGTACAACTGCCTCACATAATACCCCCAACCTTTAACCAAATCGCTAACTTCTTCCAAGTTTTGTGATCTCAGTATATGTCAAACTTCTACTTAAACCTCATCTGTGTTAGGAAGACTAATGCCCTCCTTCTCTCCTGTTAAAGCAGTTTTCAGTTACTTTATAATTGCTTATTTAATTATCCAAACCCCCTTACTAGATGTGAGTAGTTTGAAGGTAGTAATCTTTTTTTTTTTTTTAAACTATGGATGGCTAACATTCAAAATTTGCTGACCAGGGTGATTGTAAATTTTTCGCAATTTTTTAATGTTTTAATTTGACAATAAAAATTGTCATAATCTCACATAGATAAAGTTGGGCAGACTAATTAAAATAATAAATATGTTTTATAGCCTTCAGCTTGGAAACCTGCAGAATTATGATTGCCATGTTGGATGTATCCTTCAATAAAAATAGAAAATACTATTGAATAATTGCTTTTTCATATTAAGGCAGTTGTTGTTTGTAAATGACCACAGTTAACTAGAGTTTAAAAATGCTTTGTAGTATCCTGTTTGAATTCCATACTTTTCCAATTTTACATACAAATCCATTCAGATGCTGAATTTGGCTAACTCTTGCAGAAGCATCCTCACATTTCTTTTTAGTTAATGATTTGCAGTTTTGGGTTAGGTAAAATTCTCTTCGGTATCAAAATTTGTTTTTGTTAACAAAACTATCAGAGAGATTACACAGGAAAAATGGGATTTAATGAATTCAAAGAACTTTGGACAGCTCTTAATGCCTGGAAACAAAACTTCATAACTATTGATCAAGATCAAAGTGGCACAGTGGAGCAACATGAATTGAATCAAGCCATTGCTGCTATGGGTAAGAATATTAAAATTCTTTAGCATCCATTCAAGTTATCTTTGTTCTTTGATCAGATGAATCTTAATTGTTTTAATTTGCTAAGTAATAAAGAGATATATTACTTTACCAGCTGTTGCCTAGTTTGATTTCAAAGTTGTAGGTATATTCTGACTAAGGACTTCTAACAAGAAAACAACAACATTGTATCCATTATTTTTTTTAAAAGATGATTTCTATACATTCTGGATAATAAAATAACTTCTAAATTTTCTCTGTTGAGTATATTTAAATTTATTCCTCTAATTTTTAGTATTCACTTATCATTTACCTTGTATTTTGTAACTTGGCAAGACCTCCCATATAACAGCTTATCTCAGTGAGAGGTTTTCATATTAAAATCTAGCTTTTGGCAATAAAAAACATGTTATTTGTTTTTTTCTATGTAGTATAGAACACACAGTAGACACCAAAATACCTACAAATGAGAAGTATGCATTTTAAAATATTTTAAAAGTATTTAACTTTATTTTTATCAATTTCCGATATGCTAAAGTTCAAAGTGTACTTCCTTTCAAAAAGTGATTATGTACAATGTTTTAGTTTTCTTAATTGTGTTTACCCTTGTGATTTTATTTATACTCATTTCTAAATAAAATATATTTGTAAGAAAGTTAACTTTTTTAAAAAAGATACCTATTTTTTAACATATTTTTTCTTGATCTTTTGGGGGAGAGAAGAAGGAAGAGAGAGAGAGAGAAATATCGATGTGAGAGAGATACATCCGTCGACTGCTTCCTGCTCGGCCCCCCACTGGGGATCAAGCCCGCAACCCAGGCATGTGCTGTGACCAGGAATCTAACTGGAACCTCTCAGTCCATGGGATGATACTCAGTACACTGAGCTACACCAGCCAGGCTGAAAATATTTTTTTAGAGATAGAGGAAGGGAGAAGGAGAGAGAAAGTAACATCGATGTGAGAGCACAACATCAATCAGCTGCCTCCTGCATGTGCCCTACTGGGGATTGAGCCCAACCTGGTCATGTGCCCTGACTGGGAATCTAACCAGCAACCCCCAGGTGCATGTGATGACACCCAACCACTGAGCCACACTCGGCAGGGCAGAAAATTTAAAACATTTTAATTTAACAAATAGTCATTTTAGAGACAGTGCTGACTATATAAACATATATAGTTCAGTTATAGAGCCTTAATAACTAATGGATTAAACTTGTTCCTTGCCCTGGCCGGTTTGGCTCAGCGGTTAGAGCGTCGGCCTGCGGTCCTGAGAGACCCAGGTTCGGTTCCCGCTAAGGGCGCGTACCTCGGTTGCAGTTTGTCCCCGGCCCTGGTCGGTTGTGCGGGTGGCAGCCACTCGATGTGTTCCTTTCACATCGATGTTTCTCTCTCTCTCTCTGTTCCTCTCTCTCCCTCCCACTCTACCTGAACAAAAGATGGAAAAATGTCCTCGGGTGAGGATAAAAAAAATAAATAAATAAATAAATAAACTTGTTCCTTAATTCAGTACAGTGTTAGAATATTAATATTACCTTTTATAAAAAAGAAAATCGCCGAAGAGTTCACATAGGCAATTGAATATAGCAAAGAGGTATTCTGGATTATTCAAATTTAAGATATTCAGATATATTTTAAAATATTAAAATTATTTTGCTAAGAATGTTATGGGAAATCGTAAGAATTTTATCAGCAACTTTCAAACATCCAATACAGTATTAACTACAGTCACCATGATGTATATTACATCCTCATGAAATATTTATTATATAATTGGAGATCTGTCTTTTGTCCAGATCTATTAACTCAATAATAAAAACAATATTTCTAGGCTATCCTCCTTCATAGTAAAGTACACACATCTCATTAAATACATAAGGCCATCTATACTGATGCAGAAAGTAGAATAGATTATATTTCTAATTTTTATTCCATTTTTTTAAAATTTTAGTTTTAGATATATTTTAAAATGTTAATAAGCAAGCAGTAATACATATATAGAATTTAAAACTAAATTAATACACATATAATAGAGTGAATGATCCCAAACATTTTACTGATAGAAGAGTACATAATCAAAAACTTTTGGAGACCACAGGCCTAGATAACAAAGAACCAAGGAAATAGTGAAGAAACAGAATATGGGTTATGGGGCATAAAGGGATAACATTTTCCTATTTCTTCCCCTTCTGAATAACCATGTTGATCCTCAGATTTTCTCTGGCTATAAAAGACATTTGTAAGTAAAATGTTCAATGGGAAATACAGGATTTGAATGATAGCAAAGATAACTGATAATTTTTGTTTTGATGTTCTTTAAAGATATATGATTTACAGAATTGATGAGTGTAGGTGGTCAAAAGTACAGATTTCCAATTATATAATAAATATTTCATGAGGATGTAATATACATCATGGTGACTGTAGTTAATACTGTATTGGATGTTTGAAAGTTGCTGAGAAAGTAGATCTTAAAAGTTCTTATCACAAGAAAACACACTTTGTACTATGTGTGGTAACAGATGTTAACTAGACTTACAATGGTGATCGTTTTGCAATACATACAAATATATCATTCTGTTGTACACCTGAAGTATAATGTTATATCAGTTATGCCTTAATTAAGAAGTAAATAAAAAGACAAAAAAAGAAAAAAACCTGAAGGGGGGGAAAATAAAATTACAGACTAGAAATATTGAAGCATTAAAATCTAGGAAATGCCCTAGACGTTATTTCAAAATCAAAATATATTTTTAGAAACACAAAAAATAATTATCTTAGCTTTGACTTTATTACAAAGCCAAATTTGTGATATTTTTGTGACACTATTAATAATTAATAGTTGTTTTGATCAATTCAATATGAATGTTTTGTTTCTAACATTTTCTTTTGTTTTTAACATGTTTTTTATGGAATGAATTTTGAAAATGAATTTATGTCTTCCAACAAGAACGCAATGTTTGCTGTGGGTCTTCTTATGTTGTTTAGTTTCAGAAGTTTTAATTTATCAATCCTTTTTTTTTTTTAGGTTATAGATTGAGTCCTCAAACATTAGCTGCTATTGTTAAACGTTATAGCAAGAATGGCAGGATCTTCTTTGATGATTATGTTGCTTGCTGTGTGAAGCTTCGAGCATTGACAGGTATTGACCCTTTAAAAATGAATACAGCATCATGTAGCTATTTTTCTTAAGTAATGTCTTTTGCTTTCTCCAGTAAGTTTATATTACATGTTTTTTTTCCCTTTATTCACTGTTTAATCAAAGTGTTAAGGCTTTAAAATTTTTGGAATATAAATAGTGAAAAATTGTTATAGCGCAGTTTTGGAGTTTTTTTATGTCTGAGATATATAATCACTTAAGATTTAATGGAGTATGAAATTATTCATATTTTAGTACCTAGAAACACTAAGTATTTGAAACTATAGATTTTCAATTATAATAAAAATGTAATTTATTTGTTTAAAGATTTCTTTAGGAGAAGAGACCACTTGCAACAAGGAGTTGTGAATTTCATATATGACGATGTGAGTATCTGTAAACTTTTGATATTTACAGTGTTCTCAATGTGTTCATAGTTATCAAAAACTGTTAAATGATCCCTGGTATCAATACTGGGAATAATCTCTATTATAGGCCATGTTCTTTATATTTTTATAAGATTCAATGTTGGTACAAATACTAACTTGACTTTATATTAAACATAAAAAATACTTTTAAATTTTATGACAGGTTTTTGGCAGTTTTTCTTCCAAATCATTTTTAAAGGCAAAACTACCATTATTTTTATAAAGAGTGGTTTACTTGTGATGATCTTTCTTAGTTCTAATAGAGAGAGGAAATTTTCATCTATGATAGATTTATAAAGCTGTTAATTTCTCATTTCAAATGGTTGTTATTAACCTGAATCCAGTTTTGTTTTGTTTTTCTTGATACTATAGGAAAGTTATATTTTATATGTGTTTCTTGGTTTAGGGTTTTTGTTTTGCTTTTATGGGGAAGTTATAAAGCCAACATTACTCTACTGGTTGATAGAAGCCTTAGAAAATCAAAATTTCAAAATCTTATGAAAATACTTTTATGGAATGTAATTAATCAAAAACAAACAGCATTTTATTGGTACCACCTGATGATTTTTCTTATATATTAGTTTTTGCAGGGCACTATGGCAATTTGATGCCTAGAATTTGAAAACTGAAGGAATACTGTGAATGCTTCTGCTTGGAAGAAATGAACTGGACTACTTTAAATTAAAGCTTTTGGGGCTATCCTGTGTTTCTACCTGTTAAATCTTTTCTCTTCATAATATTTATAGTAGATCTAGTATAATGTGTTTTTATTTTAGCACACAATTTAAAGCAATAAAAGATGATTTTTGTATTTGGGATGCCTTTGCTTTTAGAAAAGTTATCACTTTATGGGGGTATATGATTGATATAAGTACCTCTTAACTTTAATTTTTAATAATATGAACTTGGAGGAATGTACTTACAAGATTATATAAGAAGCCAAATGATGAAAGCCTAGATAAAAGTCATTTATACTTATCTGAAGGTGAGCTAGAAAGGCAGTCCTGTGCCATATTCTTATTCGCGTTATCAGAGAACAGAAACTCATAGCTCTGTAACTGAGAAGAACATTGTAATTCCTAAAATTTTATCTTAAATTGCCTTAGGTGGACCATAAAATAATCTATAGTGAAATAAGACTACAGGAAGCATCATTTTCCTTTCTTATTCTTTACATTATATATTTTTCTTCAGTGTGTTTTGTTGTCTTCTCTGGACAGAAAGTTTTTAATAAACAACTTTTCTCTCTGTACTTTATTTTCTTGTTGGAGACAAAGATAACTTAAAATGGCATCTTTTTCTAAATCTAAATTTTTTGGAAATTACACCTTTTTAATGAAATGTCAACATTTAAATTTGTTCTGTTCAACTAAATTGTTGTTTCTTTAGAATGCCAACTATGTATAAGTTTAAAAAATCAAGTAATATACCACTTTGTTTAAATGTTCAGAAACTGTGCATTTGACTTTCTTGACAGCATTAGCTGGTGGTTTTGTCAGTAGGAAACCAGTGAGTTTTTTGGGCGTATCTGTAACGTGGGTGCTGAGCATGGCAGACACCACAGCAGTATTTCTGAGGGGTATTACTATGGGAAGTGCAGAGTTGGGCCACCAAGTTTTTAGCCTTTCAGATCACTGGTATAAGCTGTTACAGTTAATCCAGCCCCATTTTTGGCAACACCTTAAGTCTTTCTTAATGAAGATTTCATAAACATACTTTAACTGAATATCTTCTCCAACTTAAAGGTGAATACATCCCAAGATCCCCAGTGGGTGCCTGGAACCTATTATAGAAGTTCATAACTCTATCTATTCCATGTTATTTTCCTATAGGCATATACCTATGATAAAGTTTAACTTACAAATTAAACTTTGTATTAACAACAGTAAGTATAAAATAGAACATTATAACAATATACTGTGTTAAAAGAAATGTGAATGTGGTCTTTGTCTTTCTTGAAATCTTGCACTACACACGCAGCAAAGATATGCTGAGCGAAGGGATGATTCCCAGCCCAGGAGGGATGGACGGGGACACTCCAGGTTTCTTCACAGAACTCTGAGCAGCATGCAATTTAAAACATGAATGGCGTATTGCTGGAATCTTCTATTTTCTATTTTCAAACCACAACTGACCTTAGAAATAAACTGTAGATATTGGGGGCAATACTGTACAAATGGATATAACTTGAGTATGGCTGTGACCAAATTAATATATAGTTTTTATGAAACTGTATTTCTTAAAAAATGAAGGGTGAATAGTAGTATCTTGAAAAAAGCCATTTTATAAACTTACAGACTTTTAAATTTTACCTTTTAAAAAAATTCTGGAAAGGACAATTATAGTCATTTTGATATTGATAATTTTATATAATTAGCTGTCAAATTCACTTGGCTAGTTTTATAAAAATATAAGTTATCCATGTAAATTTGTCCTCTAGGTGTTAACTTTATTTCTTGAACACGTATTTGATAATGTGAGAGGGCATTAACTGAGCCAATTAAAAAATACAGAATTTTAAATAGTGTAGGAAAAAGCTCATATAAACACATTGTATGTCATTCCCATAGAATACGGCTGATACTATGACTCAGCAGCCTAGAATTTCAACATGCAGCTTATAGGTGGTCAAGTCACTGTACTCTTGAGTCAGTTAGAATTTTTCTTACTTGGAGGCTCCTCCTTGAGGTAAAACTTTTAGAGTGACATGATATTGGTATAAGTTTCTGCCAAATGATACTTTGTATTAGAACTCTTTACACAGTCCTCTAACTCAGCGATTTTCAACCCTTTTCATGTCATGGCACATATAAATTAATTACTAAAATTCTGCGGCACACCAAAAAATACCATTTTTTTTGCCAATCTGACAAAAAAAAAAGTATAATTTTGATTCATTCACACTGGTCAGCTATTGTTGTGTTGGTTGTTGTTATTTTTTATTTGACACCAAGGGAAAAGAGGTCAGTGCCCCTGACTGAATAGTCAGGTATGGCATGTTTTAACAATTCTCGTCGCTCACCAATGTGTCACAGCACACTGGGTAAAAATTGCTCCTTTTCTAAAGGTGTCCTTGTGATTTTTGGTCATAGGAGGTCTGTGAGAATGAGTTTCCATGGCCAGACATTGTTTGGAAGTTCTCTCTTTTTAGGGAGCTTGATAAAGCCCAAAGTATGTAAAATCCTGTTAATTTTATTTGACCCAGTTTATTCCAAACTTTTTTGTATGCAGAACCCCTTTTCCTAGCAGAAACAATGTTCCAGCCAATCCAACTTTATTCTTTTGTACTTTAGTTAATTAAATAATCTTTTAAAAATATTAAGCATAGAGAATATTTTACTTATATTAAAATGCAATTCACTCTTTTACTGTTTTAAGATATTTGATGTAAACTGATATCTATCACTAAAGTATTAATTAGTTTTATGATGAACATGACTGAAATATTAATACATCATATTAACATAGTAATTTGTACTGGTTAATTCATACTCCATTTTCTTATGATATAAATTATTGAATAATGTACACTGTTAATGTCTAAGCACTTTTATTTATAGAGTACACGTGTTTCCATGTCATTTTGAGAATTTTTTTAATAAACATTCAAATAGCTTGCTGTAAATTTTAGTATACAAAATCTGTTACATACATATTATGAGATGCTTCAATTCAAATAACAGTGCAGTAATTCACCTATGCCTAAAAAACTGCCAAATAATGAAATGTCAGGTATTCCACTTCTATTTCCAGTGCCAGTTTACACATTTGAAATTACATCAAGGGGAAATCAATACTATTAGAATGTTAGTTTGGTCCACTTTAAATGTAATCCTAAGGGCTGTGCTCATTTGATTTAAACATGCATTCAGAAACAAAAAGTAATGAAAACATCAAATGATATGTTTATTTCAAGAAAAGACATTTACCCTGGAAGAAAGAATTTGTTAATGTAGCTTAAAGTCTGTGCAATTAAAAAAAATAACAAAAACATCAATTTGTGATTAAGTAAAATACATAAATCAAGTTCACTTGTAATCTTACGGCATTGCTAAACTGGACAAACAAAATAAATACTGCTTATCAGAAATGTGCTTTTCTTTGTCTCTGTTTGACAACTTCATGGAGGATGTTTTCTATTTGTAGCAGTTTTCTGAGAAATTGATAGGAATGAATTTGTGAAAAATCTGGTAAATTAAATTTAGTAAGTAAAATCCAACATTTCTTTCAGTTTAACATATTTTTCTTTTAAACTTTATAATGCAACCATGGGTGTTTTATTACTTTAAAACTTATATTAAAAGATCACAATTTTTTTGGTCTTAATTTAGTCATGTACATAGTAAATTAAGCACTTTAAAATAAAGGTACAATACTAAGGTATCTAAAAGTATGTCTAGGCCTCATAATAACATTAGGTGATGCACAAACATTTTGAACTGATAATAGTAATGAAAGCAGGAAGGATTTTAAATGAACACTGTTCAGATATTTGTGGTAGAATAAGGTCATGACATCACAAATATACATATATTAAAACTTTTGTAATTTAGAATACTGAGTGCAAAATTTCTAGGAAAACTTATGAAAAATTTCCGTCTGACTATCAGCTCATTATTTGAACACTGGGAAATCTTGTGCTTTTAGTTTTTTCTTGCCGTGTCTTTTTCTACTTCTTTTTAAAAATGTATTTTACTGGCATATAAAAGAAGAGCCTTATATTACTTAACATTCCTTATTACCCAAGTAGCTTGGTAATATGCAGCTTTGTGTATTTGCGAGCATTCAAAACTCAGATGTGCTTCTATATATCTGAAGAGATAGTAAGTAGACATTGGCAGCACTTCTACATAACTATGATGTGCATAGAGTTAGGGAATGAGGAGGGTCCTTGCCCATGTGCTAGTTATTGTTTTAAGGTGTACCCCTTCTGTGCTATCAGAGATGGTGACAATTTGGAAAGCTTATAGGAATGAGAAGAGTTAGGTAGGTCATCATTTAATAACTATGCCAGGAATTAGTACCTTCTGATAACATTGCGTGTGTGGGGGGGAAGGCAGGATGTCCAACCTTTTCTTAAGCATAAAAATATAAATATGAACTTTATAGATGCATGCATACAGTCATTTGCATTTTAGTTGACTGTATTTAATCACATTTTATCTTGCTATGATTAGTGAAATTCCAAAGGATAACCTGAGCAGTGCTAGTATGATGGTTCTAGAAATACACTAAAAGATTCACATTCTTTTGAAAATTGTAGGCCATTTAAAAATGATTTTAGGATTAACTGAACCATTGGATGCATACTTTATTTCCCCAAACTACCTCAGTGCAGCACTCCCAAATTGTTCTTATTACAAGAGACTGAGTTTTTAAACATTAAGCTTTTTCATTCTTTGATTCTTATTTTTAAATCAGCCTCACTTACAGATAGCAATACAGTGCTTTCTGTTCATCTGTATTTGGTCTAGTTTTTCATTTATCAAATAGGGAAATGTTGTCTTGGATCTTTAAACCTGAAAAATGAATGGTGGGGATTCTAAACCATAGTCCTTAACTTAGAAAATTTCCACATCATGACCAACACATTTTATTTAAAAGTTTTCTTTGAAGATAGTTAATTTTTTTTCTTAAATAATAGATTAATGTTTCTAGGGGGGAAATTAAGATAGTATAAAACTTAGGCAAATGAAAATGTTATCTAGATATTTTCTTCTTGATGAAAAAAATTAAGCATGCATTATAATAGTTTTGTTTCACAGGTTAAAACTTCTTTAGCCACCAGAAAGTTTAAGTAATCAGATGTTTTAGTAAATAACATTTTGAATTGTATTCTTGTATTCTTGATGGGCAATAATAAAAGTAAAATGTTTTTGTTTCTTTAATTTTGATTTAGTGCTTTTCACCACTTAGTCCAGCTACTTAACATCCTAGTAAAGCTGTAGATGCACCGTTACAATTACGTGATTTTGTGGAATACATCAGCACCACCATGTCTATATCTAGTACTGTATCTAGTGAAATGTTGGAAATAGTTGACTTCTTTAATAAAAGTATCCTAACTAGCTATTGAGATTTACTTTCTTTTTCCCCAAAATAATTTCTTTTACAAATTCTTGAGTTTTCATGTATAAATAGATGAGAAATTATATGCTTCATTCTTAAATTATGTATATATGCTATATTTTCAATACAACTTGTACACTTTTAGCTACCAAAAATTTGCAATCATTTTTACATAAAATTTACACTTTTCATATTTACAGTTATTTGTAGAAGGTTATTGCAAAACTAGTTGTGCAAGTAGATTACACTGTCAATACCACATACCGATCTTTGAAGAAAATATTTGCTAAAAAATAAATATTTCTGCACAGAGTATTTCAAAAGCATCATGATTTCATGCTACATTATGTGCATAAAGACTAAGAAATAGTATGTGTTTTGGTAGATTTTTTCTTTATGTTTAAAGCATTCCAAGGTACTTACTACTTAACCAATGCAAGTGAGCTTTATATCAGGTAACTGGTATTTTCAAATGATCATACATTATTTTTTGAAATCTATTATTTAACTGGCAAGCATTCTATAATACATTTTTCTATTAAAATTATAGAATGCAGATTTCAGCTAAAAAGAGGTAATGTGCTTTTAATTAGTAAGTGCCTAGGAGAGAAAAACTAGGGATTCCTCAATATTTTTATCTTATTTAATATTTTGAAAAAGGGTGTCTTGTCATTTCAAAGCTTTTGTAATTATAGGGGCACTTAGATGAAACTGTGGAGGAATTTACTTGAATTTTACTCCTAAATAAAATAAGTATGATGGAAAGGTGTGGAGTTTTCTTGTACAACCAATGTAAGGTCAGCAGGGGAAAATATAGTTTAAATGTTGATAGTTGTGATTATTTTCAATTTAAAAACATTAGAAACAGGAAGAACAAAAAACATAGGTTAAACATATAGCACTTTAAAATCACAGGTGTGCCAAATTCATGTCTCTCAAAATATAAATTAACTAACGGAAGTCACAGATGCTATGACTACAATTTAGTAATTTTAAGTATTGACATCAGCTTTTCAAGAGTAACTGTGTTAATATTGCCACTTTATATAATAATAACATCTTATTGGGATCATTTCTATAATCTTGCTATTCTCATTTAAAAGTTTGATTATGATTGGGAGAACAATGAAATAAAATTGTATTCTTAACATTTGTGTTCTTAACATTGCATTTCTGTAGGTGTTTTATTCTGTCCATAGTATTAACTTGTTAGTTTTATTTTTTGTTAATAATCTCAATCTCCACTTAGTGGTTTATATAAATAAGCCTTGTGATAATTTCTTCCCATACTGTTATTAATCATTTTTGTCTTCCTGTGAATTTTCTGTATTTCATATTCTTAAAACAAAATGTATTTGTACCATAAAAACATGTAATTAATTATTCTAAGCTTGAGCACCGATCAATCACAATACCTAATACTTTATAAAGCATTTAAAATCATGATCCTTTTAGTTTTTAAAATATTAACATCACTTCGTTAGAACTGAAGTAGAACCACAAGAAAACAGCTTTGAATGAGAACACTTGGAAGGTCAGGGGAGAGGGCTCTATTGCATACCTAGAAAACAACTGCAATGCAAATAAATGTAAAATTTTATAAATGCTGGACAGAGGCAACATTTGACAAATACTGGGATGTTGTAGCGGAAAAAATATCCCTCACACTGGCGTTCTGCTCTGAGCAAATGGATCTTTGAGAGATGGGTGAGGATCCTTTCATAGGTTTTTTAAAATGTATTCAGTCTTTGTCACTGGTGTTACTGTGACCAGTGTGGAGCAGGGGGAAGAGCAATGGAAGGTTTTCAGAAGACCTCCGTGGTTCTACTGCGCTTCCGTGGCAATGCCACCATTGCTGTGACTGCACAGGTCACAGGGTGATCTACTTTTACGGTACTTTATGATTTACAAAGCACTTCCACACAGTATATTTTAGAGGCCCCTAAACACATCTCTTGAAGATATTACCTCCGTTTTTATAGTTTTGGATACCAGGGCCCACTGAGGGTGGTCATGAGAGTAGGTGGAGAAGGTCACATGTGAATTCGGATTCATCATACTGAGGCTTGCCATTCCCACCATCCACACTGGCGCTCAGGCAGTCTGAGGCTGTGAGATACAGCGGTGCAGTGAGGGAGGAGGGCTAGGTGTCTGAACCGAACCATCGCAAATTCTATTTTATGAAAGAAAAAATATATAAAGTATTTTCTTTCAAAATTGTACTTTGAAAATGTATTTTCCAATATCCATTTGGGAACTGTGCCCCATGAGTCTAAAAAGGGGCTTCCACAGTGAGGCAGCCTTTACAGAATCCATCCTAGTAGCACTGAATTTGATGGATCACCTTTGCATACTGGCCTTCAACATAGATTCAGAGTAGATTGTTCACAATGAGATTCATATTCTTTCTATTATGGTAATAGTAAGTATAACTTTAAAGCTATAAACCCAGTAGTGTGCAAAATACAATTAAGAGAGATAAAACAATAGCTACAAAACTTTAGTCTTGCTAACAGCTGTTGAGTTGGAGATAGCACATTGTGCAAAACAACTAAATTGTGAAAAGGTTTTGTTTTCCTGATTTAAATGTCATGTTCCTGGATGAGAACCAAAGAATCTAGCACTTTTTGAGCACCTACTATGTGCCAGGCACTTTATGGTATCTCATTTCCTCCTCAAGCTGCTTCAAGGCAGGTGCCATTATCTCATTTTTACAGGTGCAGGAAAAAGACTCTGGGAAGTTAATTAACTTGCTCAGGGCCACACAGCTACTAATGAACTCATGCTGATCGTCAAGTTGGTCTGACTTCCAAGCCCATGTTTTCATTGTTCATTTTTAAAACTTTCATGGGCTTAATAGAGGTGTCTGGGTCTCACCCACTGAGTTTCTGATTTAGTAGGTCTGTGTGGGGCCCAAGAATACGCATTTCTGGAAATTTTCAGGTTGTTGGTGCTAGTGCTGCTAATTCAAGTACTACACTTAATGTAATCTTGTCTTCCTAGTGACTATGAACTCACCTGATAGACACATTTGTTTTACTGCAAAAATATAATTAGAAACCTAATAACATTTGAATTTTTTAGTAATTTTGTAAAGTTTTGATTTGCAATAAGAAATCTGCTTAAATATATTGATTTAGTTTTGGTTTAATCATAGAAAAGCAATTTAAAAGACTATACTATAGCCCAGCCAATGTGGCTCAGTAGTTGAGCATCGACCCATGTACCAAGAAGTCACTGGTTCGATTCCCAGTCAGGGCACATGCCCAGATTGTGGGCCAAATCCCCAAGTGGGGGGCATGCAGGAGGCGGCCAACTGATGGTCTCTCTCATCAATATTTGTATTTCTTCCTCTCCAAAATCAATAAATAAAACAAAAATTAAAAGACTATACTATATTATAAATTAGTCAATGTTGAAATTCATTTTTACCAACTAGATCTACCAAATTCCTTTTTTTAATCATGGAAAACACTCAAGGGAAAGATACTGTCAATAATTATTTTAGATATGCTAATGAGGTGATAAATTTTATTTCTAGATAATATATGATGGGGCTTTTAGATAACATTTCGATAAGGACATTGTTCTTTTAGGCATTTTGGAACCATTGCTAGAGATCAACCTCCAACAGGACCTTCGTAAGCAATCCTTATACACGCATATTAACCCGGACACCAAACGCCACTCTGCCCTGACTTGGTTTCTGTAGCTCCTGACTTGGACAATTAGAAAGGCCGGCTGTGATGACCAATCCATTATAATGGACATGAGAAGCTAGGCTGCCCCAATGTGCCCCGGCCTTCCTCTGATGAATAAGTGATTATTAATTTTAAAACCCTGCAAGAACATTGCTTCAGTGTTTTTCATTCTTGGATTTCTCATTAACTAATCAGAGCGTGGGCCTCCCCTACAGGGTAAAATTATAAGTCTAAGTTTTAACTCTCTACCCAGCAATTAGTAACAGTAGGAAACATCTAACCCAAATAAACTTTACATTTTAGATGGCATTTTATTTAGGCCCGGGGACCAGGTAACAATATTTGTAGGTGGGAAGCAAAAGGTGTTGTGATGTGAGTGCCTCTAATTGCTCAAAGGGAGGGCTGTAGCTCTACTGATATTATTGGTTGCAGCAGTTAAACCCTGCTTTCCGCAGGACTCCAAGAGGGAGGGGTCAGACTGTTGTTGCTACAGCCTATGGGGAACGTGACAGTGATGTTAGGCATTCGCTCTTTGGCTGGGAGGAAGGGATGAATTTTGTAAATTAAGCTCATTGCTTTGGTCATCTATAAGGCATTTTAACCATTGAGTCCTCTGCCGTTTATACCTGAGTAATAGCATCTTTATAGTGCTCAGGCTCTTTTTAAGCTAATATCCTGTAGGAAGGGTCCTTCCGAATCCTAACTCTCTGATTCAGATTTTAATATCAAGCAATTATTTTATGTAAAATATATTTTTTTAAATGTGTCATGCTACAGTTTAGACAAGTGGGATGCTTGCACACTGTCCCCCACCTACCCATCCCTTCATGCTCAGTTTTTATGAAGGAGGATAGCCGCTCTATGTGGAAGGCGGGATTTTATGCATATCATTCCAAATGCTGCACAGCTGAAGCATTCACCAATCAAACAATCAGATCTAAATTCCTCACCTGCCAAATTCTCTCTCCCTACAAATGAACAGTCTCTGGTGAATTTATTCTGAATTTCCCTGGAGCTTAAGCTGGCAATCCTTATGAAATTTGTTGCAGCTGCAAAAATGTGCCTAAATATGGAAATAAAATCCCTAAATCATCCTCTGAATTAGAGTTAGCCTTTTCTCTCTCCCCTGCTCAGTACCCACAAGTGTTCATTGAAAGAGGGAATAAAAGCATCAATCCCTAAATTTCTATCTGCATAATAGCAAATTTGGGAAGCTGGTTAAAATTATTCTACTTGTACTGAATTGACTGGTCATTTTGGCATTTGTACTTGATTGAATATGTTTTGATGTTTCAAAAATTAAGCTGGGATTAACATGCTCATGCCTACAGATTGCCTCCCACACAGATTATCAATTTATGTGACCATTTAAAATATATATAGGCAGCAATTTAAGGTCACTTTAATTATACTTTAAATAGTGCAATAGTGTTATTAATTTAAATACATTGCTTGTATTTAACACTAATATAATTGTATAAATTGGTAAAGGTAAATGAGTAGAGGTAAATCCTGGAGGATAGAAATATAATATATTTAATAATATCCACAGGTGTAATCTTTTTTTAAAACTATGAGTGTAAGAATTAGTAAAGGACTAAGAAAACTTCAACAAATTTCAAAATTTTGTTCAGAAGGAACAAATATAACGTTTCAGCCCATAATATGTTTAAAATTGTACTCAAATGAATTGAAAAATAAAATAACTAGAACTTGACTAATCAGAATCATAAATTAACTTACAATTTTTTTCTGTACCTTGATTTTATAAGCGTTATAGGCCTCCCTCCCCAAAAGAAAAATCTAACAGTTGAAGATATTAAAATATATTCCATTGTATGTTCTGATATTCTGGAGTCGATGTGTATTCAGTCCAATTCATATATTATAGATTTTCATTTAATCTTTGATTAGCAAACGTATGTGAAGAAAACCCAGTAAAACCGAAATGTTATTGTTGGTGTGTGCGTTTTCTTTATAGGCAAGTAAATGCACATTGTTTTTCCACAGCTGGGCTTAGAAAGCCCTAAAACCACCTATACTCAACGTAAGGCAGTCTTGCCATGCAAATCCATTAAAACTGCACATTTTTCAAAAAGAAAACTATGTGCAATCACTCTTTTGATCAAATTCAAGATTGCCCTAAAACATAAATCAGAAGGAAGCTGTGAATATAAATTTTTGTCAGTCACTCTTTAGTAACCCCCCCCCACCCCCCCAAAAAAAAGAAAAATGAGAGAAATTTGTTTCTAATCATTCAAGGAAATGTGTCAGCAGAAAGCATTTTAGGTCAATGCAGTTCGTGACAATACACAAAAAAGCCTTTTTGTCCTCATTAATGCTTGCCTATATTCATGTATTTGGAAATGGCTACCTATATTGTCGAGATTTATAACTCTAAAACTGCTATTTTTCTGTGTGTGGGATGAATGTAATGAAGTGTAAGCATCCTGACACAGAAGGGTATCAGTTCTCAAAAATGACTAAGTTCCCTTTTTCCTCCTTGAACTTCCTTGAGTTGAGGAGCATCTGAGTTGCATCCATGAACAACTGTATCCCTTGGTTTCTAATTGAAGGCATTTTCATAACAAAGTACTGATTTAGTAAAAGCGGTACATAGGAGTCTCCATGCAAGAGAAACTGGAGTTTCCTAACATGCACATGATTTAAAAAATAAAAATAAAAAATAAGGTGCCTTGAGATGCTGGCAGTTTTAACATTTGGAACAAGAGTTCATGTGTATATTTACATCCTAACTGCTCAATTTTACCTTACAAGCTTCAATTTAGGAAAATATACAGTACTTTTGCATATAATGGTACCTTTGAGCCCCTGAGTCAAGTAGAGAGGATTTAAATACAAAAGGGAAAACAGCCATTAAAAGCACTTACATTGTATGTGGAATAAATAGTACAAAATGATTATTTCCCTGGAAGACCAGGATCGGAAACATGCCTGTGAAGACCCAAGATTCCTACAGTGCCTGGGGATGACTCTGTCAAAGAAGGATGCCTAGTTGGATGAAGGTAAGTTTTTCTTTGCCTTGAGTGAAGCTCTAAAGAAAGCTCCCTGTCTTGTTTTAAACACGAAGTCAAGTTGTCTTCCGAAGCCGGGTTCAGATGAACGCCACTTGAGAGTGCTTCTTTGGATTTCAGTTTAGATTTTTCAAGGTCTAGGAATTCAGGGCACTGATAGAAAGAAAAGAAAAGGTGCTTTTATAATTTATTTGGACAAATTTCCAAAATTACACTCATGAAATCTAAATATGTTTTCTTTCCCCATAAATATGTATTCACTTACTAGTATTAATCAACCTTTCCCTGCCAAAGATGGGTCAAGTCATTGTAGCTTAGGTGTTAGGTTAGGTAATGCCGAGCAATCATTCCAAGAACTTAAGTTTTACTCTGAAGTCAGAACAGTTTTAAAAAACAAAGCAAAACAAAATGTTATTTCACACTGAGTTTCCAGATGAGTTTTAACTCAAAATTCAAGACAAAACTGGGCTAGGAAGCATGGGTCATTTGTGAGAAGACAAAAGAAAAAGGAAAAGAAGGAAAAATCACTCATCAGTACTCAGAAAACATCTAAATCCACTGAAAACAAAGAACAAAACACATGGGTTTGCATGTTTCCCAGCCATTCAAAACTAGACATAAATGAATGTCTACCTCCGTATTTTAGAAAGATGGCTTTATTTTCCTTCTTCATATTTCCTCCTGTTATTAATATTGTTCCTGTCTTTTTTTAAAAAAAGGGGGTGTGTGCGTGTGTGTGTGTGTGTGTGTCTATGGAAAGTACCCTCACAGGGCGATCTGATGATAAATTCACCCTGTGCTAAATTGGCCAGGTCAGAGTAGGTAGTCACACCCCAGGCATATAACTTCTTTAGTAAAAGGTTTGACTTTGCCTTAAGTAAGCCCTGTCAATTTTTTTCTCTGTATCTAGGTTAACAGACCTTTGAAATAAAACATGACCATCCTCAAGAGAACACACACTGTTGTTCACTCTCCTGTGCTCCAGCCCCCACTGCGCTCTCTCCCTCCTCCAGGTAATGGCCCTCCGCTTTGCTGCACGATTCCACATGCATCGATGAAGCTGCAAGACTGTGATTCCCGGGGCATTTGCGATCTTGCTCCCCGGCATGTGTCGCCAGTTGGCTCAAATAAATTCTTCTAAAAATTCTCTATAGGTTTGGACGTTTCTTATGTCGACATTTCATCTCCCAGAATATTGTGCACTGAATTCCCACACTTTAAGGAAAGCTTTACACGATTGTGCTACACGATTGTGCTACACGATTGTGCTACACAGCCGTCCCTCGCCACCTTGCGCTTCTTTCGCAGCTTCACTCTACGGTGGTTTATCTCAAATATATTCATTAAAAAGTTGATGGAGACAGTGAAAATGATACAGCACGCGCTCGGTTGTCTGAGTCAATTACACACCCCTGTATTACAATTGAAATTGCTGTAGGGATGGACTGTAGGCCTATGGATTCGAGCACCCCAGGAATCCTTTAACACAGGGTGCATCCGCTAGAGTCTGGAAAGGATTAACCGCGATAAACGAGGGACGACTGTACATCCTTGTTTAAATAATCATTCTTAGATGCAATCTGGCCAGAGTGTTTAAGTAATTAGGGATGATTCCCAAAATAGAACCCCGAGGGAATTAGACTTTTAAAATGAACATAATTCAAAAGGGTTCATTGGAGGGCATCAGAGACAGGATGAAGGACACGTTTCATTCCTTCTCTCACCACCCTCCAGGTAAAAAGAAGAGTTTAAAGATCTTTGGTGATGTGTAGGGCACAGATATCTAAGATTACTACTCTGACATCCCTTGAACCTCAGGTCTTCTGTGGCCAGCTACTATTTTTCCTCCCTTCCTGCCTGAGACCTTGCCCAAGAGTGCATCTGGCCACTAGAGCAAATCACAGACTTTTCTCTGAAGAGCTTTTTGGACCCAGGGCTACTCCTTAGCTTTCAAAGCTCTGCCATATATACACATAACCACAGAACTTATATGCATGTATGTATAACCAACGGACACAGACAACAAAGCCGGGGAGGGGGTGGGGGGGGTGGGGAGGAGGGTGTCAATGGTGAAAAAAAGGAGAAATATTTGTAACAAAAATAAATTAATAAAAAAAAAAGATGGAATGTAAACTTAAGTAGACTGATTCTTGAGAAAAGCTTTTTTTTTTTTCTTTAAAAGTAGTGTTTTGAGATCATTATTCTAGGTCCATTGTTCTCAAACCTTAAATGAGCATAAGATTCAGGGGGAGCTTATATAAAATGCAGATTACTGGGCCCATTCCCAGAAATTCTAATGGAGTAGAAGGAGAACCTGCACTTCCCAGAGCGCCCCAGGTGACTCTGATTCAGGTGGTCCCTGGAACACACTTTGAGGGACTCTTGGTTGCACACTATCTGCACTCACTTGTGAGGAAGGACTGAAACTTCGATCAGTCTTGATGGATGCTCCCGGATGACTGGTTCTCATCAGGTGGATGGTGGGTCTCTGGTACTCCGCTCCTGCAGTCACCATACTGTAGGCCGGGGGGACCACGGTGCTTTGTTTCTGCAGCAACTGCAAGATGGTCTGGATGTCAGCAGTCACTTGGGATTCAAGTCTGCAGGACAGACAGAAATGAAGGAAGACAGTCCCCAAATAGTACATCATTGCAAAGAATTTGAGAAAATCTCAGCACCACTATTGTGTATTGATTCAATATGATTTCAAATCCACTTGTTTATGATTTAAGTGAAGTTGTTTTAATCCACCTGTTATGACAGAGACAAACACTGTAGAAGTGCAGTTGTTTTGATAAAAGAATGAAGTAAGTTGTATCAGGAAGTCATCTCCTCTGTTGTCTCGATAAGAACATGTGGAGAAGAAATGGTGGCAAAGGAACATGTAAACTAAAATTCTGAGAGTTTGTGAGGACAGTCCCAGAGTTTTGATCAGGGCACGTTGACATCTTGCTGACCAAAAAATAGCTCTTGAAGAGCTTGAGACATTTGCTCCTGCTGGGACCAAGGCGACTCTTGGGTCAGCAGTGGAACTAGAGGGCAGCCATCTCAGGAAGAGAAGAAACGTCTGTTCTGCCTCCCGGAGGCACTCCTTGTGGGCAGTGGCACAAAGCCACGCAGCGGCCCCTGCAGTGATAACTCTTGGAGCAGCCCGAGCCTCCACCAACACTGGGGCCTTTGTTCCCTAGCAATGTGCTCTAGCAACAAGGGCCTTTTATTTTTGTGCTGGCAGCTGGATGTCAGCTCTTGGTTGGCCAAGTGCCTCTTCCAAATGCCTACTCATATAAAAAAGTACCTCATCTAAATTTGGACTTTATTCCTTCTCTCTCTACCTGGAATAATAATGTAATTAATCTATCCTTGCTTTGCAGTATGTTATTTTCTCTATTTGGCTTATTAAGAGACATTATCCTGTGTGCTATTGGCTTGTGAAATTATAATTCCCAAAAGAAAACCTCTGCTAACTATATTGCTGGCAAAGACAATATGAGTCTCTGAGCATGGTTTTGCCACCCAAACAAAACAACCAGCAACAAACAGAATCACGGCCCTGCTTTAAACAAGAAGAACAGGAGAGGGAGCATGGAGATTCTCTCCCGGCTGATGCTAACTTTCTGTCTCATTAACGGTTCTGCTAAAGACCGCTGCTTTCTTGCTCGTTTAATAAGATCATAACAGCAAAACAGCTTAATTGAACAGACTACATTTTTACAGTGCACATTGTATTACATTTTTACAATGAAGCTTTATTGATTTCAAAATGTAAAACACGCTGAGAATCTATTTTTAATCAATTACCGTCTTTTCTTTGTAATCAGGCTTTGCTCAGTTTCTCGTGAACATTTATTTACTCTATAAAAAAGAGATTTGGTTAGCACATTTTATCATTTTTAAGTTTTTTAAACATTGATTTTGAGAGAGAGAGAGAGAGACAGAGACATCGGTGTGAGAGTGGAGCGTCCTCCCAGGATTGGAGCCGGCCACCCTCCAGTGCACAGGGCGACGCCAAACCCACTGAGCCACACCGGCCAGGGCATGGTTAGCACATTTCTGTCATAGTTAAAACAACTGGATACTTTCTTTTTTTTTAAATCCTCATCCGAGGACACTTTTCCATTTTTTGTACAGACAGTGTGGGAGGGAGAGAGAGGAAGAGAGAGAGAGAGAGAAATATCGATGTGAAAGGGACACATCGAGTGGCTGCCACCCGCACGACCGACCAGGGCCGGGGACAAACTGCAACCGAGGTACATGCCCTTAGCGGGGACCGAACCCGGGTCTCTCCGGACCGCAGGCCGACGCTCTAACCGCTGAGCCAAACCGGCCAGGGCTGGATACTTTCTTATTTGTTTCAAATTTATATCATCTTTATTTTACTTTGCCTACCTCCTATTCACATCAAGAATCGTATATTATTCATTATAGTCTTTCTGTAATGTTAAGTACTGTTAAATGTTAAATTCTTTCTCATCTACAGTTCAGGGTCTTTGGTATTTAAGAAACAAAACAATGTAAAAGTTTACTTGCTTCTATGATCCATCTGGCTTGCAAAACACCAATCTGATCATTTTTTAACTCAAAGCTCACAAGTAGCCAACTGGCTTGTTAATTTTATTCTCAAATTAAAATTCAAGGGAAAATACAATAGGGCTGATTCCCCTTCTTTGCATGTGTTAACAACATTTTAAAAAGGGAATTTTGAGGGCATCAGAACAGAAAATTTAGACCATATGCCTCTTTAGACAACTTTTAACTCTTTACTGACTTGGCTTACTCTTCTGTCTCTGAATGAAAAATGCAAAGAAAAGCTAAACCTTACCAAAAATGTTAAAATCATAAAAAAACTAATTTTGCTCAATTATATACATGCTATATGTATGGAAAAGAACTTAGGCTTTGATTAAAAGAGAAAATAAACCTGGAAAACATGAGAAAATATCATTTATTTTCTTTTTAACTCTCAGTATTAATTGATACTATAAATCTTCCTTCTGAAAAACATTATTCTTATAGGTTTTCTATATTTGATGTGCATATATATATATATATATATATAGATAGAGAGAGAGAGCTTATTGTCTTCTAAACCAATAGTTATAAACTATACGTGATTCTGCCTTGTAAATGACAAAAGCACACATTGAAAAAAGAAAAATCGTTATCAACTAATTTATTTATCTACTTGTTATCCAGAGGATTGATCTACTTTTTTTATGATAACAACTAAATTGAGCAGACTAGTTATTGCTGTACATCATTTTTCACTCCTCAGGGTCCAGCTCAAATTTAATCTGCAACCAAAACTCTTCCCTTACTCTACCCATTCAGAATTAATTTCTCTCTCCTCTGAGCTCCCAAAGAAAATTCTACATTCGGTCTTCATTGTAAATATTTCTGTACAAATTTATTCTGTCACTAACAACATTTAATATTTAGTGTGTGGCTTACACATGTTTATTACATTGGGTTTAAAAGAATTTGGGGATGGAGAGTACAATAAAAACTTCATCAGTAAGGGGGATTCAAGCCCCACTAGATAGTCAAACATTCTGGCAATGTTTCTGACACCTATGGAAGATTTTGGTAGTGGTCTCTGAGAAACGAGCTTTCTATATCATGGATTATGTCTGTTTGAACAGAGTCTCTGAAGAAAAAATATATTGGAAGGTGGAGTTTTATTCATTGAAACATGCTGCCATGAGCAGGACTCACTTCACCTTAAATGTGCTTATCAAACAAGTTTTATTTATCAGACTTGCTTCCAGAGCCTTACCTCCTTGTGTCCAGCTGTTCTGGGCTATTATGTCACGAACTGTGCCCATTTCCAATCAGTTCCCCACCTGGAAAGGGCCAGACTCTAAAATCCTATAAATATCCTACTTTTTATTCCCTCTGAGATATCACCGAGGCTCCATCAAGAGGGCAGACTCCCTTCCTGCCAGGATTTTGAATACTTACTTTTGTTTTTGTTAACTGCAGATCTGGTATTTTGGGTAATTCGATGCAATGATTAAATGTTGATGCCCCGAATTCCTTTGTTGAAGCTCTAACCCCTAATGTGACAGTATTAAGATGTGGTGCCTTTGGGAGGTGAGTAGGTCCTGAAGGTAGAGCCCTTATGAATGAAATTAGTGCCCTTATACAAGAGACCCCAGAGGGCTTCCTTTCGTTTTCTACCTGTGAGGATACACACAGAAGACAATCATCTGTGAACCAGGAAGCTAGCTCTCACCGGACACCAAATGTTCTGGTACCTCGATTTGGGACTTTCCAGCCTCCAGAACTGTGAGAAATAAATATTTGTTGTTTGTAAGCCACAATTCTATGGTATTTTATTACAGCAGCCTGAACAGACCAAGCCATTCAACAAAGGGGAGCTTTAGGGAAGAACTTCTTTATTAGGCATAGATTATATTTTCATGTTTTATGGCCAGGGTCTACTGGCTTCATTGGCCTACTCTTCTATTGAGACTAAATAATGTGCTTTACTCAGGAGGGATGACAGAGAATCTTTTTAAAAGTCCAGCTTGACCTTTAAAACTGAAAAGAACAACCCAGTTTTAAAGGTTTTTTGGTCAGTGAAGGGTACCAGCATATGTCACCCCAAACCGTGCTACTTGGGCATATTGATTATTTTGAGCTGCAGGCACATGAAAAACAGCAAATGCAGGGAGAGGCTTCCTCTGAACTCCTATTGTCTGTCTGAAGGCAGATCCCCCCAAACTAACTCAGTTGTCATAAATCCCCTCCCTGGGAGTTTTACCTACCAGGGAAGTCTGACTCTTGTCACAGGAGAGGAGATTAGAAGTTCCAGACCCAGGACGACTTTGTCACTAACCATCATTCCTCCCTTCTCTTTTTCTGTAGGTCTATTCATCTTCCCTGAAAACCATTGTCTCTCCTGTAAGAGGCCTACATGCCCCTTCCCTTGCTCTATTAAGATGGTATTTAACCTTGAATTCTGAGCCACTTTGGAAGTTACTTTTCCCTGGGCATTTCCCATGTATACATGAAGTATACATGTTAATAAACATGTTTGTTTCTCCCTTGTTGATCTGTCTTTTATTACAGGGGTCTCAGCTAAGAACTCAGAAGGGTAGAGGGAAAATTATTTTTCTTTCCCTACATCAGCATTGCTGTACTTCTATGTAAACTGAATGTTTTCATTCACTTATTCAAAGACTCACAATGGACCAGACACTGTACCAGGTAGGAAGGTGAAGGGAGGACATGATGATGAATAAAAGTGGACCCTAATCTTGGGTGCTGACTGGAACTGACGACTTCAGATGGGAAAATAAAGGAGGAGCATGAAAACTACAACTCTAGGTGAAGCAAGTACTCAGTGCCACAGTGAAGGCAACAGATACATTGCTCTGGGCGCTCTGCAAGGGATGGAACCATTGCTAAGAGCTTGCACATTCTCCAGGGCCTCCCTGCTCAAAGTGTGGTCCAAACTGGGAGCTCGTGGAATCTCTGCCCACTCCAGACCTACTGACGTAGAATCTGCATTTTAACAAGATCCCCAGGTGCTTAAAATGCACATTCAAGTTTGAGAAGCACTGCTTTAGGACCAGGTGTTAATGATTTCCCCAAATATGTATATCTGTAGACATAATCTATAAGAACATTTCTTAGGTGAACCTTTCCCACAAATATGGTTTAATTGGCCATTAAAGCAGAAAAGCGGCAGCAGCAGCAAGGACAATTCAAGACAGAACATTTGACTTTGCTTTTATTGCGTTGTGTACTTAATATGTGTATTTGGGCGAGACTAATGGGGGTGGAATCCATGGTTCTACATTGGAACAGAAGGCTGATGCTAAGCGAGGTGGAGCCAACTCGAGACAGCGTGCCAGGATTCTCACCCCACAAAATTAAAGACCAAATTGGGTTCCCTCTTCAAAATTGCTTTGCCTTCTAGAGTAAAGTGGAGGAAAGCAGTTGTTGGAGTTGGCAGCACAGTAAAAATATAACATTTTGGATTTTCTATTTAAGATGTCAAAAGGGGCTAAGCTGAGTTAGGCAATAAAGTATTTGTGGAAGTATCCGAAATAGAAGTTAGTCAAAGGAAAAGAAATATGTCTAAGGACATACAGATGCTGGGAACATGTCAAAACAGATTTTATTATACTTTGGCTGTGGAAATGTTTCTAACAATAATAATAATAACAAAGATAGTATAATAAAATAACAACAATTATTATAACTAATGGGCAGTTGCAAATCAAATGGGTTCTAGATGTATGTGCTCTTAAAATTTTATACTTTCAGCCCTGGGATATATTGCAAACAAATGTTTTCAGTAACGCTTTACTTAACACTAACTGCAGTGATTGGTACATATGACAAGGCAACAGGGGTAACCTAAACTATCAGCTTTAGTTCTGAGGAAAGGTCCAAATCAGCCCTGGCCAGTTTGGCTCAGTGATTAGAGCATTAGCCCATGGACCAGAGTCGCAGGTTTGATTCCCATTAAGGGCACGTACCTCGGTTGCAGTTCGTCCCTGGCCCTGGTCGGGTTTGTGCAGGAAGCAATCAGTCGATGTGTCTTTTTCACATCAATGTTTCTCTCTCTCTCCCTCTCTCTCCCTCTCACCCACTCTATCTGGAGATAAATAGAAAAATGTCCTTGGGTGAGGATTGAAAAATAAATAAATAAATAAATAAATAAATGTCTAAATCAGAAAATACAGAAATACATGTAAAGAAGGAGAATAAACTTGACAAACAGCAGTACTAGAAGTGAAGGTCATTGTTTTCTTTTAATCCTCACCTAAGGGCATTTTTCCATTTTTTGTTCAGATTAAGTGGGGGAAGAGAGAGAGAGAGAAACATCGACGTGAAAGGGACACATCGAGTGGCTGCCACCCACACAACCCAACCAGGGCCAGGGACAAACTGCAACCGAGGTACACGCCCTTAGTGGGAACCGAACCCTGGTCTCTCTGGACCACAGGCCGATGATCTAACTGTGAGCCAAACTGGCCAGGGCATGAAGGTCATTGTTAATCAAATTTTATGTAACTGTAAGTATAACACCCTTTACATAGCATATATAGTTTCCATGTGTATTGTCTTAGTCTTTACAATGGCATTGCAGAGAGAGATGAGTCAAAGAAAGACACTGAAGCTGGAGAAATTTCAGTGACTTCACCCAATCATTCTGTAAGTGGTCAAGTAGCAAAGTTATTACTTTAATTTAGGCTATTTACAAGTATTTTGCAAGTATTGTGCTAAAAATCTCACTGTTTTCCCTGACATTCATCCACTCACTTTTTTATTTAATAAACAAACTGAATATATATGTATATCTTGGCAGTAAAGAAATGGACAGTTATTTTCTCTCAGTCACAAGAATCAAAGAAGTTCAAGTTCAGGCCACACTCACATCGATTCTCATGTATTAGACAGTATATAGTTTTACATGTGTTAGAGATAAAATATCAAAGTTGCTTGGCACATATAGCAGGGAGAGCAATATTGCAAATGGATTAAAGTAACTAAATACGCTTCTCTAACCAATAATTATCATAATAAGTTCTTATAATTTAATTAGGAATTACTGACTCTAAGTAAATGATAACCTATTTCCTCAGGTGTGTTTTAATTTACAAAATTTGAATTTGACACTTGGGAATGAGATATGGATCTCAGCACCAGGCGATTTTAAATTAAATTATACTTTATGGTAATATATCTGTGTGTGCACACACAATTTAATGTGTTTACTATATTTGAAAATGTTCAGTTCTAGCATAAGAATTTTAAAAAGCAATAAAAAGAACAACAGGATAAATAAAACACATAAGAAATATTAATCTGAGTAAATAAATAGGGAACATACATAGTTTAGCAAAACTTTTTTTTTTAGGCAAAACTTAAATGATGTGTTAAGTATAGATAATGTATAAGCAAGTAACACATTAAACATCGGCATAATGTATTGGTGTATTAAATGCAGAGAGTATGGAAGTAACCTGTAAGACATGCCAAAAATAGAATAGAAATATGATGTAACAAACCAGAGCGTAGCTGATAACATAGAAAGAGATGAAAAGAACAAATTATTTTTACGTCACCACGGAGCAGACACTTTCACCCCCAAATTTGATCACCCATTGGTGATGCACAGTATAGGTTCATTCCGCCTTGCACAGGCTTTACCTACAAAAGGCTAATAAACACATCATTGTTCTGCAGACTAATTACATGTTAGGCACTTGGCCTCACATCTCTGTGACAGAGCAAGTGTGTGCCATTGGCGCAGGGGATTTTTTTTTTTTGTCTGTGGACTCTTTTGTGAAAACCTTAACTCTGGTCCTAGTAACCACACTATCAGCAGAGAAGGCTGATGCGACAGGTGTGAACATTGGGTAAATCAGGACTCAGGTACTGTGGCCCTTTTACCATGCTTGCTCGTTATAGAAGCATGTTAATTACTACAGCTGGCTCTTCTCATCTCTCATTGAGCAATTTCAACTGATTTAGTAAATCCTCTGACTTGAGCATTACAGTTTGATTCATGAAGTTTCCCAGCTGTGACCACTGGAATACCTTGCCTGGGGGTGTACCTGGAGGCTACCTTTGAATCAGTGTAAAGTTCCAGGGAACCTCATCTACAGCAGCTATATCAAACGCATTCGTACATTTTTTTTTCTGAGTCTTACTGACCAGTTTTAATTTTAATAAATACACTTAGATTTGGGTTAAAGCGTTCCATCCTCCCTAAAACCAAAATTAAGTCCTCATTTTTAAAAGGTTTAGATCAGAGATAGAAGGAAAATGGGGAGGACCTGGCCTTCAGCTCTGAGATTTTCCATTCAATTACATTTTTAACAAGTCGACTGAGTAACTGAATGTTTAAATCGTCCTGTTGATACTTAAAAAATATATATAACACATAACTAAGTTACCAGAAACAGCCAAAAAGCATTAAAAGACGAAGGGTGTTTGTCAACAAGCTAAATATGAAAAGTTTTCTTAGGCAGCTGGTGTGGGTGATACACTGGTTTTATGGCAAGTAAAGAAAAAGTAGAGTTTACACTGTCAAAAGTATGAAGTGTTCTAAATAAATGCCCTTTGAAACACAGATTAATCATTCTGTCAACTTCTAGTCTTACTTTATTTTTTCTTTATTGATTTTAGAGAGAGGAAGAAAGAGGAAGAGAAGGATAGAAATATCTATGAGACAGAACATCGATTGGCTGCCTCCTGCACGCTCCCTACTGGGGATCAGCCACAACCTGGGCATGTGCCCTGACCAGAATGGAACCAGCAACCTCTTGCTGCATGGGTCAATGCTCAGCCACTGAGCCACACTAGCTGGGCTCTAGTCTTATTTTAAATCAGTGAGCGTAGAAGGAATTAGATTACAGCACGAGGAATTTGCTATTTACAAGGAGTTAAGCTAGACCCAACTAAGGCTTTGGTTTATGTCTGCTTTGCCCTGGCATTGCCAATACCTGTTAAGCTGTTCCTGAAGCAAATCCAATCTTTGCTCCACTTCCCCATAGGTGAGGTCACTGTCTGTTTCAGAGATCCCCCAGGCAGTTTGCTGAAGTGCTGAGGGACTCGACTCATCTGCCTGAGTCTGGGCATTTTCTTGTCCCCAGCTTCTTGTGTCAGAGACATCTGTGGGAAATAGCAAGATGAATGTCAACTTCCTTGGGTGCCAATTGGCATTGGTAACACAGAGATATCCACAATACAAGCAGGAAAGGATCTTAAAGTATAACCCAAAGACAGACCCAGAGGAACTCAGGGACCTATCCAGGGACCACAACCAGTTGCTATCTGTGTCCCACCCACCTTGACCCTGCTTGCAACCTCTCTCGTTCATTTCCACATGAATAAAAACATACAGCCATGCCAAGCTGGCGTGGCTTGGTGGTTGAGCATCGATCCATGCACCAAGAGGTCACCAGTTGGATTCCCAGTCAGGGCACATGCCCAGGTTGTGGGCCAGATCCCCAGTTCGGGGCATGCAGGAGGCAGTCAATCCATGTTCTCTCTCATTGATGTTTATAGCTCTCTCTCCCTCTCCCTTCCTCTCTCTAAATTCAATAAAGAAAAAAACAAACAAAAAGCATACAGCCAGTTTTGACTCTTATATACAACTTTGCCTTCTTTCTGTTTGTGCTAAGAGAAAATATGGATGGCCAATCCAAAACTGATGAGAGAGCAGTGATTTTGTGATTTTTTATTTGGGAAGAAATGGCACCATTTGTTGGTACTATTTCACACTTGAGTTTAAGATTTTAGGGCTCTTTCCTGCAGGATAATTTGCATACTTCATGATTCGGAGTGGGCCCAAGAAGGGAGCCATAGAGAAGTGTTGATGTTCAGGGGGGTTCCCTTAGGCCAACCCAATTCAAAGTCAAGCCAAGAAACCACAGGCCATTAAGATTAGAAGAGTCTTAAAGGTCCTCTAGTCCCATGACACTTTTAAGTTTTTCTGTCTCCTTGTAGCTCCTTCTGCACTGTCCCTTAATATAGTCACATTACTTCCAATAGTTTTCTGTGGCTTTTATTTAGAATATTTTTAAAATACGTTTTTATTGATTTTTAGAGAAAGAGGAAGAGAGAAGGCGAGAGCGATAGAAACATCCATGAGTGAGAAGCATTGATTGGCTGCCTCCTGCATGCCTCCCACTGGGGATAGAGCCTGAAACCCGGGCATATGAGCTGACCGGGAATTGAACCAGCAAACTCTTGGTGCATAGGTCTACGCTCAACCACTGAGCCACACCAGCCGGGCTATTTATGTTACTATACTTTAAAACGTATTGCTTATCTGTTCACATCCTCTTTTCAAAAGCTCTGTGTGTCTGTTATGTGCCACATAGTCTGCTGAATTCAGAGGAATTCAAGACAAAGAAGACATAGGTCCCATTCAGTCTAGCATGGTTTTTCATATAGAGATTTGTTTTCCGATCTTCTTTAAATGTACTGTTTCTCCTACCATCTATATTTGCAAGTTATCAATATCTTAGAGCAAATATAATATCTTTCTTTTCTCTCATCCTTGTCACATACTTTTGATGGCTTCTGCTCTGCTTTCTTATCCTCTACATTTACATACCTCGGAGACTTAAAATGATTAAAAAGTTGGAAAATAAAACCCATGAAAAAATATTAGTAGAATTGTGAGTTATTTTACAGATAAAGGAGTGACATTTCTTCCTCACTGGGAGAACTGGTAGGAGGAACAGACGATCTAAAACTGGTTTTCATTTTCACATTGAAACAGATTTGAATTAGAGGTACTGATTCTGGTTTGATAGGCTTTTGTTTGTTTGTTTGTTTTTGGACAGGTAACTATGATCAAACTCTGCAAAAGTTATGTCAAGTTAAGAACTATATATCCTTGGCTGTTTAAAATATAGACAGAAAGTAAGTGATTTGGTGAAAGTAGCTATAATTCTAGAAATAGGGAATAGGATGTACAGGACTTCTTGAAACCCCTTTCTTTTCTACAGTTTTTTCAAAGTACAGTCAGATAGCTCAAAGGCATACCCTTCCTCCAAGTAGCAGACTAAATTTCTATGTTCTTCTTTTCATTGTTTTTCTATCACTATCCTTTTATTACTGAAGACTCAGATATTTCTCTAATGAGGGGCCTACAATTTCTGCTTCATTTGGGTGAAGCTATAACAAAGAATTAGCTTACTTAAAGACAGCATTGGAAAATATCAGGTCAGGGTTGCTTGTTTTGTTGTAATGGGTAGCCTACCTCAGAGAGGTAGGCTCACTATGAATTCCAGAATGGTTCTTTATGATTAAGGCTTTCTTAGCCTATGGGATCTTGGTGGATTTTGTGTGTGTGTGTGTTTTTAAAGCAACAGTATTATAATTTACCAAACCCAACAACATGCAGATAAGCATAAAAATATGAAACGCCTGGAGTTTTAACTGGTATATCAGCAGATTTTCAGGGAAAAGTATGACTTACTATTCACAGGCATGTGACCTTTTAAAATGAAAAACAAAGATGAAATGTCCTAGTACACCTGGATTTCAAGTTTGGAGCAGCAATGACAAACAAACATTCAGAACACACATATTAGCAGCTTGGTGATGTCAATGTTTGTCCCTGTCTAGCTGCCGGCTAGCTGATTAATGTAGGAATTTTTAAAAGAGATAATAAGAGATAGGATGAAGTTACATGTAATGCTCAGAAGTTTTGTGCCAAGAAAGTGTACAGAATTTCTGCCTATGCTTAACAGCTCTCTCATTCTCAAATCATATATAATAAATTGATATTTGAAGAATAATGGTGGTCCTGGCAGGTTTGACTCAGTGGTTAGAGTGTCAGGCTGCGGACCAGAGAGTCCTGGGTTCAGTTCCCGCTAAGGGCACATACCTCGGTTGCAGTTTGTCCCCGGCTCTGGTTGGGGTCGTGTGGGTGGTAACCACTCGATGTGTCTCTCTCACATCAATGTTTCTCTCTCTCCTCCCCTCCTTTTCCCTCCCATTCTATCTGAAGATAAATGCAAAAAATAATAATAATAATAATAATGGTGAATCACTTGCAATAAATTATGTAGGGTTATATTTTTTTATTCAGTGCTCAAGGAACAACAACAAAAAACTGATTATGATCCCTTAGAAGAAATGAATAAAATGTAAACTTAGATAGAGGCTTTCTTAATTATAATTTAGTTTTTTATTAAAATCTGCATATGTGTGATTTGCTTGTTTTACAGTAATATTAAAAAAAAAAGAGTTCAAAGGGGAAATCCTGGTTAGGGTCTTAATCAAAATGAGCATCCTTGTAGACACTTTCTAAATATAGCTCAGAAAGAATCTGCTCTTGGTTGCCTTGGAAAATGTTGCTATAGTTGCAAGACACATTCCTGGAAATGAATGAACAGAAAGTAAACTTTCATTTTTCTCTGGGTACACAATTTTCCTAGAGTCAACTTGTGACCTCACTCTAAGTAGTATCAGAGTCCATTTCATTTAAAATTTTTTTTTAATTTTTAGTTTTGCCTAAAGTTGCTCTGCAGTTAGATTTATCATGACAAATGCCAGGACTGTGAGTAAGGGAAATTTCCTATTAACGATAAAACTAAAAATTGAAGTGATTTAGTAATTCAAACTACAGCTGTTACAGCTGCATCATACATGTTATCCAAATGTTCAAACATTACATATTATTTTACCTTAAATAATCATTAGGGAATGAAATTTGCAGTGGTTTTATAATTCTTTTTTTTTTTAAATCCTCACCCAAGGATATTTTTTCCCCCATTTATCTTCAGATAGAGTGGGAAGGAGGGAAGGAGAGAGAAAGAAACATTAATGTGAGAGGGATACATCGACTGGTTGCCTCCTGCAAGACCCCAACCAGAGCCGGGGACAAACTGCAACTGAGGTATGTGCCCTTGACCAGAATTGAACCTGCAACTCATTCACGTGCATGTTTAGCTATGCATTTTCAAAGTAATCATTCATTATTTGAATAGGGATTTCATTCAAAATTTTGAAAATTAGAAATATATAGATAATAAAATTGTTAGAATACTATTTTACTGTACATGTAGAATAACTAATTAAAAAATAATTGGAAGAATTGGCAAAGAAAAACGTAAGATGAAGGGCAGGAGGATTCACTGTTAGCAGAAGGCAATATAAAGTCGAATAAAATCCAAAAATTGTATCTTCAATAACTCGTCACTTGAGGCCCCAACTCAAGTGAAAAACAACAAAAAAGTCCTGTAAAAAAATATCAGGCCCACAGTATGCTGACTTCTGGAGATAGTAGAGGTGGGTCAGCAAGCTCTTCAGAATTTTAACCTCCATGATACAAACTCTTTCTCTTTTTAGCACTTCCCAGAATTCGTTTTCATAAATAACTAAAATGGGACATTTGGTAATCATATCTAATATTTCATTCTTCTCTTGTGATAAATGAGGTCCTATTTTCATTCACTTCATCAAGATTTTAGATTGTCCAGAGAACATTTGCTTAATTCTTAGCTTACTTCAATGCAGGGTCATGGCAAAAGCTGATTTGATAAAATAAGGAAAGTAACTGTGGAAAAATATAAAGCCTTAACATCCTAGATTCAATAAAACTTTTGTTTTCTAATATAGTCACTTCAAATAATGGTGACAATGATAGATAATATTTACTTACTTTGACTCATAATTTTACTTTTCTGCTATCTGAGAGTATACAATTTTTACCTCATTTCTGTTATATTCTTTTGAGTTTTTGTTATACCCTGTACATTTTTGTATATTCACGAATATAGTCAATGATTAAAGTGTTGGAAAAATAAAACCTGTGAGAAATTACTAAATCTAATAGGGGATTTTTCTTTTTCCAGAAAAGATAATTTATGCATGTTATCTTGTTAACATTGACAATTGGTGTGAGTTAGAAAATATTATTCCTATTTTAAAGATATGCACACTGAGTCTTAATGGGATTGTCAGTCACTTATCCTAAGTCATAAAGGGAGCAAGTGACAGAGTTATAATTGGAATCCAAGTAGCCTGAGTCATACCTATTCTGCCCCCACTTAATAGATAAATCTAACAAGATCTCTAGATCTAGCTCCTGTTATACTAAGACAATCGTTCTTCCAAGTGATAGTTCTCAAGTCTTCCTGAATTTTCCATCCATTAGTATCATATTTACATTCATTGTTATTCATCTCATGCATATTTTCTACAGCAAAACACATATATTTGAGTATTCCTTTTGGTGGAAATGTTAAATAAATGTATTGAAATGAGTTGGATCAAGAGCATACCTTATTTAGGGGCATTTTCCCATAATTCCCAGTAATGAGAATATTTTTTTGGCATTGGTTGTATTATCAAATTGGCATTTCATGCAATAATACAAAGGGGTTCTACATTATGTTAAATCTGACTGGCCATCAGAAAAAACAACCCTCTGATGCTTTCATTGCTTGGAAATAATTACCACTATTCCAGAACGGCCCAAACACATTGTAGATTATCTGAGATTTGAGCTCTTTGCAACTATTTCATGAAATTGCAAAAGATTAGATTAACATATGTCAGTACAGTTCTGTATTTGTGAAAAATTGTCATTTTATGATGAGCACCAAAGAGAGCCAACCTGATTCCTGAGAAACTTGATTACCTTTGAAAGAGTGACTTCTTTTATCTATGTGAATTCTTCCTGACCTGGGCACTACTTCCTTAAAATCAAGTCCAGTTGCTTTCCCTATTCCTGAAGGGGAATCTACTGTTCCTGAGAAAAGAGGCTTTTGTTCATCATCAACAGAGGAGATGAAAGATGAAGATCTGCTTTTTTTCTCTTCGATTTGTTTCTTGGCGCTCTGATAATTTGTTATGGTATCTCCAGAGTCTTCAGCATCATTTGTGCTGTTTTCTTTGCCAAAATCTATCAAGGAAAGTTATTTTAGAGAAGATAATTAAATGTGACATTCTATGCATATGATACCGCTTATACACAAACTACCTTTTCAATAGTGATGTTCTTTGAATTACTTAAACAGAATATTCTGTAAAACCACCAGGAAAATTATTCTTCCTCTTTTTTCCTGTTGAAAGTGCAGCTACTTAGGGAGATTTTCCCCTCAATTCAAGGAATAAAGGACTATTAGATTGTCCTAATAAAATACATGATTTATTTTAAAATGAAAAGATAATCCGTGATAGTAGTAATATTTATATTTCAGGAAAAAAAATAGCTATAGGATAACTTGCAGCTTTATACCTGCTCAACAGTCATTTGTAGTGTTCAAATCTGGTGCATTATTTCTTTAAGGAAATAAAAAAGGGAGTGGAAATTTGTCCCAGTTCTGAAATATCACCACTATGCAGCTTGTTGTTTGTTTTTAACTTTCACACCCTGGCATCTGTGGCCGCCCTTCACATGTTGCAAAGGTCAGAGCTGGAAGCTTCCCTGTGCTGAAGGCTGGAAAGCTGGCTTCCCACTGTGGTTCAGTGGAGTGGCCTTGACATTCCAGGTAGCTTGTTTGTGTAGCATATTGCAAAGAATATAAAGCTAAATACAGTCATTAAAGGAGGTTTACTTAATTATATTAAAGCCAGTAGTGCATATTGCCTGCTTTACACAGAAATGTCAGGATAATTTCAGCCCTTAAGGTTGTGTTAGAACATATTTCAGCAAGAAAAACTCAAAGAGACAAATCCCAGAAGTTGTTTCCATTAGTCTCCTGGGGAGACAGTATAATTCTCCATCTGGTTACTGCTAATAACTAACCAACATACTCCAGAAGGTCTGTCATTGTCTAGAGACGTGGTTGAGACAGTGTCCCCATCTACTCTGCCTGGTTGTGCTTCTTCGTGATTTACAGAAGGCCAAGCAAACTGATTTAAGGCCACTCCAGAGAAACGTCCAACTGTTTTATTTTGTTTTGAATTCCCATAAGGCATAGAAATTAAACAAAGGTATTTTTTTCATCATTTAAAAAATCATAATTTAAAGTATGAGAAGCCAGAAAACAATCCCATGTAAAAATGTTAAAAACCAACCTCCTGTAAAATTGTTGTTAAGGAGTTAATGTTAATTAAAGTTAAATGTAGCAAAAGCGATGGCTCAATTTATTTTCCTTAAGAGTTCACACTTGCTCAGTGATTTCATCTTTGCTGAGAAGACCATGGGCCCTTCCAATCTCAAGTGCTGTGGACATTCTTGATTACTTTGTCACTTGAGTTTCTCTCCTCGACCCCTTTCTTCTCCAGTGTCTCTGACACAGCCCTCCTCAAGCCTCTAAACGTCATTCTTATCATTTCTTCCTGTTTTATTTTTAACTTCTCCCTTCCTGAAAATTTGGTCAACATTTCTCACTTTACGAACATATCATTTCATTCCTCAAACAATAATAGTTTCCAATTTTATGCTGGTAAATCTTTTTTTTTTTAGAGAAAAGCTTCACTTTTCTAAATTATCTTAAAAAAAATATTTTTTAATCGATTTTAGAGATAGAGAGGAAGGGAGAGGGAGAGAGAGATAGAAACATCAATGAGAAAGAATATTGATTGGCCGCCTCCTGCATGCCCCTCACTGGGGATTGGGCCCACAACCGGGAATCAAACCCGTGACCTCCTGGTGCGTGGATCGATGCTCAACCAGTGAGCCACACTGGCCAAGCCTAATTTATCTTCATACCTGCTCGGTGAATTGCATCAGTTTTCTGCTGCTGAGTGAACCTTTGTGCAGTTTGGCCATCAGGGGGTTTGAATTAGCTTTTCTTTTAAACATGCTCATAGTATCTTTTCTAGCAGAATCAAATGTCAACTGATTTAACCATTAATTCATTTGGCTCTAATCTAAGTATAGAAATGCTAACATAAATATCTGTATTGAATGTAGGCTAAAAATTATTAAAGCACCGTGTCTCTTTGGCTTGAGAGGTCTTGGAAGTTCTCTGTAGATTTTAACATCTTTACACGTTACCAGTAAAATGTTCTGTCCCAACTACTTCATGAACCTCAGACTTTGTTTACCAACTTATGGTCTAATTTTGGATGCTTTGGGACAAATTTATCTTTTAACATATATTGTTAAACTGAATTATAATTTGCTGATTTCCACTCAGGACAACTATTCGCAAAATGTGGTGAATGAGGGATTATTATTTAGGTCTATAGTTAAATGGAGGAAATTACTTCGTGTACTTAGTATCTAAATCCTCCAGCAAAAATTCCATGTGAAAGCAAGATCATGAAAGAAGAAGAGAACGTTTGATATCTTTGAATTGTTCCACTATGCACAGAGAATTACTCCACTTTTATGTCCATGTTCATTGCCCCCTGACAGCCAGTTGCTTCCTGGAACCCAGGCCGTCTGGACGGTTTCCCTGATGCAGCCTGACTGCAACATTTTTCTCTTTCCTGCTAAATAAATCACACCTTCACATTCTATCATTTAAAGTGAAAGTGGAAATGACAATCTACTTGTGGATTAAAAATAGGAACAGTTCAGGCTTAGACTGGAGGTTGGTTGATGGAATACATGAAATTGGGCTGAAAAGTATTCTAATTAGCTTCCTGATACCTCTAGATTTTGATGGCTGTTTCATTTCTGCCTTTTCCTAGTGAAAGTGGATTATTTGATGGAGGTTAAATAGTATTTGGTACTATTTTTTTCTTAATGTTATTTTTATTCTATGTAGAAATATTATTGCTAGAAGTGAAATTGTATGATCATTTGTTACCATTACCTTACAAAGAAATATTTTTGCCTGTTCAGTTAAGTTTTGAATTTGATATCTGATTTAGATGACTGAAAATTATTTTATTTTTTTTAATCCTTTGTTTCTGCAGGCTGACAGTTCATCTCCCTCCTTTTTCTCATAAGACACAATTCTAAAGCATTTTGTGATTTGTTTTGTGCGTGTCTCTCTGGGTTTAGGATGAATTGAAGAGCACAGAATGAGGGTGTCCGATGGAGTGGTTGAGTCATCTATCTTAAGAATGATTATGCAAAATTCTTCCATTTCAAACAATCTCAGAACAAACACCTATGCTCCCTCCATCTTTCATGGAGTCTTTCAGATTAATTACCATTTTTATTTGTTAGACCCAACAATAGACTTAACTTTTGGTCCAAGAGAGACATTTAATGTGTTCTCTCAGCATCTGAATTTTAGATTTCCTACAGGTAACAATTTTGAAATAAGCTGAGCACTTTCCAGCCAAATACATTTAAAAAATTTATTTCATTGGAAAATTAAAATCTAAAATATATTGCTTCATTTGATTTCAAGTACTTTATTTCCTCTCTAGTTTCAAAGAATGTTGAAAGAAGACTAATGTCATTTTTGTATGCAAATACAAGATAAAAATTTTGACTATCTTAAAAATTAAAATAAAGATACATTTATATGTTGCTGAAATAGATAACAAAAGCTAATCACTATTTGTTATTAGAGAAGATATTCCAAAGAGATGCCAAAGTATAATACCAATATATTTGAAGGCTTAATTTAATAAAATTATAGTTAGACTATGCTTGTTCTCTAAAAATAAGTTTAACAATGTGTATATGTATGTGTGTGTGTGTGTGTGTGTGTGTGTATATATCCTTACTTCAATAACTTTCCTAGAAGTTATTTTATTTTGGAGAAACACTTTCAAAGCTTACTGACTTTTGGATGACCATGAGAAATCACTAAACCACTATTACAAAGAGATAGAGTTCATTGCTATCCTTTGAAATGCAAAGTGTGATGAGTTCAAGACACTTCCACTCCCATTTTTTTGGAACAACACAAGTTTTCAGTTGAATGATATAGAAGTGCCTGCCCATTGCAATGAACATTATATGGGTAGAGAAATAAGAACATCACAGCCTTTCCCCCCCACTCTTATGATGTACGTATACTATGTCTAAAAATGGGTTCCTGTTCTCAAGGGAAAATGTGGCACTATCTAAGTCCAGTGGAAAGAGGATTCTGAACATTTTTTTCACTTTTATTTTCACCCCCTTGGTAGGCACAGGCACATCATTTACAGTATATGAACTATTGCCCTGTGTTTTGGACCTGTTACATTGCTGTTCTCATTGTCCTATTCTCTGCCAAAAGATTATTGACTCCCTAAATCAATCATTAGTAACTATTTTGATACTGAATTTTCCATCCCTGGAAAGAGTTGAGGAGACTATTTAAAATATTTGGTCATAAAAGTGCTATTGGTAAAAAATATATACGTGTGTGTGTGCGTGTGAGTGTATTCGTATCTCATGTACCATTATACAAGGTGGAGCAAAGTAGGTTTACAGCTGTGAGTACACAAAATACAGTTTATGCTTATATTATTATTTATTACTTATTGTATTATTTTTTCTCTGAGCAACTAATAAACTTACCTTTGTCCCACTCTGTACATTCTACTGAATTAATATATTATTTATAAATAACATAAAATTTTCAGAAAAATATTTCTGCAACCTAATGGATCATATTGGCATTCTCTGAAGTATGCACAGTCTGATCTTACTTAGAAGTCTCCTTAGAGACTATTTTCACATGTTCCTACTGGATATATACCTCATTTACTTTTATTCAGCTCAACCATGTTATTAATGCTTGTGGCCACTCAACGGGTCATTGAAGATTTATATTTATTCTTTATTTTCTGTGAAAATAACATTTTACTTCTATCTCAAGAACTATAGCACCTTCTCGTACAATGACCCTAGTCAAATTAAGAAGGTTCTGGGTACCTCCATGCCAGAATTTTAGGAAGGAAAGAGAACTACTAGAAGACTACTTTAAAAAAAAAAAAAAAAGGTGTCCACCCTGGGAAGGTGGCTCTGTTAGTTGCAGTACTGTCCTGTACACCTAATGGTTGCAGGTTCGATTCCCATTCTCAGTTGGGGCACAAACTGGGGAGGGGGTGGCAAGTGATCAATCTCTCTCTCTTCTCTCTCTCTCTCACCTCCCCTCTTCTCTATCTCTAAAGTCAATAAACATATCCTCAGATGAGGATAAAGAAAAGAAAAAAATACAAGGTGTCCTCAAATTCCAAACTGAACTGACAGCTCTTTTCTGTCAGAAAATGAGTTTATTTTTCCAGAAGAAATGTAAAGGTCTGAAGACAAATCACTTTCATCAACAAAAGCATTTTAGGAGAGAAGTGATCCAAGATGTTAAGCTTCCATTTGTTCAAGCCAACTTTCCAGAGATTCTATTTATATCTATTCTTTTAAAAAATATATATTTTGAGTTTAAGTTCCTTAGCACCCTGAGGTAGGCAAGGTTGGAAGGGGGTGGGGAGAGATGAGGATTGAGCCTGAAAGAGTTCTAGTGCCTTGTTGAGTAGGTAGCCTGTGAGTGCAAAGCAAGATTCAACCTCTGTCTCCAATGCATGTGTTCTTAACTCTGGGTCTTGAGACCTCTGCTGATCAATTCATAGCCAGTGCTCTTGGATATCCGCCTTCAAGGTATTGTTTCTTGTGGGCAATAAACTAACTCTAAAATAATCAATGCTTTTCATGGGCAGCTTTCAATTAATGTAGCCCCCATATCATTTAGTATTGATTATCTTCTGAAAGTTCTCTGTTTTGTATACTGACTTATATGTATGTTTTTGTCCTAGATAGTGATTCTACATTAAGAAGTATAGAGTGGGTGGTCACCTTCAGAGCATTAGCTTGGAGTGACAAGGACTAAATTGTTTTCAGCAATTTTGTACACTTGTCTATGGTAGCATGGAGTCTTGAAGACTAGACTAGTCTCTCAGGCTCTAGATAATTGGATTAATATTGTTGGGAACATGGTATTGAGCAGATCATGTTTACTCATAGAAACAAAAGGGAATGTGAAAGAGCTGCAGGGAGGCAGGCAGGTCACTTACCATCTACACTTTATATAAAACGATATCACAGACTGAGCCTCTGGTGAGAGGGAAAATTTTCAGAAACAATAAAATATCTAGTTGCATAAGCACAATATAAATTGTGACGTTCTCAGGAGATAAAAACGTTAGCTAATTCAGCTTGAGAATGAGAAAATGAAACCATTTTAAAAGAGGTTTAATAAATCTTCATCTGTTTGGGGAACATTATCATATGGACGACATTGTCAAGCTCTTCTTTATTTCCTGCAAGATCACAGTAAGAGATGAACTTCAGAGTAAGGAATTTAGATTGAGTCTGTGGAAGAACAACTTGACAGTAAGGTTCTGATTTTAGAAAAAGTCACCAAGAGAATAATGAAGGACATTGCTGAAATAAATTCACCTATTTCTGAGTGCTTTATTGTTCCATAATCAACCAGAGGATTCAACAATTATCTCAATTCAACAAATATTTATCAATTATTCTTTGCTAAAGGAATCTACAGTTTGGTAGAGAAAAAGGACAAATACACCGATAACTACTGTACAGGGTGGATTTTGATAATATAACAAGATGTTAAGTGCCTCAGGAATTTATAAGAGAAAAGAAAACTATATATTTGAGGAAATCAAGAAAGAATTTATGTTGAATATGTCATTAGAGATTAACATTGACAAAAAAATGTAATTTTAGTGGATGAAAAAGTGTGATGAACTTCAGAGTAAGATTGTGATTGTGTGTGTGTGTGTGTGTGTGTGCGTGCGTGTGTGTTTGAGGAGAGGGAGGTAAAGTCCGATTAAGATAATAATATAAGCAAAGACACAGACACAGTTTACATGGATGAGAGGGTAGTTTAGTTCACTTGAAATACAGAGAAAGTTGAAACTAGTAGATGAGCTCCCCTAGTGCGAGAATTTGGAGAGAAGAGGGCCAATAAAAGAACTTGGATTAAAGGCTCTAGTTTTAAAGGCAAAAGGAGGAAGAGAATCAAAAGGAAGATGCCTACATTTTATTTTATTAATTCATTAATTCTTGCAACAAACATCTGTTGAACACTTGCAATGTGGCAAGCACTGAAAGGAGACTAAATATTTACACCTTCATGGGGCTTATGATTTAGAAGTAGACAATATCTATGAACTAACAATGCAAATACACATAGAAGTACAACTGGAATGCTGCAAAGGAGAGGAGCTGATTGTGGAAGACCAGGTTAAGCAGTGCTAGAACGGGTGATATCAGATAAGACTGAAGAGGTAGACATAGAACGCCTTATTAAGAATTTAGGGAATTGTTTAAATAATGTAGAGGGGTTTAAATAAGTGGGTGAAATAAACAAAACTGCATTTAGAAAATAATTCACCAGTTGTCCAGTGTGGAGAATAGATCAGAGAAAGGCAAGGTGAGTTGGGATGCTATCTCAGTATTCCAGGTGACAGATTATGGTATCTTGGCTCGGAGCTGTGGCTAAGAAGATGGAAAGAAGTGAACTAAAAAGGACCTAGTTTAATGACTAAATGGAGATGTATTGGAGGTAGCAATAATAAGACTTGTTGCCAGAGTTGATGGAGAGGTTGAGAGAAGGTTGGAACCTGGTTTGTGCAGCTGATTGAATGGTGGTGTCATGTAGAGACATGGCAACTGATGGAAAGACAGGTTTCCAGGGGGATATCCTGAGTTCAGTTTAGAAAATCTTGAATTTGAGCTGCCTTTGAGATTTCAAGTTGATGGTTTGGTAGGCAGCTGGATATATGAGGTTGAAGCACAGGTAGTCCGGGATTAAGAAGTAAATATGCACATTTCCTACGTGAGAATATAATGAAACTGTAGGCGTAAGCAGGACACCCAGGGAAAGACTAGCATGTTTGTTAGGTCAGCATGAGGCAAGAGTGGAGACATTTTCAGGAAAGCCTTCTCCCATCTGCCCAGGCACAATTAGCTGTACCCTCATTTGGTCCTCACTGAGGTGTGCTTAATCTGGTTACAGCAACTACTATTTATTTTTGAAATAGAGGGTGTGCCATCTCTTCGTAGGGAGGGCAAGGGCTGTTTCACACTATTTGTTTCTCAGAAATGGAGTAGTTCTTTAACAATGTGAAATGAGCCAGGCTGGTGTGGCTCAGTGGTTAAGCATTGACCCATGCACCAGAGGTCGCCGGTTCGATTTCGAGTCAGGGCACATGCCTGGGTTGTGGGCCCAGTACCCAGTGGGGGGCATGCTGGAGGTGGCCAATCGATGTTCCTCTCATTGATATTTCTACCTCTCTCTCCCTCTGCCTTCCTCTCCCTCTAAAAATCAATAAAGAAAAAATATTTTTAATAAACTTTCTAAAAAAGAATAATGAAGTAAAAATAAAAATGTGAAATATTGCCTGGCCAGTGTGGCTCAGAGGATTGAGTGTCATCTCATGGACTGAGAGGTTCTGATTCGATTCCCAGTCAGGGCACATGCCTGGGTTGTGGGCCCAACCCCCAGTGGGGGGTGTGCAGAAGGCAGCTGATTGATGTATCTCTCGCACATTGATGTTTCTATCTCTCTCTCCCTCAATCTCTAAAAAATAAAAATCAATTAAAAATATTTTAAAAGTGTGAAATGTTAAAAAAAACAAACAAACATATTTAGCCCTGGCCAGTTTGGCTCAGTGTTTAGAGCATTGGCCCCCGGACCAGAGAAGCCCAGGTTCAGTTCCCACTGAAGGTATGTACCTTGGTTGCAGTTTGTCCCTGGCACTGGTTGGGGTCGCTTGGGTGGCAACCAGTCGATGTGTCTCTCTCACATCAATATTTCTCTCTCTCCCTTCCTTCCTCTCTCACTCCTAGTCTCTCCGTAGATAAATGCAAAACTATCCTCCGGTGAGAACAAAAAAAATTTTTTTTTAAATGTGAAATGTTAAACATAATGTTTCTGGTATATATGAGTAAAACATAAAGAATAGTTAAAAGGACAGAAAATCCTAGAGAAGACAAGGAGTGGCAAGTGCCTCAGAGAATACCACCTCATGCGTGTCATGCATGCTTGACAATGAGCACTCGCCTGCAAGGACAGTTATCCTCCACAACACACTGTTCAGAACTCTGAGGCACAGTTATTCAACTGTTTTAATTGGCCTCCTTTCATTTTAAACCAACCTACTCTGTGATGTCCTTGTAGATAAAGATGGCTTTGTCGAATGACATCATGAAATTTGTCCATAAGAAACCACATCATTAACTACAGAAAAAAAGCAAAGGATTTACCTTCCTAAAATCTGAATAATGTTTCCCCTTGAAATCAAAAGTATAATGAGCAATTAAGTAAGAATAGCTAATAACCACAGGCTCTAGTTTTAAACTTTATAAACAGAATGAATTACCTGTCTCTCCTTCACTATCAAATGACAATTTCCTTCTTCGTAGTTTACAGTTGTCTCCTTCAGAGTCATTCATAGACTGTGATCGTAGTAAGAGATCAGCCTTTGTGAATAGAACATGAAGATAAAATGGAAGATTATTCAATTTGAACATAATGTATTATCAGTAAACTCTTTATTATTCCATATGATTTCAACCACTGTGAGACTTAAATATTAGATTGTAGGCAAACAGCTACGATAATTTGCTTAATGATTGTCTATAAATTATAAAATAGATTGATAGAATAATTCTAATCATTTCACCATCAGATGGGAAGTCACAGTTTTAGAAGTAATTTATCAGAAATGTTTGGGGATGATGTTGACAACATTTAGAGACAACATGTTCCTTCATGTGGAATGTACTTTATGTAACGTGGTAAAGGTAAAGTAAAAAAATAATAATTTTTTGCCCTGGCCGGTTTGGCTCAGCGGTTAGAGTGTCGGCCTGCGGTCCTGAGAGACCCGGGTTCGGTTCCCGCTAAGGGCATGTACCTCGGTTGCAGTTTGTCCCCGGCCCTGGTCGGTTGTGCGGGTGGCAGCCACTCGATGTGTTCCTTTCACATCGATGTTTCTCTCTCTCTCTCTCTCTCTGTTCCTCTCTCTCCCTCCCACTCTACCTGAACAAAAAATGGAAAAATGTCCTCCGGAGAGGATAAAAGAAAATAATAATAATAATAATAATAATAATAATTTTTTAAAACTTTGCAGAATGTGTATTATTTTAGCAGGAAAAAGTAAACTACTTATAATGAGCTATGATGCTTAAATTACATGGTAACTATTGGAAGGTGGTACATTTACACAATGGAACACTAATTGGAAGTAAGAAAGAAATCTTACCCTCTGCAACAGCATGGATGGACTTGAAGAGTATTGTGCTAAGTGAAATAAGGTAGTCAGAGAAAGACATGTACCATATGATTTCACTTATATGTGGAATTTAATGAACAAAATAAACTAAAAAACAAAATAGAAACAGACTCATAGATAGAACAGACTGATAGCTCTCAGGGGGGCTGGGTGAAAAAGGTGAACGGATTAAGCAACAAAACAAAAACCCAAACTCATAGACACACAAAATAGTATAGTGATTACCAGAAGGGAAGGGGTTGGGGAGGTAAAGGGGGGATAAATAGTGATGGAAGGATACTTGATTTGGGGTGGTGAACACACATTATAATATACAAATGATGTAGAATTGTACATCTGAAACCTACACAATTTTATTAACCAAGGTCACCACAACAAATTCAATTAAAAACACACACACATGAAAAATAAAATAAATTTCACAACAATAAATATAAGGTTGAATTAACAAACCCTATGCTTTGAACCCGTTATTTTCTTCCCCATTTCCTCATCCCCCACCCTTCTGGTTCACTCTGTAAAATATCAGTCTTGTAAATAAAAATGGAAGCTCCCAAATAAAACAAATAAAAACTCTAGTTTAATTTATTTAGTTGCTTTCTAAACTTTTTATGTAAAGAAGTTATCTGTGGTAGATGTTTGTTGTTCTCAAGGCAAAATCAGAATAAGTTTAGTAACATTAAACTGAGATTTGATATAGTACTGAAGTAAAACCATTATAAAAAACACATGCTACTGATCATTTAAACCTCTTATCACCTAAATATTTTTCAACTTTTCAGTATTTTGAAAAGAACTAGCTGAGCTGAGCTGATGCTTCACATACTTTAGTGACCTTAAAAGTCAAACTAAAAAGTTTTTGCACAGTGCCTGGGTAGTGTGGCTCAGTATATGAAAAGATGCTTGATGTCATTAATTGTCAGAGAAATGCAAATTAAAATCACAAAATATCACTTTACATTTTCAGAATGGCTCTCATCAATAAATCAACAAACAGCCAATGTTAATGAGGATGTGAAGAAAATGGAACCCTCCTGCACTGCTGGTGGGATTGCAAATTGGTGTAGCCACTATAGAAAGCAGAGGTTCCTCAAAAGACTAAAAATAGAAGTACCTATGATCCAGCAATTACACTTTTGGATATATGTTAGAATAAATCCCAAACACTAATTCGAAAATATATATGCACCCCTATGTTCACTGCAGCATCATTGACAATGGCCAAGATATGGAAGCAACCCAAGAGCTCATCAATGGACAAATGGATAAAGTGGTGGTGCATATATACAATGGAATACTACCTGGCCGTAAAAAGAATGACATCTTACTATTTGTGACAGCATGGATAGACTTAGAGGGTATTATGCTAAGTGAAATTAATCAGTATATGAAAGACAAATACCACATGCTTTCACTTATATGCGGAATCTAAAGAACAAAATTTAAAAAAAAAAAAACAGAAACAGACTCATAGATACAAAGAACAAACTGAGGGTTGCTAGAAGGGAGGAGAATTGGGTACTCCAGTGAAAAGGTGAAGGGACTAAGAAGTATAAAATAGTCACAGGGATATACAGTACAGCACAGGGGACATGGTCAATTATACTGTAATAATTATGTATGGTGCCAAATTGGTACTAGAATTATCGGGGATCACTTTGTAAACTGTGTTATTGTCTAATTATTGTGCTGTATCTCTGAAACTAATATAAAATAATACTGAATGTCAACTGTAATTAAAAATGAAAATTTAAGTTTATCTGCATAGCTAAGTTTCTCACAGTCCCTGGGAAAAACTGCAATTCCAGGAAGAATTAAATCTACTACCTTCTACCTAACTATTGACTTGAGGCTCTTTATTTCCAGAGAGTGTACCATTAGCATTAAAATACATTGGCAAGTTTCAAAAGCCCAACATTTGATTTCTGACCAAAAATGTATTTGGAATTGAAGTTGGGTTTATAAGATTTGGGGTGGAAAAAGATAGAAGAACAACCTAGTAATAAATTGTGGGCTGCAACATAAGTTATATATTCTTAAAATAGTGGTAGATCATATTTTCACAGTGGAGGAGAGAGAGCTATAAGGGCTACATCCTTAAAACTTATCCTTGGTTAAATTATATGTAGAATCACTTCAAATATTTTTATTAGACGGCATGATATGTATTCTCAGCACTAATTTTGATTCAGGTAGAAGCCTGATTAATTTTTATTTCTGTGATTTGGAAATTGTGTTAAATATGTATCTAAACTTGAGTAAGTTTAATTTTTTCATTATTACTAAAAAGACACTGCTAACCAATACCTGGTGTATATAATAGCTGAGAGAATATTTTATAACCTCTGTATAAAATAAACGTGTGTAGGGGATTTTCAATACTCCAGAATCACCCATTTCTTACAAGTAGTTGGCACACCCAATATAAACCAAGACTATTTTAAATCAAATACATCACCTAAGGGTTCCTAAAAGGTCAAATTTAATTAGTCTACTTAAAGTTATTTAATATATTTGCAAGTAATGACTGAATTCATTCCCTATAGTCTAGAAATTCCAATATTAAGTTAGCTTTCTCTTGCAAATATTCAGAATTGGTAAAGTTTTGTTACAATATTTTTCTTGACCCTTCAGCGGTATTTGGGCAATCCAAGAATAAAACAAAATGTCAAAAGTACAAGAAATACACAAACAGTTCATGTATACCTTTGCACTCTCATGCCTTAGGTTGAATGTCAACTCTAGGTTTGTGAGAAAGTGATCAGAAAATTCGGGATACATATCCAAAACCTCTAGCAAGTCTTCTCTCTGGATCTTATGCAAATCACAGTATGTGAGGGCTCTTACATCTGCATTAGACTTTCCAGGTTTGGCATAGAGATGAACCATTTCTCCAAATATATCATTTTTTCCTTAAAGATAGAAAAGAGAAAAGAAAAGGAATTAAGGGAATCTGAATTTAATGTTTTTTTTTTTTGTTTTTTTTTTCTAAATGTAGAAGGGAACCACTGACTAATCTCTGAACTAAAAATTTCAAATGTAAAATCCATGGCCAACACACTCTTGGGTAGCAAAAGACCTCATACTAACTATCTCAGTCATGTTTGTTTGCTGAGAGGAATTTGCCTTTTAGTGCACTGGTCCTAGTATACACCCTATTATTTTCTTGTTTTGATTCTTTGGCAAAACAACTAAAATGCAGCAAATATGGCCTTAGTCCGCTACGCCCCATGTAAGGTATTGTCTGATTTTGTCAATCCGGAAATATGAGAAAGGCTGTGAGAGTCAGACCATGAACTTTCTATCTCAGGGTGGTCTCTGCAAGAGATGCTAAGCATGGGGTCATGCTGGACCACTTTCAACACTTGGAGGACTAGGGGTACAATTCAAACACACCCTGTTTCCTTTGGTAACCACTTTTGGATTTGCCTTTAATGAATTTGTCCACTTGTTGAATAAATCTAGCTATATTTTCTCAATGTATATAGTCATGGTTTTTTTTACCACATGGCCTTTACTCTAAAAGTGTGTCCTTGCCTCCTTGCCAAAACTGGAGTCATTTCAGCGTCTGGCTTCTGCTGGGTCTTCCCTGTCCTCTCTGCCTGGCCACATGCCACTTGCTTTTCCAGGCCTTGTTGAAGGCATGGATGACAATGATGGCGGCAGTAGCAAGGGCTCATTGAGGACTAAGTAGGTGCCAGGCACTGTGTCAGATGCTTAGATGCATTATTTCATTTAATACCTCAATAATCTCATAAATAAATGACTAACTATTATCCAAATGTTATGCATATGGAAAGAGGATTGAAGAATTAAACTGATTAGGTTAAGGTGACCTACTTCATTGGCGGAGGGAGGGAGAGAGTAACCATGATTAAATCCCATACATTCTGATTCTAGTCAAAATCTTTATATACCTCTTATGTTTAATTTCTCCCCAATATTTTCCCTGAATATCATGGCCACTTTGGTTTTTCTGTCTCTGAATGTCAAGAGACTTAAAAATTGTACTTGTGAAGTATGTACTAAATAACTATTGATAGATTATTGATTATATCACTTTTAAAAAATCCTCAATGGCAGTACTTTCCTACATATATCCTGAAGCTTCTTTTCATATTTAGAAAAAAAACTCCCTGGATCTGTTATTTTTATTTGTGTTGTGTTAAATTCATATATACCCGACCATGGAAACTGTCAAAAACTTTGAAACAATAAAGTTCCAACTAGTCAAAAAAAAAAAAAAAATACTGTAATGTTCTTATCTAAAATGTGCATTTAAGGGGGCAGAAATCAGATATCATATCTTTATAATGAAAGTTGATATTAGAGCAAACACATTAACTTTAATTTAAATAAATGCTTAGCTTTTTAAAAATAGAATTAATAATCATAATTTGTGAGGGTTTCAGGTGTAGATTTGGAGACAGAAAAAGAGAATCTCTTCAAATTCTTTATAGTTTTGATACCTTAGTAGAGGTACTGGCGAAGAAAATCCCAGAACTAAATTCAGCATGGGCTTTGCATTTAATTAGTTACGGGACTGTAAATGAGCAAAGAGTAAGCCAGTCAGCATGTATACCTTAACTAAGTTCACCCTGATGAAATTTACTTTTGAAGAGACAGATTGGACAGATGACTCTCTTTTGCATCCAAACCAGTTTATTACTAATTATAATCTTCTCACTGCAAGTTCCTAGCTCTATATTACCTAGGTAATGACTCATATCGTTCCGTCTGATGGCACACAGCAGGTAAAAGTACATGGCAAATGGGTGAAATTTGTCAAAATATAAACCCAGCTCAAGACAGGGCATTGAAACACTCTAGCCGGTATGTTTACAATATGTACATTTTATTTAAGGTGTTAAGGGATCAAACACGAATCCCAAATCCTCTAATATGAAAAGGAAAATACTGACTACTTTCATATATTGGGCCTCAGATGCTTCAGTAGCTGCCAAGGACAGAAAAGTATTGTAGAACCATTTACACATCAGAGAAAATGCAAGAGTCAGGAAAACGCATTTTTTTTCTGAGAGATTTATTTGATTTGAATTGAATTGAAATAAAGCTTTAAAATTACCCATCAGTCTTAAACTGTACTCATAAATAAATAGATCAGTCCTTTTTCCCCATCATTTTAAACTATGCCTTGTACCAGCTTGTAACTGAATTTGTCATCATCCAGGCCTAAAACACTCACCCAGAATAGCTACTACAATGTCATCTTTGAGGATTTCAATGGAGCCTCTGGATAAGAAATAAAGTGCAGTGAGGACATCCCCACAGTGAACCAGAGTGTCTCCTGGAGGTGCATGGGTGGTCTTGAACTTCATTGCCAAAGCTCGAAGGCAACCTTTACTTGCCCCCCGAAAGGCTTTGCAGTTTTGTAGCAAAGTCTGGTTGAGATGTAGACAAATATCAGCTTGTAAACATTCTGGGAAACCCTTGAGGACCTGAAGAGAAAAAGTAAAGAGTTTCATACTCCAGCGCACAGGGTACCCTCACTTGAAATAAAGTCTATTTCTTGTTCACAGAACCGCAGGTGTGGTCATCGGCACACAGGACTTCTTACAATACCTCTACCTTGCCTACCTTAATGAACAATTGCTTTTCTAAACATGTTAAAAATTTAACTCAAATACTTGATCTCCAAATTAACTGCAGGCATTCAGATTCAACACAAATGCTGTCTCATTAAAATGTAATGCCTACAATGTTTCACACTGCTACTCATTCTTGCATTCTGTTATTTAACATCATACTGTGCGTAGATATAGTACAATGTGACAATTAATAAGACATAATTAATAAAAGGCAGTACAATTAAAAAGACAACTTTTTGAAGGAATCTCACGTCAATTTGGATTGCTATCTCTGGTATATGAGTCTTAGTTATAATTGGTAAAAATAATCATCCTGAATAGCCATTGTATTTATAAAGGTCATATACCAGAGGGTGCTCTTAGTTAACAGCACTCAGCATTTTTTTTTTGTTTCATGTGCACATTATTAGTACTAAATATTGCGATAAACACTGAAAATAGAGAAAGAGAAGGAGAACAGCAAACATACTTTGAAAATGTGCTTTAGTTTTTAGAACTGGAAATTGTGCCAGAATTTACAATGCATACATAAAGCTTCTAACAGTGCTACTGTTTTGACAGCCTATTCAGTGATTAATTTAAAACTTGTAGAAAAGATTCAATAATAGCTTGTAACAAGTGCTACTCAATTTAAACTGAATATAATTTCATGTTATTCTATAGAATTAATTCCCAGTATTCAGTGGAAAAAGACACTCAACTCTTGCTTCTCTGTATGTGTCTAGCTATTGGGGGTGTCATATATAGATTTTAATTCTCATGTTGACGTTCAGTAAAAATACATTCATTTAAATATGTTTTGTGGTAAGAGGGAAGAGGTATTATACAGTGACCAATAATGCAATTTTAGGATTTCCTACCTTTTTGGTTTTACCTTGCTATTGTTGTCCAATATAGTGATTATTTTTAAAATTATTTATTTATATAGATAGCTCAAATATATGTGCCCCAAGGAGAAACTTCAAATTAGATTATAGCTGAGTTAACTTACAATTACTGTTACTTTAAATATTAAAGCAGCCACAGGGATGCTGGTTCGGTAGGGCCACTGTGGGATGCAGCTGGTCAGACTGATGGTGATTAGGGTGCAAAAGGATCAATGAGAGATCTGAAACACAACCACCACTGTTTCTGATCTGGTCTTTTTCATTGGAGAGTCAACCACAGAAATGGGTTAAGGGTGTTTTAGAAGAGAACCCACAGAATATGAGTTCTGGTCATGGATTTGCCACAGGTTGAAGCTTGTGCAAGTCACTTCATCCATGCGTGTTTCTTTGCCAGAGAATGAAAGTCTTTACAATACTGAAATTTGTCATAAGTTATCAATAGCCTGCCAATTGTCAGACACTGCTCACCCAGCTCTGCACGGCTGGAGGAACTCAGACTTTGTATGCTGAAGTTTCTGTATTATGTGGCTCAGACCCAAAAGAAATGAGCCTTCCTCTATCTGAGCTCCTGAGGACTCATCTGAAACCACCTCCCTTAACTGTAGCTTTCAGACTTTGCATGACTGGACTCCTGACATATTTTCTACTTGGACTGAAGACCTGTTCAAGATGTAACCTGCCTAGTCTTTGCCCATTTCTACCTTTGGGGGATTGGGGCTCTTTTCCCAGTGTTTTCTGGAAACCTACTACCCAGCTACTCTCATGAAACCAACCCTCTAGGTCGCTCATCCCCTCTACCTGTTGATACTATTACACTGGATTCCTTGGCAAGTGATGTTAGACTGGAGTTAAACTAGGTTTGGACCCTGATTTCCAAAATGGGCCACCTTATTTGGAAGTGCTGTAGTAGGAAAAAACCTAGCTCACTGGCCTCTCTGCATATGATTTACTTTCCTTCCCTGAAGCCCATGGCTGCGGTCTCAGCATAACTCTCAGATGTCACTAGATGGTTAAAAATGTAAAGAGAAGTACATCAAGTAACAAATTAGACATGCCTATTTTTCCCTTAAAATTTGGCTATAATAAAGTACAAAGAGACATTTTATATTTCACATAAATAGGGGAGATCTTGCTACCATTATAATAGTTGGAATGAGAATGCTGAGCTTATTGCTGTTATTTCTGGCATTTTCTTGAAATTCCTCAGTGATGCTTTCTGAGTTGGAAGATACAGATGAGACAGAGGTAGGGGAAATTTATTTCTCTGCGTGTTTTATGAGTTATGGAATCAAATAGGCATGAGAGGAAGTCCTAGTTTCATCACTTACTATTTGTGACTTTGGTCAAATCAATTTTCTTTTCTTGTGATTCAGTTTTTTTCTACTGTAAAATTAGTAACATCTACTCGACAGGGTTATGGTCACAATTAAATGCAATAATGTATGTGAAGCATCCCATGCATTGTAAATGTTGAATAGACGTTTCGCTTCTGACCCTTCCTTCTGCCTTTCCTTCCTACCTTCATTCCTTTCTTTTTGTCATAAATATTTATTGTTATTGAAGAACTGATATGTTCTCTTTAGCTCAAAATTGAGAGATATGACACCCATTGTGCTATTCTCTTTGGTCTCTGGTGAATAAGAAATGCCCCACTAAGTTTTGTGCTCCATCCCCTCAACAGAGTTTAGGAATTCCTTTCCTCTAGTCTCTTTAACTTTTATTCCCTGTTTCTGATTGTGGTAAATATTTTGGCTAACTTGAACTTAAGTGTTCACTGTGAGTCATCTTACATCCTTTTTAGAAGTAGGCAGTTACTAAAATCAATTCACAAATATGTTCTTGGAATTTTGACATTCTTAGAATCACTCACAAATACTTAAAGGGAACTTGGGAAAATTTTTAAACATCATTCTCTTCTCAAGTGTTCGTGTTAAATGTTGCTGTCTCCCAACTGTCATTCCATTAGAAGTGATACCCATTGGAAAGAAGGACCTCAAGTCGGAGATACCATTGAAGTCCATGGAGAAACCCTTGCACAGGGGGAAGATTCATAGATCTTGGCATGACAGACTTGTCTAGATTAAGTAGTTTCACCTGTGCTATTAGCCCTTACCTGATTTTCTTAAGCCATTTACATAAATCACTCAAGTAAAACTCAATAGAGGTTAGTATTCTGCAATTAAATCTCTTACTAACCCAGAACTTTGGATGTCCCAAATAAGTTAGCAGCTTTGGAATCTGGGTTATGCCTAAGTTAAGGTACTTTAAGAAGGAGAGTTAAGCCCTGGCCGGTTTGGCTCAGCAGTTAGAGCGTCGGCCTGCGGTCCGGAGAGACCCGGGTTCGGTTCCCGCTAAGGGCATGTACCTCGGTTGCAGTTTGTCCCCGGCCCTGGTCGGTTGTGCGGGTGGCAGCCACTCGATGTGTCCCTTTCACATCGATATTTCTCTCTCTCTCTCTGTTCCTCTCTCTCCCTCCCACTCTCCCTGAACAAAAAATGGAAAAATGTCCTCGGGTGAGGATAAAAAAAAAAAAAAAAAAAAAAAAAAAAAAAAGAAGGAGAGTTAAAAGAGAGGGAGCTGTAGGGAATAGAACATTGAAACAAAGAGTGGGAAGAAAAGGGAAGGGTTAAGTAGATATTTATCTAAGGTACTCTGTTCCATTGGTCCCAACTGTGTGGCCTTTCTTCCTTCCTACACATTGTACTTTTTTTGGTGAGGTTTAGTTCCTCTGTCAAATTACCTGACTTGGAACTTTGTCAAATAGCACTCAAATATTGGCCTGTTACCACATCAAGCAGATCTGACTGCAAAGAGTAGCTATGTCAAGTACAAAGCAGGACACACACAAGCTACAATAGGGCACAAGTGACTGTTATAATCATCTCCACTGCTGTCTATACAACCTTCTTCTCTGTCATGTTCTGAAACTCTGAGGGTACAAAACACCTTTTACTGTGCATCTACAGCCATTGTTTCATTGACTGAGTCTGAGTCCAAAGACCATGGAGCTTCACCCAGAATCAGTTTCATGGCCTACACTTGGAAAAGTAGTCCTCATTCTTTTAGCAAATAGTTATTATCTATTACGTATCAGACACTATGCTAGGCATGGGAAAACAGCAATGAATAAAACATGCTCTGAAATTATACCTGCCTTCATGTTTTTCTCTAAATGCCTAAATGAAAATAAAAAAATAAATTGTAGCTTTAACCAGAAGTTCCCACACTTGGATTTTCATGCCAAATTTGGATATTTGCAATGCCTCTTTATAATACTAATGGTTGTTTAAATGTATCCTCGAGGTAATAGTTAATTTAAGGTGAGTGAAAAGCTCCACTTTCACTTTCCTAATATTGACTATTATGTGGGCAGATTTTTAAAACTCCCTGAAGTTTCAGATATTTTTTTCAAGGCTGATAAAAATCCCATGTCTTTATTATGATATAAGTCACTTGAATATTTTATAAATGCAAGATTAATTTCTCTCTACTTGAATTTATGTAGATAAAACGCTTTAAGACTCTCAAATTATGTAAGATGAATAAGACATTTGTTCATTTAAGTGAGTATGAAATGCTTTCTGTGATGTTAAATCAACTCCATAGCTTAGGACCCAAAGATTAAGATCATTCAATGAAGAATTATTCAACAACTACAAAACAAGATAATATTATTAAATCAAAGTAAAACGCTTTGCAGAAATCATAGAGAGAAAAAACAGAAATAAATAACTATTCTATAGTAAGCATGTAGCAAATACCATCAAACATTAATTCAGAAGTATTTAACTTTATGCTAAACTTCCCTCAAATGTACGTATACTCACATGCCTCTAACAGAATAAATATTATAATAGTGTTAATATTTGCAATCATGTAGTACACAAATTCAAATTTTCTCTAAACTAAACAATGAATATAAAATTTAGAAGTGAATGGATGACGATTTAATGTGAGCCCTGCAACTTCTGATTTGATATCTGTGTGTTCATCAAGATGACATTGTCTTATTAACTTTTTGATGTGTAAATCCTTACAATTAAATATAGATTTATACTAATAAACAATTATACCACCTTTTTTATGTAACGGGGCTTAATGGAAATAGGAGTTTGGCTCAGGTCTATGTGATTTACAGTCTTAAACCCATGATTCTCTTCTCCCAACAGCAGATTAAGGTTTCCTCTTGTTTCTATGAGATTAGTCTCCGTGTTCCCAGCTCCACCTCCGTGTGATTAAAGAAAGTCAGGGTTGTGGGAGAGAAGCTTATTTCCTTATTCAAATTTTACCTGGTAGTTTATAGATAAGAATTTCCAAATACAGTTAAATATTTACAATAGAGTGTAGGGCAAAAGTAGGTTTATAGTTGTGAGTACATGAAACACAGAATTTATTTTTGTATTATTGTTTATTCATTATGGTATTATTTCTATATGAACAACTGTAAACTTACTTTGTCCAACCCTGTATATTGACAATAAACTTTATTATTCCTGCCTCAAAATTTAAAACACAAGATCCAATGTGTGCTGTTTCTTTGCCTGGATTGCAAAATGCTCTCCATGGTGCTTACACTTTCTAGTATCTGTTGGAAGAGAGTCAACTGTTGGGTTTTCACCAAGAATCTCTCTAGACTCCTTCCATTTGCCACACTCAGACTATCTTTCTCAATGTGCCTTACAGTCTGCCTTTAGGAATGTGCCCCTGCACAGCTACACTATGTAAAACAAATCAAAACCATTTGTTACAACATAGATCAACTTTCCAACACTATCTTGATAGGGGGTATCTATTAGGTGTCTGGAATACATTTATGATTTTTTTTTTGAAAACAAGCACAACAGTTTAAAACACTTAGAAAATACAATTAAATAGAAACATACACCGTGTTCATAGATAGGAAGAATTCACTTCATTTAAATGTCCATACTACCCAAAGCAATCTATAGATGCAACACAATTCCTATCAAAATACCAATGGTATATTTCACAAATCTAGAACAAATATTCCCAAAATTTATGTGGAACCACAAAAGACCCCAAATAGCTACAGCGATCTTGAGAAAGAAGAACAAAGTTGGAGGAATCACAGTACTTGATATAAAATCACTAGGACCACATGGTGTTACAGATGCTTTCTAACAATTAAAAAGCAAATAATGGTAGATAGATATTATTATAAAATAGATGCAATCTTTTAAATAATTTACTTGTCAATATAAACTAAGTATCAAAAAAAAAAAAAAATCTATGACCAAGTAAGATTTATTTCAGAAAAGCAATGATATCTAAAAGTATTATTTTCATTGAAACCAGCTATTACCATTCAAAGTTATTTTGGAGAATCTGGTGAACTAAAAAAGTCAATAATTTTAAAAAATGAGAGAGTGAATTTATCTCCTTTTGCTGCTGATATGACTATATACCTAGAGCATTCAAGTGTAAATTCTCAAGGGAAAACCTCCCCAAACCAAACCAAACTAAACCAAAAAAAGAAAAAAAAAAATTTCTATCTGTATGAGGCAAAGAATTTGTTAAGGTGGCCATAAATAAGATAGTTTTGCTCTGTATTATCTATATGCAGGTAAAAATGCAAATGTGTAATATTTTTCATTTGTTAGACTAAGCTATATAAAATGTAAGAATAATTTTAATAACAAAGGTAAGTATTTCCAAAAAGAAAACTATTAAGTCTTAGTGAAAATTTTATATTTTCAGATGTTACCCAGTGGTTCTCAATCCTGGCTACATAGTAGAATAGGTATGTAAAAATACTATGCTCAGACTTCACTACAGGCACTTCTGATTTGTTGTAGGGTAGATCTGGAGCACTCAAACCTGTCTGACACAGTTCAGATGGTTTTACTGTGCAGCAAGAATGAGAACTTAATATTGAATTTCTAAAATTGTGTAAAAATTAACATAAAATTTATCAGAAGGAAAGGGTTTGCAGCAGTCTAACAATCCATACTCCATCTTTCCCAAGGAATACCTAGAACAGAAAGTGACCAGCTAATGACAAACAAAAAGTGACCTGCTGCTGGCAAACACACTAAGGGCATGGGGTAGCTCCTATCTATGGAGTGTTTTTAGTAGAATGCATCTAGTCTAAATTGCTAATAGTAAACAAAGCTTTCATCAATAGATTTATAGCACATGGCTTTCTGGAAAATATCATTAAAGCTATGTAACTTCAGGACTGTAAGATGTGGGTGTTTAATGACCAAGAGTTTCATTTTGCTTAAGTATTATGACATTACCTACATGCTCTGTTTAGGAATCTCTTATAGTAAATTTGAGCCAGCACATGTACTAATATGGCTGTAAAGGAAGGATCTCCTTGCTTTGCTTATGCCTTATGATTACATATATTTTTGAAATTATTAGCAAATCTTGATACTGGTTATAATTTCTGATTTTTGTGAGCCAGATTTGACAGTTGATCTTTGGATTATCTCAAAAGCCCAACATGAAGTGTATTGTAATTGAATAAAATAGTCACATATTTTATATGAAAGAATAAATACTTTCAAGTAGTCAAGAAAAACAAGGTTAGTAAAGGTTGACCTACCTTGTCAGATATTAATGCATAGTGCAAAGTTACTAAGTAAAAATCATGATTATATTGGCATAGGAATGGACAAATAGAGCCAATCTGAGAGTAAAGATATGTATTACAATTATATCTGACAATTTATGTATTAATAAGGTGGTATTTTAAAACAATAGGAAAAGAATGGCTTATTAAATTCTACCAGTACTACCTTCTATTCATGTGAAGAAAATAACTTATAAAACTACATTTAAAACAGATTACAGAATTTTCTTTTTAACCATATAACCAACAAAAAAAAATTCTAGGAAACTGTATAATCCATAGATTTACCTTTTAAAAAAGGATAGCATGTCTGAACTGCATAAGAAAAGTTAACTAATTGGGTTAGAAAACTCTTTTGAATCCAAACGATTCCTTAAATAAAACTAACACAATGAAAAGAGATTAGAAATAGATTCTGGTGTACATTACAAAGCATTTATATTTAAAATTTGTAAAAATTCGTATAAAATGAAGAAAAGGTAACTAAAAGCTGTACAAAACTGCTATGAATAGGTAATTTATAGAGGAAACATCTTGACTAACCATACTTGCTTTATTACAACATTCTGGCCTCAGTGTTGGTGTTACCTACTGTTAAATATTAAGCACAACTCATAGATTAGGTCAATAAAATTAGATTTAGACTCTGCGCTAAAGCTCCCATCTTAGGAAATACTACTGAGACCCCATTTTCTCAGCACCTACACATTGTAATTCAAGGTCAGAACTAGATGATGGCTAGAAATGGGCCTCTGTGTGGAATGAGTCTGGCTCATCACAGTAGGTGTTTTTAACTACCACTAACTACATAGCTACTGATATATTTCAGTTTTGTGTGTGTTGTAGACCATTCTGATCTAAAAAGATCACCAGGAGAGTGGGGGAAATGAGCTACACATATATGTAAAAAATTTAACATAGCTGCAGAGTATTAAAGTGCACCATCTGAAGTGCTGGACCCTAAATAAGAAAGATTCTTAAATATTTCTAAACTAGGGGTAAAATTCTGTCAGGTCTGGCTCATCTGACCAATAGGAGTAAAAGATCAAAATTAAAAGAGGTTCTTTTGGAATATCTGATATGAAAGTAGCAATGACTATATATTTTTTCTATCCACACTCATCCCCATGGAGAGCAATATGTCTAAACCAAAAAACAAATAAATAAATATATGCAATTTTCTTGAGTATTTCTGCCTAAAAATATATATTCAATAGGTTAGATGACTTTCTTTGCTTATTTGCACCCTTAGAAAACAATTTAAAAAATCTGACATATTGGGTGGAACATTTACACATCCATTTAAAATATAAATAGCTAGGAAATGTGTCAGACAATTCTTCCATGAAAGATAATATTGGACATTTTGGAGAAATTGTGGATGGTTTGATTCCATTAGCTTTGATAAAAGTTGAGTTCCTCTAATATTAGAATTAAAATGGATTTAAAGTCATATTTCCAAGGACTATGTTAAAACTGAAGTCTGATGTCTCTCTCTAAATTTTTATTATTGGTCAAACCTATGTTGAATATTAAGTGACCTTAAACTGAACTGAGTTTGAATTACTCCTGTGCTCCTATTACTCCAAAGACAGTGTTTGGAAACACACTCTGCAGCAAAAGAAACTGCACTCTAGAGTCCTGATCAAATAGTACCATTATTTTAAAGAGTTATAAAACAGTATGAGACATCATTTCCACCTCCCTACTACTGTAAGAGGGACATTAACAAATGGAGAAACTGAAGCGCAGAAGTATATTCATTGCCTCAGTGTGGTGTTCCTGCAATGACCATTTTTCTTGTTTAAAGCCCCAGGCCATGGAATCATTACTTCTCTTAGCTCAGGGACCATTAAAGAAGCAGCATGGTGTCTGCTGTAAATAAGTCCTTCTTGATAATGATTACACATCAGGATGAAGTGACCATCGTCATTTGACTAAGCACATATCATATGTGACCTGAAAATACCAGATGCCTGTCTTATGCTTGATATTGTTCATGTCAGAGGGCTCCGGATGGTATCTATTGTTTTCAGCGGTATTTTGGAGACTTCAGGGTAAATAGCCTTCATGAAAAATAGAAACCACACATGCCTTGCCCTTTTTGAAGCACCTGTTGTAGAGGTGCTGGCTACGGTAGGCAAGTGTGCATATTAGTAGCAGATATCTTGCTCGTGAAAATATCATTATCTATCCAGTTTCTGCAGAGCCAGGTAATGCCTATCAGTTAATCGACATGAAGATGAAAACTTCTTTTAAAGTGCATAGTAGACAACTATTATGTTAATTTAACTCCTAACTAGTAACTAGGTATTTTCTTCAGAAAACTAAAAGAAGTAACCAGTCCGGAGGGTCACTATCATTGAAATGCAGGTTTTTGCCAGTCTCTATGTCCCCTTTCTCAACGTGTGGATTTACGTTTTGGGCCATTTGGACTCACTGTAGGGAATGGGTATGTGTCTCTCAATTTAGGTGATATTTGCAATACTTTCCTCAACCTGACTGCTAATTTTGAACCTATGATTTTTTGTTAGAATATTACTGGTCAAACAAAAAATATCAATTAAATTGTACAGGCTTACCTATGAAAAAAATTGTATTATGCTCTTGATGTCTTTAGAAGTGAATGATTTTATTTCTGAAGAATTCTTAGAAAAGGGGTTCCTGCCCAGTGGTGAGGTAGTTCAATATGAGGGCACCATATTTTTAATAACTTTATTTATAGCTCCATGGCTACTCAGTCTAAGTTTTTCATTGACTCTATTAATTAACTTCAGTATATAAAGGTCCATTAGGAAAAGGTAACACACCCTGTCCGTTTTGGCTCAGCAGTTAGAGCGTCGGCCTGCGGTCCAGAGAGACCCAGGTTAGGTGCCTCGGTTCAGTTTGTCTCCGGCCCTGGTTGGTCATGTGGGTGGCAGCCACTTGATGTGTCCCTTCCACATCGGTGTTTCTCTCTCTCTCTCTCTTCCTCCCACTCTACCTGAACAAAAACTGGAAAATGTCCTCGGTTGAGGATAAAAAAAAGAAAAAGAAAAAGGTAACATGGAATTGAAAACAATGTGGTGAAAATAAGCCATGCTATTTTATAAATCTTGCTTTATATTTTTGATGAGGTTAAATGCCACAAAGATTGTTTTTACCTGAGTTGCTGAATTGAACATAATTGAAAGAGCTTGTCATAACATTTCACTATGGTGTATCAAAACAGTCCACAAGTGAGTGTGAAGGTTTAGCATGATGAAGTCATGTAAATAAGTATAGAGAATAAGGGCAGCAATGTCTTGAAGTAGTAGAGTTAGAATGTGGATGTGGATATAAGGTAAGTGCTAGTAGCTAGTACTTAGTAGTAGGTAGTAAATAGCAGTAGTTGTTAGAATTAGTTAAGGTCAGTAGTTAAAAGTTAGCAGAGGCTACTCTGATAGATATCAGAGGAGCTGAAAAAAGAGACATAGAAGGAAATAAAACCAAATTTTCATTAAAATGCTTGTAAGAAATTACATGAGGTCTAAGAAATAAGAATTTCTAAGAAACAATATGCAATTCTTTTCCATTTTAATTGGCTTCATCGGGCCCTTTATAAATGTATGCTTTGTCGCTCAGAGTCCCCCTGTGGTTCTCAGCACTGCTAGCCTTCGAGGTTGACTGCTGATTGAAATCCCTAAAGAGTCTTCCTTCTTCCGTTCTGCCCCTACTTTATACCTCCTCCTTCCTAGGGAAGTAAGTTCATCTCTGCTACTGGGCCATGTAGTGAAAGGGACATGAAGTTTTCTCCTTACTACTCAAAGCCAAGGGCTCCACACTTTCTCTTTTCCTCAGGCCTGCCTTTCGGAAGCCTATCTACCTGCCTTGCTGAAGAATTTATCCCTCTTCCTCGGTCTTATTCCAACTCTTTCTACATCTGTTGCTCGAAATTGTCTTCATTAATACCAAGGCCAAAAAAACAAAACAAAAAACACACACGCAACAAAAACAAAAACACAAAATCTAACTCAATTGTTCTTTTTTTTATAAAATAAATTAAACAAGGTTGTTTCTGGAGCACCTGCCTTAATTCTGCCTTGTACTCTCCCACGTATGTGCTTCTATTCCTGTCCTCGTCTTTACCTGATAGGGTACCCTTTGGTTCTCTACCATCAACAACTGTACCCCTCTTTTAGTCCAGCAGTTTTTGAATAATATGAAGCAGATGTTCCATAAGGGAAACTCAGTGGTCTCACCCACGGAGCGAGAGTGGGCAGCAGATAGGTTAGAATCTCCATCCTCAAGCAGAAATATCTCCCGTAGTAACTATTTTGCATGGAGATTAAGTGACTTGTCCAAGATTTGTGGCATATTGAGGGGTCATTTTTAGGTAAGAAAGATAATTTGTCATTAAATGTTCACAAAGATTTCCTTTCATGCCAATATAATTTTAAATTTCAGAGTAATTTCTGCCACAGTTGGTTATTTCTCTCCATCTGGAATGATGTACAGACCATGGTTATTGGGTCCCTTCTTCAGTTACTTCAGTTATTCCAGGCTCTTGTGTACTATATGAGGAAACTTGATTCTACCCTGACATGGAAGGTGATGTTCAGCTCTTGGCAATGTTGTGACTAAAATCTATGTTGGATAATGTCAGAAAATTTCAGGTTGGGTTAGAAGACAGCATTGATTTGGGGAAATTTCTTGAGATGTCTTTTGTCCTATTCTGAGAAGGTATCTCCTTCTTCTTAATTAGTAAAATTTCTGGGGGGTAGAACAGAAAGGGTTTTCCAGAATTGGTCTAAAGACATTTTTGAGATAATTTTTACTATTCCTTAGACTGACTTGAGATGCAAAAGAGCACCTTCCTTTTACCAGTTTCATTATCCTGATCCTTTCCTTTTTGCACTCTGAACCATTTGGTTCAACTGAACGGGAGCCCATACGTGTTCCCAGAATGCTTTTGGTTCTGGAACATTCTGGCAATAGCTGTTTCACACAAAAAACAAAAAATGCAGGAAATAAGGAATATGGCTACACATTTTAGGTTCTTTCCTATGTTTCATGATCTATCAAGGAATCAAATGTTTTGAGTTATGAAAAATAATTAAGTCAATTAATACATTGTGACTGGACATCTTGTACCTCATTTGGACATGGCTGAAGAGCAAAAATGACCTGAAATGTTTCATGAGAAATTATTATTTAAGGTTATATTGAAATGAAATAAGGTGGAATGCTGATGTAAAATACAACAGTTTGATGTTTTGTTATGTATCACAATACATAAATTTAAATCACTTTAAATTATTATATTGTACTTTAGTAAACAACTGACAAGACACAGAAATTTTTAACAATATGTTTTTGGAGGTAAAAAAAAAATCCCCTTCGATTTTTTTTTTAACCTCTCAATAGTCTAACAGCATAGTTGCTTTTCTCTAATCAACTTTGTTTTGCACATTGTGCTTAATTAGCATCTTCCATTTGCTGAGTTTTCCGTTATCTTGCACTTTGAATTTTTACTCACTTCGCTGTCACAAGATGAGAAATGTAGACACTGTACAAACAAGAAGTTCGTGCAAAGTCAAGCTCTCAAAACCACATGCAAGACTCAGTGGCACATGGTTTAGAGCTCACACACTTTGGGGTCATGTAAGACAAGCATGCAGATGACAGGGAAGAAAAGTACCTGCATTATGAAAATAGAGGATGATGAAAAGGAATGACATTTTCTTTATGACAATTATCTAATGCAAACCGTATACCCATAACCTTTACCAGAGTAGAGGAAGGGGCAATAAGTGACTTTTTGTGGGGAGGGAAAAGCTGAATATAAATATCATGAGAGGTCAAGTCATTGTTAAAGTTGAGGATTTCTATTTTGTACTTGGCCTCTTCCAGGTTATCTTTCCCAACTTGCTTTGTATTTCCTCTGCTACATCATGCAAAGAAGATCAGAACTAACATTGGAAATCATTTAACAAGCTCTTAAACCTGACAGATAACAAGGGTGTTCTCCACAATTTACACGAGAATTAAATTGGATATAAATACCTCCTGTTCTTACCGGTGGGTGTTGTGATTCCATGTGTTAAGGTGTGAAGCAGACAGGAAAGAGATAAATCTTTCATAAGTACATTGTAAATAGGCAAGTGGTATATAAACCATATTTATAGGTAATAGAGTCAAACAATGAAAGGTAAATAGTTGTCACAAAATAGACTTTATCACAAAATATGGCCACAAAACTAGAGTTATATGGAGAGGAGAGGTACAATAAATAGGTTTTTTTATTACTGTTACTGAAATAATCTGGCAGTATAAAACAACAAAGTTGAGTGACATGTGTGTTGATCAAAAGTTCTTGATACTGCTTCAGGCAACCCAGCAACCCCCCAATGGTTTTTGATGATATCTTTGTTAAACAATTATATATATAAGTAATCAATTTATAGGTGTTTTCTTGTGAGATTAAAGTGTTATCCCGGTAAGATCAATTTATCAAATACATTTTCACAAGGAACTGTGGGCTATTTAGAAATAACTCATGAAGTTTGGTTACAATTTTGTTATAAAATGTGCTAATTGATTAGCTCTTCAAATTAAAAATTTTGTACAGAATGTCCTTACTTCTAAGTCAGATAAATCACATACACCAAGATAAACTTATTCATATATAAATATGTCTTTCAAATTGGGAAATATTTGTAATAATTTATATACCTGGACTGCAGATTTTGAATCTTTGTTTTTTTTTTGTCAGAATATCATTAGTCAAGTAAAAAAATATCAATCTAAAATCTGTTGTTTCACTTAGGAAAGTTGTATTATGCTGTTGATGGCATTATATGTGAGGGGTTTTATTTTCTGAACATTTTTAGTAATAGGCCCTTGCCCAGTGAAAGAGTAGCTATGAGGGAAGGTAGCATATTTTTAATCTTTTTAAAAAAATAGGTCTATGGTATGCCATAGAGTTTGGACTTGCTATACAATTTATCTCGAGCAATCAGTTTCCGTAAGCCACACAGCTAGGTCAAAGAAACGTATGCACTTTTCTTGATAATAAACAGAGCTCTATGGACCACAGTCACATCACTAGTAACTGTGTTGATTTTTGGCCATTGTCAGAGGAAGAAATGGTTATAAAAAGTGATTGCTGCTGTTGAATTTTCTTGAAAGTAATGAAGGAACCCACATTTCCCCTTTGAAAGGAAAGATACATTAAACCAGATACAGTAAAAGGGTACATAGTTAATTTTTCTAAATATAGAAAAGCTTTCTGTATTATAAACATGAAATTTCTTATCATAAAGTCTTTATGACATACTTAAGCTTCCTAAACTCTTCCACAAATTCTCAAAATGTCCTATTTTTTTTTAATAGTGCTAACCTTGGGTCTCTGTTTGGGGGTATCAGAGTGATTACTGTTTACTGGCCAAATCTTAATGCAAATGGGTCCAGCTCTTTTTTGGGAATGCTGGTAGCTGGGCCATTTGGTGAAAACCCAAGTCTCAGCTTAGCAATGCTCTCTAAACAGAAATGGGAACACTACTGTACACAGTTATATCAGTTTGCATCATGTTATAATGCCTTTGCCACACAGTATAACTAGAATATAGCACCATGCAATGCCATGAATTGAAAATGAGAGACTATCTCCAGGGGAGAAAATAAACATCTGAGAGAGAAAAACAAAAGCAAGGGGTTCAAAGCTGGTGAGACTAGCTTTTCCATTTTGGCTGTAGCTAAAATGCCTAGGATACTTCTGTTTTGGAAAGAGAAATACATACCATATTCATGTCAATGCCATTGGTGTAAGTCCACGCATGTTGGAAATACTCTTCGAGCCGTTGCCTCAGAGGATTGGGAATTTGGTGAAAGCGAATGAACTCTTTAACTCGCAGCATCTGCATGTGGTACCTGGCAGTCCCCGAGTACAGTCTTTGGATAATTGCAGATACATTCCCAAAAATGCTTGCATACATTAGTGCTGGATTGGATAAAAAACAAAGTTACGGGGGAAAATTGCACGTGGGTATATTATATCTTGTCAGAATCTCAAGTATGTTGATTTTTCACTATCTGAATCCAGTTATGAGGATTTACCATTGGCCCCTGGAGGAAAAAAAGTTTTTTTTTAATTTTTTAATGTTGATAAATCTGGAAAGAAAAAATATCTAAATTCCTGATGGATTCTAAATTAAAAGTAAAAGCTCAGCTTGTTTACAATATCAACCTGTAAGCTAGAATGTTGATTAGAGATAAAATGCATTTAGAATAAATATTTTGATTGTAATGAATAAGAAGGTATAATCACACGGTTGCCATATATATGTTTTCTGGAACTGGAGTTAAAATGTTAATTTTTAAATTGTAATATCTCTGCCTCTCAGCCTCAAAACTAACCTTAAAATATTTTTAAAAATCTACCAGAATCTTAAGATTATTGTGAATACTTTGAATGTGCTAAGGAATAAAAAATTGTTTTAAAGAATTTATACTTTCCTTAGAGTACTTCTATATAATTTTTAATCTATTAAAATTCATTTAACAGTATTTTTGCATGAGAAATATATCTGTGGCTTAGAATATGAGAATATTGTTTAATTTTTTATAGAGAAAAATAGACTACATCTTTGTTATTTCACCTATGGGAAGAAAAAAACTGTTATAACAACTCTTTCTATATATTTAATATTTACACTTAGGTGGAACACCCTTTTCAGTGCTTTGTGGGCTAAATGGTTCTAGTTTAACAAGGTTTTTAAGCCATCTTCTCTTGTTTATTATGTTTGCATTCAGTTTCTGATAATCCTAAAAAATGCTACAATCTAGAGAAAATAACATCATGGTCTGGCCAGTGTGTCAGTGGTTGAGCGATGACCCCTGCACCAAGAGGCTGCCGGTTCCATTCCTGGCCAGAACACATGCCCAGGTTGTGGGCTTGATCCCCAGTTGGGGGCATTCAGGAGGCGGCCAATCGATGTTCTCTCTCATCAATGTTTCTATCTCTCTCTCCCTCTTCCTCCCTCTCTCTCTAAAATCAATAAAAAAATAAATAAATTTTAAAAAAGAAAATAACATCATGATACATGGTTTCTACCTTAAATGTTGGATGTGTCAGAACATTAGAGAGAACTTAACAGATGTTTAAGGCACTGAAACTGCAGTATACTAAGCAGGTCGGTAAAAAATAAAATTTAAAGTATTTGACTCAATTATATTCAACCAACGCATTTTTTTCCCAATATTTTCCCAAATATTTTATAAAATATTTCCTGTATAAACCAGGTAATTATTTCAAAGTAGATTTTGGCCAAGTTCAAGGTGTTTTTTTGTTTGTCTGTTTGTTTTTTTGTGGTATGTGCCCCTAGCAGAAACCGAACCCGGGACTCTCTGGTCCTCAGGCCAACGCTCAACTGTTGAGCCAAACTGTCCAGGGCTCAAGGTGTTTTAAAGTGACTTTTCTTGGTCATTTGCTTTCTCTTCCATCTTATTTTTATCTCTTGGATAATATGGTCCTTGTTCATTGCAGCCGTCCCTACTAAGAGAATGTCCCAGAGAAAGGGGTGGGCCTTTGCTTTTATTTCTTTAAAAGGATGAAAGTTGGGGCCATCTGTAGTGAGGCTGAGGCATGATGTGTGGGAGGCAGTCCGTCTCAGTAAGGCAGACACACTGTTTAGGCCATATCTCCACAGCAAATGGACGTGAGGCTAACTTCAGTAAATGAATTGTTGATTAAGAAGGGAGTTAGCAATACTTGCCTGAAACTGATCCTTGTGATCCAAGGAGATTCACGTGAAAAACATATTTTACTTTTCCTAATTGTAGTGTTGGAAATATTTATACATGCTGTTAAGTCTCCAAAGCACCTATCATATGCTCAGGAAATAGTACAGATTAAATTCTCTTAATCAGAGGGCACATAATCAACTCTAGTTATTTTACCTAAACCGCATCATTACTTGGAAAACATTCTTATTTCATATTTAATAAGTAATGTGGTTTTATATTTATATTGTCATAAGAAGGAACCAAAACATTAGTTTGGGTAATAAGCAGGTATTTCTACTCATTGACAAGATGGTAAAATCTAGGTTAAAAATACATAGTTGAATACGTGAAAGACCTACATTTCTCTTAAATTCTATGCTGATGGCTTCTTAAATTATAATAGAGACATGATCTTTTTTTTTTTAAGAAGCAAATAGAGCTAAAGACTGTCAGCAAGAGAGAACACAAAATGACTATATTCTATACACATCATTTAGTTAGTGCCCATGAATCGGCATAAAATACTAGTCAAGAGCACGTTGCAGTAATATTCACAGGCATTTCTTTCCTAACTCACTATTTTATTTAGCTTTCTTTAATAGGGAGTTCTTATTTCATCAAAATGATTTGCTTCAGGTTTAGATAGTGTAAAAAAACCCACATTTTTCTTAAAACTCCTTCAGCATACTACACCCAAATCTGATATGCTAAGCAACTTGAATTTAGATGGTCATTGGGAATTAGATGAAACGTGCGGCAGAACAAATACACTTGCTTTCAAACTTAAAAAAATAGTAACTTAAAATTTTTATTGATATGTAATTTACACATAATAAAATAACTGTTTTAAATGTATAGTTTAGTTGCTTTTGACAAATGTATACAGTCCTGTAAACACGATCAATACATAAAACATTTCCATGACCCCAACGATGTCCTGCATCCCTTGGCTTTCGGCCTGCTCATTTCAGACCCCAGGCGACTACCGAGGTCCTTTATGTCATTAAAGCTTAGTTTCCGTTTCCTGGAATTTCATATCAATAGACTCAAAATGTACATGTTAATTTGTGTCTGACTGCTTTTGCTCAACAATATGTTTTGGAGATTCATTTTGTTGTGTGTATCAGTAATTTATTTATTTATTTATTTTATCACTCAGTAGATTTGTCTTGTATGGCTATACCACAGTTCCTTCTATAGCTCAAAATCTCACTGTTTCTAGTTTTGGGCTATTATGAATGAAACTGCCATGAACATTTGTGCACAAATATTTGGGCATACTTTCATCTCACTAAAAGTGGAATTGCTGAAGTGTATGGTATGTTTAACTTTATAAGAAACTGCCAAATTATTTCCCAAAATTGTTACACTCCCTCCAGCAATATAGGAGAATATCAGTTGGTTACCACCTTTCCGACACGTCGTATTACCAATCTTTCATTCGAGCCACTGTAATGAGTATACAATATCTCATTAGGGCTTTAATTTGCATTTCCCAGTCAAATAATAACATGGTTTATGTATGTGTTGGCCATTCATATATCATCTTTGTGAAATGTTTCTATAAATCTTTTGCTCATTTTTAAATTGAGTTGCCTTCTTATTATAGTGTTATTGTAATTCTTTATCTATTCTGGACACAAATCTGTTTTTATATCTAAGTATTGAGAATTTTTTTTAGTCTATCACTTAATTGTTCCTTAACAGCATCTTTTAAAAAGTTCAAGTTACTAATTTTGATTAAATAAAATTTATCAATTTTTATTTTGTGGCTCAGGATTATTTTTTGTTTGTTTCAGTTTTGGTAGTTTGTATCATTCAAAGAGTTTGTCCATTTTATCTAAACTGTCATATTAATTATCATAAAGTAATTCATAATATTATTTTATTATCCAATTAATGTCTTTATAATTTGCAATAATACCTTTTCTGTCATACGAGATATTGGTAACTTACGACTTCTCTCTCTCTTCAGTCTAATTGGAGGTTTATCAATTGTATTGATCTTTTAAAAGAACCAGAATTTACTTCCACTGATCTCTAGTTTTTGTTTCATATTTTACTATTTTTTGCTATTTCTCATTTCTTTCCTAATACTAATATTAAGTTTAATTTGCTTTATTTTCTTTTTAATGTAGAAGCTTAAATCTTTGATTTTAGAACTTTCTTTTAAAAATAAAAACACTTAAAACTATACATTTTACTCCAATCACTGTTATAGCTTATACATTTTGATACATTTTATTTTCATTTTAATTCAGTTCAAATTATTTTCTCATTTTCTATGAATCATGGGTTATTTCATGTATATTACTTCATTTCCAAATATTTGGGGATTTTTCAAACATGTATTGTTCTTTTTTTTCTTTAACTTTTTAATTTTTTTTTTACTATTTTTTGTTGCTGTTTCTCCTGTGTTCAAAGAAATATTCTGTACAATTTAATACTTTCAAATTTATTAAGATTTCTTTTTGAGTCCAGAATACGATCTGTCTTGGTAACTTGCTATATTTCACTGATTTTCTGTCTACTTATTTTAAGTGCTGATAGAGAAGTGTTGTAATTGCTAACTATAACTGTGGATTAGTCTTGTAAATTTGTATATTTCTCCTTTAGATTCTGTCACTTTTTGCTTGATTTAAGGTAATATTCTGTAATTGTGGGCATACATATTTAAGACTGTGGTGTTTACTTTATCTTTGGTAATAGTCCTTGTCCTCAAGTCTTCTTTAAAATCAGTACAGTTCTTTATATTTTTCTCATGATTAGTATTTGTATGTACATATTTTTAAATCTTTTTCTTTTACCTAAGTCTTTATATATTAAAAAAATTTTTTTTCTGTATTGATTTTTTTGAGAGAGAGAGGAAAGGAGAGGGAAAGATAGAAACATCGATGAGCGAGAACATCAATTGGCCGCCTCCTGCATGCCCTCCACTGGGGATCGGGCCCACAACCTGGGCACGTGCCCTGACCAGGAATCAAACCCGTGACCTCTGGGTACATGGGCAGATGCTCTACCACTGAGCCACACCAGCTGGGCTAAGTCTTTATATTTTCTTTAGACAGCATATGATTAAGCCTATAAAAAATAGTCTGACAATTTTTCTAATTCAAAAAACATCTAAATCACTTATATTTAATGTAACTATTAATATGGTTGGGTTTAAATCTACCATCTTGCTATTTGTTTTCTATGGTTCCTTTTTAAAAAAAATTTCTTGCACCCTGGCCGGTTTGGCTCAGTGGTTAGAGCATTGGCCTGCAGTCCCGAGAGACCCAGGTTCGGTTCCCGCTAAGGGCATGTACCTCGGTTGCAGTTTGTCCCCGGCCCTGGTTGGGTTGTGTGGGTGGCAGCCACTCGATGTGTCCCTTTCATGTGATGTTTCTCTCTCTCTCTCCCTCCCACTCTATCTGAACAAAATATAAAAAAATATCCTCGGGTGAGGATAAATCTTTAAAAAAAATAAATAAATAAAAATAAAAAATAAAAAAAATTTCTTGCTTTCTATGAATTTATTATTTTTTATTATTCCATTTTATTTTTCTTATTGGCTCATTAACTGTGTTGTAGGATTTACAATATGCAGTTTTTATTTATCATTATGTATTATAATATATACATATATTTCATGTATAATGTAGTAATCTTACAATAATATACTTCCATGTCCCATTCTCATTTTTTGTGCCATCATAATCACAATTTTTACTTCTACATATGTTATAAACCTACAAACTATGTCATTATTTTTGCTTTAAATAATTATTTTGGAAGACATTTAAAAATGAGAAAGAAATCTTTTCCATTTAACCACATACTTAACATTTCTAGGGTTCTTCATTCCTTTTCATTGATCTAAATTTTCATCTGTTATCATTTTGCTTTCACTTGAAGAACCTTATAATTTCTTGTAGTCTACTCATAATGAATTATGTCAGGTTTTGTTTATCACTTTTGAAGGATAGTTTAAATGAACAGAAATTTCTATGTTAACCGATTTTGTTTTTCTTTAAGCACTTTAAAGATTTAATTCCAGCCCTGGCCAGTTTGGCTCAGCGGTTAGAGCATCGGCCTGCGGTCCTAATAGACCCGGGTTCGATTCCTGCTAGGGGCGCGTACCTTGGTTGCAGTTTGTCCCCGGCCCTGGTTGGTCGTGCGGGTGGCAGCCACTCGATGTGTCCCTTTCACGTCGATGTTTCTCTCTCTCTCTCTCTCTCTCTCCCTCCCCTCTACCTGAACAAAAAATGGAAAAATGTCCTCGGATGAGGATGATAAAAAAAAACAAAAAACAAAATATTTAATTCCATTGTCTTTTGACTTGCATTATATCTAATAAGAAATATGCTATCAGCCTGATGTTTTTTCTCTGTTCATTACATGTCTTTATTTTTCACCTCTAATTGTTTTTTTAAGATTTTTTTACCTCTTTATCATTAGTTCAGTTTTTTTATTGTAATGAATCTTTGTGTGTGTGTGTGTGTGTGTGTGTGTGTGTGTTATTTGTTTGGGATTCACTGAACTTCTTGCGTCTATAGTTTATAGTTTTTGTCAATATTGGAATTTTTACAGCCATTTCATAAACATTTTTTTTCTGCTTCCCTCCTCCATTTTCTGGAAGTCCACACACACATTGTTCAAGTGTTTAGTATTCTCTGTTACTTCCATCACCTCTGTCAACTCCAGCTGTAGGTTAACAAAAATGTTTTTCCTCCGGCTTATGGGTTACATTTCTTATTTCTTAGCACATCTTTTAATTCTTTAATAGGTGATGGGCATTGCAAATTTCTCACTGTTCATTGCGGTATAGTCTTTGCCTTCCTTTAGAAATGTTGGATGTCGTTCTTATGGGAAGTTAAATAGTCGATCAGCTTGCTCCTTTCGAGGCTTGTATTGTAAGCTTTGTTAGGGCTGGACAAGCCCAGTGCTATGGCAATATTTTTCTGAGATTTCAATTGAACGTTAGTGCTCAGCGAGGGTTTTCACTGTGCTGGTGAAAATTGTTCAGCTTACAGTACTTCTGGAATTTATTTGCCAGGACTGGAGGAGTTTTACCTCACGTATTTGTGACTTAGTATTCATTAGTAGATTCAAGGGGATACCTATCCAGGTTTCTGGAGATTTTCTTTGCGGTGGCTACATCTTGTCTGGTTGACTGACTTGCCAATAATAGCACCTCTGCCGCCATGATCTTTGATCTTACGTTCTTAGCACAGGGAGCCTCCTTCACTGTGGTGTAGAAAGTGCCTCCAGGCAAAAGCTGAGGATAACATGAGGCCATCATGTTGATTTTCCTTCTCTTGGGGATCAAATCCCACTTTTTACGTCTAATGTTTAAAAACAGCCTCTATATTTTGTTTAGTTTTCTGTTATTAAAAAATATATATAGTGGTATGATAAGCTTCTAGTTATTCTACCATGGTTAAAAGAAAAAGAATCTGGTAACATTTTTTTTTATCATCTATAAAAACAAGAAATTCTCCTAAGATATTTGTCAAGTAGGTCATAGATGAAATACATTTACCTTTGTTTACTGATTTATGTGTTTTTAAAATTAAATATCTGTGTTATATTTATAATAGTTGCATAAAGATACAAATTTATATATTAGAAAACATAGATATAAATATATGAGCACAACTTACATTTATAATGGCTACTTACATTTCCCATTATTTTTAAAATTTTGAATCGTGTGCATTTTTAAAATAAATTCTCTGATCACTGTTCTCTATACACATTCAGAAGAACAATTGGCAACGGTCTTTGCAAATAGCAGCTTTAAAAAATATATCTATAGATATTTGAATTGTTTGCATTTAGTTATATAATAGCATCTAATGTTTACTTTTTAGTTTACTTGAAATATATCACTGTAACAGGGATGATTCATTGTTCTGTTTTCTACAACTTGGCATAAAATTTAGAATTAGTACATATACAATATTCACATTATATATTTGGATATTATATTTTATTTTTAGTTTTAAATCAGGTCACTCATAGATCTGAGGAGTATGTACTTAGTGTAGAAATATAATCCAAAGAAAACCAAATTGTTTGTAATACAGTAGGATCTAAATGAAAATATTATGTATAGATGCACCCATATACATCAAATGTCTAAGCAAATATCAGTGACATTCTTATCATTGTTTAGTTTCAAGTTTTAATTTTACCTTTTTCTTTATTCATGGCCTAATAGGTCATGATAGAGTTCTTCAGGAATATTTATAAATTGTTCCTGTGTGATATTAAGCTTTCTATAATCCCCATTTTGATTAAGGTTTGTAAAGCCAAGTTTGTTATTCAAATAAAGGATGTCATGTAGAAAGAGAATGTCTCTTACTCTATCCAATTAACTAGAGTAATTTTTCTCTTTTTAAAATAAGACGTTTATCTGCAGGAGACACATTCCTAAAGAATCAATAGAAATAGCCTAGAGCCACATTTTGAAAAACAAGAAAGGAAAGAAAGAAGAAAGAGAGAAAGAGAGAAAGAGAGAAAGAAAAGAAAGAAAAGAAAGAAAGAAAGAAAGAAAGAAAGAAAGAAAGAAAGAAAGAAAGAAAGAAAGAAAGAAAGAAAGAAAGAAAGGAGGGAGGGAGGGAGGGAGGGAAGGAACAAAATGAAAGAAAGAGAGAGAGAGAAGAAAGAAAGAAAGAAAGAAAGAAAGAAAGAAAGAAAGAAAGAAAGAAAGAAAGAAAGAAAGAAAGAAAGAAAGAAAGAAAGAAAGAAAGAGCTCTGGCCAGTTTGGCTCAGTGGTTAGAGCGTTGGCCTGTGGTCCAGAGAGACCTGTGTTCGGTTTCTGCTAAGGGCACATACCTCGGTTGCAGTTTGTCCCTGTCCCTGGCTGGGTTGTTTTGGTGGCAACCACTCAATGTGTCCCTTTCACGTCTCTCTCTCTCTCTCTCTTCCTCTCTCTCTCCCTCCTACTCTATCTGAATAAAAAATGGAAAACTGTCCTCGGGTGAGAATAAAAAAAAAAAAAAAGGGAAGGAAGGAAGAAAGGGAGGGAGGGAAGGAATAAAATAAAAGAAAGAAAGAGCCCTGGCCGATTTGGCTTAGTGGTTAGAGTGTTGGCCCACGGACCAGTGACTCTTGGGTTCGATTTCGGTTAAGGGCATGTACTTCAGTTACAGTCCCTCTCATGTCGAGTTTTCTTTAACTTAAGATAAATCACATGATAAACAAGCAGCACTATGTATTTCACTTAGTTCTCACAAGTGGTAAGGATTTCTAAGTGATGAACAGCTTAAATTTCATTGCATTTAAAAAAAACATTTTTTTCTTTATTGATTTTAGAGAGAGAGAGGAAGGGAGAGGGACAGAGAGATAGAAACATTGAAGAGAGAGAACATCGATTGGCCGCCTCCTGCATGCCCCCCACTGGGGATGTGGCCCACAGCCTGGGCATGTACCCCTACCGGGAATCAAACTGATAACTCTTGGTTCATGGGTTGTCGCTCAACCACTGAGCCACACTGGCTGGGCTAAACGGCATTTTAAAAATTCTTATAAGTTCTAAGTTTTAAGATGTGAATTTTGTTTTCTTGAAAATACATTTTATATATTTTTTTCTACATAGGTGTTTAAATAATTAAAAACACACTTGTTTTTCTTTTCTTTGCTACCTATGCCACGGACGTTCATACCCACTAGAAGTGTTTACTAACAGTTGCAAACCCAGGCCGGTGGGGACTGCTTGCTCTGAGAGAGTCAGTCTCCCTGGAATGAACTTCTCTGTTTGTTTCCTGTAGGCCCCACTTCCATTTCCTTCTGGCTGTGGTGCTACTTCTGTGTTTATGTCTAAGACCAGCCTGAATTTATGAGCTATTTAAAGATAATGGTTTTGCCTATTCAGATGTGACTAAAAAAAACCAAGACATATATATTTAAAGTAAATTTTAAATAAAGTGGACAATAAACTGGTGAATTTTTAAGTTTCGTAAATAAAGCTTATTTAAGCATATTTCATTAGTCAATATGTTAACATTTAAAAATCAACTCTCTGAATCTGTTTTCAGATTTGTATACAATCTAAGGACGATGCTTTCGAGCTTTATAAATCCATAATGTTTTTGCCCACTGCTGCCTGGTATCAGTAAGATTATCTTTAGTGGTTCCAAAGTGTGCCTTTAAAAATATATATTAACATTAAAACATCTTTAATTTAATACAGAATTTTTTCTTATTCCAAAGAATGCTCCTTATAAATAATGCTCATGATATTATTCAATTACAAGGTAAAGATAAATCACTTGGGCCTTGACATAGTGTCACAAGAAAAGAAATTTGTAGCCAGTGACAGGGATACACACACACACACACACACACACACACACACACACAAAGTATATGTTCATATATAAAAGATTACATTATGATTAGTGGTGGTGAGATATATATATATATATACATATATACACACATCTATATATAATTGTATTCTCTGTCTATCTAGTACATCTAGCAATATAATGAAAGCTAATCTTTCCCATTCTAACCTGCTTCAGCTGGAAATAGAAAATAACCATTTGTTATAAATTACAGACACTTTTTTACAGCAGTAAAGGTGAACTGCACGTCTCAATTCCTGAATCCCAAGACCCAAGCCCCTCGTTTTATGCTCTTCTTTCCTGAGGTCCTGAAAACCTTTGGTGTCTTCAGTTCAAAGACAGAATCAGACTTGATACACTATGATACCCAAATATGTAATCCTATTATTTCTACAATTTTCTATGATTTTTTCTTTGTCTTCCTCTAAATGTTCTAGAGATATCGACCTTGTGATATTATTTGTCCTAATAGATAACAAAAGAGAAGTCTACTTACAGCCAATCAACATGACACAAATTGAAAAGATTTTTTCCGAATTGGTGTTAGGTGACACATTCCCGAATCCTACACTGGTTAAACTGCTGAAGGTAAAATAAAGTGCTGTGACGTATTTGTCTTTAATGGACGGCCCAGAACTTGAGTCACTGTCATTGTAACGTTTTCCAATTTGTTGTCCTAAGGAATCCAACCATCCGATTTTGTCAGTCAGGTAGGGCCTTTCCACATTCCCGATCGCATACCAGATGCAAGCCAGCCAGTGAGCAATCAGGGCAAATATGCACATTAGGAGCATTAGAACAGCAGCTCCATACTCTGAATACCGGTCAAGTTTCCGAGCCACTCGCACGAGGCGGAGGAGTCGTGCTGTCTTCAAGAGGCCAATTAGTGTTGTCGTCTGTGGAAGTAAATAGGCAAGGTCAGGAACAGTTGGTAAACAATTCAATGTATGCTCCTTTGAAGCTAAGTAAGCAGAGACAGGTAAAAACAATACGGTAGCATTGAGGATAACTGTATATTGATATTAAGGGTTGTTTTTGTGTGTGTTTTTTTTTTAACTTTACCCACATTGGAAAACAGTCTGAAAGTGTGCATCGCATTAATTCAATATCTTGGCATGCAAATCCATGGAACAAAGAATTTGCCTGTCTTATTTTATGCTCTAACCAACTGCCTTGCACATCGTGGGTAAATCATTCACTGGCAAACATTACACGGTGTTACTAGTGTGCCGAGCAAGTGCCAAAGACTGGAATCAGAGTGTTGAACAAACATACGTGGTCACTTTTCTAACAGAGGCAGTTATTTAGTAGACAAAGTATCTTCTCTAATGAAAAGACATAAGTTCACTATCTATTGGGAAGATATAAATATTTTTAAAATACACAAGTCATAAGATCAATCCAGAGATGACAAAAGCCATGATGAAAATAAAACAATGATATGAAAGATGTTTGGGGGCATGGGTTGGAAGAGGGACCCGTTTAGAAAGGAAGGCTTTGCGGAGGAGCCGGCCTCGGAACCGAGGAAGATCTGCTTGATGAGGAAAAAGCCAGTCAGCAGATAACTGGAAGCTTATTGAATGAGCACATGCATGCATTAGACACTATATTTAAATGAATTTTTTCCTTCCTAAATGTGTTAAATGGACCAATTGTTTCTTGCTCTCCCAATGATATTATGCATTTTGCTTTGTGGTATGATATATGTAAGTAATTACATGACTATTATTGACCAGGTATCTAATGATAGGAAACTTCTATATAATAACAGGATACTTAACTGGTTGTTTGGACTTGAAATCTGACAAGTACAAATTACAAGTTCATGTCTTAGGTTTCCTAAATAACGTTGACTATAAGTACTACATATTTCACAGGGTATGTAATTATTCCATAGCTCCACAATGTTTACCAATCAATTATCGAGTTATTTTATCTGTTCATTGCTGGTATTTATTTTGCAAAGTGCATCCAACTAAGTTAAGAACATATATTTTAATGAGAGAAATAGCTCTTGACATAACTATCACCCTGTCTATTCACATTTACTTGGCGGTAAAAGGGCACTAAATTAAAACACAAACAAAACATTTTCATTAAAATACTATAATAAGTGTTTATTTCCCTCCTTTAAATTATAGTGGTCACAAGGGAAGGGGAAATTCCTCAGTTTCCTTGAATTCTTTAATTCAGTTAGTGCTGAAACCCTCTAGAGGCGAGAGGAGCTGGTGAGTTGAGATGTGCTTATCACAATGGGACTGTGGTCTTAGCTCATCTTGGAATGTGTGGAGATGGGAGTCTTCCCTGTTTGCAATGCTGGGTTCTTATTTTTTAGGGTGTAATAAAGAAAATAATTTATTTTTGTCCTTCACAAATGTAAGTTTATCTGTTGCCCGGCTGGCGTGACTCAGTGGTTGAGTGTCGGTCCATGCACCAAGAGGTTGCTGGTTTCATTCCCGGTCAGGGCACATGCCCAGGTTGTGGGCCTGATCTCCAGGGGGGGGCATGCAGAAGGCGGCTAATCAATGTTCTCTCTCATCAGTGTTTCTGTCTGTCTCTCCCTCTCTCTTCCTCACTCTCTCTAAAATCAATAAAGAAAAAAAAGACTTTAAAATATATCTGTTCACAGTGAATAAATAGAGAGTTTAAGTTAGTACTAGATAGTTCCTTGGGAGAAAAATCAACTTTCTACTATTTGTATTATCAGTATTTTAGCTTAGCAGTTATGTACTAGGACTGTGGAACAGATTTAAATTCTGCTTCTGTACCAGTGTGTCACCTAGGAGAAGTTACTTATTTAATCTCTAAGCATCAATTTTCCATGTAAATGGGCATAATAATGCCTACCTTAGAGGATTGTAGATGATACTCAATAAATGGTAGCTATTTATATTCTTATTTGAACATCCCATACATTTTGTTTTCATCAGTGAGCAGGAAATTTATATTGTAAAATGTGTTGATAGAGCTTATACACTTTCCAAAGGCATTGCCTAGATATCTGGAATCCCAAACAGGTTTTTCAGCATTGGCCTTGCAGCTTCCACGGGAAATAGCAGGAATTTTAAAGACAAGAATTTCATCTGGTTGCACTGACTACTTGCACTCTGATAATAAGCATCACTCTGGTTTAATGTGTCACCATTTCTAAACTTCACAGCTTACATTTGCATGGGTATTTTTTATCCTATCCCAGTTATATCTATTTCCTTCTATTGAGAAATCAGAAATATCTGAGGGTTATTATTTTAAACTTCTTGTCCTTGGAACAAAATTTCTCTCTGAACACCAAAATAAATAAAATATTACAACAATCCTCTAAATATTTGGCTAATGAAGTGAGATGCTTCCAAAGAAATGAGCTGTTTTTAGATCATGGTGCAATAATAAGTCCTAATGATTCTTCGGGCTGCAAGGTGGTGGAGTAAAAATGCTGTTATGCAAGAAAAGAGGAATGAAATCTGCTGGCATGCCACCCACCTCCTTTTTGTCCTCTTCCCAGAGAAACCTCTGATGTTTCTTCTAGAATTATATTAAAATGAGATAAAATCTAGATGACAGTAAGTTCTCTCAGCAGATAAATAAATATATCTTATATAATAACACACAAGAGACATCTTTTCTGGACAAAAAAACGCTTATGAAATATGGTACATAATGAAGTCTCAACCCAGTTTAATAAGTGTATGTGAATATTGACTTCAAGAGTCAAAGCCACATACCCAAACATAACTATGTTAGTTTGACAAGGTGACAAATGACTTGACCTTCTTTCTGCTTTTATCAAGATGTACTAACACACCTTAGTTACAGTTGTGTACCGCATATCTTGCAGATGACACAAGATTGCAATAACTGCTTTCTTGTTGTTGTTTAAATATCCCTTTAAAGTTTTAAGGCGTTTGTCCCACTTACACCAAAATCTCAGAGAGAGTAGTAGACTAAGGAATGATCAGTCTCCTCCTGCTGATCACTTGAAGACTGTTTGTCCCCATTGTTTAGTTCAATGGACTGTCTTTGTATTATCTGCAAGTGAAATATGGGACCAACAGCTACCTTACAATATAACTGTGTTGACAGCAGGGTTTGGCAGAGTGAGGTGTTCTCAGAATGTGTGGTTATATCACAGCATATCGAATTTCATGCCCTATCCAGACATATTATAGAAGTCTACCTTCATGGGTTTTTTAATTTTTGAAAATAGAGATAAAACTATCCTTAAACCAAATGCAATAATTTAAAAAATAGTAGAGGTAATGGACTTTCTCTTAGATGTCATCTCTTGAGCTTTCACTGGGTATTAGAAAAACAGTGTCTGTTTGCTGTTAATTTTGGTAGAGACTCAAAAAGCATTAAAGCTCATTAGAGGTAAGCGCTATTATTTGGAAGTACAGACATCATGATAATAAGATATAGAAAGAGTTGAGCCATTTTGCAGTGGATTGAAGCAAGGTACTTTGTTTTCTAACCTGCCCATGAACTATAGCAAAGGGGACATAATGAACTCTAACAAGTCAAGTCTCCACCTCATCAGCATCCAGGCCATCTCAGAACTCAACTCCTTTACTGGGATTGAATAATATTTCAAACTCTTTTGGCCTGAATGCAATAATAATAATAATAATAATAATAATAATAAAAAGTCTACTTATTTAAGACTTTTATTTTTAATGCATTTTTAAATATTCTTTTTAAAATTTAAAATGACTCTTCCCCTACAAATTCACCTATTTAAATTTCTGGTGGCTGATTAATACAACCCAGCTTCAATTTTTTAAAAAATGTATCCATATCCTTAGCTTATTAAAGTCATATATATTTTATTATGTTATGTTAGAAGTTAGTTTTTTTTTATTAAGTATGACTTTCTCAACTAACTTTTATTTTAATAATGTACACTCTAGACAATTATATCCTTGAAAGTATGTTAGGGATTAGACCCAAACTAAAGAAGATTATGTGATTCTTTTACCAAACATTTTACAATATATCAGGCAATATTCTTTCTTAATGTAAGTGAAATTTTCAAGGCTTGACATAGAATAGAAGATTTCTTATCAGTATTAAACAATTTACTCAAGAATAAGTGTGGCTACAGTTAAACAAAGCCATATCAGTTAGAGAAAATCTTATGCTCAAATGTTTTTTTAAATTATTTTGAAAAATAATTCTACTTTCTTTTCAGTAAGCATTTTTTAAGACTCTTACATTTAAAATACTTTATTTCAGAGATTTACTCTCTAAAATCTTTGCCTAGAGCAAGTGAATAGAACTATTCTTTTATAAATGAGGAAATATAAGTATGTGATCTTTGGTTTCATCTACAGGGTTGATAAAGTGAATTGTCACTGGAACTTTCTACTTAATCCATTATGTAGTCTTGCTTGTCAAGAAATATTTAGGTACAAGAGAGGAGGTGAAAATAGTGAGTGATAAATTTCATAACTGTACACTAATGTTTTGCTTTATATTTTATTTCAATTACCTTAAACTCTGGTACATGTAAACACCATTTAACAAATTACTTACCAATACAACTTAATAATTTTGAAAGTAGCTTCTAGTCTGTTGTTCAGCTGAGTCACACTATTTCAATATTTCTAAGGACACATTCCCTAATACAACAAAAGAGCTACATTTTGAGTGTTTAAGAAACATAGAGGGGGATCGCCTAACTTACCTTTTCTTTATTTATACCAAACCTCACAAATTCTTCCGCTAACTGTAGCTTTTAAGGAGAAGATGAATTTACAACTCCCCTGGGAAACTCATTCCAATACTGAACAGTCTTTACTGTTGAGACATTTTAATTTTTATTTTGTTTTATAATTAGCATTCTATTTTTTCTGCAAATTAAATTCACTTTTTGTTTCTTTCATTACAGTAACACAGAAAACTGGTCATTAAATGATTCTAAATAGTACTGTGTAATATTACAGTAAATAAATAATCACAGATGTTACTTTTTTTTTTTATCCTTACCTGAGGACATTTTTCCATTTTTTGTTCAGATAGAGTGGGAGGGAGAGAGAGAGAAAAACATCAATATGAAAGGGACACATTGAGTTGTTGCCACCCACATGACCTAACCAGGGCCAGGGACAAACTGCAACTGAGGTATGTGCCCTTTAGCGAGAACTGAACCGGGGTCTCTCTGGACCGCAGGCCGACGCTCTAACCGCTGACTGGGCAGATGTTACATTTTTACAATGGGAATTTGACTAGTTTTGAGAAGCAGGTAACCAAAAATTGTACCTTATGCCATCTCCAGCAAATTGTACTCAAGGGTTCACAATAGATCACATATATTTCCTTAGTTTGAAATGTATTTTGTTGGGAAATCCTGTATCTCTTGTCATGACACACATTTTTGCAAGCATGACTAATAGCCTCAAATACAAGCCAATGGAACCTTCTGCTTTACATCCCAAGAACCAGCTAAAGAGAGACACAGTCACTTGGTGTGTAGACACATATTTGCATTCAGGTCTTCAGAATGTGCTTTGTTATTTAAATTTGAACATGAGTATGTTTAATGTTTTAGAAATTCACTTCCGACAAATTAATGACAACTATTGGGGTGATCAGGTTCGGAAAGAATGCTGACAAGATGATCAGGGTTTCTGTACATATGCCTGCTAAGTTTTTCTTTGTGTTTATTCAATGATTCATCTATCAGACTAATGAAGCAAACATCAATGTGAGCAGAAACTCCTCTTTCTTATAACTTTCTCTCAGAGAACACTCTTTTTACTTAGATTTCAAAGGTCTTGCCTGGATTCAGGATTCATGAAGAATAATTGTCAAGTGTGAAAAGAGAGAAGTCAACAAAGCAAGTAATTAATCAAAAGAATACCATTTTCAGGGGTGGAAGAGGTTAATGAAGCATTTAACTAAACAGAATGCTCTCGGTTCTGTTAATATTTCTGAAAGTAAGATTTGCCACAGATAAGCAAAATATGGGAAAATTTAAGATAATGAAAAGTTGGCTTTCTGGAAGCTGATACAGTAATATTGTTCCTTTGCATCAATAATACGAAGGTAGCCCGGCCGGAGGGACTCAGTAAATTGAGTACTGTCCCATGGACTGAGAGGTCCTGGTTTATTCCCGATCAGGGCACATGCTTGGGTTTCGGGCTCCATCCCCAGTAGGGGGTGTGCAGGAGGCGGCCGATCCGTGTTTTTTTTTTCTCACATTGATGTTTCTCTCTCTCCCCCCCTTCCTCTCTCCCTAAAGATCAATAAAAATATTAGGGGAAAAAAAAGGAATCATGAATGTTCTTACATTTACTTGAAAACCACTTTAACTTGTTTATTTATGTCTTTATTTGCAGAAATGTCTGTGAGCAATGAACGTTGTCTCCTGGACTTCCCCACTGTCCCAGAAAGACCACTGGATGTTGTCTATCTGGCAGCAGGATCATTCCTGCCACTTTTAAAAATGCAGGTTTCAAGGCTTTGCTTCCGACTACCAACTATGAGTCCCCAGACTCTGAGGTACTCGTGGAAACTGGTGCTTGGTCCTGCTGTGGAAGCTCGGATCCAAACAAATGTTGGTCACGACTAGATCTGATTTATACTCTAATGAATCTCATCTCTTTTTCTGTTCTCACTTATCTTTCTAGCTGCCTATGTTGTGCCCGACTTGCCTACCTGTCATCTGTACTGAGATGGGTAATAGGCATCTGAAACTTAGCATGGTCCTAGCGGAATTTCATCCCTATAACACACCTTCTCTTCCTCAGATTTCTCCCATTTGGATAAATGTGTGACAATCTATACAAGTTGCTTAAGCCCCCTCCTCGCCCCCCAAATGTTTCAAACAAGAAGAATGAAACAACAAAAATCTTTGAGCAATCACGAATTATGCTTTTTCTTTTAATCCTCCAACATTTAATCCATCAATAAACTCTCCTGTAATATATTCCAAGCGTGTCTCCTCCTCTTTACCTGTATTGCCACCATGTAGTCCAAACCATTGTCGTTTGTCCCTCTTACATTATAGCAAAACTTCTAAAGTGGTCTCCCTGTTTCTACCCTGACTAAATTGTCTGCAGACATCAGCCATGAGATCTTTCAGAACCTCCAGTGGATCATGTCATTCCCATCCAAAAGGTTCCATTGCAGCCAGAATAAACACCAGATTCCAAGGCTGCATGTGATTTGGTCCCTGTCTCTGTATCCTCACATCTTTAAGACTCCACCTCTCACTCTGGTTCAGCCTGGCTGCCACGGGCCTTCTTTCTGATCTCCTTACATGCCAGGGCCTCAGTGGGGCCACTTTCACTTGTGTTTTCTTTTGCTTGAAATGCTCCACTTGTGGTTTCATGAAGTTCTTTCTCCTGCTCAAGTCTCCACTCAAATGGCACCTCCTCTCAGAGGTCTTTCTGAATCTTCCCATCCCACTGAGCCACCCACCCAGGTCATTCTGCACCACATGGCTTTCTTGTCAGCTCACAAACATCTTAAGAGGAAAAATAAAAAAACAATAATCCTCCCTTCACCATGTGCAGACTTCCAATCCTGTCCTTTTTCTTTTCTTTTAATACCAAGATGCTAACAGGAAGGAGCCCTACTCACACCCTGCTGATTTCGGAAGCCACTTTAGTTTGGCCCGTGGCTAATATATGATCCAATTAATATCAACGAATACGGAACTGACGTACTCACTGACTTGTTTCCAGTCCTCATCGTACTTCATGTATTTACAGCATCTGACACCCTCACCTGAATTTTCCTTTACTTCCCAATAGTGAGTTAGGGAGAAATCCTCTAATGCCTAAAGCAGCCTCCAAAAACAACAATGTTGTGTTCTACATAACTTTTCAGTGTCCTTCACTCATTTGTCTAGGCTGAACATAAATTTATAGTTATGAGCCTTGAAGCTGGGTTTTACATATAAAAATAAATTCAGGGTTGCACATTTTAATATTCACTAAATTTTCCAGGAATTTAGCTACCATCAATAAATTGAGAGATGATTAACTTGTTTAGTTTGGACTTTCACTAAGAATTGTTCAATGTCTCAGAAAATTATATCTTCAATGACAACACGTCTTGTAGTATTTGTGTACTGTGTAATATGTAGCATGGCTATATCAGTATAAATATGCATATATGTGTAAATGTATACATATATACATTTGTAATTATCACAGTCACAGTGTTTCTAGGTGTGTATAAATGTTAAAATACATATATACATATCTACCTGTATATACACATATATATGTATAAAAGCACACACATATATATTCAACCCTTATGTTAAAATGCAAATATAAAGAAAATATTTAGCTTGATATTGAATTTATTGTTTAAATATGGACTTCATTATAACTAGGTACAGCACCTGGTAACTTTATTATACCATGTAATGTAGACATGCCTGAAGCATTTATATATTTGATTAGGTATTTGATTATGAATATTTCTTTTATTTCTTCTTTGTATTAAAGGTAGAAATAATATATTTGTGGAATTATGTCTTAAAAGTTTATTTCATTTAATAACAATAAAGGGGAAATTATAAAATAGTTATTATACTGTGTCTGATAGGGTTGGAACCAATACATTACAGTTACATGTCTCTACGGGGCTTCCCCTCTAACTAGCATGATCTTTCTACCTGGGAAACCTCCACTGGTAACCAGGAACTCCCCCGTCCATGCTCACGCGCCCCCTGGCACTATGAAGGCATGTATGAGATACGTAGTACATAGTCTATGAACTGCTGCTCTCCCATGCTGCACTGCAAGCTCCCAGATAGCGGGGTCCGTGTCTCACTCTGTTCTGCAAACCCAGCATCTAGCACACTGGGACATAGTAGGTTCTCAATAGGTGCTTACAGAATGAGTGAACCTACTTGAGGAGGGGGGTATCATGACTCTTTTTGAAAATGACAAGATGAATTAAATTCATTCTCATTAAAATTTGTAAAAAATTAACATGAAACTCTGCTTGGTAAAGCAGATAAGATTGAGCTACTCTTTTTATAGTGGAGATGAATGGCTCTGAGTCTTATCAGCCTGTCATGCTGTCAAACTCTGTGAGTCTGAGACGCTCAGACACCTCCCTGAAACTCCATTTAAAGAACATTCGACTAGATCTCTCATCAGGGTGACCTCTAGCTTAATGATTTTAGGATTGGTTATTTAATTTTGGGCCCAATATCTCAGCACTATATTTTTTCATATTCATATGATGAAAGTTCCAAAATTGCTATTTTTGAATATAAGATAAATTTTCTCTGGAAGCATTTCTTTCTCCACCCCCTTCCTTCCCTTCCTTTCTGCTTCCCTTCCTTTCCTCCCTCCCTCCCTCCCTTCCTTCCTTCCTTCCTTCCTTCCTTCCTTCCTTCCTTCCTTCCTTCCTTCCTTCCTTTCTTCCTTCCTTCCTTTTTTTCCCAAAAACATAAATGGATGCTGATTATATTTAATATTCTTATCATATAACATATTATATATACACTTTTGAACAACTTTTATTTTGAAATAGTACTTTCTACTTAAAAGCCTGATTACAGTTATATAATATAGTTTGTATATAAAGGTATCTTCTTTATCACTCCTGAAAAATCTACAAAGCAGTCTAGTCCATCACTGGTCTTGTTGTTAACCCTTCACAGCTAACACGGCCCGATATCTGATTCTCTTATGCCCCTGCCAGTCCCACCCCCCATTTGCTGTCCTTGATGCCAACAGACTTTCCCTGCCATGTACCCCAGGCTCCTGTGCTTTGCAACCCCATAACTGTCCTCAGGATAATCCCGTTCTGTCTCCTGTTTCTTCAGGATTTCTAGCTGCAACTAGCTAATCTAATAACGTTTGCAAAATGTCAGACAGTCAATAAATTCAATCATGCTCTGCATAACAACATTCCGGTCAACAAGAACCACATGCGTGATGGTGGTCCCATAATATTGTAATGGAGCTGAAAAATTTCTCTCACTTAGGGATGCGTAACCATAGTAACATCATAGTAGAATGCATTGCCCACGTGTTTGTTGTGATGCTGGTATAAACAAACTTACTGAACTGCCAGCTGTATAAAAGTACAGCACATACAATTACATATAGGACATAATACTTGATAATGATAATAAACAACTATGTTACTACTTTGTGTATTTACTATACAATGCGCTTAATCATTATTTTAAAGTGCATTTTAGTATTTATTTAAAAAATAGTTTGCTGTAGCCCTGGACAGTTTAGTTCAGTGGTTAGAGAGTTGGCCCTCGGACTGAGGGGTCATAGGTTTGATTCCTGGTCAAGGGCCTGGGAAAGGGCATGCAAGAGGCAACCAACCAATGTGTCTCTCTCACATCGATGTTTGTTTCTCTCTCTCCCTCCTTCCCTTCTATTCTATCTAAAAATCAATGGGAAAATATCCTTGGGTGAGGATTAACAACAATAAATAAAAGTAATTTGTTATCAAACAGTATGTCATGTTACCCTAGTGAGGGGCTAAGGCATTCTTGGGTAAAAAGGACACTGAATTTTTAAAATTCCACACTTTCAGGTTATCCTTCAAAACTTATTGCCTTGGAACTAACTTTTACGTCTTCTGTAAATCTTCCCATTATAGAATCTAGGAACCTTCATTTACAATAAAAATTAGTGGCCCTTAAATGGAGGAAACTTAAAGAGAACCTAACTTGTTTTGGATCAAAGAACGCTTTGAGAATCCGACTGAAGTTATAAACTCTGTATCCAGAAAATGCCCTTAAAGTTTCCAGCTTTGTAGGGTATCGGGAACACAGGAAGTATTTTTCAACTTAGATACTATGAAAGAGAGGTTTTAAACAAGGCATTTCAGAAGATGTCTCTTTCACGTAATTCGAACATAAAATAAGTTCCTGCTTTCTCCAACCACAATTCTGCATGAAGAAAGAGAGATCTTTATCTTTGACAGTTTCACACTCATGAATTAATATGTAGTAAATTTATACCCTGGGAAGGTGCTCTGTGCTATGAAACACTGTTTTAAAGTTTAATTTTTGGTTAAAAGATAAATAATCTTTAGTATTTCTTAGCAAAGATAGAAAGAATTATGAATTATTTGCAATGGCAAGATGGTTCCATTTCCTTTTATAGCATATTCAATTAAAAATGAATTTCATCTGTGAGATAGAGGAAGTTTGTAAAGCAACGAGTTTTCCTTTTTGCCATTAAAATAAATTCACTTTTATCATCGCAATCTTTTAGAAAATAAGGTTCTTAAGCAGCTCTTACCTCATCAGAGCCAGATCCAAAAATCAGCAAGTCGAAAGGAATCGCGGCCACCATGTCAATCAAGAACCAGCCTTTGAAGTAGTGTATTGCTATCTTGGCGGGATCACTTACCACCTCCTCATTCTGATTTACGTATGTTGTTCTGAAGTTTATTAGAATATCTATGATAAACATGATATCCACAATCAAGTCTACCACATTCAAAGGGCTACAAGAATAGCCACATTCCCGTCTTTTCTGTTCCTCTCTGTCGTTGAGGAGAAAGGCTGCAGAGTAGGGGGTGAAGATAGCAGTGTATATGACCAGCAGTAGGATGAGCCAGTCCCAGACGGCCTTGAACGGGCTGTAGTGCAATATTGTGAACTTGTTGATGCGTGGCGTCTGCAGTTTATATTCTGGCAGGACGTCTGCTCCTAAAGAGAGAACCTGAATAATGGAAAAGAAAAACATACACTATGTAAAAATGCCATTATTTCATCTTCAGTCCTATACAAATATTAAGGTAATTAATTATCCAGCAAAATCTATTAGAAAGGATTCGTGTAATTGAATTCATAAACTGCGAAGCATATAAAAAAAGCACATGCATTTGAAGAAGCCCATATAAACCCCACCTAGTATATTTGACTTCACAAAACCTCATTGGTGTTTTTGATAAAGATGATTTTCGTTGAAAAATAATGAGATGCCAAGTAATGGTTACTAGGTCCTTTGGAACATATGACTAGTCAGAAATAAAAATACATTGCTGTTTTTTAGAAAACCATGAACTCAGTTTGATACACGAGTATTCAGTTTTCAAACCTAAGGAAGAATTGGCTATAACGCATAGAAGCAGTCCACCTGGATCCATGATCATGAGTATAGTCTGGGACAAAGACACTCTCCCTGAAACCCTCCATCACATCCGGAAAGTCATAAAGAGAGGCTGGCACAAGGAGCTGTTCAGAGGAGTAGCCTGGAAATGTTGCAGGATTCTTAAGTACAAAGGAGTACTTAAACTTGGATTTATTCTGCTTAATAAGGCACTGAGTAGACTAAAATACTTCATCTTTTAGAGTCTTAGTACATCTGAAAAAAATGTGAGTTAAACTTGAATTGTGACCCTACCCAGTAAAAAAGTTCATGAGTCTGTGATTTTAAACCAACTTTCAAGAACAAAGGTCAAAACAAATAAGTGATCTAGCTACCCAGTCAATGTAATCAGCCTTAATGCATGGGCTTTCGAGAATTTAAAATGCTTATGGCTCCACAAAGAGAACATAGAGGCATTTTTAAAGTGACTGGTGGATTATAATTTTATATTATGAATATCCCACATATGTACAATGACCCTATTTCAAAGTGAATTTCACTAAGTAAATTTTCTTACACTAGACTCTTCTAAACACAGCTAATATATTTTGCAGCGTAGCTCTCAGGAAACCCCATTAATTAGTCAAAGAGTGTTAAACCAAGTTTCTGTGTTCTTGGTAATTCTGTCTATGTAGGTTTTAACTGAATTATAACAATAAACTCTCTCAAACAAATTTCAACTTGCAATTTTATTTTTACTGTCAAACTTCATACCTTTTCCCCCACACATATAACAAGCTACCATTCCTATTAAACACACACACACACACACACACACACAAACTTGAGAAGTTAAATAACAACCCCAAACGAAGTACAGCATGACTTTTAAATATAACAAAACAAGTTCAGTTAAAATAGGCAAAGCTCTTTTTAGATAATAGCTAAAGTAGTTTAACTAGCTTTGAAAAAAAAAAAAATCAAGAACCCAACCATTTCTTTTTCAGTCTAGAATAAATGTGTGACTGCCAGTATGTGGCGGAAACAGGGCTTTAATTTAAACTATTGTGAAAAGTGACAAATTAATTGTTACTAAAAGGGAAAGCTGTAAAATAAAGTGATGTCATTATTTATGAAACCCTAACAATCCTCAGAATCCAATTATCTATATCTATAGCTCCAGTGATACCTGACTTCCAAAAATCCCAATAGGAATAATGTTTAAATAATCTACCAATTGATAAGTGCAGACAAATAGAACTCTGATCCTGTTATAGTTAGTATAGAAAACCACTGTAAGATATTTTTGTCTGGAAAGAACAGATCATGTCTTATGGTATTATTATGTAATGCCACTTTCTAAAAAATCAGGGACTACTCAGAATGTAGAAAGTAAAATCCAAAACCTTATTTTGGCTCTCAAAGTCATCTAAAATATGGGCTCATTCTATCTTTTCAGGTCCTTCTCTCATTAGATTCCTCTATGCACACAGTGCACTCTGGCAAGACATGACTAAAATTTTTGGGCTGCTGAGATCTTCCCAAATCCCTATAGATTTCTTTCATAAAAAAGGGTATGTAACCTGGTCGGTGTGGCTTAGCGGATGAGAGGTCCCGGTTCGATTCCTGGTCAGGGCACATGCCCGGGTTGTGGCTAGATCCCCAGTGGGGGGCGTGCAGGAGGCAGCCGACTGATGTTTCTCTTTCACATAGATGCTTCTATCTCTCTCTTCCTCCCTCTCTCTCTAAGAATCAATAAAATCATATTTTTAAACAGGGTATGTAGTTATTCAAAGAGAACAACAACAACAAAAAATGTCGTTTTTCAAGACTGGGATATTTGTTGGAGCTTGCTCCCTGCCTAAGTGACCTGCTTCTGCTACCAACCTCCCACATGGGGCAAGCTACATACTTGTGTTAGCAGAAGTTAAACTGCATACATATAGCACCTTGGGGCTGCCCCTGAGGAGTAAAACCTGTGGATAGAACTCTTTCCATTGTGCATCTGCAAAAACTGGACAGGAAAGAAGATTACACAAGAGGTAACAGAATGAACAAAGACAGGGAGGCATGGAATACGCGTTGTGTGTTGAGGCATTATAAGTTGACAATGCTGATGGATAGAATGCAGGGACAATAGTGGGGAGGAGGACAGTGAATAGGAACAGCGACAGGCTGTGAAAGATCTAATGTGACGTGATAGGGATCTCAGACTGTCTCCTTTAGGTCAGGGTTTCTCACACTTAAATAAAATATAGACCTTTTTTAGGGCTAAGAATTATTGCAGAATCCCAATGATAATTTCAATATTTTAGTTTACAATGTTGAGTAAATATGTATAAAAATAAAATGAGGTTAAAACTTCTTCTGTTTAGACCTCTTAATGGGACTGCTGCAGATTGAATTGTGTACCCCCGAAAGGTATGTTGAAGCCCTAATCTCCAGTACCTGTGAATGCGGCCTTATTTGAAAACAGGGTCTTTGTAGATGCAATCCAGTAAATATGGACTATAGTGAACTGGAGTGGGCCTTGATGAAACAGTTGGTGTCCTTACATAAAGAGGGAAATCTGGGTGCAGAGACACACGCACAGGGAGAATGCCCCATGACAACGGAGGCAGATAAAGCTGCAAGCCAAGGGCCACCAAGGATTGGTGGTGGCCACCAGGGCCCATAAGAGGAGCACAGAACAAGTTGTTCCCAGAGCCTCCGGAAGGAGCCCTGATCCTGTACTCCCAGCCCTCAGAACTGTGAAAGAATAACTTCCATTATTTTAAACCACCCATTTGTGATATTTTGTTATGGCAACCCTAGAAAACAAATGCAATGACAAAAATATAAACAAATACATTTGAAAATTATTTGCAAAACTATCGTCACTAATTTAATATTTGACATATATGATAGTACTCCGACTATCGTGTGGTTCCATCTCACAGGTAAAACATTTTTTTCGGTTCTAACCCTTAATGCCCTTTTGTAAAAGCATGTTATCAAAATAGTATTACTAATTTTATTACTATTTTAGGATAATCTAATTCTTAACTCCAATTTTATTCTTACTAGGTATTTAAAGGCAATTTAAATGGTGCTATTTGATATTGTACAAAAATTTTTATTTAATTGAAGTTCAATTTTGCTTTGGAGCATTATTGATTTCTACAGTAAGTAATTATCTACACAAATAATTTCTGAAACTAGATTCAGAAAGGTAGTTCATTTGGTATATTTCAATATATCTATTGATACCAAACCATTGAAATTTGGAATATACAACAATGGAGCATGTTTTGAAAATGCATGTGTGGTAATTGGTACTAAAAGTTATGATACAAATTCTTTAGATGACTGCATGGCTATCCCATTTTTATATAACGTTGAATTCTTCCATGAATTTTACCAGCCAAATGACCTCAAAAACTGTTATTTCCACAGCATGCTTTAGCATCATGAGGTTTCATTGTAAATCCAAAAATAGTCCTAGGTACTGAAGTCAGGTCAGACAGCAGTACTGTGTTTTTAAGTAATTATCTTACTGATTCAGAAGATTATTATATTGTTTGAACTTTTCATCAAGACACAGAAACTTTTAAGATTTTCTGGGAGAACTCGTGGCCCTTTGAGAACATTCTTTTCCATGGATATCAGTTTGAAAATTGTTAACCGTTACTAGACAAAGAAGGCAAGGTGGCCAAGTTTAGTTTTAAATAAATGTATCTGACAGTGGAATGAAGGAGAAACCAGAGAGGGGTGGACCACAGGCTTACAGAGCAATGAGGACTTTGGTACTAAGAAAGAAAAATGCAAAAGAGGCCAGGAAAGCCTGTGCTAGGGACCAGCGGGCAGAGAGGGAGAGGAGAAATGCATTTGAAAAGTAAATGCCTCTCAGGGCATAAGGATGAGTAGAGAAACATTTGCTTATTTACAGTTCCAGTGAGAGTCTTATTCAAGCCAGTCATGGCAATAAAACACCTGAAGGCTCAACCAAGTTTGGAATAAGAGAAAGAGCCCCAGACTTTAAATATGAAGACCTGGGTTTGAATTCTGGATACAGTTTTTATGGTAACTCATTTAATCTTTCTGGATTTCAGTGTGTTTTTTTTTTTTCATATACGTGATGGGGATAGTAGTCCTTGTCCAAACTACCTATCTATATGGAGCTACTGTATCACATCAGATAATTTCTTTTTTTTTTTTTTTTTTTTTTTTTTTTTGTACAGATAGAGTGGGAGGGAGAGAGAGGAAGGGAGAGAGAGAGAGAAACATCGACATGAAGGGACACATCGAGTGGCTGCCACCCACACGACCAACCAGGGCCGGGGACAAACTGCAACCAAAGTACGTGCCCTTAGCGGGAACCGAACCCGGGTCTCTCCGGACTGCAGGCCGACGCTCTAACCGCTGAGCCAAACTGGCCAGGGCTCACATCAGATAATTTCTATAAAGTTGAACACTAACTGGACATTGATAATATTAAGTAAGTATTTCAGTTATCTATTTCTTGTAACAAACTAATCCAAAACATAATGGCTTAAAACCATTGTCATTTTATGATTCATGACTCTAAGGACCAAATGCAAATGTTAAGTATGGTTCGGCTGGGCCATTCTTCTGCTCCGCACAGTGTCCATCTGGGTCACTCAGTGACACTTGGTTGGTGACTGAGTTCTTGTGGAGAATCAGGAAAGCTCCAATCACATTTCTAGATACTCTGCGGGGCCAGGTGGAAGTCTGGGCTCACTCATGATACTGAAATGACTGCTCCTCTCTCCCTTTCTCTTCCTCTGTTACTTTAATGCCATTGTAATAGTTCTCTTTTCATTTTAATGGTCTACATGCATATATGTTTTATAATGTCACCTCACACTTCTTTGGGAACAGGATAAATGTATAAAGCATAAGTCCCAAGTAAGTTTAAGTTAATCATAAAAGACAGCCACGGTTAGAAACAAAATATTTGATAGGTAAATATGTTTTCAAAACACCAATAGGATTCCAAGGGGCCCATGATTGAGAAGAAAAAGGCGGCTACACAGTCCATTAACGTTCCTTAAGAGAGCCAACTTCTCCCACACGCTTGAGAAATAACATACTTCAGAAAGATAAACCATAATTAATTACACTTTGATAAGGCTTTTCTTTTAAGAGAGAAAGAAAGAGGAATTAAAAACCTCACTTTATGAAAAAGGGGGACTCCATGGTCTCCAGAATCACATCTCTCTTTTCTCTTTCCTGAAACCACCAATTACACACACAGCTTAATACAGTCTAAACTATTGTTCTCTTCACCAAACACAGTTCTTGTTGCTAGCATATTGCTGTTTCTTCAACCTCTAACTGCTACGTGTTACACAAAACCAAAATCTTTACATGAAACAGCACTATTTATTCAATGAAGATCTACTGGGAACATTTTGTGGGAACGCCAGGATTAATAACGACTCTTCTCTTCGGAGAAGTGCAATAGGGAATGACTAAGTCTTCCAAAAGATTATACGGTGCTTGGACGGCTGTTAAAGCCACACTGAGGTGTTAGTAAAGACGGCTCATCTGTTCTTTATCTGTTACCAGGGACTGGCAGTTAACTAATAGGCTAGCTGTATCTTTAACTATTGGGAAGAGCAGGCAGTAACCAGATGAATCAGATAGAGCACATAGCATCTGGAGAGATTTCAGTTCCTCTGGGTTCTCAGCAGATGTCTGGGACATACAGCAAAACCCGAGTAACTATTGAAATAGGCAGCCCCACTGATGATCACTCAGGTATTTGAATTAAAAGATGAAAAAGATTCACACAATAAATCAAATCTGTCACACTGGAAGTTTTTAAATAAATAAGATATTAAAATTAGGCTGTAGAATCTCTAGCATTCTGTATTGAAATGATTTTCGAAGGCTCGGATTAAAGTGGATGTTTACGCCTTTGTGTGTGTGCACGTGTATGTTTGGGCATGTGTTGAAATGAGTTGGGATGATTGTAGGGTTTTGCAGATGTGAGAGTCACATAGGTTCAGCTAAATGTCAAGTTTAGTGTTTTGTATGTGCTATATATGCTAATATAAAAATATTGCTTCTTAAAACATGTGTCACTCAATATAAGAGAAATAGGGTAGTTAATATTTTAAACATTTATAACATTCATAAATCACTTCAAATATATACCTATTTAAAAATTAAACTTTTAACTTCCACACCAATGGCCAGCTGGATAGTGACCTTGGCTCTGCCCCCAGGGCTGGGCCAGGCTGAGCCTGTGGCACCTCCCTGTTGCTGACACCAGATGCTCTCTGGCCTGATGTTTGCTTTCTTGCACCTCTCTCCTCTTTCCCTTTCTCATGGAAACTGTACCCATGCACTTTTTCTCCATTTTCTTTATCTTTGTTTTACAATGGATCTAATTTAAGAAAAAAAATGAAATTTAGGAATAGGAGCACTAAGCACACTAGTTCATAAATAAGCTTTTCACAAGATTTTTTAAAAGTACAGTTGACTGAGGAACAGGCTCAGAGATGAGAGAGAGAAATAAAGGGTCTGGCTGGGACAACTTATGGTAGATAGATGTGCCGAGTGCCAACAGGAAGCGGTGCCCGGCAGACAGAAGGTCTGGGATAGACCTTTCTGTGGGGCTGGAGTGGCAGAGTTCGTCCTACGGAGGCAATGGCCAAAGTTCTAAAAAGTGGATTCATTTGCCAAAAGGGTGTAACGAGTCAGAGAATCCACTGGCAATAACTAAAATGTGGAAGGCAAGACAGTATTTCTGGAGCTCGGCATAGTACCTGAAATATATGTAGTAAGCACCCAAAAAAGTTGTTGAATAAGCATGTTTTTGGCTTAAAGGAAAAGAGACCATGGAGATGGCAAGACAGAAAGGGTTATGATAGAGATAGCTGCTATGCAATAAAATCTGCTGTTCTCTGTTCCATGGAGCGGAGTTGTTGCTAACCGTGTCTGCCTAGCCCCAAATTACACTTCCTAGTCCTGTTTGCATCTAGGCATGGTCATGCACCTGAAAAGCAGCACTTCTTGGCTGAAGCCTTCAAGAAGCAGGTGTCTTTCTCAGCTCTCTCTTTTTCCTTCTACTGCATAAAGTCAGATGCTCCCAAGGCTTCAGGTCTTTAAGTCCTGTGGGATGGGTGAGTCTCCAGAAGTTGGAAACCTGGGTCACTACATTACCAAGAGGAGGAAGATCACTCATTGCACAGGAACACTAGCTTCTGCTATTGCTTGAGCATGAAATACACAGTTGGGGTACGCCACAGTGATGGAGGTGTTTGTCAGTTCCAGCAGTTAGCATGAGCCCAAAAGTTGGATCTTTGATAAGACAAAGATCTCCAAAAGCCAGGAGAGAAATATCAAGCCCATAGCTTATCTCATCTCTTCCCTGCTCTCCCTTGAGGTTTAGTTTAATAAAGTCACATAACTGGTGTTAACAGTGGCAGTGTGTCAATGTGTAAAAGACCAACAGAGCCACATCTTCATCCAGTAGAATGACATGAACAGTTCACCTATCAGTTTGGTGAGTTTTCAATGATGGGGTAAACAGGAACACAAAAGAACAGATACGTTCACGTTCACTTCACTCAGGCTCTTTCTGCTCAGATGTCCCCAGAATCACTCAGACCAAACCAAAGGGAAGCAGGAGGGATGCTGTTGTGGGAGGTGACGTCTGTTCTCCAACACCTTCCTCAGGCCCCTCCTGCCACCACTGGTACCCGGGAGAAGAGCTGAGCTGCCCTCCTCCAAGTCTTCTGTCAGTCTATTTCGGCCCTTGCTTGTTTTTCCTTTGGAATGTGGTAGAAGGGACGTACTGTGACTCCCGAGAGAGTGCCCGCTCTGCTCATCAAGGATCTATCTTGGAGAAAGAGGATAGTTCACACTGAATCTCCTTTATGGTAGTCACCAGGTCCTATATTAAATTCTAACATTCAATTCTCTCAACAGCTCTTTGAGACAAGCATTAGTATCTATATTGTTACAGATGAGGAAAATGACTCAGAGAGGATAAATAATTTTCCTGAGGTCTCAGAGACAAATATAGTATGATCAACCATACTGAATGCCTATTATTTATGGAAGGCTTGTGGTCATTATTTTACTTAAGTGTTACAGGTTTACAATGTAAATGTTTGCTGTGGGTTGAATTGTGCTCCCCACCCCCGGCCTCGCCAAAAATATGCTCCACTTCTGACCCCTAGTATCTGAGTATGTCACCTTATCTGGAAATAGGATCTTTGCAGATGTAATCAAGCTAAGATGAGGTAGATCATACCGGATTGAAGTGGATCCTATAAAAAGGGGGGGAAAGACATAGAGACAGACACATAGAAAGAATGCCACAGAACATTGGAGGCCGAGATCGGAGTAATGAGCCTATAAATCAAGGAACACCAAGACTGCCAGTAACACAGAATCTCAGAGAAAAGCAGGAAACAGATTTTCCTCGACTACCTTCAGAGAACATGCCCCTGCTAGTAGCTTAATTTCAGACTTTTAGCCTCCAGAGTGTTGAGAGAATAAACTTGTGTTGTTTTAAGCCACTCAGTTTGTGGTCACTGGTATAGCAGCCCGGGAAGCTAAGACAGTGCCACTGTTTATTCCACATATGAAAATTCAAGTTAGGTTTTCCAGGGCTGCCTGGGTCCATAGGACCCTGCTCTCATCTACAGCACCATTCTAAGCATTCTTTTCATTACGGGGATAAAGTCTATGTTTTCTTACTATACATACTGTTTTCAGAAAAAAAGAACTTTATAAGGGCCTGTGTGAATGTTTTCATAGTTACTTAAATGCTTTTAATTAAAATTCTAATCACGTAAGCCTTATGTCATAAGGCAAAATAGTGAATAAAGAGATTTATCTAAAATCATTTCTTGTTAAGAGCCTAAATGCTACTTGTTGGGATGGACATAAGAAGAGCATAGGAAGAATATGATATGCACCAAAAATAAAAATAAAGACAATTCCTCCCAGCTGGTATGGCAAAGTGGTTGAGCATCGACCCATGCACCAAAAGGTCACCAGTTCTATTCCCAGTCAGGGCACATGCCCAGGTTGTGGGTCCGATCCCCAGTGAGGGGCATGCAAGAGGCGGCCAATAGATGTTCTCTCTCATGGATATTTCTATCTCTCTCCCTCTCCCTTCCTCTCTCCCTGAAATCAATAAAGAAAAAAAAAAAAGAAAAGAAAAAAAGATAATTCCACTTATTAAAAATGTACAATCTATCAAATATTGCTGCATAGGCCAGACTCTGGGCTGAGATGGCCCTGTAACAAGCCCTCGCTCCACCATGTCCATTCAAAATCTCCCTGAGTGTCAGATTTCTTAGCAGCAAAGTGAGGACAGCAATGCCTACCTCATAGGCCACATTGTACCAGGTGAGATAACAGATGTATCACGTTTCACCCCAAAACTGAACATTACTATTAGGATTTTAGGCACATTTAATTTTGACAACTCAAAATTAAATTATAAATAACACTGAATGTCAATTATAATTATTGATTGAACCCAATTATCTGATGTGACCCTCAGATTAAGTTATTTATGCAAAGAAAAGACAGCAGAAGACAGATGGGTAGGGCTCTTGGTGCTGCTGGTAAGATAAAAGTTTTTCTTTGATTATGAACATCTCAGTTATGCTATGTTGTTTGTGGGCCATTTGTCAAGTGGTGATTTAGGGAATCAACCATTTTTTAAAAACTCTCAAACACCTTGAAAAGACCCAATTTAAGCAAAGAATAAGCTATTTATTCATAAAAGCATGTGTCCTGGAACTAGGGAACATTTAGTTAATCTGGTTGGAATGGCTGTCATAAAAAATATGTGCACATCTGATGGGTGGTTGGAGAAAATTACTTTTGAGCATCTTCCGAGAATACATAAATTTTTCAATTTTTCTGCAAGTAATGAGATAGCATTTCTTTAAAATTAATTCAGTAAGTATTTATGGAGCCCTTGTCCATTTTAAAATCTGAGTAATACTTTCCGAAGATCCTGTAGAAATATATAACAAAATCAGTAGAGATGGCATCTGAGATTCTGAAATTTTATCAGTTTTCTTATCTTGTGCAAATTGTTTGCTCAATTACACCAAATTAGTGTGATTTAACTATGTTTTCATCATCTACAGGTCAAGGATTAATGTATTTTAAGGACAGAAATTGGCGACACTTTCCATGAAAATTCCAGGATGACGGGGAAATGTAAATGTGTGAGCAAGCACAGAATTATCTACGACAGTGTACCCTCCTGGGAGGCACGCATGGGCTTTTATTCACTCCTTGAAATTATCTAAAAGAATTAAGATATGCGGTGTGTTTACCTCTCAGGGAATATATATTCACGTTTGTTATGGATTCTCAGTCACCTATGACCTACAAGTAGGTAAAAACCTTGACTTAGGGCATACATTTCTATGGGCCTCTATTAGGGAATGTGCTCCAAGGTAGAGCAAAGTCAAGAATGGCCTCTTGACTGACTGAAGCACAGGTGAGCTGTGTCTCCATTATTGACATATTTTTTCCCCTGAGTGTTTACAAGGTGAATGGTGTGCTAATAGTCGGGCCTGTGCTTTGCTTTTAAATAACTCGGCTACAAGGACAGCTTCTCCTTCCTGCTAAATTTCCAAATGAGAAATGTCTTCCAGTTGAGGATTCAGTACATTCAGTTACTAAGTAGCATTAGCAAGTGTGTGACATTCCTACCAAATTTGAAGTTAATGAGTTTTACTTGGTTTGGCCATGTGCTATGATTAAGGATTAGTTAATAGTCTGTGAAATCTGATTCTAATTGCAGGAATTCGTTGAAGTAATTCACTTTAGTAAAAACGTCCTTGGAAGGCCATCCTTTGTCTCCTGGACTTATTCTTTTTGGAGGTCTGACAAACTTCATTAAGGACCCATAAGAGCAATGATTAGAAAAATGCCAGAATGTGTACAGGTCAACTCAAAACAACCATTAAGAAGTTAAGCAAGCCCGGCTGGTATGGCTCAGTGGTTGAGCCTTGACCCATGCACCAAGAGGTCACAGGTTCGATTCCCAGTCAGGGAACATGCCCAGGTTGTGGGCCTGATCCCCAGTGGGGGGCGTGCAGGAGGCAGTCAATTGATATTTTCTTTCATCGATGTTTCTCTCTCTCTCCCTCTCCCTTCCTCTCGCTCTAAAACCAATACAGAAAAAAAAATTATATAAAAAAGAAGTTAAACAAGATGTCTTCTATAGAATCAAGTGTTAAATCACTTACTTTTTCCCTCTTTCCCTCCCTTCTTCCTTCCATCCATCCTTCTTTCTTTCCATCCTTCCTCCCTCTGCTTCTTTCTTCCCTTCCTTACAAAATGAAAAGGTTTAACAGGTGTTAAACTTCTACAAGGAGAAATTATAAATTTGGTCACAGAGTTGTTTATTAGATTCTAAACTGCCTGATGGCCTTAACCACGTTTGTTCTATTTTTATACCTAAGACCACCCCATGTCCATTGCTCCCCACATAGTAAATTTCATTGGATAACTAACCTGTCAACCAAGTGGTCAAAAATACATGAGAAGGAGGTCGATTACATGACAAGTTTTACACACATATATATATACACACACATACACACACACACACACACACACACACACACACACACACTAAGACTTAGAAGTAACCCTTAAGTATGGCATGGGCAACTTGATTAATCTGAATGCCTCTTTCATGTTCAAGTAAGAAAAAAACATCAAAACAAACAGCAGCAACAAGAAAAAAAAATTAAAAGTGCATTCCTTATTGAAAAAATTACTGAATAAACCTGCACAGATTGATTTTAATTATGATATAGTATCTGTTCTTTTAAGAGAGAAAACAAACCAAATATTCTACTATAAGCCATAGTGAATCTTGGAACTAAATCTGACACTAATTCTATCATAGTCAGAAAGAGTTATATAAACAATGACTAGAAGTGTCATTGAGATAACTTTCTTGATAACCAACTATCAATCACAGTCTCTCCTTTACATGCAGAAGAATCTTGAGTCGTTTATTCAGGAACATCACCTTTGCTCTTTTAACTAACTTTAAAACAATGGGCATATGAAAGACCTGAAGTAAATGAAAAGAAACAAATATGGTATTCTCCCTTATTTAGAAGACTTGATGTAGAAACCTAATTTTGTACCAGAGATTCATTAGCTTCCTATTTTTGTTCATCACCTTGCAGGGCTAACTTGCCAGGCGGTAACTGTTCTTGATTCTAAATTGTCCTGAATTCCATTTTGGCTGTTATGTTTTTGAGCTCACTAGAAATTTTTTACTTTGACATTAAAACAAAACAAAACAAAAACCTCCTAAGATTTTCTACTCCTATTCATGTTCTCCAGGGGGAGGCAAGAATCTGATAACACTTCTCTGAAATGAAAAGTATTATGCAAGTGTCACAGAATAAACGAGAATCAAGCCAATCGATGCCTCCTGATGCTAACGTAGCCTAATAAAGGTGTAATAATGTGATTATGTCCATGCCTCAATCTTCTTGATTTCTTTATTTTTGCAGCTTTTACTTCATACTAATAAAATATGCCAGTTTTTTTCCAAATACAGCTATAAACTGTTATATTTACTTTCTTGTCAGAGATGCATATGAATAGCAAAAGGCATGTATTATTCCCTTTCAGACTTTTTATCCAGTTTCACATAGTAAACAGGAGCAATGTCCTTTAACATAACTAATTTCATAAATAACCCTTCTTACTAATTTTGCCTTATTGATACATTATTTAAGGCTTTCATACATAGAATAGTCATTGAACTCCATTTTTTACTGGCATCTAAATCAGTGGTCTCCCAACTCTTGGATTTCAGAGTTTGCTAAAACTAAAAGAAACTGGGGTGTTTCACAGTTAGGAAGGTTAGGAGAAGCAGCTATCTTTCTCTACCACCATCATCTCATAAGAGTATGTTAATATAGAAAATCAGGAAGGACAGACTCTTAAAATAAAAGGCAGTCATTTAAATAAGTTCAACTTTAAGAAATCTCGTTATACTCTGCTTCATCTTCCTCACTTTGCTGTGGTCACACAGTGTCGTCAGCAAGCACTGCTCTGCAGACCAGGGTTTGGGAAATGTGTCAGATTCTTCCAGAGATGAAATACATGGCTTGAGCTCAGCTACCTCTAAAATCCCTTCCAGCCCTGACATACACTAAATTTCTGATTGTTACTGCCCTTTTTATACTGTAAATTGCACGATTCGTTGAGGGTGGTTACCGTTGGTGATGTTAAAACCCAGCTCTATTGTGAAAGGGAAAGTTTCCAATATTTAAATTTAATGTTTTAAAGCATAAGGAGGCATCCTTGTCACTCCTTTGAATGGCAGTTGCCGTGGTAGTGCAGCACTTGATAGTGGCAGGCCGCTGAGGACTGAGGTTTCTGCCCACCTGTGTTTTGCATTTGATCCAGCTGTCCTGGAGTGAAAGGCTGCCTCAGATCAATCGTATTGGTCACAGGGATATTATTCTGTACGGTACCAATTCAGAGTCACGCTGAGTAATAATGTGTACTGTATTTTTTTCCTTAAATTCTTTTTTATCTATTCCACTCTATTATTATTTTTTTTCTACTACCATTTATCCCCTCTATGCCCTCTTCCACCTCCCTCCCCTCTACCCCTACCCACAATCACCACACTGTTGTCCATGTTTATGAGTCTCTTTTTTTCTTTTTTTGCTCAATTTCTCCCCCACCCCAACACCCCCACCCCACCCAAGCTGTCTCCTGCTCTCTATCAATGAGTCTGTCTCTAGAGTATAAGTTGGACCTGACCATAGTTAACTGTGTATATTAATATTACACATTCATAAAAAATCCACAGAGAATCTATCACAGAAATGCACATCCTGCCACGCAGTCATGGACCTCAGTCCCACCTTTATCTCTTTCTCTCTGCAGTTTTAAGTAACTGTGGATTTAGAGGAGGCATCTGTTTTCCAAGACGATAGACTGTCCACCATTCAACTATTTTTCAACTCCATTGTTTTAAAGATTTTCATAGAGGTTTTCTATGAACTAAACCTCTGAAGGTAATCAGAATTAACACAGCAGTGCATAAAATCGAACTTACCATACCATTAGTGTGCTATTTTATCTCTCTTTGTTTAATTGAATACATCTGTATTCTTCTCACCATAAACTCAATGGCTACAGGCTAAGCTTATAACTGTGATACCAGTGAGTGTACAACTATAACACCTGTGTCTGTGTATTCACACACACATACACATACATACCAATGTTGGTATATTGGCTAGACGTCTGAAAATAGCAAGAGAGAGAGACATTATGTGTAAAATGTGCTAGGGAAGTCTTGCCTGGCAATATTGTATCATGAAAGAAATTCAGAAGATATCAAAAACACATTTCTGTGGTTCACTAAGCATGTTGTGGATTGGGAATGTTTAATTTTCTCGTAAAGCCAGTGGCCCTCAGGTTGCTGTCTCGCATAGTATTACTTGACTGGTACCTAGTTTTGGTTCCTCCTTCAGTTTGAGGACCCATAATGGGCTTGAAGTGATGGCCATTCAAGTAAAATAGTCAAGATTATTTAATTAACAGTAAATTTGGGGAAAATTTGCCCTGGCCTATTTGGCTCAGCGGTTGGAGCGTTGGCCCGAGGACCAGAGGGTCCCCGGTTCAGTTTCCACTAGGGGCATATACTAAAAAAAAAAAAAAAATTGGGGGAAAATTTAACTGGGCACTAACATTATAAATCAGTTGTTGTGTGGAGAGGTGATTCTAATATAGTAAATGTCAACCAGAGTAATGATGAATGATTTTGAAGGAAGAAGCAATCACTTACAAATGATGCGATGCATTATGTTATCAACCTTTGCTGACGTCTGCTCTTGAGGGAAAGGGGATTATCATGAGCAGCATGTCATTTCCAAATAATTCAGTTTGACTTCAGCATGGATTTTAGTTCCTTCCTATGACAATGGGAGGCTTTGTTCTGGGAATTCACAAGATATTAAAAACAAAAAAACAACCAGACAGCCTCAAGCCATCCCACACTGACTGAGGGCTGGAAAGCCATATAAATTGCCTGTCTTTAGGGGAGAGGTTAGTCAGCCAGAAATTATCATGTCACAGAAGCTGGAAGTGATTCTCTCACCAAACGTTATGAAATCAATATGTCAATTGATATCTAAATCTAATCCCATGCCCAATCAGCTGATGATCTTGTACATTTATGTGCCAGGAGCCAAATCTGTCCGTTGCTCGGGTGTTTTGATGCTCACACCTCTCTGTCCCGTCCATTTTGGTGGGCTCCCCAGTGGCTGCATTTAAATGCATTTGGTTATGAATCTTGGCAACTGTTTATCTTAATTGTGGGAGTCAGATTACTGGCTTCCTGATACACCCCAACTTTAAATTAAAGAAAAATTCAGCAGCAATCTTGAAGCATTAAAATAATTGGGACACCAGAATACAAATAAAATATCAACACAATCTGACCTTATGCCTTTGTACTAAGGACTATAAAGCTACTAAACCAACACAACTGAAATTGGTACATTATCTAGTTTGCAGCTAGCTATTCCAAATTATGCAAGTTTATCAACAAAATATCTTGGCAGAAGGACTTAATTGACCTGTCTTATTATATATCTTGAACAATATATTTATTCTTTATTATAATGTATTTAAAAAATGAAGGTGGCACATGATGGCTAAATACTGTTATGAAATTTTCTTATATATTTAAAAAAATCAAGACTTAAGGACTTATACAAGATAATACATATGACAGAAAAAGTATATTTTAATGTAATAGCTAAAATTTCAGGAAACACTGACTGAGCAATGACTATTTTTGATTCAATAACAGAAGTGCTGCCTGGGGTGGTCCCTGAACTCAGTTGCTCTTGAAATGACCTGGAGAATGAACATGCAAACTAATAATTTACACAGTGTGTGCCAAGGGCCAGGCAAGCAGTATCCATCAACTACTGTGTGACAATCTAGGGATGCTTGACAAGGGTGCTATTTAAGTAAATCTTAATAGTTAACTGGGATTTTTTTCCTTCCATTAGAAATGAGATGCTTTCAGGAAGAGTTCACACTAGTAAAGTGCAGAGACATGCTCATCAAAATCATTCAACGGGACAAGATCTAGCATTTTTTTATCTATGAGAACTACCGGACACTTGTCAAAAGGCTGATTTCTGCCCTCTACCCTCTGAGTCTAGAAGAGCCTCAGGAATCTAAATTTTAATAAGCATCTAGAGTTGAATTCAAAGCAGTTAGTCTCCTGTGTGTAACTGTGTGTCTGTGGATGTGTGTATATATGCATGTGAGTGTTTAACATGTGTGTATGTGTTGGTCTGTGTATGTCTTTGAGAACAGACAAAAGAAGAAGGACATGTGGAGAGGGTGTGGATGAAGAGGTCTGTGGGGAGCAGGTTTTATGGAGTTTTAAATGCCTGGCTGAGAACTTTGGATGCAGTTGTTATGAACTTGTAGACATCAAAATCCCCAAATAACGGGAAGTCAGTGAAAGAAATATTGACTTTTATCTAGATTGTATCTTAAGAACTGCAAGTGAAGAAAAGCATGTTCTTTGCTCTAACCAACTCTTGTTTGGGCGGCAGTCCCTTCAAAGCCACCCGTGAAATGATATTATGGAGCCAGGACCTGGAGGCGAAGGGATGAGTAAGTAGGGGTGAGAAGTAGTATCGAGCAAAGGAGAAGAAAAGAGACTGCATCCGAAATCTCTCCAATAATTAATTCATTAAATCATTCAACCCACATGTCTTGGGGACCTACTATGTGTTAGGCACTGAGCAAGGCTCTGTAGATGCAGAAATAGAGAGTCACTCTTTCTCTTGAGGAGCTCACATTTCAATGGCCACAGAGCAATAAACAGACAGTGACAATACAGCACGATAAGTATAATAAAAGAGTTAGGCGTGTGAGCTGAAGGAGTATAAAAAGGGCTACCTGACCCAGAATTGTGTGTGTGTGTGTGCGTGTGTATGTGTGATTTCCTGGAAGAAAACTGAACTCTCTCAATTGAGTATTTAAGCATAAATATAAGTTCTTTGATAAAGGAGAAAGGGGAAAGGCTGTTCGGGCAAAGGAAACAGTCATGTAAGAGGTCAAAATCGCCTTCACACTGTAGGTTGGTGTGGTTGCACTGTACACCGTGGAATGGCTCCAGAGACGCTGGGAAGTTCCAGGAACAGCCTCCCTTCACTGGGGTCCTACCATATGCCAGGCAGCATGCCACGGGCTACACAAGGATCACCTTCCTTAACCGTCCCAATAATCCTATCAAGTAGGTGTTTTTATTGTTTCAGGTCTCAACGAGAAAATCAAAGTTTTGTGAGTTTCAGAAACTTGCCCAAAGGCATAAACCTGATAAATTGTGGAGTTAGGATTAGGGTCCAGGCAGCCTGTCTTTAGAGCCCATGACCTTAAAGTCCATTGAATATTCCCTTTATGCCCTGTATATAAAGGGTCTTATATGTCGTATTAAGAAATTTAGACATTCTCCTAAGGACAACTAGCAGTTAAACAAAGTAATCAGACTTTCAGTTTTTAAAGACCGCTTGCCATAGCAAGGATTGTGTGATTGGAGGAGACAGAATCCGGCTGAGACTAATTAGAGGTGGTTGTTATCATTTCAGAGAGACAAGGCTGAGGCTTGAATGAGGATGGTTCTCAATGCTGTAGGCAGCCTCTATGATGGCCTCCAGTGATTTCTGCCTCCTGGAATTGAGAGTTGCTGTGTCTTTTTTTCCCATCAAGTATGGAGTGAGTTTATTGACTTGTTTCTAATGTATAGAGTATGGCAGATGTGATGAGAAGTCACCTCAGTATTAGGTTATACAAAGACTGCGGCTTGGTCTTGCGTGCACCCTCTCTCTCCCTCTCTGCACCCCACATCCCACCCGCCCCCACCCCACTGCTGCTAAGGAGGAAGCCAGCTGCCATGGTGCGAGGCAGCCTCAAACAGACGCCCATAGGAGTGAGCTCAGGGGGAGGCCTTCTGAGGCCAGCCGCCAGCCTCTTGAGTGAGCTTGGAAGCGAATCCCCCCCTCGTCCAGCCTTGAGATGACTGCAGCCACGGCTATCACCTTACTGCAACCTTGAGAAAGACCTTGAGCTGGGACCACCTAGCGAAGCCTGTCCTTGATTCCTGACGCACAGAAACTGTGAAAAAATAAATGCTTGTCTCAGTCACTAAGATTTGGAGTAATTTGTTCCTCAAGAACAGAAGACTAACCTGCCAAGAACTGTCACCCTAATCATCATATATACACAGGACCCTGCAGACACTTGGCATGCATGTGTCAGGTTGACACTGCTTAATGATGCCATTTGTGTACAGAATAATATGTAGGAGGCTTTTCCCAGGAGAATATTACTCCCTCTAATTGACAGGAAAGCCCTGATGGATTCAAATTGCCTTATAATAATCAGTTTTTGCCTCTATTTTTCTCATGAAATATGTTTTCGGCAATTTTTGTATAATTTTAGAAGATCTGATAGTGAATCCTCACCCCCGCTAATTTGGCATTAGGCCAGATGAAGGCACTTGCATTCCCAGCCTCCTCCCAGACTGCCCTTCACCTTGGATATTAAGCCAGCACTTTATCCTGTAGCTGGGTGTATAGGAAAAAACCACATGTGCTACAATATAGTTGCTATTATAACACATACCGTACAGCCAAGGAAGTGACTGTTGAGACATACAGTAAATGCTTTCTGATACAGATGAGATTGTGATGCACTTATATAAATTCACCTAAAGCTGAATTTCACAACTATATGGGATCTTTATAACTCTTAAATAGCTGACCTTCATTGTGTATTCTCCCCAAAACGGTTCACAAAGGAGAGGGCACATTTAACATGGAGTCCTTGCAGGCCCCCCGCCCCCACCGCGCCGTGTACTTGCCTCAGGATCAGGGCTGTGTGCACACGGCTGGCCCGGACGAGCTGGCACCCTCGAAATGCAGCAGCTGCACCGAACAATTACCAGGCTCGGGCTGAGGAAATTTCCCATGGGGGACAAAGAGCCAGCTGGGCATTGCTGGTGCTTGTCTGGTGGATGTTTGTTAGTTCGTATGAACAGTAAAATTCCCAGGGCAGCATTCAATGGGTGAGATAATTCAGCCAAGAATACATTAACCCAGAAAACTGCAACTGGAGAAAACACTTTTGAGGGGGCACTGTGTGGCTTCAGCAAGCAAGTTGGCAGGACTTGTCTAGAACATTTAGAACTTGGATGAAGCCCCTGAAGCTTGGCATCTCATTAAAGGAGTCTGTGCCCATTAATGAAATTCAATCTATCAATCCTTAGCTTTCTCAATGTAACCTGCTGAAATAATGTCCTTAAACTTTCTGGTCAAAATAACACTGGAATTGTATACACAGACCAAACTTCTGATGGCAATCTTCCAGGATGTATTCATTATATCAGAGGCTGAATCCAAATATTAATATTTGCCTGGATTGCTCTCGGATAAGAATACCTCAGAGCACCTTAATGCATTCAGTAATTCAGAAAAACTCATTATCTTGAAACTATCATTTACCTTGTTATGAAGACAGATGCTGAAATGAGGTGATTTTTATAGCAGTTTTTTTAAATCTTTAATGTAATATATATTTAAAACGAAAGTTATGAATCTTAAACTAATGAAGAGTTTTCTTACCAGTTCATTTTAAATGGCTTCCATTTTGCTAAGCTATATATCATTTGCTCTGTATCTTCAAGTCTATAGATTCATTAGTACATTTTATTAATTCATTTTAAAACATCATTAAGTCATCTTGAGATAAACAATGAAACAGAGGCCAACCCTCCACACTACCTGTAGCAAATGATAAGAGCAGATATAGTCATGTACCGTTTCCTTAGGAGTTGAGGAAAGAATTCTTTGCCAGAGACTACTTGCAAATTTGAAGCTTCAAAAAATAAGATCCTGTTCTTATCCCTGGTAGAAACAGAGCTTCTCAGATGTTAAAAGTGATTATGCATATGATTAAATCCCACATTTGCAATACAAGCATTTATTATAGCAATAAAAATGTGCACTGGTCAGGAGCAGAAGATGTACCCCTGAGCACCATTTAATGTTTCATTCGCCTCAGGAGACAGGAAACAGGACATCTAAGGTTTAGGTTAGCCACATAAACCTCAGCATTCACTAGCACCCATTAAAACTACGTTTAAAGATAAATTTTCTAACGGCAATGATAAGGAAGAGTGACAAAGAGGTGTAACATTCTTGCCTGGGCCTTGGTAACAATGAAAGGCAGTGTCTTGCAAGTTTAGGGGGCTCATGATCATTCCCTGCGTTTTGCAGGTCTCCTGCCAGGACATTTCTTGGGGTTGGGAGCTCTCAGCTCCTAGTCTGGACTCTCTCTGCAGGAGACTAAGGCCCTTCACTCACCACACGTGTTCAGAGCTGAACATGTCTTCGGAGAAGAAAGGAGCGGGGGGAGTAAGAGGCAAAGAAAAGGCAGAGGGTTTGCAAGACAGAGGCCTGGCGGCCTTACCAGCCACATTCTTATTCCTTTGGCTCTTTTTCCACCTCCAGTCCTCCCTTCCCCTACAAGGAGACTTGGGAAAACATGACAACAGGTCTTCCCTGTAGGCTTTAGAGAAGGACAGATTTCAAATGGAGAAAGTTTTACTTTTATTTTTATATTTGCAGTTGGCAGGCCCTACAAAAGCAGTCTGTCATTTTTGTCTTCACAGGGAATAACGCTGATGAACATATGAAGCAAAAATATTATAAGCTCTACAACAAAATATTTTGTTCTAATGCTTCCTTATTTTCAGTCTTTTTATATTACTGGATAAAATATTGTTCAGCTTTTAAAAGCCAAATACTATAATAGATTTAGGAGGGGCCTTTGTAGAAATCTGGCTTTGAAACCAATAGCAAATCACAGCAGACTAGATACATTAAAATCCAGCTTTTAGTTAAAATGATTAAATTAGCCCTTCTTAAGAGTCATAGCTGCACTGGAATCTAGTCATGTCCTGGGGCTGTGGGACTTCCTGTAAAGCAAGTTTCAGAAAGTTTATTCCACTTAAGATAAGAGAAGAATGTAGCTGGTTACGCATGGAGTGGATATCTCTGTTCTTTTCTTTTTACTCTTAACGTCACTGACTCACGATTCCAAGATGTCTTACAGATCTCTCTTTCTGTTAGAGACCACATGGCCATAGTTACACAGACCTGGACAGGATGCTACCAGGAGATGAATGAATCAGATTGCAGAAGCTTGTCTAAGAACTGACCAATCAACAAAGCCCCCTGACCCTGAACCCCTTACTCATGGTTACTTATGATTTTTGCTATATAAACCTCTTATTTGTAAACCATCAAAGAGTTCTGGCTTTTGCCCTGGCCAGTTTGGCTCACCGGTTGAGCCTCAGCCTGCGGACCAGAGAGTTCCGGGGTTCAGTTCCTGCTAGGGGCACATACCACACACACACAAAAATAGAGTTCTGGCTTTTGGGCATTAGTTTCCCATCTGGGTGGTGCCATTCATAACAAAATAGCCAATCTTTCCCCTTTGCAAAGCCCAAAGTCAGTTCTCAGTGACTCACTGGCACACAGGTGAGCAAGGATTCTCTTTTGACTTGCTTGGTTTCAGCTCCATCTTGCTTCCTCAAACATAGGCCTACTCGTCCTGGGAAAAGTTGATATCCATTCGTCCGTCCATGCATCCATCCATCCATCTGACATTTACTGAGCACCTACAATGTATCAGACACTAGGAAAACCATGAGAAACAAAAAAGGCACTGCCCCTGTCCTCAGAGAGCTTACATACAAAAGGGGGAAGGCAGGAATAACATGAATAACTACACAAATAAAGATTTTATTACAACTCTGACATGTATAATAAATGATCAAAGGAAGGCACTATGAGAGTATAAAACTGGGTGAATTTAACTTAGTCTAGTGGGGTAGAGGGTGGTTAAAGAAGGCATCCTTGAGGAAATGGAATTTAACTGAGCTGGATGAGGTATGCTGGTGGCACACAGAGGTGACATTAGAGACAGGTTGGGCTCCAAGACCTGGAATAAGTGTCTATTTCCCTAGACACAGGCATCTAGGTTTCTCCTGTTAGAAGCTATTGTCATCTCTCATTAGGGCCCCAAGTCTTCCTGCTTAGTTGTTCTTTACAGCTTTGGGAGCCTCAGAAGTTTTTCCATGTGGATTAAAGTTTATAGACTATTGGAGATAAACCTGGACCAACAGATGTCAACAAGCAACTGTGGCTTCTTTAAGGTCACAGAGCATCATGTATTATCTCAGTGGAGAACATCTTATAATAAAAGTTTTAAGGTCAGTAAAAATTATTTGTAGTTTTTCATTTTTTCTGTGACTCTTCTAGAGTAATCCTTGAACACATTTTGTTGGTTTCTGTTCTCATAGGCTAAATATTTCCTTATTTCATTTTGTAAAATTTCCCCTCCACCCCACAAAGATGCTACTTTAGAGAATGCACAAAATGGTTTTGAGCCATCATCTGGTTAGTTTAAATTCAAAATTTCATAAATCTAAATGCATTAAGTTTTTAAGGCATTATTACACTTTTGTAGTTACCCATCTTCCAGTCCAATATGAAGCCACTGAGTTATGAGTTCTTGCCATTTCTGGTGCTAATTTAATTTCAAACTTGCTTGCCTTTGGTGTAAGGTAGGCCCTCGGGCAGTTTAAGCTCCTGACCTACTTAGAGTTCATTTTATGCTCTGGAATGCAGCCCATTTTATAGGGCAGGTTAAACTCTAGAACAGGTCATTAATCATTGTAGCTCCCTGGGCTTTCCTGGTGCTTTTGAGAAAGAAGCAGAACTGATACAAATAAAACATGTGGAGAATTTTTATTTTGAAAACTTCAAATCTGTTCACAGAAACCACCAGGGAGGGGAGAGAGACATTGTATTCTAAATTTAGGTAAGTGGAAAAGACTCAATTACTGGAAAATGTTGCCTTCCTCTAACAGGAATGGGGAACAGGAGGATCTAAAAGCCCTCTTTTAAATTATATAAAAGATCATTCAATATATTGAATTTATATCTTATCTTATTGACAAATTAATTAGAAATGATTTATGTTTTAAAACTAATGGTAATTATTTATTAGCTAAAGAATACCCTACTCATTAATCAAAGGTTATGTTTTATGTTATAGTACTATCAGATTTGGGATTTTTGGTGAAACCAAAAGGCTTATGGACTTTATATGTTCCTGTAGATTTCAAGAAAAGTACATGTACTAATTAATGAGAACCAATGATCACTACTCAAAGCACAACTTAAAGCTCAACTGAATGAGCAATTAGCTTTCACAATATTTGTAGATTAGAAATAAAATTATGTGTTTACTCGTAGGAGAAGTGCGCTCTCAAGGGGGCATTCATCTGAGGAAACCCCGAAGGACCGAAGGTCATTTCAGATGGAGAATAAAAGGTCTGAGATGCCAGTGACAACTTTTATGAGAACAGCAGTGTTGTTCCTGGTTCTCCCTTGTCAGCTCTCCTGCTGGGCCTTGGCTGTAGCACCCTGTCGACTATTCCAAATGCTGTGCATCATCCAGGGCTCAGACCAAGCCCTCTCTGTCCCATGAAGCTTCTCCTAACCATGCAAATATATCTTTACCTGAGTGCTAAATGCAGATATAGTCTGGCCCATATGTGTTACCCTTCGTGCACAGCAATGTAGTATATTTTCAAATTATATCATATATTTAAATAGTCTCCCTACCTAGACTTCACCAAAAAGTGTCATTGTACCTGCTCGTGCATAGCAGGTAGAAAGTGTCTTATGTGTCATAGGTACACAATAAATATGTCTCCTGAGAATAGATGCAGAGGAATTAGACTCAAGATACAACATTAAGAAACTCTGTGTATGTTGTGAGTGTTGTTCCTATTTGTATGATGATTGAAATAGAGACAAGAATCAGATCTTAAAAGCTGAATGAAAATATTTTGATCTACCTGGGGATGCCTTTGTAGAGGTCTTGATAGAATCCCTATTAATACCTTTTTTAAATTTCTTACTTTCTGTCTTTCTTAGAATGTGAATAAGTGCAGGCTGATCCTCAAGACAGAGGAAAGGAATTCATTCATTTTAACTTCATGACAATGTCATCTTAGATTTTATTTGAAGGCACTGCAAATATAACCTAATATTCTGTGAAGAATAATTTTGCCAAGGAGACCATAATCTCTCAAGGGCTTAATGAAGCTATATCACGGCTTTACAAGAGAAAAGAAAACCTCTAGTTAAAGGCAAGCATTATGTTAAGCTATAAAAAACAGAATTATGATTAGTTAATATAAAAATATTATTTTTTTAATCTAGGTTTATGGAAATGCTATTATTTTAAATAGGCATCTGTGGTGAATGCATTTTTCTTATTTTCCTTATTTTTTACTACATTGTAAATGGGTTCGTCTACAGTAAACACAGGAAGCCCATCACATTCATGAATTTACTTAGAATCACTACTCATTGCCTTCTTCAGGAGAAGCCTATTTTACTGAGCCCCTGACTCCTTCTGCAGGTGAAGAAAGGGGATGATTGTGGCAATGGGACTGAGTGGTACCTGAAGAAGGTTCAGTGGCAGGAAATTTGGGAGGATAAGAAGGCCTGCTTCCTAAAAATATGTTTTCTTCCATCTGTTATTCCTCACCTCTTCCCACCATGTTTTCATCAATAAAAGATTCACTTGGGCCAATGAGGTTCTCCATCACAATGCAAACATTTCCTAGAGAACAAAACTCCCAGCTTTTCATGAACTTTCTTTCTAAATTTATTTTTTATTTTATTTTTTTATTAATTTATTTTTATTACAGATGTTTCTCCATTTTCTCCCCATTGACACCCTCCTCCCCATCCCCAGCCCCATCCCCAGCTTTGTTGTCCATGTCCATCAGTTATGCATACATGCATATAAGTTCTGTGGTTTATTCCCCCCCCCCCCCACTTTCTGAGTAATGTCAGGCTGTACCCTACTTCTATGACTCTGGGTCTATTTTGTTTATCAGCTTGTTTAGTTCATTATATTCCAGAAATAAGTGAGATCATGTGATATTTGTCTTTCTCTGCTTGGCTTGTTTCACTTAGGAGAATACTTCCCAGGTCCCTCCATGTCGTCTCAAAGGATAAGCTGCATAGTACTCCATTGTGTATATGTACCACAGCTTTTTTATCCATTTGTCTACTGATGGACATTTGGCCTGTTTCCAGAGCTTAGCAATTGTAAATAGTGCTGCTATGAACATGGGGGTACATATATTCTTTCTGATTGGCGTTTCAGGCTTCTTAGGGTATATTCCTAGAAGTGGGATCACTGGGTCAAATGGAAGTTCAATTTTTAATTTTTTGAGGTAACACCACAGTGTTTTCCATAGTGGCTACTTTTTATATGAAATACTCTAATCAGATTAGTAATGTTCAGAAAACCTTAATTTTTATTGCAATACGAACAATGGAAGGCATTTATGTGTAAAGAGACTCAAGCTGCAATTTTGTATTTTACTTTAAAACATTTGGGTAGCCTATCAAATGTGTCTTCTCATGGCAGCCCCTGGAACTCTGCCTCCCTATTCACTGGGCTTGACCACCTCTGTGCCAATGTGTATGCACCTTGTGCCCTCTCTGCCCACATCTCCAGCTGGCTGACCTCGCTCCTTTCCCCTCCTTCATGTTTCCGTGGAGGCATTTCCTCCTCCGACCCTTCCAGGCTGGGTTAAATGCCCCTTCTCGAATCACAGATCACCTTTGATTCCATCGTATACCTTTTACCATGCTTTTTTATGGGTTCTGTTCATCTCTCTATCTTTGTGGACTCGAGTACCTGGCGAGGATGTGTTTCCACTGCAACCAGACTTTCTGGCCCAGTGTCCTGTTAAGAGTTGACACTCCCTACACATCAGGAGAGTGACAGAATCGTTTGTTGTTTTGCCTCAGACCTGACACTAAACATTTAGTGAGTACCTACAACAAGGATGATATTGTTTCGACTCAGGTCCTAATTAGTGGTCCAGGACAAAGCAGAATGAAATAATGTAGGCAAGAACATTGGCAGTATTAAGTGACAAGGTCTGGAATTTGAATCCAGGTGACATTCTTTTATCTCCATTTAGAAACAAATAATATCAGAGTTTCAACCTCTGAACAGTTTTCAGCCTAGGCTGGTCCTCCTCAAATTGCTCTGCCCAGCAGAATGTCTTCCCAACATTTCTTGTCCCTTTCCTTATTGGTGAAAAAGAGAAGACAAGGACAGACTATATAAGAGGGGAGGGAGGTGGACCTAATTTTCATGCATCTTACTTAACCTACTTGGTACTTAGAGGAACTTTGAAAGTTGAATGAGTGGGTCCATGAGGCCCTTATTCCTTCTTACCAAAGAAGTATTATCAGAAGTTAGAATCTTCTGTTGTGAGCACCACGAATGCACTATATAAAATGGCATTTTTGTTTATTTATTTATTTTTGTTATTCCTCACCTGGGGATATTTTCCCATTGATTTTTAGAGAGAGTGGAAGGAAGGAAAGGATACAGAGAGAGAAACATTGATGTGAGAGAGACATATCTATTGGTTGCCTCCCACACGAGCCTGACCAGAGCCGGGGAGTGAACCTGCAACCCAGGTATTATGGGTCCTTGATGGGGAATCAAACCCGTGACCCTCTGGTCCACAGGCTGACACTCTAACCACTGAGCCAAACCAGCCAGGACTAAAATAGCATTTTATTTAGTCTGATTACAGTCTGATGAGTGAGCACTGTGCTATTTTCTTTGGAGCATATTTTTCTAACATATTATGATCCTATTTCTCAAAGTATGGTTCATAAGATGAAAAATATTCATTATACATGCACACACATACATAGAAAGATGTATCATCTATGTATCTATCTATGTCTATCTACATATCTATCATATGTCATCTAAAAAGAGATACAATGTAGAAATCAATTGTGTGGAAAAAGACCAAGTGCCTTACCGTTGAAGAATGGACGAGGTCAAAGCAAGCTGGAAAGCCTGACAGATTTCCCTGGAGATGGTATGGCTTCCAGGAACGTGTAGAATTTGATATATAGAGAAGAGGATGGCACTATTGCAAGTCTAGGGATTCTGCCAGCAAACTTCCAAGTCTTATGCTAAGCAGGACAAGTAGAGCTTCAAGGAGCCAGGTGGCCAGAGACAGTGTGTATGGGTAAGGAGTGAGAATACAAGTGGCAAGGAAGAGGGGGGGCACTTAGAGCGTAAGAAGGCGTCGAGGGGAGGAAACGCTCAAATGTCTTCTGCAGTGTGCGTCTGTGTATTTGTTTCCCAGAGATACGAGACGAATTGATTCCAAAGGACATATTAAAGGGAGTTCCTATGGGTGATGGTGAAAGAAAGGAATTCGTCCACTAAAATAACAAAGTTTTCTCTCTAAGACAGTGTTGGGAATAACTGTCTCAAACAATGCTAATATTTTTAAATAGCTACATTGACTCACTGGTTGAACCAGAACCAAGGTGTGGCAGTTCACTCAGGTTAAGCATTAAGCCAAAGCAAGAGAAGAGAATGATGTTGATGTCTGCTGCCTCTTACAATGACAGAAGCTGGGGAAATGGTGCAGAAGCAGGGTCTCCTAAACTCTGTAGATTAATCAAGAATCTTTTTTTTTTTTCCCTCTGTTGAAAAACTATACTAAAAATAAATGCTTCCTTGCAGACTTCAAAGTCTAGTCTTAAAGATTTCTGCAACACAAAGCGAATGTCAAGTGCCAACTGGATATAATCATATCCCAATTATTAGCTGGTTAATTTTCACATGTTGTAACCAAAAATTCCTGGCACTGTTAGCACCACTAATTGTACTCTGGGTTTATTCTCAAGGGTTGAGGATGGGGAAAGACTCTTATTATTAAGGAATTAGCTTTTCATAAGCTATGACAAGAAAAATAGAATGAAGAACAAATAATAAATTATATTACTAATTTTAATAAGTTTTCAAATTTTATTCTTGAAATTTAGAAATTTAAAAATTCTAATTTAACAATCTAACTGGATAGGAAACAGAAATGTATGTGTGTTAAATACATAGAAAAATATTTTAAAGTTTCTTACCTTAAAGCCAATAAGTGTAAAATTTTACATATGACCTCTTCAAGTATTATGGACAGTGGGTCACGCTGACCAAGTTAAGTATCAGATATTTCCTTCACCCATAAGGCATGTATTTTTGTGTTTTGCTATATGGTCTTTTGATATGGATTTCAATTTCATATACAATGGCAAAGGATTCTGCAATGTTCAATTACTGTTCTTGACAACATTTAGGAATCCTATTTTTCAATGAGAAAAATAATTTCTTAAGGCATCTAAGTTCACTGTTTTCTTTGTTGCTTTGTGCTTGTATATTGTATCTTTTCTTGACCATTTATATCAATTCTACATTTAAACAGGTTGGCACAGAAGTAGCATCGGGTTCTTTTTTCTAAGAATATTCTCAGAACAAATAGGAAATAACTTAAATTTTTGTGGCTACTTTAAAAAATTGTTTCCTTTCCCACAAAGTTAAATTTCTGTCCTATTCTTTTTGTTTGTTTGTTTTTAATCCTCACCTGAGGCTATTTTTTCATTGGGTTTTTTTTTTTTTTTTTAGAGTGGAAAGGTGGCAGGGAGATAGAGAAACATCCATGTGACAGAGGCACATTGATCGGTTGCCTCCCACATGACCCCAACTGGGGCAGGGGATCAAAACTGCAACCCAGGCACATGCCCTGACCAGGAATCAAACTCTCGACTCTTCAGTCCATGCTGATGCTCTAACCGCTGAGCCAAACTGGCCAGGGCTTCTGTCTTATTCTTGAGGCAGAGAGTAGAATACTCATCTTCCAAAAAAAAAAAATAGCCTATTTCATCACTTGGTTATAACTCACTTCAGGTGACACAAGAATTAAAATGGTCCTCGTCCCCAGTTCCGAGTGGAAAGAGCCCCAGACTCCAACTTCAGAAATGGGATTTCCAGGTGTATGTGTGCAGTTTATAATTTGTGGAACTTTGGGTAATTCACTTAACTGAAAATTATCTATAAAAATAAAGACTTGATGACCAGAACTAATGAAGAAGTCCAAGCAATTTTCATAAAGGAAAGCACAAAATAGCAGAATCAGACCAAAATTTATTTATAGTGCCTGACCCTTTCAAGTTTGTCAAAACATGCCAAACACACACACACACACACACACACACACACACACACCCTTAAGAGAAAGTCAATAGGTGAAAACACTTAGAATAAAGCTGTCTGACTGATCTGGGGTAGTGAGGAGGTCCCAGTGCTCCATCCCTGTGAGTCTCATCTTGCTTATTGGTACCTAATGCTTTAAGGAGCACAAGTTTCAGAACTACTAGAATAATTGCATTAAGACATTCTTATGTTTTTTTAAAGGAGGTTTCCTCCAAAATCACACTGGAGTGTTTCTCTTTCTTAAAATCTTATAATTTGTTTGTTTTTTTTTAATTCCCATAACAACAACACAGTGAAAAAACCAGAGAGATCACAGCTGTCAGGATGAATCCAAGTCTAGCCATACCAAATGGGATCACTCTTCTGTGGCAGTTGGATAAGCCAGAGAAGACCACTGCATGGACATGGGATGGGAACTAAAAACTCTGTCTCTGTTGTTTTCCTTGAACTACAAAAAAAGGGGGGAGAGGGGCTTTAAGGTTCAGGATATAACAAAACTGCCACCAAGGCAACATTCCTTCAACTTCCTTCTGATGTCTTCCCTTCTCCACCTCAGTGATTCTAGAGGAGGAGTTTGGCTTCAAAGTGTAGTCACCTTTGAGGGAATCTGTGTAAGAAACATATTCAAAATCTTATTATGACTAATCAGAAGTCTATGCTAAGGGTTTTTTAAAATTTATTACATAGATAACATAGAATCATTCTGAAATATAAAAATATGATAATGATCTCTCTGTTTTTAACATACAGGAGGCTAATGCTTTTAGTTTTTACTCACTTTCAAGTACTAGGTTGTGTAGAGTAGACAGCAATGCTCGTTCTCTGAAAAATACTTATTTTTAGTTAACTTTATACAGAAATCTTATGCATGCAGTTGTCCGTGTACTGGAGTCAAAGCACTCTCTTCGTTAGGATGTATTCATTCATTTCTATGGAAGGAAATAGAGCAGAGGGAGAAGGGAAGCTTTCTTAGCTGGAAACGCGAAATGGGCCAGCAGGATCTAACAATGGTAGAAAGTAAATGAGAGGTAGTTGAGTAGTCAGTTTCAGAAGTAACTCAGGTGCCTGCAGGTAGGAAAATTTAGGGGCCTGAAATCACTATTTTCTAATTCCAACCCATGAATAATGGATGTAGCTATTGGCATTATTTACAAAGGACAGCTTATCATCTTAAACAGGATTGTGCAGCTCAACTGACAGGTGCCATTCAACCAGAAAACAGCACTAGAATATTTCTCTTGATTACGTCCTCTTTTCCTTTTGATTCCACTCAATTTCAGCAAGTGTTGTCACCAGGACCTAAAAATTAAGACTGTGTTCCTAATAGTGGTATTGGGATTTGTCAGCTTGATTCTTTACTTCAAATGTGAAAAATGCAACAGGCACCAGGAATTAGACCTGGCTGCAGCCCACTGTTTAAATATGTTCTGCCATATCTGAAAAGGAAAACTGAGAGATCAACAGGAAATCGAGGAGCCAAGAAGCATGAAAAATAGCATGTGTGTGTAACCTGGTTCACCTCACACCACATGCCCCCTCATCTGTTCCCACCATTGGTGGTACATCCTTGTATTACCAGCCTCAGGACATTGGGACAAGGGGAAGAAAAGGAGTGCTCTGTTCTCAACTCTCGGGCCACTGAAATACAACAGAATGGAAGCTTTAATCATAGTATGCTCAGAAGAGAGATTTAGACACTTTAATTCTCTTCTCCATGACCCTGCATCCCACATTTTCCCTTTCTACCTAGGTGATTCTAAAGGAGTAGGCTTCAAAACACAGGTGTACTTGTGACAGATATATTTAAAACATAAAAGGAGAGACAGATGGCGTTTAAAAGAGAAAAGGAAATGTAGATGGAATTTTCTCCGCCTTCTCTGAGCCGAGCTCTATATTTGGTACATAGTTAGAAAAGAAACCTTGAGTGGCCTTCATTAAAACAACGAGGAAACGTGTACTTCTTCTTGTACGCTAAAATATACCACTTTGGCATGTGGATTAGTTGGAGCTGAAGACAAACAAGATCTAACAGACTCAGGAAGAGCTGTTTACCTTCCCCTTAATTGCCTACAAAAATTTAGAGAGAGGCCCTGTGCCAGGAGAGAGATAATGTCAAAGATGACTTTTTATCAGAAGGGCTTATCTACATAGGAAGGCAAACATTTGTTTACCATCTACTCCTCATCTTCCTGTGAAATGTCTTTCCCCCCTTTGAAGGCCCAGACGCCAGCACTTCTCCTTAGCTCAGGATGGTGGACAAGCCCATGGCCACCGGCACCTCACACACGATGGACTAATGGACTGCAGCTCATCTGATGCTACAGGGGACCCAGCTACACTAAGGATTGGAAACATTAGATGCTGACTTAGCTCCAGCTCTGCTGAATTACCAGCTACCCCTCTTCCAAGACCAGGACTTAACAAACTGAGGAATATAACTTCATGAAAATAAAGCCTTTTACCACATCTCATCCTGTTGTGGGGGCCTCTGGAGATGTTTATGCCAGTGGTGTCCCAAGAACCCCACTCCCACTAGCAATGGAGAAAGGCAATCCATGCCATTCTCTGGTAACACTATGAAACCCAAGTCACTGCTGGGTTCCCTTTTCAGCTCTTTAAGTGCAGAATAAAAGGACGGGGCAACATCCACGTTTCTCAAGTTTGCCTGTTCTTAATAATGTGGAAACAGAAGTCAAAATGAAGTGAGGATTGTTAAAAATTCAAAATCCTCAGGCTCCATTGAAACTTACTGAATTTCTGGGTGGGTGTGGCGTACCGAGAGAGAGAGAGAGAGAGAGAGAGAGAGAGAGAGAGAGAGAGATAACCCGTTAATCAAGAAGTTGTAAAAAACCTAGGGAGGATGATATCTAAAGTTTCTTTGAATTTAAAATTCTATGAAGATAACTACTTTTAAATAAACCTTTTTTAAAGCAATTGAGTTTTATAGAGTTTACTATCTAATTACATATTTTTCATTATAAATGTGGTTCACATAACACAGAGAAGTTGAGCTAGAGGGGGAAATATATTACCCACAACTAAATGAGCCAGATAACAGATGGCACCGTTTATTTTATTTTACTTCCTTATTTGGGAGTTCCTGTAAATAATATTTCATGGTTGAATTCACTTCCTAACTCAAGGAATAGTCCACAGTCACTTAACATTGTAAGACCTTGGGCTGCTTGGGTGTGAAAATGCTACGTGTGCTCTAGATTTCCATACCTGATAAAATATCTTTCGCCTAATTCTCATCTTGTGAATCATGGAAACTTTACTGCTGTTTCCAAATTTTATTAGGCAACTCACCCTGAAGGATGTTTGTCCCAACCCCTAGGCCATGAAGGCCAATGAGCAAAGAAACTCTCCCTCCAGGGCATTCTTTTGGTTCCTGGGACTGACTTCAACCCTAGGCTCACACTAAGGAAGGGGTGGGGGGGAGGGTGATCAAAAACAGAATCTCTCGATAACACATAGCTGCAATCTTCCTGTGTTGCCACAGCAACCAGACCATTGCTATGTACCCTAAACTAAATTATTTTTACCTATCCTTCTGACCACTCATATTTTACTTTTTGAACTTCAAACATCTTTTTTAAATTTGTTTCTTTGGCTGACAGAAATTTTAAAGGAGGCAATTTTTTTCCTCTCCCTTCATTTGAAAATGTGTGATGAATGTACAAAACTAAACAGATGCTTTTAAAAAGCAATTATGCACACATGATTCCCCCACAAGCTATGGCTCTTAGTGGCTATCAGGGTTTCATATGGGTACTTTCTTTTTTTTTTTAGTCCTCATCTGAGGACATTTTTCCATTTTTTTGTACAGACAGAGTGGGAGGGAGAGAGAGGAAGAGAGAGAGAGGGAAACATCGATGTGAAGGGACACATCGAGTGGCTGCCACCCGCACGACCAACCAGGGCTGGGGACAAACTGCAACCGAGGTACGTGCCCTTAGCGGGAACCGAACCCAGGTCTCTCCGGACCGCAGGCAGACGCTCTAACCGCTGAGCCAAACCGGCCAGGGCTATGGGTACTTTCTTTCATCACCCAGAGTCTGGACAAGTATGACTTGTGAGCTAATTAAGGTGTTTTAAATTGAAATAAAATTTTATTTTAATTTAGAATATATGTCAGCATATAATAGTCAGTTTTTACATGCATATAATATTTAGTGAAAATAGTTAGAAAAGTAACTCCTTGCTCTTTCAAATTACATACTTCCCTTTTCAAAATAATGAACATCCTTATTTTATATTTAATATGCATATAGCACACAATAGTCTTACATTAACCAATTGCTACTTAAGTGTCTATTGTTTAAAAAATGTTTTGTTCTTTACTGATTTGAGAGAGAGAGGAAGTGAGAGGGAGAGAGATAGAAACATCCATTGGCCGCCTCCTGCATGCCCCCCACTGGGGATCAGGCCCACACCTGGGTATGTGCCCTGACTGGGAGTCAAACTGGCAACCTCTTTGCGCATGGGTCAATGTTCAACCACTGAGCCACACCAGCCGGGCTATAGTTACTTTTTATCTATTCCTTATTATTGACAAAATAATAATATTTTTATTTGAAAATATATATTTTTATTTGAAAGAATATATTTATTTGCCCAGCGAAAAAGGATCTTGAAGATCAAAGGTTTGTATTCAATCAAAGGCCCTTGGAGACAAGAACCCTGACTTAAACCTTTCGTATCACCATTGTACATAACATTGTACGTGTTCTGTGGAAAGTAACCTCACAGTGTGATCTGGTCATAAATTCCTAACTGGTCAGGTCACGGCGGGTAGTCATGTCCCAGGCACACACCTTCTTTAGTAAAAGGCTTATCTTCTCCTAAAGTAAGCCCTGTTCATTGCTCCTGTGCCTCTGGGTTAGCACACCTTTGAGTTGCCCCTTTCAGACCCTTCAAGAGAGCACGTAGTCCTTACCATCCTGCAATCCATTCCCAAACCTTTCCTCTCACCTCCTTGTAATCTTCCGTACACTTCCTCCTTAACTTAAATTGTATAAAAGAAACTGCAAAACTGTTATTCTCTGGAGCATTTGAGATCTTGCTTCCTGGTGTATATATGGCGTCAGTTTGGCTCAACAACACTCTGATAAAAATTCTCCACAGGTTTGTATATTTCTTAGATCGACAACATTTTGACTCAGGTGGACAAAAAAAGAGCCACTTACTAAACCTGACCAGTTCAGGGGAGGCTGTGTGGTGGCCTTCCAAACTCAGAGACCATAAGTAACCACATTGGATGGTCTGAAATGAAAACTTCCAGACTGCAAGAGAGACTGGCAGGTAGTCATGCCAAAGGCAGGTATCTTTCCTGACAAAGGTCAAAGTTTACCTTAAGTGAGCCTGTCTATTGTGTTTTTGCATCTACAATAAAATACCTTTAGAATGTCAGGGTAATTTCCTTTTTCCAAATCAATCAGGGCACAATCTCCCTCCAAAGCGGGAGACCACACTGAAAGGGTCAGTAATGTTTTAAAGGGTAAAGGTAAAACTTTGCAAAAGGTGGAAACTGTGGAAATTGTGATGCTTGCATGACCTTTGCTCAGGCTTCTGTTGCGTATGGATAAGGTTTATCTGGATTGTCCGCAAGGCAATAGATAACCCAACAGATGCAGAACGAGATAACTAGACCAGTCTTACTTCGAAGTGGACAATGGGCCAAAGTACATCAGCAGGAACTGCCAGAAGCTAAAAGTAGGGTATATAATCGGCACCCCAACCCTGATTCGAGGCTGAACCCTTCTTGGTTCAGCCCACCTGCACCCAGGCATTTGTAATAAAGCCAATTTGCTCTACATTGGCCTTGTATTGTGGCTGTGATCTCAGACCTTTTACACATCTCATTGTAATTATTATCCTGTTAACTGTTAAGTATCCTGTACCCACCTATGTAAAAGAAGTAGGTGGCTATTCCTTTTACTTTTATCCAATCCCAGACGTCCCCTTCCCCTTGCTTTCTCCCACCTCCCTAATCTATCACCAGTGCATTTCAGGTAACCCCTTTACATCCTCTCCTTTGACTGTAATGTATAAAATAAGGTGCAAAACTGCCTTTCTCTGGGGCATTTCCTTAATTTGTTGAGATTATACTTCCCAAAAATTGTCAGTTTGGCTCAAATAAACTCAAAAAATTCTCTACAGGATTCTTACTTTGACACTCATAAATATTGAATCCACAGTTATCTTGATGAACATGCTTCACTTGTACTTGCGTCATCCATTTATATTGTTTTCCATTTCAATTTGTAAGAATGGACACAAGCCAAATTCAAAATATGAGAAAAACATTGGATGGGGATTTCTGCTTTGCTAAACCAAGCTTGATGGTATTCCATAAACAGCAGTAAGACAATGGATATAAAACTAATGTCATATTAAATTGGAAGTGTTCAGAGGCAATTTTGAACTTGTTTTGCATTTCAAATTTAATTGGGAATTCTGTGATTATTACTATTTTTGGCAGTTCTAGACAGTTTCATTGAGGTTTGCTTGATATTTAGTTTAGGAGAAAAATAAAGTTTATTTAAATCATCCTGGAAAAGTATTGTGAATGTCATTTTTTGTTGTTGTAATTTTAAGAATGAGAATCAATGATGTTTTATAAACATAACTATTGAAAAATAGACGTTTTAATTACACGTAGTTTCAAATTCATTACTGTGATATTGTGATTCATTATAAGAAATATATATTTGGTCTCTCTCATTTCCTAAACAGAAGTGCTGAGCATTAAACCTTTGGAATTTTCTAAGTGATGAGCGAGAACAAGGGATCAAGGTGTTTTTGTTATGTTAATGAGGTGACCTTTGGAAAGCCCTGAATCACAAAAGGATTGGGGCTGGTCTCCAGAGGAACCAAGACATTAGAGAGTTGGAATTTCAGCTCCACCCTTTTACCTCCAGGGCGGGGAGGTTACAGCCATCACAATGAACAGTGAGTTACTCAATCATGCCTATGTAATGAATGCTCCATTAAAAACAAAAAAGGAGAGTGTTCCTAGGGCTTCCAGGCTGGTGAACCAGAACACGTCCACACGCTGCCCTTCAGGCCAAGCAACATGGAGACAGAAGCTCTTTTGTTCAGGACCTCCTTCTATGTGTCTCTTCATCTGGCTATTGATCCCTATCCTTTAATATCCTTTGTAATAAATTGACAATCTAGTTAGTAAACAGGTTTCCTGAGTTCTGGGAGTTGTTCCAGCAAATTAATTGAACCCAAGGATGGGGTCATGGCAACCTTCAATTTATAGCCCGTTGGTCAGAAGCACAGGTGACAACCTGGACTTGCAGTGGGTGTCTGGAGTGGGGGCCGTCTTGTGGAACCGAACCCTTCACCTGTGGTGGCTGATGCTACAACCAGGAAGACAGTGTCAGCACTGAGTTGTAGGACATCCAGCTGGGATCAGAATCTGAATGGGAGTCAGAATTATGATAACATATTGTTGAAAAGTTTTGCTCTATATAAAACCACTTTTAATTTGTAGTTGTATCTGGAAGACACTGTTTTTAAAATATGTTATATTTTATTTTATATGTTATATTTTATTTTATTGATTTTAGAAAGAGAAGAAGGGAGAAAGAGGGGGAGAAAGAAAGAGAGTGGGAGAGAGAGAGAGGGAGACAGATTAATGTGAGAGAAATATTGATCAGCTGCTCCACCATGCACCTTGAATGGGGATTGAACCCCAAACCCAGGCATGTGCCCTGACTGGGAATTGAACCAGTGACCTATGTGCATGGGACGTTGCCCAACCACCTGAGCCACACTGGCCAGGGCAGGAAGACATTTTTTAATACTGTTTTTTTCTTTCTTCTTTTTTTTAAATCCCTACCCATTTTTTGTTCAGATAGAGTGGGAGGGAGAGAGAGGGAGAGAAACATCGACATGAAAGGGACACATTGAGTGGCTGCCACCTGCACGACCCAACCAGGGCCGGAGACAAACTGCAACCAATGTGCATGTCCTTAGTGGGAACCAAACCCGGGTCTCTCCGGACCGCAGGCCAACGCTCTAACCGCTGAGCCAAACCGGCCAGGGTTTTAATACTGTCATTGAAGAAAGTTTATAATGAACTTTATCCAATTTGTAACTAAAGAAAACATTAAGAAACATTGTACTATTATGCCTGAGATAATGAGGCAGGTTAGTAAGAAACTAGGAAAATTCCCTGGCAAGTGGAATGAGGAAACAGACAAATGGTTGAACAAATGGCCAAAGGGCTAAGCAATTGATGGTCAGCTGATAAATCACAAGACTCTATCCTCCCTAACCAAAGATATCTAACAGCAGGTGGTTTGAATCATCTTAGTCAGTGAGAAAGATTCAAAAGCCAATTAGAGCCAGACTAATCTAAGATAGAGGTGACCCCTGACCCCACTATATGCTCATTGTGATACATCAGCATATAAATGACACACCTGGAGATCTATGAACATTCTGTTGAGATCCACCTCTGGGACCTCCCCTAAAATTCCCACCTGCAGAAAATAGATAAAACTCAGGAGAAAGGATGCCAGTGCATGCTCTTCTTTGAGAACACCCACGCCCCCCTTCCCCAGTCACATACTTTGCTTCCAAGTGATTGAACCAGCGACCTCTCAGTGCATGGGATGGTGCCAAGCCACTGAGCCACACTGGCCAGGGCTGGAAGACATTTTTCAGTACTGTCATTGAAGAAAGTTTATGATGAAGTTTATCTAATTTGAAACTATAGAAAGCATTAAGCTCCTAAGGATCCTAAGCTCTAAGGGTCCCAACCAGACTTGCACCCAGGGGAGCAATGGGCAGTGGCAGCTAGTCCTGGGCTTGTCATCTGATCCTGTTTCCAAGGGCCTTGCCATCACCTCACTGCCCCAAGCTTTAATAAACTTACTCTCACTTTCACCTGGACTCATGCCTTAACATTTTTCTTGCACAAGACAAGAACTTGGAGGTCCCCTGACACCCAAAGGTCCTGGACTGTGCCAGAGCAGCGCCAGCCTGGCATGGAAGCAGTCTATTAACAATAATAAATGATTCTTTTAGCTTTACTGATGTATAATTGATATACAAAAGTTGCAAACATTTATAATTTTAGACATTAGATAATGAAGTGAAATCAATGCTGTCTATTATAAATCAGTTTTTACTTCTGAAGATCTACTGAATTATAAATATTGTTTTGGAGTTCTGTCAAAATTAATATAAATGGAGAGCCACTGAATTACATGAAGAGATAATGAGCATATTTACAACAAACAAGTTCAGTGGAAAGTAAAAAGCCATAATCTATAAACTCTTCTTTAGGTCAGTAATCAGTATAATTTTCAGTTTCTTGCAACTAAGTGGCACGCCAGCAACAAAAAACATAATCCCTCCATCCTAATCTAAAGTCAGCACAAGAAAAATGGGACATAACCTTAAACAAGATAATGCTGAAATGAAGGTCTCTTGTTAAGGATGGTTTTATTTAGCTTTTTGAAGAGTTTGAAGAATGAAGAGAAAATCTATCACATTCTCTTTCTATGTATCTGTAGACTCACTTTTCTAGTTACTACTAAACTTTCAGATTATGACATTTTACCATACAATCAATGTTACAGGCAGATCCAAATGCCATGCTAATTTCTGAATAGATTTAGGGGAAAAACAGGGAAACAATTGAATCACAGAGAGGGTGTCTTTTAGAGATTAAGAACTTCATGCTCGGAGTCAGATGACCAGTTTGAAGACTAGTCTATCATTAGCTATGTGATCTGAGCAGTTTGCTTCCTCTCCCTAAGCTTGAATCCCCTCCATTGGAACTGAGCTGATAATAATAGTAGCAACTCTTGGACTGATATGTGGATTAAAATTGATCATCTATCAAATCACTTTATCATAGAGCCTGGAACATAGTAAATGCTCAGTCAGTGTCTGCTATTATTAAATATATCACAATTCTATTTTTATGAGACAATATACTTAAATGATTCCAAAATATTGGGAATCTATTTCAACTTTAAAGTTCTACATAGATTTCAAGATTATATGGCTTTTTTTTTTTTTATCCTTACCGGAGGACGTTTTTGAATTCATCTTCAAATAGAGTGGGGGGGAGAGAGGGGGGAAGAGAGAGAGAGAGAGACATCAATGTGAAAGAGACACATCAACTGGCTGCCACCCACACAACCCCAACAGGGGCCGGGGACAAACTGCAACTGAGGTACGTGCCCTTAGCAGGAACCGAACCCAGGTCTCTCTGATCCGCGGGCCAACATTCTAACCACTGAGCCAAACTGGCCAGGGCAAGATTATATGGCTTTTTATACATTCAGAAAGTTCTGTCTTATGACTTAAGTCTCTGTGATTTCTCCCAAAACTACTTTTCTTGAGTATTCTCCTTAGTGAAGCTATAAGAAAACTATACTTGTAGACTAGTGAATCACTTTTGCATCATCTCTGCTCTAGGTTAAAATCTCCTGTTCATTTAGGCTCCTTCATATGTATTATTTTCTAATGATCCTGATACGGGTTTCTATTAAATTTACCAGGCATTTCTCTTAAGTAACAAAGCAATAAATGATAGAACCATTTGGTCATAATTTGACCAGTTCAGAGTCTTTAAAAAAATTCAAACTACCTTTAGTTTCATAGAATTTTGTAGCATTTTTTTACATAGCGCTTGTAAATGCTATTATTATGTATTGTTGTATCGTGTTTCTCCAAGTCCTTTATAACCCTTGTTTATTGGTACTAGGTTTTATTCTTCTGTGTCTCTAGTACCTCCTCAGCAGATAATGTGTATTCCGTGTGTGTGTGTGAGACACAGAGAGAAAAATGCTGTTAGTCTGAATTCCTATTTTCATCTTAGCAATGGACCATGCTGTTTGTTCTTCTTCCTTAGTGGATTGCCTTCCCAGTGAATTTTTCTGGTGTGGTCATCAGTCAAGGCACTAAACTTCTTGCACCATGAGGATGAGCACAGGACTCGAGTTGGTCAATCAGGGTCCACTTTCTCAGTAATGATATGGACACTAGAGGACAGAAGGCCCTTCTTAACAGATTACCAGCTGTGAGTATTAAATGAGACAGGAAGTCTGAGGGCCTTGCTTTATCAGATGCATAGTGAAGTCAACACAGCAGAGAACACAGCTCAGGGGGAGAAAATGCCGTCAGCTGTTTAAACAAAGAATGCAGCCATGCCTCAAGCAGATCTGTCCCTGCACTTAGGTTATGATCCAATAAAAGGTCCCTCCTCCTTTTACTTTTTGTTACTGGTGGTTTCAGTGGGCTCTGCTACTTGCATTGTGTTACAACAGTGACCAATAGAGTGTCACATGACTAGTCAATAAAGCTTTGGATTCCACAGTACCATCATTTTATAAGCCCTTATCATACTCTTATACATATCCAAGGTGACTGACATACCACATTTGTGAAAGCTAAACATGACAATGAAATTTATTTATCAAAAAAATTAGCAGGACATTTGAATTGGAACTAGAGCTAGCCTCAAGAATAATGAGATCATACAAGGGTGAAAAAAGTTTGGTTTTACTTTATTTAAAAGGAGGCAGATACAGCCCAGAATTTGATTGTCAATTGAGAACCACATTTGCCTAGTCAAAGCAGAACTTTGTTTTCTACCCAACTTTTCTTCCAACTCGTTGTTTTCTTTCCCTTACTCCACTGAACTTGGTAGAAACTGGCCAACCAAGGCCTTGCCTCCATGTGGCAGACCTCACTACACACCCGTCTGTACCATCTGGATTGTAGCTAAGATTTTAAAAATCCACACCTTCTGAGAGTTATTTTTTATTTTTTCTAATGAACAGAGAAAGTCAGATGGACTATGACAGAAAGAACGGATGCGCTCCACAGTTTGCCCTGAAAAAACAGCCAATAAAAGGAGTTTCTGGACCTAAAACAACACAAAAAACCAAAATCTTGTCTAAGGGGAGAATTTAGAAGGCAGGTACTGGCTTTTAGGATTTTTAACCCACAGATTTACTCTTGGTTAATTCTCTCTAGTACTTTCAGTGGTCCATTTTTGAATCTTTTAAGATTCTTCTTCAGTGTATTATGCTGTACACTAGTGACACAAATGCAGTAAAACCTCGATATAATGGACTAATTCGGGCGAGGGGGGTGTCTGTTAAAGCTGAAAGTCCACTGTATAATAAAGTAGGTTTTCCAAATGTGTATGTTATAAAATTGACAAATTCGTTTACCTGTTTTTGCTTACTTAGACATGTTTATGTAATTAAAATTAAGTATGTATGAAAAGCTTAATTTCACAGAAAAGTTTTCTCTATGTATTATAATAATTTTAAATTTATACTAAAAAGGTCTGGTAAATGCATGCATTCGCCAGTCACTGCAAGCAAACAAATGCGCAGGGCTGAGACTGGCTTCGCACAAGTCGGAACACAGGCCGCATGAGCTGCAACTGCTGCAGAGCCTGGCCGGTGCTCAGCCGGTGGCACTGAGAGCTCACCTGTTCCACTCCAGGTCAGGGCCCATGCCCAGGACGGGAGCTGGATCCCGGTCTGGGTGCGTGCGGGAGGCAGTCGATCGATGTTTCTCTCTCACTTCGATGTTTCTCTCTCCCCCTCTCTCTTCCTCTCTTTAAAATCAATAAAAACATATTAAGAAAACAACAACTGCAGAATGTCAGACCACGGGACAGCAGAGCCGATCATTGCGCATGATGAGATGCGATCCTGTGCTAATCATTCACAGAACATTGTTTAAGAGCAGTGACTCTTCGATTTAAACATGTAAATAGGTAATATTTATTTATGTTGGTGAAACTACTACAGTGTTTTTTTTTCAACATATGGACTGCTTGCTAAAATTGTTAAAAACAGTGAATTAAAAACAAAAAATAACCTGTTAATTTAATTATAAGCAAATCTTGGTTAAAGGCATGTAAAACTTAACAGGGTGTTACTTTTCACATCTGACATACGGACCAGAAATTTTGTCCATTAAATTCGAAATCCATTAAATCGAGGTCTGCAGAATCGAGTGTTTACTGGACTTGAAGCTTCACTCATTCATTGATACCCACAGTTCCTCAAAGGAGGTCCGTCCTAGATTCTAATTCTAGCCTGGGAAACTTCTCAAGCTTCAAAACTCATCTAAAAGCTTATATTCCCCAGGCACTACCCCAAACTCCCAATACAGACAATGTTTCCTCTCCCAGCCCCCTCATGTTGTGGTGACCCCCAACCATAAAATTATTTTCATAACTGTAATTTTGCTACTGTTATGAATCACCATTGGAAATATGTGTTTTCCGATGGTCTTAGGTGACCCCTGTGAAAGGGTCATTTGACCCCCAAAGGGGTCGTGACCCACAGATTGAGAACCGCTGTACTAAGGAAATAAAACAAATAAGAACACTAGCTAAAGAAAGTCCTTCTGGCTTCCAATAGCAAATACATTGTGAACACACAGACAGAGAGAATTTCCACACAGGCCTAAGAAAGGGCATAATAAAGTCTTTGGGTTATTACAAGCTATTTTTAGTGAGTAGGAGACAAATGATGTTATATGTTATGAACATGAGAATTCCAGAAAGAGTCATGATCAGGAACCTTTACAAACACTAAATGAGAAAATAGTTCTAGTATTACCCTCTTCCAAGTGCTTAACCAAAATTTCCAGAGGCTACGTTTGCAGGAGGAATTTCTCAGTACTTGACTCCATCTGGTTTGGTACGAACTGTGGACAATTGGAAGGTTTGTTGCTAAGAACTAACGGGGACACTAAAAAGAAGATGGAGCCTTCCTACGGACCCTTCTTTCTAGTTTCTGGTCTCACTCTCTCTCCAGTCCCTCATCATTCCTGGCCAGAACCATGGCCAGGTACTTAAATGTTCTGTCCCCAGAATTGCCTTCCATCACTGTATCTTTCACATTGTTTTTTTTTTTTTTAAAGTGATCTTTTATAAAAAAGATCCAATGAGAATATCCCAATGTCTTAAAAATGGTTCTTTGCCTGCATCATACTTATCCAGTTGGGGCATTTTGGAGCTTGTGGAGGGGAGCACTCCATGATTTGGGTGAAGTAGGAGAAGCGGTAGGGAAATTATGGCGTCTTTTTGTAGCTGCTGCTGACCTCAGTGGTAAGTAGTTTAAAAGATTTATTTGTTTAATTATTTATTTTATTTGTTTTATATTTTTCCCTATTGTCTGCCCTCACACCTCACCCTTCTCACCTACCCCCTAAAAGATTTTTTTTTTTAATGTTAAAACAAATATTGTAATATTATGAAGCTAAATACAAAAGTCACAGGGATTTAAAGAGAGAGTATGAGACCTTAAAATAATGCTTTTGATGACAGCTATTGCATTTTACTCAGATGCCCCAGGCACTTATGAAAAAGGCAGTAAGAATCATCCAGAGGGGAGAATTTCAGCAGCTCCCCAACCTGTGTCAAGCCCCTGCCCAGCCTATTCTCTCCCCGGTCCGGGAAACCACTTGTTCTCATGAGACACATGGACTTCTGTGCCTCTAGAACTTTGTTCTTGCTGTTTCCTTACCTGAGATTATCACCCCTTCCCTATTTACTTGGCCAACTTCTCCCCTCATCCCTCTTCCTTCCTTCCCTTCCTTCATCCTTCTTCCTTCTTTCCCTTCCTCCTTCCCTCCCTCCATTCTTCCTTCAGTGTTTCATGAACTCCACTCAGCCAGGTATCCTACTAGACTCTGGCAATGTAGAGACAAAAGGATCCTGCAGAGATGGAGAGGAGGGCAGGGGGAAGTTATACAAAAACATTAAAAAACAGAAGCGTATCTAAAATTAATTGTTACATACGTAGCACTGTGATAAACACTGTCTACACATTATCCTTTTAAATTCACTTTTATTTTTAAAATTGTTATTTATTTACTTTTAGAGAGAGAGAGAGAAGTAGAGAGCGCAAGAAAAACATCGACATGAGAGAGAAACATCTATTGGTTACCTCCCAGGTGCATTCTGGGGATCGAACCCACAACCTGGGTATGTGCCCTGACCGGGAATTGAACCCGCCATGTTTTGGTGTACAGGGTGACGCTCCAGCCAACTGAGCCACGCTGACCAGGGCTATTTGATTCTTATATCTACACTGAGAAATAAGTTTTGCCAATACTAAAACTTGCCTCAATGTCACACAATAAATGGCACTTGTCTTGCGGCGCCCAGTGAGTGACTTAGCCAGAACTAAAACACAGCGTGAGACTCCGAGCTGTGCGCTAAGACATCGCTTACTACCCAGTTTGATGAGTAACCTTCTAGATCTAGCTTAAATGTCCCATCCTATCTTTCTTTTTCCCCTTTGAAAATTCTCCCATTAAAGCATAATCACTTTCCCCCTAACTTGTGTTCCTATATTCTTTATTAACATGATTTCATTATGGCTATATGTATACATGTTTTCTCTGTATGGCTATATGTATGAATGTTTTCTCTCTCATCAGGCTTAGGAAGACCTCAGAGCAGGTAGATGGCATCTCCGATCCAAAGGCATCACCCTCCCCTGGCACAGTGGGTCGGGTGAGTGGGGCAGGAGAGTGGGCCCTATGGTGAACCAAGCACTTGAAAACTTTGTAAAGGTCACACTTGACTGCCCACAGGCCTCAAGCTGTGTTTTGTTTGGCCTAAGGAGCATTTGCACTAGTTTTCCAACTTTTAGAAATTACGAGTTTATCATAAATTCTGGGTTTCCAGCTTCTTTTTAAAATGGGAAGATTCGGAATCATTGGTCAAGCATTTCTGCACGACCGCATCTCCAGCGGGTCCTGCGATCTGCAGTTCCCAAAGCCCCTCCCCTGCGGTGCTGCCTGACGGCTTTGCTCACTCAGGCTACGGCCAGAGCCCCGACCCTAATACTCCCCACCAATCTTCTGCGCAATCTTCTGTCTAAAATCTCTTAATTTCTATATATTCATATGATGGTTACTGTCTACAAATAATAGAATTTTTAAGGTAAAATTTGAAGCATCAAAATGGCACCAATGCAGTTGACTCCTCATTTACCACTCTAAAGCTCCGTGTGCCAAGTTATGAAGAACAGAATACCGATGGCAGAAAGCCTCAGTGCACACAAATATCGGAGGATGTGTCAGAGTACGGCATGTACGATTTCCCATCTCCAACAGAGATCGCTCAGGTCTATTTACAATGGACCCGCGGTCATTCCATAGCTATCAGCTCACACAAAGAAGTTATTTACAAGTTAGCAGAGTGTTGTTTGCAGTGATTATAATTACAGAACAACTTTATTAATTTAAAATCTTCAATGCTTGGCATAGAGATTGGGGTCAAGTTTACCTTTATATTGTGACAGTATATGAAAAGATTTGCTAAGCAAATTTACTAAGTCATTTGTTTGTAAGAAAGAAAAATACTGTTTACTTGACACAAATTTTAGAGTTATGAATTCCCAACAATGTAAGTGCATTGTAAGCAAAAGCTAGGTACTGCTTAGGTTGGTATTTTAATATAATAAGTACAAATCATTTCCCTCTATTCTTCAAACCATGACTCCTGCCAGATAGCACCTTTTTATCCTAGTTCAACATGCAATATTTATTTGAAAATGATGAAATATTGTTACTGGTAAATATATTGGTTTTCTCCGACTCTTCATCATCTCAGTCAACTCTTTCCCCAAATCAACTGACTTGTCTGACTCTACTTAGCAGAGTGAGTGCAAAAAGGAAGGCCACAGTTAAGAGTAAATACCAATTAGTCACCTAAAGCTTCAATAGACACATCCAGTATAATAAAATACCATGCTTTAATAAAGCAAGAGCTGGCAGCAAAACAGTAAGTGTCCAAACATGATGAATAGCAGGTTAACCACCTCTACAACAAAGGGAGCAACAATGCCAAGTTAGCCCATTTTTGCTCAGTCTTATAACAGACAACATCACAATCTATAATTTTATTTATTTATGAGGGTCATCCAACATCACAAGATAAATTGAAGTGCAAATAAATGGCTTACCTCTCTTAATGGTCATTCATGGGGGGAAAATGTGTTTTATGGTGTAGAAAAGAACCTTGAAAACAGTTGAAATTGACAGTAAAATCATGTCCTACCTGGGTAACTTTCTCTGTCACATTGTGTGTTCGATCTTTAACCTTGGGTGCAATAATGGTTTTATCTGAAGAAGGAGGGGATGTATTCTTTTTTTCAGTTTTGACATCTGAAAAATTCAGAGTGAGCTGTGGAATCTTGTTAATGGTGCTGTATTTGTTGAGGTTTGAATCCGATGTGGATCCCAGCAGACTCGACTTGATATGATTAAAAGGCCCTAAAAAAATTGGAAAGTATTTGTAAAAGCAATATCAGGAGAAATAAGAGAAAAAAAAAAATGTCCTGAATGACCTGCTGGTGCGCAATGACTAACGTGACCCTGATCCAGGTGTGACTAAATTTGGCTACTTGATACCTGAACACAGGGTGTAGGGTCACTGTCTGCCGCAAGGAGTGGCACATGGGCATCCGAGGAGAAGATGGGGTCTAGGGGTGTACCCAGAGAGCAGATGGAGGCTTTAGCTATTAGTCAGCTTCTTTCATTAAAGGCTGTGATAAAAGAAAAATCCCACTCTCTATCATTGGCCAGATTCTACCTTCAAAGTTTCTCCAGATTTCCTTTTATAATTCAGGGATTATTTGAGGAATGACTTGCCTATGGTAAAATCATGTTGGCCATGAAATTTCTGAATGGGCTGTCTGCCTTGCTTGTTTCTATTATTCTCTCTGTGCCACAGCAAGTGACGAGTCAGCTGGGTTCTTCATATGCTTCTGTTGCCTCTATGAGATGTTTTTATAGAGTTTCCACAATGGTTAAACCCAGATGGAGAAATTTCAGATAAGACTGAGAAGGACAAATGTCTTTATTTAATTTTAATTTTATTTTATTTTATTTGTGTGTGGACTCTATCGAAAGCTCTAGGATCCTGTGTGGGATTTTAAAATATTTTTCTTCTATTTTTTTCCTTTCATTTAGATTTGATTGACCACTTATTGAAGAAAGAAAAAGAAAACCCATACCAGAAGAATGCTTTGGCAAACAACTTACAATTGAAGTGAACATAGTTAGGTAATAGGACATATCTGCAGTTGGTAGTACCTATTTATTTATTTATTTATTAAGCCATGCTGTGCATTAGATCCACAGAACTTATTTATCTTATAGCTGGAAGTTTGTACCCTTTAACCAGCCCTGGTGACATCTCAAATGCCTTTCCTACAAATATTATTTGACAAGGTGCCCGGACTCCTCTCATTGTTAAGGATAAATACACTGAAGAGCTACATCATCATTTGAGATGAAGCTATTGTCTGTTGCTTATGAAGATTCAAGAAATGCTCCAGAGGTTCTTGTGCAATGGGTGATGTTATATAGCTCGTAAAAATTAGCATCAGGAACAAATATAGAAAAATCCTGAGCCCATGAGTATTATACAGCCATTATCTTTTTGCCTCCGAGAGTGCTTAAAACATAAAAACTGCATGAATGAACTTGCTGGTTAGCAGATTTTGCTTTATTTTCCCCGCCCTGTTCAGAATGAAACTAACACAGTTTAGGGATCAAATGTATTTTATGCACCAAGTGAGGTATAAACAGTTGAAAATTATATTTATAGTTTGTGCATTTTGAACCACAAGAACCAATCAACTCAGATCAAATACAATGCTAAGAAAGCAATACTCATCACTTAGTTCATAGTTACCTTGAAGAAAAATCACATTGTATTTGTTTCTAAAAGTTATATTTGAATATTATATAAAAGTTTGAAGTTATTTAATGAGAATTTTTATTGAGGTAGCAAACCCTGTGTTTCTTGAAGTGCATTTCTGTTCATTTCCTGATTTTTTCTATGATGACCAAGTCTGCCTTGGTGAAAAAGGTCATTGAGTTCTCTGCACATTTATTGCCCAGTATATTTTCATTTGCATATAGATTTTTATTCTCTTTTCTTCATGTGACAGGGGGAGAAGTAAGAGCCAAAAGTAGCACCAAATTGTTCTAACCTTCAGGTAGGACTCAGACAGAAACCCCACTCTCCAGGACTTTGTAGAACTCTCCACTCTACATTATTATTGGAACATAACCTAGATGGTGTTTCCCTTTTTTGTATCATTTTATGGCTACCTTCCAGGTCTATATCTTAATATTTACAGTTTGTAGATATTCTAGGACTTCTAATTTCTTGCTATTGTCTTTTGCTCAGCTCTAATGTCACATTTTTATTCCTTAGGCAATTTCACTGTACACAGGGATACTGACAAGATATTAAAGAAGGTTGGGCTCAGGTATAAAGTTAAATTGTGTTTAAAAACCTTTAGCCCAATTTTCAATTCCCTTTCTCTATTATCCTTCTATATGTTGGATTTCTGTAGCGGGTTATCTATAAAGTTGTTTAAAAAACTAGATAAAAACTTGGATTATCTATAATGTTACAGCATAAAGACACTGTTAAATATACTTTGATTGTCCTGTGATCTGTTCCAATAAACTCCACTGAACTGGCTACATGGATAAGGAAGGTCTCAACTATGAGAGTACTCCACTCTATCTATTTATTTATTTATTTATTTTTATTCTCACCCGAGGACATTTTTGCATTTATCTTCAGACAGAGCAGGAGGGAGAGATGGAGGAAGAGAGAGAGAGAGAAACATCGACGTGAGAGAGACACATCGACTGGTTGTCAACCACACAACCCCAGCTGGGGCCGGGAGCAAACTGCAACAGAGGTACGTGCCCCTAGTGGGAACCGAACCTGGAACTCTCTGGTCCGCAGGCCAATGCTCTAACCTTTGAGCCAAAGTGGCCAGGGCTCAACTATGAGAATACTTCACTCTAGGGTAGTGATTTTCAATGGGTATGCCACGAGAATTTTAAAACATGCAATACCTGACAATTTAGTCAGGGGCACTGACCTCTTCTTTTCCCTTAGATTGTCAAATAAAAAAAATGAAAACAGCCAACATACCAATAGCTGTCTGGCGTGAATGGAATGAATCAAAATTATACTTATATTTTGTCAGATCACCAAAAAAGATCTTATATTATTTGGTGTGTTGCAGTGTTTTAGTAATTAGTTCATGTGCCACAAGATTAAAAAGGTTGAAAATCGCTGCTCTAGGGGCATTTGTGAGGCACTTTTATTTGTCACAATGACGGGAGGTGGCTATTCTCTCACTTTGAAGAATTGTCCCGTCTGTCCCAGTGGGCATTTATGTAGGTGAGAAGCCTGTTTATAACAATCTAAACCTTGAACTTGTTTCAGATATAGACTACAATGTACTTTTAACATGCTTTAAATATATATGGAACTTTCCATAGTTACAACTACCATGTAAAGGGAAGATTTTTACATTGTTTTATTCAGAACTTAACCGGAGTTTGTTCACCACTTAGGGCATTTGAGCTGCCAACTGAAAATTTCAGACCTCAAGTTACTTGTCACGTGACAAACGATGTACGCGAAGAGATCTGAATCTTTAACAGCACTGGAGCTGAATATTAACAAATTTGCAGGGATTATTGGAAGAACAGTAAAAATCTTTAATATAATTACTTAAAAAATATTTCATATTTTTGTTCTCCTATGTATGTAAAGTTATGTGTGATACAATGGAAAGAAATCTATGCAGTAAAAACATTTGAAATGATTTGTCTTGGGATTGCCTGCTGCTTTCCAACCTCGCCCTCATCACTCCCTGGAGATTTGCCACAACTTCTCCAGAACGTCTTGATTGCCATTTCTCCTAATCCATCTTCTGCTTCCCATCATTTCTGGAAGCACATGCTCTGCAAGGTCTTTTTTTTTAAGTGTTGGAAGATGAATATATGTTCCTGACATTTAGTGGGATTCCTTTCTTCTGTGCAATTCCTTGCTGTTGCCTGTTACCAGATAGGGAATCATTTTAACACTACATTTCAAAGCAAGGGCCGGCTCATTTGTCAGAATATTATAGATCCTCATTTTCTCCCCTCTTAGTATATTATTTAAAATTCAATTTTGGTTCTATGCTTTTGAAATTCACATATAAATAAGTCTAATATGTTACTATTTATTCCAATAGTGGTTTTTATTTTGTTATCCACCCATATTCCTGCTCTATCATTTTATCCAGGACTTATATGACCATTTTCTCATGTCTTCAATGCACTTAAAGCCAATTTTTTTGTATGTCTAATTATTGCATTATGTCTTCTGTGTAGTTACATCTGAACATTAATATATTGAGATACATATTATTTTATTATAAACTGTTTTTCTTTATCTCTCCTTTATATTACAGTTAATAAATTATGTTGTTCTTTTAGAAGTAAGTTACATTATTTCTGAATGTAGTTTCAGGATAGTAAAATGAATATAAAAAATATTTGTTGCAACAAGAGGACATCAAGTCTGAAAAGGCTAAGATTTGGCCTCAGACTATTAAAAATTCACTGCAGTCTGTATTTTAGCTTCTCTTATTTACTGGAAAAATCTTTCTAAACTGTTACTCTATTCTGTTTTTATTTTTTAAGCTCTTAGTGTTAAAGATTTAAACTAGGTTACCTTCTAAATCTATCCAGTTAAAGAATTCAGCAAAACTTAAAATATTTCATAAAATAAAAATGCATGATCCCAAAACAAGACTTTTAGAATCTACTTTATCCTGTATAACAAAGATTGTTATGCTCGTTTCCACTGATTTTGAAATAGGGGTTTATATGCAGAAGTCTGTTAAAGTCTGCAAGATGATCGGTGTTGGGTTAGGTTCTTCTAAAATCTGTTGAAATTCTAATTAAAAGTTTCCAACACTTTAATTAAGATAGGTATTAACAATATCTTTATTTTACCAATTGTAAACCAGAGCAGACGGGATATGAGGCCAAGAGGGAATAAAAATCAAGGACCAGAAACCAGAGCACAGGGTTTCCTACCTCCTAGGTCTACATTCAGAGAAGTCTTGGTTGAGGACTGAAAGGTGACAGGCAGCCTCCCTGACAGTGGTCATGAACAGATGGGGCTTAGGGATTCTAATGAAAGAAAGAAGAATAACCTAAAAAACAAAGTTAAATCAATTTGAAAGAAAATAAATGGGCATAAATATAGGGAAATAATAGATTCAGTAGAAAGAAATGCAAAACTCAAGAGTATATCGAAGGACACTATGTTTTTTTGAGAAACATTGGCAAATGGATGACCAGATTACTTTTTCCAATATACTAGGAAGAGATGGAAAACAGGTGACCACAAAGACTAACTCGGCAGCTATATAAAGCACTAATATATTATAAGTGTCTGCTTCAATATAAAGTAGGCCAGGTTCCAGCTACAAAGAAATGCCCTGCATTTAGAGATCAAGCTAGAGGCTAAAGTAATAATGGGGACGAATTTTAAATGTATCATGTATGACAAGATACTAAAGGAGAATATATTCTCTTTGAGATGGTGCTGGTAATATAGCTTAGGACATCTAATAAAAAATAATAATTTATTATTTTTTTAGATCATTGCTCTTGAGTGACAAATGGGTCAAGAGAGAAGGAAATAAAAAAATATTAAGGTTGTGTTCAACTCATCAGGTGTTTATACACTATTTCTTAGGACTCTGAATTTATTTTGCCTAAGTTTACTGAAACTTAAGTCACTGAATTGACAACCTTAAAGAAATTGCAAGAGTAGTGTTTCATAATTGAATTTTGTAAAAGAACGCTGTCAAGAAGCATAAGGACAACTGGTTTAACACTAGAAAAAGATGAGAAGTAATTAAATTATTTGTAGTCAATATTTATACTGTCTATTTCAGTGCATGGCATATCATTTACAGAAGAACACTGTCACCACTGAAAAATCAACTTATAAAAATCACAATACTCAGTAATGGTCAGTGTAGCTTAGGAGAAACAGGTGTGTCAGATCAGTTGATTTCCATTGTGAGTCTGATTGTTTTTGTGGCTATAGAGGAGGTAAAAGCTGTAATAAAACTTGAGAGTAGTTTTGTTCTGACTCACGTGCCAGATTCTTAGACAATTTGAAAACTCAACATAATTGTCAGTGGGATGCAGTGTAACATGGGATGACAAGGAGGCGGAAGCAATAGAAGGACAAAATTGTATTAATGACTGATTTACTAACTTCTATTGCTGACTTGGAAAGCAGAATAAGCAAAGAAACCCCTAAATTCAAGGTGAAAATCTGTTTATGTGTGATTGTAGAGTTAGGTTCACCTCTCACATGGAAATCATTGAAAAAATATAATGTACACACGCAAACAAATAAACAGCATATGCAATTCATTTGAATGTATTTTTTCATTCTTTGACAATGAGTTATACTTTTTGATCTCTGAAGTCTAATTTTAAAGAGTCAGAGTGCTAAGGGAATTTATTAAAAGGAAACAAAATTGGTCCCAAGAAAGAAGGTTAACTGGAAATTATTCCATTTAGAAAAAAAGATTGAGTATCAATTTGCTGTTTTTATACTGCGATACTGTATCAAGATTAGAAGCATCTCTGCTAACTCAGGATAGATGAAGGGGAATAAATTACATTTCAGCAAGAAGGATTTAGTTTAGCTCTTTGTGTAACAGGCAGTGAAATAGATTTCCCAAGAAAGTTAAAGAATGGGCTCCCCTGGAGATAAAGATGCCTCTACCACCCGTGCAAGGGATTTAGACAACACCTTGCCCGACGGGAATAAACCAGCCGATCTTGAAAACCTTCCAAATACATTCTTCAATTATTTATTTTATTTTAATAAAGAAATAATTTTTGGTTGGGTTAAATATTGAAAAAAACTACGCATTTGAATGTAAAGAAGTGTAGAAATTTGTCCTTTATTTAAAACATTTTTTATTTAAATGTATTTTAGAAACAAATCCCCTAAATTTAAAAAGCACAGTTAATGTATTGTCCTATATCTAATTAGAATATTTTTCCAATAGTTTTCAAAACCAGAGCCTGAACAAATATAAAAGACTTAGGAGGGCACAGGTACATTACATTTTTATTAAATTTGCACATGTTTTATCTAATTTGGGAATTTAACTTCATAAATATTACTGTACAAAAAATTACTACTGTGGTTTAGAGTTTCCTAAATCAAAATTATGAATTTTATGACTCATTTTTATTCAAAGACTATTGTTACTTAAAAATGGGGGGGTTGAGAAAAAAAGGTTGGAGAGTAAATGGATTAGTTTATGAGACAAAAATAAAATTGCCGTAGTTTGAATGTCAACTATGTGAACTACCAGTTTGAAAGATAAGCAAGCTTTATTTTCTATTCATTGAGAAAAAATATTAGATTCATTTCTCACCATACAAGATCCCCAGAAAATGAATGTCTGATAATGTATTGTTAATTGTCAAAGCTAAAGCCAGCCATATGTCAGAGGCAAGTTGGTGAGAGCTGTTTGTATTTCGTTTCTTGAAATGATGTTCTGAATGATATCAGTGCAAATCACCGCCCGTAGCTGACACTCATTTGCTTCCTTTTAGAAATCTCAGGCCAAGGATAGGATCAGCACGTACATGAAATCTACCCGCTACTGAGTTCACCTGCAGAGACCCCTTTGGAGGTGCTTAGGAAGTAAAACTGGGGTGGAAAGGAGTTGCCACAATTTTCCTTGTTTTCACATTATCCTGGGTTGCTGGCCAGAAAACATCTTTAGCTTTTAGTGCTATTAATTCATAGCAGTCACCAGCTCTGAAGTAGAGAAGTTAATATCCCAAATTTGACAGGGACTAGAGTAGCAGTGATAGGCACGAGGTCAAACAGTGAGTTCTAAGTAATGACGGTTACTGGTGGAGACATGTCCATGCAACAAACATGCACAAAACGAGTCCTTGTCACTGTGTGCACACCCACAGCAGCATGCAAGGCCTGGGCTAAAAGACTGAGCCCCGCAAATTCTTTATTTGATGAGAATATACGATTTATTATATTTTGTGATCCCTTGTATCCACTATGATCTAGTAGAAAAACAGAAGTAAAATTCAAAGTTTTAGCCAAATCCAGATTTATCCAGAGGTATTTTTCAGTTAAACAATACCCTATAGGAGCTGTAGGTCATGCTAGTGATTTCAGACTAATAAAAGACACAATTAAACATGACTGAAATGTAATATAGAAAGATAGAAAACAACAGTCATGCATGTACACTCGACTACCACGGTAAGCTTAAAACCATACCCCCTGCCATCCAGGAACGTGAAACTAGTTTTAAGGAAACAAAAGAGGAACAAGTGAAGTGATGCTGTCTTATAGTACTTTGTTTATTTTATTTAATCTTGAACTCAAAAATAATTTTTTTGTGTGTGTGTGGCTGAAATAGGCTTATGTGCTTCTCTTACACTGAAATATATTTAGCTTGATATTTGTGTCTTTCCAAATGATTCAAATATTTAGGAAGTGTCCACTGTCAACCTAGGCTAACCATTCTTGCAGGAAAAAATTCATAACACGACTGAGAAAGGAACAAGGTCTCCAACCAAATCAAGCCATGATGTCTCCACCAGGCGCTTGGACTAGCTAAGGGCAGCATGATGTTGCATTGAACAGGGCATACAGCAGGCGACTTAACATGCCAAGTAAAGGGGCACTTTGAGCATCAGATGTTAAAATTTCAGTTTGTACTTTACCTTTGATATTGCGACCATTGTCTGTTTTGAACACATAAGGATGAAAAAAAGAGAGAAATATAAAAAGACTAAAATTATGTTATATACACTGAAATACCTCTGTAAAAAACAACCAGAGAAAATAGAATGTAATGCTTGAACATTCATCTTTGAAATTAACATTTTGTACGATTCAACCAAGTAAAATATATATGCTAGAAATATCTGCTGTCGTAAGCATTCATGTGACATAAATTTAACATATAAATGTTAAAATATGTGAAACATTTATCTTACTTAATTTAAATGGATTCCAAGCTACAGATATTATAATTTTGACAGTTTGGGGAAAGACATTCCCAGCTGCTTGCAGCTGTGATGAAAACTTCCAACCTTGTCAGAAGCCATTACAAGTGTTGCTTCCACCATCGTTTAACAAAGAAGGACTACACAACATTTTGTATGTTAAATAATTCTTTGTATAATTTCACATAGTATGTTAATAAGGAAGAACTATTACTAAGACAACATTTTACCTTATAAACCAACTTGCTTTATTAATCACAAATTTATTATTTGTCCCTCTTATAAATGGTCTTTAATATATATTTTGAAAATGCCAAATTGTGCAGTAAGAGTCATTCTTATGCAAACATAATTGTAAGAAATCAGTGAAACATTTGACTGTTCAAAGGTAATGTAAGGTTTTTCATTTTATTTTGTCAAAATGCACTCCGTATAGTGCTGAGAATATTTAGGAAATTTGTTTATATTAAAATGGGCTGCTTTCGAATCTCAGAATGGAGTGTTTTCTGATTTATTTTGAGATTAGCAATCTGACATGTCACATATTTGTTACTAACAATATGCATTACTAGTTTGAAACAATCAAGCTTAAAACAAAGTCATGTCAAAACCATTCAAATACATCCAAGATTTGGAAAATCTGTTCAGCATTTGCTGCCATCTCTGCTAATACTGGAGCATATTTAAAATCGTGGGATATATTATAATTCTTTCAAAGCTTACAATGGAAACAATTTCAATAGTGTGGTACATTGAATTGCTAGTGTAGACATTGCCTTGGGTACAAATGAAACTATGACCTTAGATGATGACTCTCTGCTCACTTTGAGGAACCGTTATAAGCAAATAAGGACAGTGGAAGAGAACTTGATTACATAGAATTAATTATCCCTATTAGAAGCTGGGGCCAAAAATCATTAGTAAAATAACAAGTACTTTCAAGAGTTTCAAAATTATAATTCTACTCCCCAAACTTGAAAATTACATATAAAAATTTGCAGGTGAAAAAAAAAAAACAAAACTGACTATTGCATAGTTCCAGTACATGGTTAATGCTGCTTTGCTGTTCTAAGGCAGGGTACGGGGTCCATTGTGCTGGTTGTAGCGAGGTCTGCTTGTTCTTCATTCCTCCATGACTGTCAGTGCAGGTATCAGAGTGAGCACCTCGAGTCTACACCACTTTGACAGAGAAATTGTACCTCTTTCAGTCTGATAATAAAACAATTGTGGTTTATATTTTGTATGTCTATTTTTTGAATTTCATTTTTCTAGCAGTGTATTTTTATGATATTTACAAATGTATGGGTTCATGATGGATTAGATAAAAAATTCTGGTCCTTTACCACAAATGGTTTGAGAAGTACAGTTCTAAGGAACTTGATAATACAGATCAAATGACAAGATAATGTAATATATTATGCACTCATAGATTTGCAAATGATGTAAAGGTCTATAAAGATAGCCAATAGAGGAGGAAATTTCTCTTCTTGAAATAGGAGACAGCAATATGAATTCAAAATCTGGTGCATGTGGGGTTTAACCTGTTAACCGGTTTATATGAATTAATAAAACTGAAATCAGGCTTAAAAGTTTTCCACCTTCCCTTATCAGTGTCTCAGTTCCTAAAATAAAATATATCAAATATATAGTCTTAGGATGTATAATCCTCTAGGCTAATCAGTTATTTTGCAGCTAAAATTATTCTGAAGCTGAAGTACAAAATGCACTCTGAATTGATTAGACATTAACTGTAGCATCTGCAAGAAAGCGATACATTTTCTTTCACAATAACATAACTTGGATGGGGAAAGAAAATTGAACATGATCTCAATAATTCATGTTCATTCATGTATAGAACCCACACTGAGAAATCCAAAAATGTTAAATCATCCTTTCCCATAATTATATCAGTAACTGTGCACTAAATGGGGGTCACATAAAATTGAAAACTATAAAGTTAAATCATGAAATCTGCTCTAACTTCTGCACCACTGTCAAATCACAGGCTGAGTTTGTGTCTATACACTGCACTGGTTATGTATCACTTACTACCCAGATTCACTGTTTCTGAATGTCATTATACTGCAACTCAGGTTCTAGGCAATAAAGCCAATCTCTGAAAAGCCAGCACAATCTCTAAAAATGGCCACACTAATTGGATTAACCAACCGAAACGTAGGTTGGTCATTTCAATTACTATGCTGATCTTACTCTTTGCTCAAAGATCAAATTTCAGAGCTGCCATTTGGTCAGGAGATACTGAACATGCAATTACTACATGGTTTAGGTCCTTAGATGATTATCCATATTCAAATTGTCCTTGATTTTAATTTTCCTTATACCTTTTGACATTCTTTGGACTACAGATTCAAATAGTGCTAATCGCCCTTTGACCACTCAGTTTCTCAAACCTATCTTATAGGAAGCCGTTCCTTCAGTTTCAGTAATACTGATTTTCTTCTCTTTAAATTTTTTCCTCCCAACTCATTTTCTTTCACCTCTCTGCCTTCTCTACTTCACTGTGCCCTTTCCATATAGATCTCCATACAGAATTAGACCTTAAGGTTTTCATTTCAATTTTAGAGCATCCTGGGGCAGCTAACTCATTTCGTGAGGTGTGTGTTTTTGGACCATATTTCACGAGCATGGTCCTCTCAGTTTCAAACAGCACTTACTGAGTTCCTGTCATGACACAGGCAATTTTTCTGGTTACTAAGGCTGTAGAGCTCACTCTGCCAGAACTTTTGTGCTGGAGGGGCTCATAGCAACGTAATTACTTGCATATTTGCCAGGGACGATGCAGAATAAGGTAGACTGCGTTAAATGCTATAATATATGTAAGCACTGCTTTGCACACTCAGGTACACATTTAATTCCTCTGGGTTGAAGGGAAGTGGGTCCTTGTGGCTAGGGGAAAAAGTTAGGAGGAGTATTCCTGGCAGAACAAAGTATTGAAGCCAAGAAAATATGTGATACATTTTTGGAAAAAGGCAATTAGCTTTGTTCCGGAATAGAATAGAATACATAGGAGGGGAAGAAACCTTGGAGAGGCTAGAATGAGGCTTCAAGAAATAACTGTGACTGATTGGCAAAGCACCTAGTACCCTTCACTCGGGAGCCTCGGAATCTGATTTATGTTTTAAAAACCAGCAGCATGAGTGATGATGGGCAGTCATAAGAAAGAATGTCACAGAAAGGACAGTGGGTCTCTAAGAACCCAAATGTACAGGATTCAGAAAACTGGTGTATCCATGCAACAGGCCCTCTGAACCTCAGATCCCCTGGGGAAAAATATCAGTGACTCGAGAGACCCCTTCTACAGCAAGGTTCGATGGGAAGAAAAACATGAATTGACTGTGGGTTCTAGGTTTAAAGGTCAGCTCTGACACCCTATGACCTGGAGCCAGTTATTTATTCAGCATATCTAAGCCTCGGTTTCTCATCTGTAAAATGGGGCCTACTACCAGTGCCTAACTGCTATGAGAACTAAAAGAGAATTAATGGGTATCAAGCAGTTACGTTGTCTCTCACATAGTAAATACTCAACAACTGTTATTCATGATTGTGTCAACAACGCATAGTTTTTGCCAATGCTTTTTATAAATCCATACTTTCACTACCAGGTAATATAAGAATACGAAAAAGAAGATGCCAGGGAGAAATAAGTGAATTCTGATTTGGCTTTTCAAATTGGTTTTGTTTGAGATCAAGAGTTTCAGGGTTTGGGGTTTACTTTGTCCTCTAAGCTTTTCCCCTTCCCCTACTATCCCCTCCCTGCCCTCAATCAGTCCATAGCTTTCTGATCACTCAACATGTAATATTTCATACCTCTCTTCCTTTGGAAAGAGTTGGTCAATTAAATAGTCATGTGACAGTCCACTACTTTTTCTGCCCAGGGCTTACTATATATATACTATACTATATACTAAATATAACAAGATTAATTATGCTTGAGATGACAGTGTCATGACCTAAGCACATCTTATATTACGCATTAATTCATTAAACTTCCACAAAGTAGGCAGAAAATGTTTATTTCAGAAACACAGATAAAGAAGCCAGAAGAAACCAAATTATTCACTGGGGTTCAAAGAAGAAATAAGTAATGACTCTGAATGTGGGACTCATCTTTTAATGTGAGCCTTGACTCACATTTCTTCCTTGAAAGCAGCGATTTTCACCTGTTGGGTCACAAGGATTTTTAAAACATGTAATACCTATGCAGTCAGGGGCACTACCTCTTTTTCCTTAGATCGTCAAATAAAAAAAAATGACAACAGCCCTGGCTGGTTTGGCTTAGAGATTAGAGTGTTGGCCTGTGGACCAAAGAGTTGGGGAGTTCGATTCCAGTCAAGGGCACGTACCTCGTTGAGGTTGGGGTTGTGCAGGAGGCAGCCAATTGATGTGTCTCTCTCACATTGATGTTTCTCTCTCTTTCCGTCCTTCCCTCCTATTCTATCTGAAAATCAATGAAAAAATATCTTCAGGTGAGGATTAAAAAAAAAAAAGATGACAGCCAACACAATAATAGCCATCTGGTGTGAATGAATCGAAATAATATCTATTTTATTTTTTTGTCAAATTGGCAAAAAAGTATATTTTTCGGTGTACCACATAATGGTAGTAATTAGTCTATGTGTGCCATGAGATGGAAAGGTTGAAAATCGCTGCTCTAAGGCATAAAGAGTAATGTTACAATGAAACAGAATATGAAAATTCCCTCTCATTACCCATTAATTTATGTTTTCATACTAAAAAGGAAACTCAAACATACCTTCACTGGCATGTCGATCTCTAAATATGTTCTTGGGGTGGACAGTGAATCCTTCTATGTCATGGACTGAAGAAGCCCTCCGTATACTACAAATGCTTTCCTTTGATCTGGAATGAGTCAGCTGGGAACTGGACTGCAGCATGTCAGGGTAGAGCCGGTCCCACTGCCTTTTGGGAGAGGAATGGTCAAGAGGTCCGGATATATTCACCAAGGGGGAACATTGGCTGGGCTGTATCAAGGCTTTTGTATCATCTGCTTCAGAGGGGCTGCAGCTTTCTTTTGTAGGAGACTTAAAGTGCTTCATGGCTACTGAATCATCACTGTGTTTAGACGAATCAATTACAACCACATCGGGGTCTTCTTGTGGTAAGGACTGCTTTCTGTAAGTGAGAACTCTCAGACCAGGGAACTTGAACCCAAAAAGTTTCCCTAAAGAGAGAAAAGAGCATTCTTACAAGACAAAGGATACATCCTTGAAACAAACAAACAAACACACAAACATTTTGGATTCATATTTAGATGACATATAAAAAGAGTTATTAATTGCCCTGGCCAGTTTGGCTCAGCAGTTAGAGCGTTGGCCTGCGGTCCAGAGAGACCCGAGTTCGGTTCCCGCTAAGGGCATGTATCTCGGTTGCAGTTTGTCCCTGGCTCTACTTGGGGTGGTGTGGGTGGCAGCCAGTTGATGTGTCTCTTTCACATTGATGTTTCTCTCTCTCTCTCTCTCTCTTAAAAAAAAAAGAGTTATTAATCAATACTTGATTTACAGATATTGTAGGAAACTTCTCTGAAGGTAATACAAATGATCATATAAGTGTAAGAAAGTAGTAAAAATAATTTTACCATGTTTTTGATAGATATTATCTGCTGACATGAAAGCATTATTTGAAGGACACGAAGTTTTGTTTTGTTTTAATAAATTAAAAACATATATCCACTATACATCTGTTCTTTAAGGAAATTTGAAGGGTAGAGCATAGTTTAGAAAGAAAAAGAAGGGATGGGGCACCACCTGTAAAAGGAGCAGACACAGACAAAACAATGGTGTGTGTGTGTGTGTGTGTGTGTGTGTGTGTGTGGTGGGGGTGGGGCTGCTGTACTGCAAGGGAATGAGGTGGGAGTAAGAAGCTGGCCTAACTAGCTAGCAGGTTTCTTCTAGATACTAATGTCAGTTGAGTGTGGATGGAATGGGGTCAGCTGTGTATGAGATGTTTCTCATTCCATTCGGAAGTCTTTCAAGACTTTGGGTTTCAGAGAGTGATGTATGGTCAACATATGGATTTTTCTTTTTCTCCTGATTTTTTGGTTCCGAAGTCTAAGAATAGGGTATGGAATGTTATACATATCTCAGAGTGGATAATGCTTAGAAGAGGCAATTAAGTATAGAAATTAAAGAGCAGATAATAAAAATTAAAATATTAGCTAAGAATAGTTCACTGGTAGTAAAAATGCAAATTAAAACAAGAATATATCATTTTTACTCTTCAGTTTAGCAGTAAATTAAAAAAAAAAGCAGTGTACCATCTAGCGCTAGCAAAGAATGCTGGCGAGCCTTCTGACACTGCTGGGACTGCAAATTGCTACAGAATTTTTGGAAAGTCACTTTACAATAGGTATTAAAATAAAAAAAAATACACTTGTCATTTGATTCAGCAATTCCATTTATAGAATATTACAGAGCACAGAAACTAGACATAGTCTGAATAGCCATTAGATGAAGAACCGTTGAATAAATCATGGAATTATTATACTTTGAAATCTTACGATATTCTTTAAAAATCAAGAATATGTATATGTTTTCATTAGAAGGTTATTCAAATACAGTGTTAACTGAAATTGCATTTCAGCTTAACGTGTTTAGGATACTACTTCATTAAAAATGATAAAAGCCTGTATTTGTCCATATAAGTTGAATAGCAGTAGAGAAAGATGTTGGGGAACATACTCCCACGTTTTAACGTTGATCGGTTAAAGGGTTTTAGAGGTGGGGGAGTATAATGTATTGCTGTCTTCTTTATATATCTCTATTGTTTGTTACATCAAGCATTCATTCTTCTATAAATTAAAAAAAATGAATAATGTAAAACTTCTACCCTTAAGAGAAATGAAAAGATGAGAGAAACCATCCAAATAACATTGTATAACTCAAAGCTTTTCTAAGAACTGTCTAAAGAAAATGCCTAGTTTCTAATCTCTTTGCCAGCTTGGGCCCTAGGTCCACATCACCCATCACTTCACCATCACACGTTCCCTTCTTATTAGTCAGTTAGAGTCTTGGGTCACCTTCTTATAGTCTCTAAGTGTCACAGGCACCATTATCTTTAATATATTTACTGTGAACTTTTTCTCAGTGCATTAAAGATGGTCTTAAAATGTAAAAGAATACTTAAAATCTTTCTGCATTTTATTTGGATGGTCTTGTGCACACACATATTTTCGATTCCATGTTTAATCCAATGATTCATAAATCTATATCTCTAGCCCAGACCACTTTTGTTAGTTGCATACCTGCATATCTAATGGTCTCCACAACATCTTTAGAACTCTTAATGACACCTCAAAACCTGATAGCAAATCCAGTATCGTGATCTGCCTTTTCAAGCCCAGCCCTTTCTTTCAGTGAATGACATCACATCCATCTAGTCCCATCAGCCTGAGACTTGAACGTCTTTCTAGTTACTGTTCTCCCTCACCTCCATCTCCCATATCCGATTCGTCCCCTAATTGTGTTCATTTCACCTCTGGAATATCTTTTCAGTGATAGTCATTCATAACAATCGTTTTCACTTCTCTTATCTCCATTGCTATCACTTTTGTCTAAGCCACTAGAGGTTTACCTGATTTCTTGCAATAAGAGGCTAATTACTTTCCACATTACATCACACTGTCCATCCTTTAAAAATATGTTCTCTCTTCCAAGAAAAATTCACTTTTGATTATATAGATTATCATTTAATCTTTCCCTGCTCCTAATAATTCCCTGCTTTGGGGATGAAGGCAACTCAGTCTCCACTCCGTGGCCTCATCTTTTCTCCATTGCCCACCGGGCCCCATCACATGGACTCCATAATGCCCTCGAAGGCCTGTGCTTCTTTCCGCGCTTCCTTGTGTTCGATACTTCTTACTCTCCCCACTTAGCACATCTTTTAGGTTGTAGCCCCAAAGTTATTTCTTTTGGGAACCTTTCCCTTCCTGTGGAACTGGATTAGCACCCCCTTTATCATTTTCACCACGGTTTACCAGTTCTACACATGTTGACTTTCAGATTTTTCTCCATTAGTGAACTGTAGGCTGCAGAAGGGAAGAACCCGTTTGTTTTGCTCACCAAACCCCAGCTCCAACAGGATGCCTCAGCATAGTAAATACTTGCCCACAAGCAGATGCTAAACTGAAAACATGCTTCAATTTTTTACTGTAGGAAAACTAGAATATTTAATCAATCTAACCAACTCAATTAGAGAATCTTAGCCTCCTGAAATTGTATTGACCCCTATTTATCGAAGATGATTGATTGAGTTGAACTCAGTAGCTCATGGAAATGGTGAACAGTATACATGTACTATCAACTTGATACAACTCTCATTGTAAATTTCATCTTTTTTCAGCTATTATTAATCGCTACCATTCTGATCATACAGCATATACAAAAGTGTTTTGAAACTCTTTATCATCTAGTGCATTTTATGGAAAATTCCCATTACAGAAAATTTTAGAACTAATTAATGTAATATTGTAATAGCTTTCATTTGTAAGCTAGTGGACTACTACTAGTTAACAGTGTCAAATCTAATTGAAATAAAATTTATCTTTCTGGCAAAAGACATGACACAATGCATAGACAAACCCCAAGTATGTTCAACATTAAACTCTTGATTAATAAAATGCAGAAGAGAGTAATCAATCTGTACAAATAGGATTAAATAACAGTATATCACAATAACTGTTTTGCAAACATGCCTACATAATTCTACTGACAACTTTTATATGCGCAAGTAAATTGCCAAGTTAAAAATTAGTGAACTGCATCAGAATCATTTGATTAGTTTTTAATGCACATGAAATTGAATAGTAAAGCAGTTTATAAATCAATTCTGCAAGCTTATTACAATGGACTGAAGGTCAATGTCTACTTTTGTTCATTTTTCATCACTTGCATTACTCTCCTCTTTCAAAAACAATTCACTGCCATTCTTAGTGATGACACAAGGCGTTTGCTCCTACAGTTTAGTCATGTACAAGGTGGTGCAGATGGTTTTTTCTGCATCACTAGGTTAATATGACCATGTTATATTGCATTACAGATTTAGTTGTCTAACTGCCATTCACCCAGAAAGAATACATATTGAGAATTTTGCTTGACGCTGGCACTTTCGAGCATGAAATATAAACACTAAATGAGTCTAGTCCTGTTAGGGTCTCAACACTGAAAAACACCCTTGGAAGTTAAGTTTCCATGTTTTACTATGTTTGTGTTCTAACTTGGAGAGCTAAAATAGATATGAGTTAGCCTATTTACTGAAATGTTAAATAAATCTAAAATAAGAACAGCTGAATAAGTTTTTTTTACACATGTTTAAAACATTATCCAAAATAAAAAACAAAAAAAACACTGATAAACTACTTGCATGAATATGATTTTGGTTAAATACAACACTTTCATATAAGAAGATATGTAGTTTCTAAAATACATAAACTTACAAGTAATAACTATGACAATGTCTTCTCTGGACATGTCCCTTTTGTGGAGCTGTTAAATATAATTTAGAAGGTGCATTTTCATGTATCCTGTGTCATATTGAACTAAGAACCTTTTACTTCTCAACCAAGAAGGGACATTGATATCTTTATTGGCTTTTTCTTTGAAAAACCTAGAATCATGACTTTAATCAAATATGAAAAGATGTGAAATACTTGGTCCACAGTCAAATAAGAAATCAGGGTAAAGTCAGCATAAAACAGTAGTTTCCTTGATTTAACTTCTGTTTACCCAAGATTTGCTGTTTTCTTGGAGCATAAATATCCCTCTGAGAACCATAATTCTGTCCTCTAAACAAATGTAGATAAATGCATACACACGATTTCATTTATTATCTCAGAGGTTGAATAATAAACTCCCTTTTCCCAAACCAAAACCCTTCCATTAATCCCCCCACCTAGGATTAGACTGTTAATATTACTTCCAGTTTGGACATACTTTGCTTACATCTTTGCACTAATCACAGTTCTTGCAAAAATATTATGATAAAGATTACATTTCTACCCTCTCTACTGGGGTAATGAGACTTTAAAAAATGATCTTGCTAAACTTTCCCAAATTGAGAAGATCTCATCAATCTCAACCGTTTCCCCCCCCCCCCCTTCTCATCTCTCTCTCTTTCTCTCCTCCTAGAGCTGGTTCTCATCTACTAGAGTTTGGAAGAAAACTAGGATGCCAATCTACTTCAACTGTTCTATTAGGAATCTACCTGGGAATGTTAGAAACAATAATATTTCTTGCATAAAAGCAGTATTTTTGAAAAATCTTCCATATATTCCTAATCACTGAATTTCCTTACAACTACAAATCCCAATCATTCTCTTGGCTCAATTTCTCATCATTTCTAAAACCTCTCCGATTAGCTAAAAATTAAAACCCAGTTAAATATAAATGAGAAGCATCTTACTCTGGCTTGTTCCTGCTCAGTGGAATTATGGACTGAAAAGGACAGAAACGTAACTGGAGCAGTCATCCAATTAGAGAATACAGTGGGGTAAGGAGAAGGCAATAGTGTGCGGTGGCGGCAGTGGAGCGGAGGATGTTATAAAGGCCATGAGTGGAGATACTTCCCCTCACAGAGATTAAGGGTGGTGAGAGGTATCTTCATCTGTATCCCTGAAAACAGACTGTGTAAACGTTCCGTGGTGTCCTCAGGTGACGCACCTGTAAGGAAGGGAGGAAGGCATCCCTGGGCAGAGGAAGGTGATCTGTTATGCAAATGTAGCTGAAGCTTCAGCAAGTCCCCCTAGAGCTCTGCAGCTGGATAGCCCTTCCAAGTTATGCCAGCCTGAAGCCAGGGTGTCTGCACATTGTATCCCTACCACAGCTGTCACTGGTCCCAGCCAGGCCTGGGAAGGGCCATGATGTTGTGGAAGGCAGTTCCCTGCCTCTGACAATTCCCAGTGACAGGCAGAACCATGTACCCGCTGCGATGTTATTCCAGCAGCATGGTCCCAGCCCTGAGGAAGGTGTTGGCGGAGTGGCACAGTGTACAGTACCGAGGCAAAGGACAGCCAGCTTTTGGTCTAAAAACAAACAGGATCTAAATGAAGCTATTATCACACAGAATAAAAAATGTTGTATTAATGTCGATGTCCCTTTCTAAAATTAGGGTATTCAAAAATCTCACACTTAAATGGGAAATCCTTAAAATCACTGTGAAACTTTTGTCTCCAGTCAAATAGTTCTGGATGTGTAGAAAAACATGACCTTAATTTCTGAGTCAGAGAGATCAGCATTTCAAATTGTATGGGAGAAACAGAGAAGCGAGTCGATACACCTGCCTTTTGCTTTTAGGGAGAACTTTTCCACTGAGGTACCTGGCAAGGAAGAGTCTTTCCTACTGCTAACTATAAAGGAGGCATGCAATTCTGCTCACGAGCTGCAGAGCAACCCAGACTATTGTCAAAGAAGGCAGCAAATAGCAGTTAGACCTGGGAAAAGTACCACTGCATGTTAACTCAGTACCGACCTAGCTGACTTGATTAGTGGGCGACAGATGGAGCAGGGTGGCCAGTATGGTCCTGGTATTAGTGACAACAGAAATCACCAGGGAGTACACTGACCTGGTAAACCTGACTCGACATGGGACCTCTAAAAGAGCAGATGGGCTGAGTAATGCCTTGGAAGACAGACTCCTGGGACATTTCCCAGGGCGAGGGAAAGCGGAGAAAAAGCAAGATCTTACAATAGGGCAGCAAGTATAGGACCAAACCGGAGTCTTGAAGCAACGTGAGGCCTGACTCGATAGTGCACAGCACACCTGTGTGCTAGTCAGGGAAGGTGCAGCATGTGTGACAGCAATCTCAGGGCTGCAGCCGCAGGGAACATCTGGACCAAGTTCACAGATGACTGCGAGGCACTGCTTCCAACCTGGCTGGGCATCATGAGAGTAAAGAAGCAGAAAAGACAGGCTTGGGAGAAGGGAGATAAGGCAGACAGGGCGGGAGGTGGACTGTTTTAGCCTCCAAAGGATGTAATCCCTCAGTGAGGAGGGCGTGGAATGAAAGCAAACACATCAGTGTTACATACACTTCATTAGGTGTCTATGGGACAACCGCTTAAGAAATCGATGTATGATTTCCGAAAACTCTTTTATTTTGTTTCTCTTCAGTTGATTCTTTCTTTTCCAAATGCAAAGTTAAGTAATCCATTCAAGTTATGTGAAAATAATAACATGTTTACTTAGACTGACTCAGGGTGACTGGGTAGTTGTAATATCAACAGGGACTTTCTTCATAGAATATTCTAAATACAAATGGAACAAACGCCGGTTACCCAAATGTTTTATGATTTGGGGGTTGCTAAATAACAAAAGCTTCTGAATGACATACACTTGAGGACTCCAGTGAGGATATGCTGATGTAAGCGATCATTAAGGTGTATTGTTAATGAAGGGATGATGCATACATTTTTTTTTCAACTACCCGCAATTTTACTTATTTATTTATAAATTATTATTATTATTATTTTTAATCCTCACCTGAGGACATTTTTTTATTTTTTGTTCAGATAGAGTGGGAGGGAGAGAGAGGAAGAGACAGAGAGAGAAACATCGACGTGAAAGGGACACATCGAGTGGCTGCCACCCGCATGACCCAACCAGGGCCGGGGACAAACTGCAACCGAGGTACGTGCCCTTAGCGGGAACTGAACCCGGGTCTCTCCGGACCTCAGGCTGACACTCTAACCAGTGAGCCAAACCGGCCAGGGCCCAGCAATTTTCTTGATCTCAAAAATACAATTTTTCCCAAAATAGATCTTCCTAGGGGGCAATGTGATATAGAATCGATTGTGACCTAGGACGGAACTTGCCCCAGGTTTCCACCAGCAGCCATGCCATGGCTCTTTTTCCTATAGTAAACTTATCTTTAAAAAGAGGAAACTTCCAAACACCTAATGGAAAACACCAGCTACGTTGTAAAACCTTTAATTAAATTCATCTGAATAACAGGTTGTTTCTAGGTAATGCTTGTTGAGAGGGAAACTATATTAGTATGGCAGCCCTTCACCTTTGAAGTAAAGGACGACTTTCCGCTCAGTGGAGAATAATAAAGACACAGTGACTGCCCTTTTAGGAACAAGATATACAGAACATTTCTTTGTACCTTAGCGTGAGGTCTGAAAATTGAGATACAAATTTGAGGGAGTAATGCAGCTATTCAGAAAAACATATATTTTATGTATCAATTATTCAAAATATTGAGTCCAAATCATAGAAATGCATTTTTAATGGCTTAAATTAGCTAGATAATTCCCTTACCAACGTGATTCTGTTTGTGGCGACAACTTCGGTCAAAGCTTTTGGAGTAATTTAAACTTTTATTTTAGTAAGGATGAAAGTAAAATTCTGCTTTGATTTTGGGGTGTATAATTTTAGTCATTTCAAAGATAATGAAAGATAATTATAGCACCTTAACAGGATTAAATAATAAGTTCCTTTTTGCAAATTACTGAGAGTAAGAAAACAGAAGTTTAACTTTATTTTACTAAATTTTTACATTGAGTTTTACTTAAATTTTATCTTTATAGCTTTTATAAACATTAATTAAGTTAGACCAGTAGTTTCCAAATTTAGTGAGTATCAGAATGATGTAAAGAGTGTGTTAGCACATGGATTGTTGAATTTCTGTATTTCTGTATCAGCCGTTCTGATGGAAGGCCCAAGAACCTGTATCTCCAACATGTTGCAAGACGAAGCTGATGGTCTCACACTTGGAGAATCACTGACTTAGACAATCTGGCTAATGCTGATTCAGTAGGAAAAAACACCTAATTATGTAATAATATTCGTTCATTTCTATATTCTACAAATAAGTAATGGTACTTGCTATTTGCAAATTGTTGGGGATACCTGCCATGAACTAGAGCGAACAAATTAAAAACACAGAACAATCCATTTTCTGTTTGGAAGCATATTGTTAACTTAATAATTTTTAAAATTTAAGCTGGTTCTCTGTGGAAAGCGGTATGGAGTTACCTAAAAAAAAAAAACAAAAAATGGAAGCGCCTTATGACTCAGAGATTCCACTTCTGAAAATCGATCCTAGGAAACCCAAATCACTGATTCAGAAGAATATATGCTCCCCTATGTTCACGGCAGAATTATTTACAATGGCCAAAATTTAGAAGCAGCCCTAATGTCCATCAGTAGATGAGTGGATAAAAAATGTTGTAGTACATTTACTCAGTGGACTATTACTCAGCTGTAAAAAATGAGGAAATCTTGCCTTGGCCAGGTGGCTTAGTTGGTTGGAGTGTCGTCCCATATGCCAAAAGGTTGAGGGTTTGATCCCTGATCAGGACATGAATAAGATGTTTCTCTCTCACATTAATGTTTCTCTCTTTTTCTCCCTCACTCCCTTCCTCTCTTTCTGAAAAAACAATAAAAACATATCCTTGGGTGAGGATTAATTTTTTGAAAAAGAAGGATCTCTTACCATATGCTACAGTATGGATGGACATGGAGAGCATTATGCTAAGTGAAATAAGCCAGTCAGAGAAAAACAAATACCCAAATTACCATATGATCTGACTTATGTTGGAATTTAATAAACAACATAAACTAACAAACAAAATAAAAAGATACGTTTTCTCACTCTCTCTTGAGAAATTTTTAACAAATTAAAAATGTGTGTCTTTGTGTGTGTGTGTGTGTGAATCAGACTGGTGATTCTTGATTCTTGTTATAAAGAAGAAATATAAAATATCAAATATATTTGTGAATAATTTAAAATGAAGCTTAAAAATATTTCTTTTAAAATAAGGTAGCATTTTCTTAAACTTGATAACAGTTACTTTTGAAATTAACAGTGTAAGCCAGAACACATAATTTGGCTATTTTCCATGTTATACAAATATTTCATAGCACCAGATACATTAGAGCAAAAAAAGAAAGGGAGAGAACTTGTTTTCCTATTGCTATTATCTCCTTTAGATGTAACCTCCAACTAGTTGGTTAAAAAAAAATCACAATTTTTTTTTTTTAGTCTGTATCATTTTAAGTTTTTAGATTGCAAAGTTTTTACAGAAGCCATCAGTGAGATAAAAAAAAAAATTAACTATACATTTTACTTGGTATATATATTTATTACATAGGAATTTGTTGATTTAGTTGTATACTATTTATCAATTTGATGGATACACCCATCAAAATAATACTCTCCACTCAACTTGCTTCATTCCAGGGACACAGTCATCTATATGCGGCTGGTCCTATATCATCCACAAAGAATCAGTCTGTGAAAAATTGGTTCTTCCTAGAGAAAGCTGTTCACTTACCCTGGATAGAGTTCTGAAACCTGAAACAAAATATTTGTCCTGAAAAATGACCCACCATTTCATCCACATAAATAAGTCTCTGGGTTTCCAGAACTCAGTCCATCTGTCATAGTCCCGTTTTTTTATTGTGCATTACGTCCTTTTCTTTCATTTAATATTCTCAATTTAATACTTCACTTCTTTTTCATTTGTGTTCCTTGTGTTGTCACTTCGCATTTCTTTGTTTTGTCTACAGGTCAGAAGAGGCGTTGAAATGTACAGACGCCCACATCTCAGTTGCCTTTCCCTCTTATTCTCATTGAAACCCCACCACTTGGGGGAACAGACACACTCCTTATTCAGAGAGGACATGAAATATTTTGAAGGTAAGATGTTTCTGTAAAAGAAGATGTCTCGGCATTTAATTTTCTGTTATTTCTTTTATGTTTGTTTATTGTAGCGGCCACACCAGGAACAGCAATGTTAGAAATAGCCAATAACGTTATTTTATAGTTATAATAAGTTATACTAAGTTATACGTGAAGGAAAAAAGTCAGCAGAAGTTTGTCAAAGATCAGATATAATACAAAGTAGAAACTGTATGGTATCAGATGTTACCAAGCATAATTTGTCTCTCCCTTTTCTGCTGATCTAACAATCATCTCTTCAAAAAGTGACACCCAGTAAAAGGATATTTAGAGCTTTTAATGATAGCAGGGTGTAATCTAAGCCCATACACTGGTTGTGAATAACTCGCCCCTGTAATGATCTGGAAACAATTTTACCTGCATATTTGTACTCCTTCAGTGATTCCCTGTGTGCCTGACAGCTGCCTGTGGGGACACCGGTGTTCACAACATAAGAAACCGTCTCTGCTGAATTTGCTATCACTCACACATCAGACAGCATTTTAATCCCATTATGAAGTAGCGTATGTAACATATTATATTCTGGAAGGCTACTGTATAGATTATCTCCCATTCAAGCAATCAAGGTTTTAATTCTCCATTTGCAGTTTAGTTTGAAATGAATGTCTTATTTATTTAAAAATATCCCCTCTCTGCCATACTGCTGATACAACTTTCCCTTTTATACTTCCATCCAATTTGACAAACCATGCAAGGTAACCATTCTGCAGAAAAAATAAAGAATTTGTGAAGATAATGAAGAAACAATAACAGGCATCCCCCAAGACAAATGATCTTACTGACATTTATGACCAAAATACAGGCTGACATTACCCTAAAGTATACTCTCAGGAATCATTCATTGATGACCAAATTTGTTAGTGAAAAACATAAAGAAATCAAAACAGTCATCAACTTAAAGAATAAGACTTAGGTACCACAATAGTTTTTTATGGTACTTTAATTTTGTTTCTAAATACGTCCCTTGGGAGATTGACAAATGGATGATGAAGATAGAGAATGTTCCCCAAGTGTGATATTGTTCAGAGTAAAATATTCAGAAATTGGAATCCTAACTAAAACATTTGTCCCAACAGAATATTGTACTGTCACTTAGACATACGTAGGAAAGTAACTGATACTGTAAAAAGTTATCAGCGGGTGTACATTCGATTTAGCATTATATTTAGGTTTACAACATAGGCTTTTGAGAGTGTGGTTTTTAAATTTTACATACATATTTTGTTATCTGAAATTGTATATAGTGTAACAATATTTTTTAAATATTAAAGTTTTATGATAAGGCTTTCAGCCTCCCACAGACAATGACAGATACCTAAATTCCAATTTCCTCATGGATCCTCCTAAAAATCACAGAGCTCGATAGGGAGTCAATAAACACACCCATGAACTATGCCTAAAGAATAAGTAGAAAAAGAGACATTACAAACTGGAATTTACATGTAAGCAGGGAACTAAATGCCCAAATCCAGCAGAACTGGCTCAGGACAGCACACTGCACTAGAGTCAGGCAGAAACTAAGGAAAAAGAGGAACAGGAAAGTCTCCTGGGAGTGGTGGAAGACATCCAAATAGGGTTTACACTCGGAATAGGGCTGCTCTCTGAGTAAGAAATACCGAAAGCAGGTTAGTGACCTGAATGAACAGAGCACTGGTTACTAGAGAGACAACAGAAAGTAACTTGAAAAGTCACTTTCGAGACCCCAGATAGCAGCCTCAGAAAAGCGTTACTTCTTGAAGTGGAGGAAACCTCAAAGGTGGAATTGTCCTTTGGGGAGAGGACAACAGGAAGCAGTTGAATATAAGGTCACTTTACTGATATAAAAAGAAATTAGAAGACAGAGAAAAAAATTGGTGCCATGTATTTTAAAGAATAAGCAAAAAACAAAACAAAACACCCAAATTTATAAGCTTTCAATGTATGAATGAGCCTTTGAACTAAAAACTAAGAAAGCCACTCAAGCAAGAACCCCCTCACCCCCACTTCCTCCTGGTCCCAACCAGATTTCATGTTATTGCTTGTCCAGGAAAATACTGCACAAACAGTTATAAACAAGTAAATTCTAATATTCGTACAAAGGTATCATACGAGAAATAAACAGAAAGTGGGAACAAAACATATTTTATAAAGAAAGTATGCTAAAAATCTAGTTATGAAACAGAAGATATATATCACACACCAAAATAAATTTAAAATTATTTAAACCAGCAATTAAAGAAATGAAGTAAGATTACAAATCAGAAATTAAAAAACACAATAAGAACTGGACAAACAAAAAATGCAAAGCAAGAACTAAAAAAATGATAGGTTTGAATTCAGGAAAGAAAATCAACTAAAAATTTAAGGCCGCATTACAAAATACCCATAAGAAACAGAGATTGAAATGAGAGAAGCCAAGAAAATAAAACAGAAATAAAGAGAGAAAAAAGAACCAGAGAGGAAGTGATAGATAAGAAAGACAGGCAAAGTAGGTACAATATATATATTATCTGAATCCCTGAAGAAGAAAAACAACAAACAAAAAATAATATGAATATTTAAAATTATAACAACATTTTCTGAAATAAAAGATGAATTGAATTTATATATTGTATCTGGGACAACTGACTTAGAATAGTCAAAGGTGGACATGTGATTATAACAATTTTTTAGACTTTAAAAGTTTCCCTTGGTTTGAAAGAAGAATATTCAAGTCTCCTATTATTAGTTTATTTTTAAACTTTTCTGGGACTCTGGGAAACATATTAAAATCACAAAGGACAGTCAGGTAGGTTGATATCAGACTTTAGATTAGCAACATAGGATGCAAGAAAAGAGTGGAACAATATCTATAAGGTACACGAGACAATCAAGTGTGAGACAAATATCTACCTAGTTGTTCTTCGAGTACAGAAACTAGTGTTCAACACAAAAGAATTCTGAGAATATTTTACCCATGAACATTTCCTGAATGGAACAAACTTTATCCAAGAAGTGATATTTGCAGACACTAGTGTTGAGCAATGAATACATTTCTTTAGAAATTTAAAACCATAACAAAAGTGAGAAGTATGTAAACATTACACATTTGAGAAGCTAAAAATATCACAAGCAAACAAAATGGAAGAAGAAAGAAGAAAACATAAAATAAGCTTACTGAGTGTCTTGTTGGTAATATGCAGCAGTTAAATCGATATCATTTAAACTGACAAATTGCATGATAAAAGACCAGGTATACTTAAGAGTACAAAGGTGAGCATTAAAATAATATTATTGACTAGAATAACATGGTGGAAAGGGGAGAAAAAGAAATAAGTGCTAATTTTATTCTTTTTTTTTTTTTTTAATGTTTTTTCATTTTTTGTTCGGACAAAGTGGGAGGGAGAGAGAGAGAGAGAGAGAGAGAGAGAGAGAGAGAGAGAGAAACATCGACATGAAAGGGACACATCCATCCACACAACCCAACCAGGGCCGGGAACAAACTGCAACCGAGGTACATGCCCTTAGCGGGAACTGAACCTGGTCTCTCTGGACTGCAGGCCGACGCTCTAACCGCTGAGCAAAACCGGCCAGGGCCTAATTTTATTCTTCCTCATAGTAAAGATATAGCCACTAGAGAAACATACAAAAGTTGCTGAAAAAATAAAATGAAAGCAATACAGGATAAAACAAGCAAAATATACATGGTGAAAAAGAGCAGAGAAAATATAGTATAATAAGATAATTTAAGATATAGTTAACATAAAACGTATTAAGACAAAACACATTAGTTATATCAATTAGTATAAACAGCTATTTTAGTTATAAATTTTAAAAAGTAGTATTTTTCTCTTTGAAGAAAAACCTAATTGACCAACCTATAAAAAAATACATCTAGAACAAAGAAAGACTAAAAGGAGGTACAGAGATACAACAGCAATATAGAAAAAGAAAAACTCACTCATGATTTAAGACAGTAGAATTTAGAAGGAAAATTAATAAATATAAAAGACACCTTAGAGGAGTAAAGGCCAACTTGTAAAATAATATAAAATGATTTATATGAATATCTATGAAATGGAAATATCTATGAAATAAATAACAGAACAATATTCATAAAACAAAAATTAGAAGATATACAAGAAAAAATAGAAATACCCTAATTTAATGCACTTCTTTTAAACTAAGACATATGTAAAATAAATAAATAATTAAATAAAAAAAAGAAAAAGAAAATAAGTAAAGATAGATTTAAACAATATAATAATAAGGTAGTTTTAAAAAGATATATTAACTTTTGTAACATAATATTCTCAAATATCACCTCTTTTCATGTTCTCATGGGTAACTTCTGAAAATTGATCAAATAATAAACTACAAGACAAACAAACCTTAGTTAAATTATAGAAGACAAATAATACAAATATTATTTTATAACTATAAGATGATAAAACCAGAAATTACTAACAAAATAATACCTAAAAATATATCTTTTCTGTTGGAAAATTAAAAGCCTCTATACAAAACAATTTTTGAATTAAAAACAAAGAAAAAATTTAAATATTTTCTAGACAAAAGATAATAAAATACTACATATCTCAATTGATAGGGGTACAGCTAGGTTTATAGAAAAATATAAAGCCTTAAGATCATATATATATATATATATATATAAATATGAAAGGATAAAAATAAGCCAATGTAATAGAAAAGGGCCAACAAATTACAATGATAAAAAACTAAATAAAAATATAATAAAAAGTCGTGAGTTTTAAAATGAAAAGAATGGCCCTGGCCGGTTTGGCTCAGCGGTTAAAGCGTCGGCCTGCGGTACAGAGAGGCCCGGGTTCGGTTCCCACTAAGGTCACGTACCTCGGTTGCAGTTTGTCCCCGGCCCTGGTTGGTCGTGTGGGTGGCAGCCACTCGATGTGTCCCTTCACATTGATGTTTCTCTCTTTCTCTCTCTTCCTCTCTCTCCCTCCCGCTCTATCTGAACAAAAAATGGAAAAATGTCCTCGGGTGAGGATAAAAAAAAAAGAAAAGAAAAGAATGAACAAACCAATAAAGATTACTTCATTGGGAAAGAAAACACTGATAAAATATTTTAGATAGAGGACGGATCAATGTCACAAAGGAAATAACCAAAGAAACAGAGAAAATCTTTAAAAATATAAAAGATGGCTTTGTATAATTCTGTTAAAATAAAATTTTAAAGTCTACAGAATAATTTCTAGGAAATACAATTTAGCAAAACTAGTACTGGTTGAGCTGAATAATTTGACTAGACCAATCTCTGGAGGAAAAAAAAAAAAAAGAAATTTGTCAAAAATCTAGTCCACAAATAATTACCAGGCCTAGATCATTTCACAAAAGAATCTAACTTAACTTTTGAACCTAGATTATATCCAAACTATTTAAATAGTTTTGTAGCATAGAAAAGAGAGAAGAAACTCCAGATTATTTTTTGAAGGAATTATAATATTGATACCAATACATGATGAAATTGAACACACAAATATCAAAGAATCCCTGTATCAGTGCAAATATTCTATATTAATTTTAGACAAAATAGTTTTAGAGCATATTACAAAATAAAATACATCATGTCCAAATGTGGTTCTTTTCAGATGTGCTAAGATGATTTTATATTAGTAAAGTTCATTTACAAAATTTGCCATACAAATTAAAAAACGGAATAGAGCACTACAGATGCTTTAAGGCAATTCATAAATTTCAGCACCCATTCTTAATAAATATGTCAGTGGAACCTTTCTTAAAATTATAAAACACATACACCTCAGCTCACATCCCATCATTTCAGTTAATTGGGAATTCTAGTAATGTACACACAAAGATTTGGAATAAGGCATGATGCTCAATGACAACTTCTTTTTAATGACATGTTGGAGGGAATAGCCAGTTCAATTAGATAAGAGAAAGCTATTAGATGTATAATAATCAGAAAGAAAAATGTAAAGCAATCTCTATTTGATATGATAAGATACTTCAAAAAATCATGAGAATCAATGTATAAGCTACTGTAAACTAAGAAATTTCACTAAGATAGTAGGATACAACAGAACAGAATAAGTTGAGAAATAGACTAAAGTACAATTTGGCATCTCAAATTTCTTGTGAAAATATAGATATTCTAATCAATAAAAAGTGACAGCCATTGATAAAACGATAAATTAAGTTGCTGCCTTGCACTGTAAACCAAGCTAAACTTGAACGCACTAGAGATCCTAAAATATAAAACCGTACAAGTTCTAGATTAAAAATGAATTTACTTACAACCTTGGAATGGTTAAAGCTTTTCTAATATAACTCAAGAAAGGATTCAGAATCAACAAGGAAAAGGGTTGATATATTAAGCCATATTCCAAAAAAAATGCCTTTGCATGACAAAAATCAGGAAAAAGATTAAAAATATATATATTTGCTGAAGTAATTTGTAATTTATTCTAAAATTTGAAAGAATAAAAAAGGGAACAAATGTATACAAGAAATGGACAGTTGACAGAAAAAAAATGTCTATAGTGCTTAAATATATGAACCTCACTCATAATAATAGAAATGCAAACTAAAACTAATTGAGGTACTAAATCTAGAACCCACCTGGCACCATACATACTTACTATAATATTAGCTATATTTCCTATGCTATACTAGTATAGTGACAAAAAATCAAGAAGGCTGACTCTTTGCTTGTAAGAGTGTAAAATGATTCAAACTATAAGGAGAGGAGTTTGGCAGTATCTAAAAAGATTACAGATGCATTTACACTTTGACTCAGGAATCACACTTATAAAACCTACCCTGAAGATACTTTTATCCAAAACTATACATATACATGCATGAAAATATATATGCACAATTTATTCTGGCATTGTTTGTAAACAACATAAATGTCCATCAATAGAAGACTGGTTGAGTTTACTATGGTATATATAAGTCAAATGGCTTAGAAAGCAGCTGGTTGATTCTTTAAGACACCAAAGTGTAACCAGCTATGGCTTTTTTAATAGAAAATTATTTTACTTAAAATGCAAACATATTTTGAGAACTGAAATACGTAAATGAAGAGTGTATTAAGATTATTACAAGAGCAGAATATCAAGAACATTATGTACATGTTACTTTTACTTACGGTTGACAGTTTTGACTGGTAATATTGGGTTTACCCTCTCTGGAGAAGCAGCAGTTTCCTCATCTGTCACATATTCAAAATTAATGATGAACATCATGGCCACACCCTCTTGGTTTTTCACTGGAATTATGTGAGTGTTGCAAATGAAAGTAGACCCTGAGGAAATGAAAAATGCTCATTAGGTTAACAATATGCCAACATTTTGAAGTATCATTAATATAAAAATTTTAATAAAACCCTATAAAATTGTCTATCTTAAATAATCATTGAAATAAAATTAAAAATACTTTGATTTTATTTCTTATTGCAGATGCTTTTATTGCAATAAATGATAGTTATATGTGAAACCTCCACTTCATGAATTTGCACAACATTAATTATTTTCCTTCCCCAGGGCAGTCACCACACTAACTTCACACACATTATTCCCCTCCAGTTTTTACTATAATTAAATACTAATTATCACTCCATAAACAACTGCATTCTTTTCTATTTTAAAAGATATATGCATGGAACTATACAGTACATGTCATTTATCATTGGCATTTTTTCCAATTACAGTTGATATTCAATGCTATTTTATATTAGTTTCAGGTGTATTGCATAATGGTTAGACAATTATGTAGTTTACAAAGTAATCCTCTGATAAATCTAGAACCCACCTGGCACCATACATACTTCCTATAATACTATTAACTATATTTCCTATGCTATATTTTATATCCTCATGACTATTTTGCACCTACCAATTGTACTTCTTGAGAAAATACTTTGATTTTTAATTTCATGTTTATTGCATATATATTTACTTAACTATACACAAAATTTGCCAGAGAGTATTCGCAGGCAAATTTGGGTACTACATTATGGAAAAACAGAACATCAATTTTCATTTGTTTTCACACCTACCACTATAATAATTAGTATATGGTAAAGCCTTTGGAAACAGCTTGGGTGGGCCCAAAAGGTGGGTGGGGCAGGGCCTCAGGGAATCATCAGGGCGGGGCAAATAGTGTGAGACAGGTTGATGGAGTCCCAGATATGGGGCCATCTCCACTCCAGGGAAGGGATCACCAAAGGAACAAAGGCCCCCAATAGCACGTGTGTCTAAGAGAAAGCTGTCCCTCCAGCCCTCGTCCTGAGGTCAAACAGCTCAGTTCTTCCCTGTATGTCTCTGGTGCCTTTCAAGCTACAGCTCTAGCAGCCTCAGTCTCCCTGAGCCTCAGTTCCCGCTGGTTTTTACAGCCAGAAGTTATGGGGACTTCTCTTCCTGGCACTGGAGTCCTGACCTGGGCACCTGGTGTGGGACAGGGACCCCTTACTCCTGAGGGAGGGCCTTCACAGCTGAGGTGTCCCTCCTGATTTTTATCCGCCACACACGGGTGTGTGACCAGCCTGTCCTTGCCTCCAACCCTCCTACCAGTCTTGATGTGGCTGCTTTAATTTCGTAGTTGTAGGACTTCCATTCAGCTCAATACAGGCGGTTCTGAATGCTGGTTGTGCTGTAGTTTAGTTGTCATTTTGATGTGGTTGTAGGAGGAGGCGATACTGTGTTTACCTATGCTGCCGTCTTGACCGGAAGTTAAAGTAGTAAATTATTGACTCTGTTTCACATATGTTCCGATAATTGTTCCCTCTTTTGTGCAAAATTCTCAATGCCCAAGTTATAATAATTTTATTTGGCTTGTAATCTGTCAGCAAATTATTGTGTTAATTTGATCCCTTTGACCAAAAAGATGAAATTCTTTTATAAACAAAATTATAGGGGGTAATTAGATATATTTATTAGACTCATCCAGAAATTAACAAAGGGATGATTCAGTGTACAATCAACTACTACCACCCATCCTTAAACAGAAAACCCAAGATCCAATATTTAGAGAACATAGTCAAGAAACTGACTTCTTTTAAATCAATTGACTTCTGATTGCCTTCTTGGGTTTGACTTTTAAAACTGAGAAAATCTCAAAGCAGTTTCCTCATATTTTTATCATCTGAATATTTATTGAGATATAATTGAAGGATAACATATTAGTTTCAAGTGTACAACATAATGATTCAGTATCTGTATACATTGTGAAATGATTATCAGTGTCTTGTTAACATCTATCACCATATAGTTATAGTTTTTCTTTTTGTTCTTGTGATGAGGACTTTAAGATCTGCTCTCTTAACAACGTTTAAATATTTTATACAATGTTATTAACTATGTAGTTACCATGCCGTATATTACATCTGATTATTTTTTATTTTATAGCTGAAGGTTTGTACCTTTTGACCCCCTTTACCCATTTTGTTCATCTCTCCCACCCCCTTCCCTGGCAACCACCAATCTGTTCTTTGTGTCTATGAGCTTTTTTTTGGTTGCTATTGTTATTGTTTGTTTGTGTGTTAGAGTCCACATGTAAGTAAGATCATATGGTATTTTTTTTTTTTGTCTGTAGGGTTTCTTTCATTTAGCCTAATGCCTTCAAGGTCTTGAATAATTTTTTTAGTCATGATGACAGAAATCTCACAGGTTAGGGATATGTTTGGGTTCAAAAGTATTGTATGTTTAAAATGCAGAAACTTCAGAAAGGGTTCTCATCAAGTAATAGTGTGTATTTTGATTGCTTTCATTTTTCTCACATTTTTAATTCAATGTATTAGGGCAATATTAGTTAATAAATTGATATAGGTTTCAAGTGTACAATGTTAGAATACCTCATCTGTATATTGCATTGTGTGTTTACCACCCAGAGTCAAATCTTTTCTGTCACCATACATTTGACACCCTTTACCTTTTACTCACCCCCACACTCCCTTTGTCTCTGGTAACCACCATATTGTTGTCTGTGTCTATGAGTTTTTGTGTGTTCATCTTGTTTCTTCATTTGTTGCTTTCAGTTCTATATCCCATATGAGTGAAATCATACAGTTCTTGACTCTTTGTTTGACTGATTTCCCTTAGCATGATAGTTTTAAGATCCATCCATGATGTCACAAATGGCAGTTTCTTTTCACCCCCTCCTCATCTATCTTTTGCTTTTTTCTGTGTTACTCCAGGTCCCAAAGCAATTGACTTCCTTGAGGTACATGACCCTGGCCCTCTTGGCCTCTGGGTGCTGGGTGGATTTGGCTAATGAAAGTCATTGGCAAGAGGCAGAAGGGTGGGAGAGTAAAACAGACAGTGCCCCAAACTTGCCATGGCCACAGGTCTTAGAGGGCAGCCCTTCCAAGAGTGGTAATGCTAGTCCCTGGGTGCCCAGAATTTCCTCAGTGGTTCTTGTAACCCTGTTCACACCTCTGCAAATGTTCTGCACTTGCCTTGTTTAAAGCCAGGACCCCACTCATACACTTCTTGCCTGAACCGCCTGCACTGAGGATGGGCTCTTTGTCTGGGTTCCTGGAGCAGAAGGAAGTCACTAAACACCCGGAGACAATGCTCAGCCCAATTGCTTTCTTTCTATTTATTTTTTCGTTATTGATTTTAGAAAGAGAGGAAGAGAGAGAGAGAAAGAGAGAGAGAGAAACATCGATGAGAGAGAACATCAATTGGCCGCCTCCTGCATGCCCCCCACTGGGGATTTGGCCCACAACCTGGGCATGTGCCCTGACCGGGAATCGAACCAGTGACCTCTCGGTTCACGGGTCAATGCTCAGCACTGAGCCACACTGGCTGGGCCAATTGCTTTCTTTTTAAACAGCTGATTGAGACCGCCTTGACTCTTGAGGACAGCAATGATTCAGTATAGAGTCAGGAGCAGGGTGGGAGCAAGGTGGGCCTGGCACAGACTCCAGAGGAAGATGCAGGAGAATGAAAGGATGCCAGGAGGCTGGAGGTATGGGCTAAGGCAAATAACAGGATGTAGTTGGGGGCCCCAACAGCCACAAAGGCCAGTGGGTGCCAGCATTCCAAAATTGTGCCCCAAATATGCTTTGATTGTGTAAAACAAAATGAGCATGAGAAAACTCTGTACTGTCTCCTCACCCTTATAACATGGCTCCTGCTGCCAGAGCTGAGCACACAGGCTCCTGCTATATTGCTATATCTTGAGACATCACGGGCTGAAGGGCTTTTGAGGGTGGGCCCGGAGATGTAATTATTATTTGTAAAATTATTCCTACGGCTGAACATATTCTAATTTTCATGGAACTCATTTACAACAACACTTTTAGAACATAGACTTTGTAAGCTGGAGGAGCACATGTGCTAGTTATGATTCAGATTTTGAAATGTGGATAGCCTCCCAAACTTGTAATATAGAAGATCTTATTTATAATTAATTTCATATTTTCTACAAATGTGAAATTACTGATGTGTGAAAGTGTGTTTTAAGAATGACATGCTGCACCTTCACAGTCTTCAGCTACAACTTAAATTTATTTAATAAAATAGTGAGCTAGAACACTTGTCACAGTTACCATAGTAACAAGCAGGATAACTTTAGTAAACAGAAAATAAGCAATTTAAGACTCTTCCATTAGAACTAAAAATAGAAGTGCTTCAGGCCAGGCATCACACTACAAATTGGTTAAAAAGAGAGTCTGTGGAGATGCTAGAAATAGCCATTATGTATTTAGCTAATGAACCAAAATACATATTGATTTTAACACTTAAAATGACATATCTTGGATCATTTAGGGTATCACTGTGAATTCGCAGATTTGTTACTTAGTTTAGAATTGCAACATTTGAAGTATACTGCTGACTGTACAAGAAAACATAAAGCACAGATTTGTGGGACATCAATAGATAAAAGATATGAGGATAGAGATCTAACAGGTTTGGTTTATCACAGAGCAGAATAATTTTGCTTTCAGTAAAGGGGAACAATCATTTTTTCTGTACTAATGCCTGTAAATTTATTGTCTAGTGCTAAAAAAAAAATCATAAAATTACGGTGCTTTATAAAAAAGGTTCATCTATATGCATTGGCCCCAAAGTCTATTGAATTCGTATAATTAATCTGGGATTTACTGCACTATCATTGTTTCCTGCCTGTATCTATTAAGCAATGTATCTCCTCTAAAGTCGACTGAAGACTCATTTCCTTTCTTCTCTTTCAGTTTTTGGATTTAATGTTTCCATCAATCTTTCAGAGCCTCCTGGAAAGCAGATATTGAAAAGAAGTACATGGAATTTAGAGAAGAAGGGGAACCAAAAACATTTTATAGGGCAAAATATTTTAGCTTGCATAATTCTGCACATTCTAAATTCTGTTAAGGTACTGCTTTGTAAAGTAACATTATCCTAAGAAGTCGCTAGAGTGTGCTTCTAAATATTTCTTGAATGAAACATTGGGAGCAAGAGACAAGGAAACATAATTCAGCCAACACTATTCCAGCAATGAAGAAAAAAAAAGTCACATTCAACAATGCATAAAGAGTGGAACTAAAAATAATCTAGAATGAAAAGTTCAACCCTTATTAAAATGAACCTTGTATTCAAATGAAATTAATGTTTGTCAATAGCTTATTTACAATAACATTCTCTAGTAATTATAAAATTATATATGCAATTATACTAATATTATTTAGAATTAGATTCATTTCCTAGTTGTCTTCTGAGTGAAAATATTCTCAAAGTGTGAAAGAATGGTTAGGATGAACAGTGTTCATTTTAATAAAATGTCTAGAATATTCATTTTTAACTGTAACCACAGAGCAAGCAAACTCAGGGTGATCTGAAAAATTACTCCTTTATTAATAAAATGGTGGCATACTCCTAGCTGCATTTTAAAACAAAAGGCCAGGGCCTTCTGGTCAAGACGGCGATGTAGGTAAAGGTGGGTCTCACATCCATCTAAACTACAGAACAACCATCATTAGAACTGCCTGACATCAAGCTGAATGGAAGTCTTACAACTATGAAATTAAAGAAGCAGCCACATCGAGACTGGTAGGAGGGGCGGAGGTGGACAGGCTGGTTCCACATCCATGTATGGCAGAAAAATATCAGGAAGGATACCTCAGTGGGAAGGTCCTTCCTGAGAAGTGAGGGGTCCCCGTCCCACACTAGGTGCCCAGCTCAGGGTTCCAGTGCCAGGAAGAGAATCCCATAACTTCTGGCTATAAAACCAGCAGGAACTGAGGCTGAGGGAGGCTGAGGCTGCTGGAGCCTCAGGTACTTCCTCTTAAAGGGTCCCCACAGACTTACTTAAATTTGCTCCCTCTGAGCTCCAGTGTGGAAGGGAGGCAGCTTGAAAGGCACCAGAGACATACAGGGAAGAACTGAGTTGTTTGGCATCGGGGCGAGGGCTGGAGAGGCAGCTTTCTCCTGGACAGAAGGACAGACGTGCTGGTGGAGGCTGTTGTTCCTTTGGTGAGCCCTTCACTCATGGGGCAGGCAGATGGGCACCATATCTGGGACTCCAGCAACCTGACGCACACTATTTGCCCCACTCTGGTGATTCCCTGAGGCCCTGCCCCACCCAACTTTTGGGCCCACCTAAGCTGTTTCCAGTGGCTTTACCATAGGATTGGCCTGTCTTGGCTCATGCTTTAGATTTTCCAAAATTCTCTCAAACAAGCAGCATCTGGCCTCAGCGAGCCCCCTACCTCTTGTTAAGTGGCCCCAGGCCTGGAACTAGAAGCAGCCAGCCTTGGTTCACAGCTTGGTTTCTTCTGGGCACCTCTAAGTCCAGCACAAGAAGCAGCCACCTGAAGATTGCTCTGTAGTTTACTCCTGGTGGCCCCAGGTAGAACAGAGTCAGTGACTGACCTTGCCCCAGAGCCAGCACAACCAGCAGACAGCTTTAGACCACATCAAAACACGACCCCCCATTCACCTACTCCAATGACAAATTCAAGAAGTGGACTCAGTGGGTACCGGAGCCCTGCCAAAGTAAGTCTTGCTCTGCATGGTGGGCCCCTGCACAGCTGATCCTCCAAGGTGGTCAGAAGTTAGTGGTCAGTGGGCACAGCCAGTCCTTGCAGCTGATCAGCCTGAGTAAATCCCTCCCATTGACGTGCCAACAGCAATTAAGACTCAATTACAACAGAAGAGTATACAGTCCACATGGGGGCTGTACCTCGAAAGCCCACCTGGGGTGATCAGGGAGGCTGTGCCACTGGATCCTATGGGACACCTACAACAATAGGTGACCCCAGAAAACCTAGGAGACACAGCAACTCTACCTAATACATAGAGACAAACACAGAGAGGCAGTTAAAATGAGGAGACAAAGAAACATGTCCCAAGTGAAAGAACAGAACAAAACTTCAGGAAAAGAACTAAATGAAATAGAGATAAGCAATCTAACAAATGCAGAGTTCAAAACACTGCTTATAAGGATGCTCAAGGACCTTAGTGAGGACTTCAAGAGCATAATAAAGGACCAGTCAAAAATGAAGTATGCACTAACTGAAATAAAGAATAATTTACAGGGTATTAAGAGTGGAGTAAGTGAAGCTGAGAATCAAGCCATTGATTAGGAATATAAAGAAGCAAAAAATACCCAATTAAACATCAAAAAGAATCAAAAACAATGTGTTAGGAGCCTCTGGGACAACTTCAAGTATATCTACATTTGCATCATGGGGGTGCCAGAAGGAGAAGAGAGAGAGCAAGAAACGGAAAAGCTATTTGAAAAAAAAAAATTAAAGAAAACTTTCCTAACTTGGTGAAAGAACCATATATAAGTCCAGGAAGCACAGAGAGTCCCAAACATTTATACTCAAGAATAAGGTCTTCTTTATACTGATAAACTTGATTATTGAAAAAGCAAGGTCAGCTATTTTCATGTACTTAATAAACCACTAATAAATTATTTGGAGATTGAAATTAGAAATAAAAACCTTTAAAGCTTTCTGTCTCATAAGTCAGATTGTATCTTAACATGTAATATTATAATTACCCCCTTCCCAGCTCTGATTTCCACTTAAGTTTAGAGCTTTTTGATTCAATTAGTGTACTGGAATATATCGGTGTTAAAACAAACTGAGGCTAATTTAAAGTGCTCTACTCAGTATCAAGGCAAGCCAAGTCTCCATTTGTAATCAGGGACTTTGGGGCATGTTTGTGACCTTTTTTTTTTAATACTTTGTGGTTTTTACACACAAGTAAATATTTGGTTATTTGGTTCAATAATTTTTTCATAGGACATAATCATGGTACCAAGTCTCAAAGGTAACTAAAGCCGAACCACTCCACTAAACTGCCACTCATTCAGAAAAACTGCATTAACACTGAACTAGCTGGACTGATTCAGAATATCAGTGAATCTACACATTACCATGGTATGTGTATGTACACATTACTGTCAAGGTCAAACACAATTATAATCCTCAGGCCAGTGATCACTGTGTGGATGTTATTGGTAATTAAGGCTGTACATGGCCATATGCACGGTCTGCTCTGTTCATGGTGTATCCATGGTTACTGAAAGGAATTATACACTGTTTGTTCTCCCTAGATTTGCAACTTTGGAGCAGAACAAAAGTTATGAGCAATGTGAGTTTTTTGTATATCTGAGAGTGGTAAAATATGTTTTAAATAAATAAAATTTAACATGAATGTGTTAGGTACCTCTGGTGTTATAAGGTACTACACCTAAAACTGTAGGACTTACAAACATGAATAAAAAAGGGATCTATCATTTTTTAAAAAATCTACTTGTGAGAGTGTGCTGGAGTGCCTGAGAAGAGAATGAGCCATTCTGCTCAGGAATGCAGAGGTTGCAAGGGGAAGCATCATTTAGGCTGGGTCCTCAGTGACCGTGATTGGTAGAAATTGGGAAGGGAGCTATCGTACGTTGAGGGGAAAGTATGGGCAGTGAAGAGACATGGTGACTCTAGGGCAAAGTGAATGATGTGTGGCCCTTTCTGGGACAACCAGTTTAATTACTCTCATGCCTGGTATTTCTGCTTTTGATAACAACAATAACAAATAGCTGACTTTTATTAAACAATTGCTTTGTGCCAGTTATTACGCTGTATCCTTCACATGCTTTACTCATAAGAACCTTAATGAAGAACATACACTAAAGAAGAACATACACTGAGACATGACAAGAACAATCGACTTCCCCCAAGTCACACAGCTAGTCTGCTGGATAGTCAGGATTCCAGTCGGAATGATCTAACACATGCCATGGTCTTCACACAACATTTCTAATTTACAGGTGTTCCAAAAGATCTCCATCACACAGAGCTTTATATTCCCACAGGGTTCAAGTTTAGCATACATCTTCAGGATTCTTAGACATACTCTCTACTTCATTCAACACAAAAAGGCACATTTTAAAACAACAAACAAATTACTCAAAGATTAGGCCTCTCCCGAGAATCATTTATAATGAATACAAACCTTGAGGGGGTTAAAATTAGGCTCTATATGTCTGTCTGAAACAAAAGTGATACAAGCAGAAAAAGATCAAATTAAAGGTATTTCTCTGGGTAACTGAGCCCTCCTTTCTTCTCACAAAAATTCTTATCTTGTTTGACCATTATAACTTGGGATTTTCATTTTTATTTTTATACACCTAGGTATTTTTTTTCTTTTTGAAGAGCAGGGGGAGCAGACAGAATGTCCTAGAAAGAGTGATAACAGGACTCTTCCTTCCCACAGGCAATGTTAATGGGGAACATCCTCTCCCAGGTTTTGACACCAGGCTTTGGGGCATGTGGACTACTACAGAGGTTCTCTGCTCCCAAAGGCTGCAGAAGGCATGAACCTGCAGCTGACGCCTGATGGCAGGGCTTGCTTTGCAATAACTCATCTTGACCTGGATATATTTTTCCAAATACAATTGCACAGCAAGATGGAGAAATGTTTTATTTCAAATTCACCCCAAACACATTTATTATTGCCTTTGTGTTTGACCCATACCAGGCCTTATAACCTAGCTTAGTAATTTTTCAAGGCAACAGAGTAGTGACTGATAAGGTCTAGCTGTACGTTGAGACCACAGAGAAAAATATAGGATGGGGATGATCTATTTGTGCACACAGCAACACATGTTTATATGAAGGGCAGGACGTACCCTCTGTGACCATCAGAGGCTATGTAGTGTAGTAGTTAAGCATAAAAACTCAGGATCAGATTGTCAGGGGTTAATTCCTGGATCTGTCACTTTCCAGTGTTTGACCTTGAAATAAGTTCTTTAAGTGGTCTGAGAATTTTGTCATCTGTACAATAGGGATGATGATGTCAACCCACTTTATGGAATTATTGTGAGGATTAAATAATCTAATGTCTGCATAAAGTTTAAAACATTGCCTATTAACTATTATTATCATACAGGAATTATCAAAGAATAATTTTCAGTTCTGTAGTCAATAGTCATTGAGTGAAAGATAAAGCCGACTATTTTTTAAGTTGGGGAAAAGAGGAAAAAATGTGCTTGTAATTTACCCATTTTTTTTGTGAACATCCAACTGCCCACCCATACCCCATATTTCTGGTCCTAGTGGCCTCTAATTATACAGTTGGTTTCTCGGGCTTTGCCTCTAGTTCTAAAGTTCTTCTCATCCCTTCTGAAAGGTCACCAGTCCATATGTTTATCTAAAGGTCTTGCTTAAACGACTTGTTGACAGAGACACATGAGGTTTCATTTTTAGGTAAAGAAATTAATCTTAACTCTGGTGTTTGAAAAAACACCCTATGGCTGGTTTTAGCCACAACTATATGGGTAAAATATGTTGGATATAAAAACTGGGGTGAATTCCATCAGTTAAAGTTTAAGTCTTTAGTTAGTCTGAACTGGAACCTTGATTTACATACCAATGACTCTTTCTTTTTGCCTGATGACTTTGAAGCTCATCAGGGACTGTGTTAATCTGTTACCTCTCTTAGTTAATCCAAGCCCACTTGATAGGAAGTTTCTAGAGATAATAAGTTTCTCTAAATATGGAAATTTCAGGCATTATGGTGAGCCAATGGAAGAGACATTTTCATGGCAATGAAAAAATTTCAAATAGACATCATAAAACCACAAGCAAGGTTTACTTATCACATATTATATTTCAGGAGAAAAAGATTAAAATTTTAAGATGAAAATAATTAATTTACTAGATTTCCTCCCTTACTACTGTAAATTGTTGAGGACAAAGAAAGCAGGCAATATTTTATAGGATTAATGCCAACAAGAACAAGGAAGGAGCAAATGTTTGGCCATCTACTAACATCACTGAGAAACCACATTAAAAAGGCCCTATACAAAAGTTTTGACTGACAAGAACAAACAGAATTGGTGTCACTAATATTCTTAAATATATTGTTCCCAGCAAATGGAGAAAAAAATTTAAAAACAGAAAGAGTGTAATGGAGCATTGGCACAATACAAAATGTAACAACATTCACATCATAAGGAAACCAGAAGGAGAAGAATCAGAGAAAGGAATAGAGAAACTGTTCAAAGAAATAATAACAGAAAACTTCCTTAATTTGGTGAAGGAATAAGTCACACGAATCCAGGAAACACAGTTTCAAGCAAGATGAATCCAAAAAGACCCACAGATAGACACATCATATTGAAAATGGCAAACATTAAAGACAAAGAAAGAATCTTAAAGGAAGTAAGAGAGAGACAGAAAGTTACCTACAAGAGAGGTCCCATTAAACTGTCAGCTGATTTCTCAATAGAAACACTACAGGCCAGAAGGGAGTGGCATGAAGTGTACAAAGTAATTAAAGGCAAGAGTCTGAATCCAAGAAGACTCTATCCAGTAAGGCTACCATTCAAAATTGATAGGTAAAATAAAGAGCTTCACAGACAAAAAAAAACTAAAGGAATTTATCACCACCAAACCAGCAGTGCAAAAAATGCTAAAGGGACAGCTGTAGGAGAAGAAGAAACAGAAAGAGAGGAACACAGGCATAAAATAAAAATGGCAACTAATATGTATCTAGCAGTAATAACCTTAAATATAAATGGCTTAAATGTTCCAATCAAAAGACATAGGGTAGCTGCTGATTGGATAAGAAAACACAATACACACACACACACACACACACACACACACACACACACACACACTGCCTACAAGAAACCCACCTCACAACAAAAGAGTCACACAGGATGAAAGTAAAGGGATGGAAAAATATTTTACAGGCAAATGGAAATGAAAAAAACCTGGTGTAGCAATACTCATATCTGATAAGATAGACTTCATAATGAGGGCAATAATAAGAGACAAAGAAGGTCACTACATAATATTAAAAGGATCAATCCAAGAGGATATAATCCTGGTAAATATATATGCACCAAATACAGGAACTCCAAAACATATTAAAAAGCTTCTGGAGGACTTCAAGGGAGCAATCAATAGCAATACAATCATAGTGGGTGACTTTAGCACCCCACTGACACCACGGGATATATCTTCTAGACAAAAAATTAAGAAGGACACAGAATCCTTAAATGATGAACTAGATCAGTTGGACTTAATTGATATTTACAGAAGATTTCAACCCAAAGTTGCAGAATATACATTCTTCTCAAGTGCACATGGAACATTCTCAAAGACAGACCATATGTTAGGACCCAAAGTAAGTCTTAACAAATTCAAGAAGATTAAAATCATATCAAGCATTTTCTCAGATCACAGTGGCATGAAACTAGAAGTCAATTTACAGCAAAAACATCCAAACACATGGAGGCTAAATAGCATATTATTAAACAATAAATGGGTGACTAAGGAGATCAGGGAAGAAATTAAAAACTTCCCGGGAACCAATGAAAATAAACACACAACAACACAAAATCTATGGGACACAGCAAAAGCAGTCCTGAGAGGGAAGTTTATAACTAGAGGCCTACCTCAAGAAAAAAGAAAGATTCCTAATTGACTTTCTAACCACACAACTTAAAGAACTAGAAAATGAACAAAAAGGAAAACCCAGGCAAGTAGAAGGAAAGAATAATAAAGGTCAGAGCAGAAATAAATGACATAGAAACTAAAAAAAATAAACAATTCAAAAGATGAATGAAATAAAGAGCTGGTTCTTTGAAAAGATAAACGAGATTGATGGACCCTTGGGCACACTCACCAAGAAACAAAAAGAGATGACCCAAATAAAGAAAATCAGAAACTAAAGAGGAGAAGTAAAAACTGACACCACAGAAATACAAAGGATCTTCAAAACATATTATGAACAATTATAGGCCAACAAATTGGACAATCTAGGCAAAATAAACAAATTTCTAGAAACACATAGTCTCCCAAAACTGAACTGGGAAGAGACAGAAAACTTGAATAGACCAATAGCAAGTAAGGAAATTAAAGATGTAATCAAGAAACTCCCAGCAAACAAAAGCCCTGGCCCAGATGGCTTCATGGGAGTGTTTTACCAAACATTCAAAGACCTAACACCCATTCTCCTCAAACTATATAAGAAAATCCAAGAAGACAAAAGACTTTCAAACTCATTTTATGAGGTCAACATAATTCTAATTCCAAAACCAGATAAAGACACTACAAAGAAAGAAAACTACAGGCCAATATTTCTGATGAACACAGATATCAAAATCCTTAACAAAATATTAGCAAATCGAATCCAGCAATACATAAAAAACAATTATTCATCATGACCAAATGGGGTTCATCCCAGGGATGCAAGGATGGTACAATATTTATAAATCAATAAATGTGATACACTATATAAACCAAATGAAAGATAAAAACTACACTATCATATCAACAGATGCTAAAAAAGCATTCAACAAAATCTAGCACCCATTTCTGATAGCAATGCTCAGCGATGTGGGATTAGAGGGATCATATCTTGACATAGTAAGGTCATATGTGAAAAACCTACAGCCAATATCATGCTCAATGGACAAAAACTATAAACATTTCCCTTAAGAACAGGAACAAGACAGATGCCTACTGTCACCACTCTTAATTAACATAGTACTGGAAGTCTTAGCCACAGCAATTAGATATGAAGAAAACATAAAAGGAATCCAAACTGAAAAAGAGGAAGCAAAACTGTCATCATTTGCAGATGGCATGATACTGTACATAGAAAACCCTAAAGATTCCATCAAAAATCTACTATATTTAATAAATGAATTTGGCAAAGTAGCAGGATGCAAAATTAATGTTAAGAAATTGACTGCATTCTTATACATCAACCATGAACTCACAGAAAGGAAAACTAAAAAAGTAATCCCATTTACCATTGTGACAAAAATATTAAGGTACTTAGGAATAAAGTTAACCAAAGAAATAAAGGACCTATTTGCAGAATATTGAAAAAAGAAATAGAAGAAGATATAAAAAGTGGAAGCATATACCTTGTTCATAAACTGGAAGAATTAACATCATTAAAACGTCCATACTACCCAAAGCAATTTATAGATTCCATGCAATCCCCATCAAAATATCAATAACATATTTCACAGAACTAGAACAAATAATCCAAAAGTTTATATGGAACCAAAAAAGACTGAATAGCTACAGCAATCTTGAAAAAGAAGAACAAAGTAGGAGGGATTACAATATCAGAAATCAGGTTATACTACAAAGCCATAGTAATCAAAACAGCCTGGTACTGGCACAAGAAGTGGCATATAGATCAATGGAACAGAACGGAGAACCCAGAAATTGACTCAAGTCATTATGACCAATGAATATTTGACAAAGGTGGCAAGAGTATATAATGGATTAAAGACAGCCTCTTCACTAAATGGTGTTGGAAAAATTGGACAGCTACATGCAAAAAAAAGAAACTAGACCATCAGCTTACATCATACACAAGAATAAACTCAAAATGGATAAAAGACTTAAATGTGACTTGTGAATCCATAAAAATCCTAGAAGAAAATTTAGGGAACAAAATTTCAGACATCATATACAGCAGAATTTTCACTGATACAACACCTAAGACAAGAGAAACAAAGAAACAAAAATGAACACATGGAAGTACATCAAACTAAAAAGCTTCTGCACAGCAAAAGCAACAATCATCAAAATGGAAAGGGAACCCATATATGGGAGAGCATAACTGCCAATGATACATCAGATAAGGGGTTAATATCCAAAATATATAAAGTGCTCATACAACTCAACAAAAGGAAAATAAAGAACCCAGTTAAAAAATGGGCAGAGGACCTAAAGAGACACCTCTCCAAACTGGACATACAAATGACTAAGAGACATATGAAAAAAATGCTCAATGTCACTAATCATCAGAGAGATGTAAATTAAAACAACAATGAGGCATCACCTCACACCTGTCAGAATGGCTGCCATCAACAAATCATCAAATCAACAAGTGCTAGTAAGGGTGTAGAGAAAAGGGGACTCTAGTACACTGCTGGTGAGAATGCAGACTGGTGTAGCCACTATGGAAAACAATATGGTGTTACCTCAAATAATTAAAAATTGAACTGCCATTTGACCCAGTGATCCCACTTCTAGGAATATACCTTAAGAAACCTGAAACACCAATCGGAAAGAATATATGTACTAGTACATTCATAGCAGCACTATTTACAATAGCTAAGATCTGGAAACAGCCCAAGTGTCCATCAGTAGACGAATGGATAACAAAGCTGTGGTACATATACACAATGGAGTACTATGCAGCTGTAAGAAAGAAAGATCTCTTATCCTTTGAGACGACATGGAGGGACCTGGAGAGTATTCTCCTAAGTGAAACAAGCCAAGCAGAGAAAGACAAGTATCACATGATCTCACTTGTTTGTGGAATATAATGAATGTAACAGTCTGAGGAACAGGGTACCCAGAGATGTGCACGTAGGGTACAGACTGATAATCCTCAGAAGAGGGGGTGAGTGGGGAGAGATAAACCACAGAACTTATATGCATGTATGCGTAAACTAGGACATAGATAATAATGGTGGTGGGGGGAAGCAGAAGGGATGGGAGGAGGGTGTCTGGGGGAAAAAGGAGACATCTGTAACAAAAATAAATAAATAAATAAATAAATAAATAAATAAATAAATAATAAAAGAAGGAAGAAAAATAAATGAATAAATAAAAAAATAATAAATACAATGTTGCTCCTTCTAAGAATTGCCCCTGAGAAGCAATCAGTATTTCAATGTTTCCATATGACTTTAATGGAAAATTCCCCAGAGAGGTAACATCAAGTTGCATCCTAACTGGAGAATGCGTAAATATTTCCAAAATAATTTCAGAAGCCAAGGTGATGCAGAATGCTTGGTAATATATATAGACAGGGAATGGTTTTTCAGAACTTAGCTGGAGGGAAAATAATTGAACAGTGATATAGGCTTCTTCTGAGCCACACCCTCAGCAGAAGGGCATTGAGATAAGGATGTAAGCAGTGTGGGTATCTCTGCTCGATTTCTTCAGTTTGCCTCTCCAGGCTCACTCTGTCCTTCTGCACTGCTCCAATTAGAGAGAAGATGCTAAAAGGACTCCCTTACCCTCTGTTGCTTTTTATAAACCCTACCTGCACTTTTATACATTATTCTTTTATGAACTCTTCTCAAATTACCTGATTTGTGTTCCAAAAATATTTGGATACTGATTCATACAGGATAAAAATATTACTGGACAAAGACAGTAAGTGAACATTTGGTGAGCAGACATTTCATATTTAAAAAGTAGAGATGTAGGAAAAAAAACTAGGGATAATGAGAAGCGGTTGCATATGTAAGACAAGACAAAAAGAGCCTAAAAAGTTAGGCCAGATAATAATAATATGGCACTACATTTGGCCCTACATAGATTGGCAGAAATCTTAATCATGACAAAATGCAGGTGTCAGGAATTTGGATCAGATAAATGACTTTCCAAGATTAAATTCATTTGGAACTTTAAGGAGAATGAAATGTAATAGATTTACTTCTGAGCAATGGTCAGAAGAATGGCAAATTACTAAGTGGTAATAGCATTACCAAATTCAACATTTTAGTGAGAGTGAGGGGAACTAAAAATATTCATCAGAAGGAGATTAATGATAGAAAATAAAACAAAACTACAGCAAAAAATAACAAAGTATTTAAAACATTCTTTTTAAAAAGCACTGATTAATATCCCAGAGGAAACCTTTAAGTCATTTAAAAGCACCACAATGTATTCCAAGAAAATAACTTGACCACAAGTCCTCTGTATGACTAAGTGGCAAAACCATATGCTTGAATGAAGAAAACAAATAAAAAACTAAAACTTTATTCTAAAATGAAGAAACTGAAAGACCATCAGGAAACCTAGTAAGAGTTGAAGGTAAAGCTTAAAAAATTAAACTTAAATCTGGCTGGTGTGGTGCGGTTGGTTGGGCATTGTCCCGTGCACCAAAAGTTTGCCAGTTCCATTCCCAGTCAAGGCACCTGCTTGGGTTTGGGGCTCAGTCCCTGGTATGGGGTGTGCAGGAGGAAGCCAATCGCTGTTTGGCTCCTTCTCTCCCTCTCACTTCCTCTCTATAAAAATCAATGACAAAAATCTTTAAAAAAAATTAAGCCAAAAGTAATTTGTGGGGCACTTGCAAAAAAATTGATTAAGTTAAATAGTTATTGGAAGATAAAACAAACAAACAAACAAAATAAAGATGAGCTGGCAACATATCTGATCAGTGAATGTATGCTCAGTGGGGAAAAAGAAACAGCTAAAAATTACTCTACTAGATACGGAAGAGTTCTAGAACCACACAATATAACTAGAAAGCATTAAATGTATTATTAAAAAATGTATAAATAAATCACCTTCCCTGATTAATATTGAAGGTATTCAAGGAGTGGTGTGGCACCCAAAATATGTATTTGATTATATTAATGGCCAATGTGTTGGTCACTGTGATTCCCACCATAACATTTAAAAGGGATCAATTAGATCAGTGCTTCCACACCTGGCAAGCCGTTGCCAATGGAAATAGCTTGTAGGACACTAATACCCTGTTGAGAATAATGTGTTGGTAGAAAAGTAACATTTTTCTGTAAGGCAAGATCTGGTCTGTTTCATCTCTTGGAGATATTTTAGTTTAAATAAAAATCAAGTTGAACCAAAATGGGAAGAAAAGAGAAATAAAACAAAGAAATAGGACAGAAATTGTTAGCTGGCCATTCTGGACCTAGCACTATGGTAAGAATTTTAGCACACCCATTAAATACTGACAAGTGTCCAGGAGGGTAGAAATTATTATTTCCGTTTTATAGAAGGAAACAGATTAAAAGGGTTCCATAACTACATCACTAACTGGTCAAGGTCAAATTGCCATGAAGAAGTACAATCCAGACTTCTGCCCAGGTCTGTCTGGTTCTAAGTACCCTGTTCATTTCAATAAATTCATTTATACTTTTAATGAACTTAACAGACATTTATCAAAGATTTTGGAAGGTTTTAAAATGGAATGATATTCTGATCTGGAGGCTGTTTTGTGAAGATAAAGGAGCTGATTCAAAAAATAAGAAGAGAGGTAAACACTGATGTGAGAGAGAAACACTGATTGGTTGCCTCCCACATGCACCCTGACCAGGGCCAAGGATCAAACCCACAACCCAGGTATCAAACCCTCGACACTTTGGTGCTTGGGCCAACACTCTAACCACTGAGCAACACTGGCCAGGGTTAGTTCTTGTGGTCTTTGTATATTGATTTAATCAATTTTATTATCTGAATAAAGACAAGCAGTCTCATGGTGTCTATAAAGATTAGAGTTAATAAAGCATTTGTGATGTGATCACAAACTATTATGTATTTGAATAAAAATTTCTATCCTTTTAGGATAATTATCGCTCTAGCTTTCTTGTTTATAGAATCCTGGGTGTAAAATAATTTAAAAAATAAGGATGTTCATTGCAGTGTTTTATATGTTAGCTCAAATTGTAAAAAGAAATAAAATAGAACCCTGGGTATTTTTCATATACATTATATTCTTGATAAATTAGAATACAATGTGGCTGTAAAAAGGAGTGAGACATATTACATGTATTATTAAGAAATCATGTTCACATGATGTAGTAAAGAGTGAAAAAATCAGCTTAAATCTGAACATTGATGATTCCATAAATTTTTGCTAAAAATGTATACATTTAATTATGCATGCTTGAATAGAATCTGGAAGGAAACAGATTTAGACATCAAACTGTTACTAATTAAAACTAGTATATAGAATACTTATTATATTCCAAGCTTTGTTCTATATGCTTTGAATGTATCCTTTTATATAATTCCACAGAAAGCCTATGAATCATTATTATTGTCTTGAGTTTGTAGATGAAACCAAATCATAAAGATGAAATAAACTGCCAAAGACACCTGGTTATCTAACACTGTCTTTGGGATGTGGCTATTCAGAAGACTCTTATCTCTACTTTGTTCACAGCCTATGCTTGAATTGTCAATAATGAGTGAGTACTGCTTTTATAATTATAAAAAAGAAGAAAGTTGTTTTTATTTGGTAAAAAAAAAAAAAAAAGATCCCTACAACAGACTAAATCAGTTGCAAATACCTGGTTGCAATTTACCTGACATGATAGATTGTTTAAAATGTAGGAAAACTGATACTTGAAAATCTATCTGAGTCTTCAAAATCCATTACTTTTGAAAATAAACTCAAATTAGATCCAAAAATCTCCATTCGAATAACTGAATATAAATGCAATGACTTTTTTAGTGTTTGCATGCAAAGTCCATCTTTTCCTAAAAATTAATTATCAGAGTGTGGTGCAAAACATGTGAAATAATATCTTCATTTACAAGTGAGTTTATAGAATTTTAAGAGCACAGAGCATCAATTTGATGAAACCACTAAAAGGTTTTGTTTAAAAATTATGTTGGCTTTAGTCAAATTGTGTTAGTAGATTCTTAGAAACAATCAAAGATCAAGTTATGTGGCAGATCAATTGGCATCTGGTTATCTGTTGCTATGTAACAAACCACCCTAATAATTAGTAGTTTAAAATGACAATTAATTGTGATTTTACATGGTTCTGGAGGTTAAGTTCTGAGCCGGGTGACTCTAGCTTAGGTCCCTTCATACTGTTGCAATTAGATTCCAGTAGTGGCTACAGTCATCTGAAGACGGGCACACTTCACATGGCTGTCAGTTGAAGCTGGCTGATGGCTGGAAGTCAAAAGTCTAAGTGTCTAAGGCTTTTCAGAGGATGATGCACTGGTTTCTAAAGGAGCATGCCAAGAAGAGTATTCAGTTTGTGAGCTTTATAAAAGACAGAAAATGGAAGCTGTCAGGCCTATTGATTGGCTAAGTCCAAAACAAACGCAGCCTCTCTTCTTTCATAGTATTTGCCAAAGAAGCCACAGTCCACCTATATTTTAGAGAACAGAGAAATAGGCTCCCCTTCTTGACAGAACAGTGGCAAGAGATGGGAGATATGGAGATACTGGTGCCATTGTCTTGAAAAATGCATCTGGCTGCAGTTTAGAAGAAAATTTCATTTATTCTTTGCAAGATATGTTTGATGTGAAAAAGTTAGGTCATTGACTAGGAAAGGTTAAATTCCTGGATATGAACCTGGTCACAGGTGATCTCTTTCTCTTGTTAATGATTATTATAAATAATGCTGCATATACCATTTTACATTTCTGACAGCCTAATATATACACAGGAAATAGCATCATTTTTATATAATTATGGTAATATACAGTTTTGTACTGTGTAATTTATAAAGATGTTTTATATATATTTCCTGTTTTGAGTCTGCATCAAAGTTTTTATGAATCGGGAAGCTGAGGAATAGGTAAGTAAAGTGATGTTCTTAAACTCTCATAAGTAATAATAAAGACTGAAACACAGGTCCTCTGTCTTCAGGAACATTCTCTTTGCAGCACAGCACCTTTATTGACTTTTCTGTTTGAAAAGCAGATGAAGAAACAAGAATGAGAAGTGTCACCAGGTAAGAGGGAAGACAGTCATGTAATTTGGGAAAGCTACTTGACCTTTTTAACCTGGAAAAGAAATAAAATACAGAAGATAATAACAGTGCCCTCCCTGTATAATTATTGAAAATATTAAAGTGTAATCAAGTCAAAGAGAGTGATAGACTTCATCGCATACTTCTATTACGGCAAGTATCATTAATATTAGCTTAAAAAGGCTAAATGGTACAGCAGAAGAATATAGAGTCAGACAGATCTCGTTTTTATTTTCCAATGTAACTGGTAAAAATTGCTATAATTTTTTAAGGCTGAAAACCACTTGGTGAGAATACCTTTCTGACATTAACATTGCCTGGGAAACTATCATTGAATTTGTCTTTATATTAGTCACTTTTGGAAGACTACAGTACACTACAGACAAAGCAAGGTCCCAAAGCTCAGTAGCCTACTCCAAAAATGGCTTATTTTTTGCACCTGTCAAATGTAGACTAAGGCAGGTAAGGTTGTGTCTCTGCTCCTAGACCTGTCTCTATTGCAAGACCCATGCTTGAGACACATCGTTCTATCAGCAGACAGAAAACACAATGGCTGGATCACATAACGGCTCTTAAAACTTTTGTTCAAATGTGATATGTGTCACTTACACTCACATTTCATTAGTCCAAGACATACTGTATGGTTAAGCTTAGCTTCAATGTGTCAAGGATGCTCACTTCTCTTACTAAAAGATGATTAAATAATTAGAAACAATAAAACAGTCTATTATAGTCCAAGATAGGAATCATATGACCACTTGACTGAAAGCCCCTGGAGGCAAAAAAAAAAAAAAAAGAGAGAAATATTTAAAAATATTTTCTTCTCAGTGTCTAGCTCACAAATTCATACACTGTGGGGTGCTCCTTAAATATGAACTGGTGAATTCATGACATAGGCAAATATTAACATGTGGCCGGCAGACCCTTGCTCCGTGACCCCTTAACTCACCAGGCTTCAGAGGGAACAAGTCATGATTAAAATTTTAATTCTTGTTCTTAAACTAGATGTGTACTGAAACATACTCAGAAAATCAATAAAGTACCCTTTATATGATCTCAGTAATAATGAAGCAGAGCAAGCTACTACAGGCAATTTGGTCAAGTTAAAGTAGTTAATTCATTTAGTCAACAGACGGGCCAGTAGAGCTTCCTGTGTGCCAGGCACTGGACAAAGCGTTCGAAGGAAATGAGACTCGGTGTAGCCCTTGTCCTGAATGAGGCGTAGTAACACCTAATCAAGTCCATAGTAAGTTTTACAGTAGAAAGTTTTGCAGGTTAATTGGATGTTTAGATTTTAAGGTCCTAAACTAGAGTGGGGAGGTATGTCTGTGTATATGTATATAATTATTTTAGTAAAGCTTTCTTTGACTAACCCACTTAATCTAAAAACATATGATTCTTCTTTATCAATTTTTCCTTAAAAATAGGAGTTAACACAGCACACAGAAATATTTTGAAGTAACCTCTTGAATTACAAGCAAATTTACCTTTATACATTATGGGAGGCACCTGTTTAAAAGTATCTTCATTGTACACAAAGAATTAGAGTTCAGCCTTCAAACTTTACATCATCTTGTGAAGAAGGTTTTAAATACTAAGTTTTTTTTTTAAAAACATGTATATTGCAGAAAGAGTAACATGTAGTTCTTTGGCACTTCCTTTTGCAAAGAGATCATATTTAAAAATTTTCCATCTCCTTTCCTTTTCTTAACATAACAATGCATATCACAAAGACATACCCAAGACTATCTAGAGACTAATGAGGGTGTAGAGTGAGTACATTTCCAAATCCGACTTAAGCATTAGCAATGATTAAATATAAATTAATAAATAAAATGACGGTTTCCAAAATATCTTCCCAATTAACAATCTGTTACCTTTAAACAGGTGGGGCTTTTGATAATCATATTGTTTAATAAGTTATTTAAAAAATCATGGAAGATATATTAAGTCCCTGGCAAAAGAGTGTAACTTTTAAAAAGCATTCTTAAAATTGGCTATTGCTTTAACGGTGGGATCTATTTCTGTGGTAAACAGACACGGCATTTGATTTTTACTAATGAAAAGCACACAATGCTTTTAAAAATTGCTATAATTTGAGGTTATTTACTTAGATGGATGGAGATGTCATTTTGGGAACTTCATAAGAAGCACCGTTAAAATAAATGTTTGCTCCTCTCATATACTATGGAATAATTTGGGAACTAAATATAAAAAAAGATTTAAAATTATGGTGTTCATCCTCCTGCATGCTCATGACCAAGTGGGGGCTGTGCTGGGGACAGTGATCACAGGGCCCCCCGCAGCGTGCGTGCACCCAGGGGACCTCTGCTCCACAGCAGCTGAGCAGGGACTGTTTTCTCCCGAGTGATCCCGCTGGGCTTTCCTCTTCCCAGTTGGTCCTCGCATCTCTGTACTGCATGGCAGTGCTCTTGATCTGAATCACCTGCCTACCTTCTGTAGCAGTTTTGAAAGGGCTTGAACTCTCTTTTTCCCTCTGTCCACTTCCTCCCGAACTGTAGTGAAACCCAATTCAGGTGACAATTGGAGTAATTCCACCTTCTCACTCAAGTCGCAGTTACCCACAGCAACATGAAGCACTGAGTGTCACACACTGTGAGCTATGGCACTAATGTATGTTTTCAGCACAAAAACAAAAATCTGGAAAACAGACGTATTAGATTGTATTAATTAGAGAGAAAATGGATCACAATTGTGATGTAGAAAGTGTGATTAAAAATAAAACGTCATACTAAACATCCTAGGATTTTATGTGCCCCACTTTTCATGTGTCCTACTCAAATTTGGTGTTTTGAAAAAATAAAGCTTTTTTGAAATTCTTATATCTTATAGCTTATTTTATAGCTGTCGTGAGCTCTGGTGAGTTATTTTAGATAGATTTCAGTCTGTACAAGCCTAAAATAAGTGAAAGAAATGAACAGTGTTGTGGTAGAAAATTTACAAATGAGGATTTAAAAAATCATGCAGATATGCATTTTGGGGAATTCATACCCAAGCCTGAACTTTTCTTTATGCTTTGGTCCACTGAAGAAGGCGTGAGGAAATCAGGATATGTGCATGGAGTTCTGATATAAAGGTAAAGTGCAAAACAAAGTCTCCTCTTAAAAGGGTGCACTAGTCCAAAAGAATAAATAGATGGTCTACAGGTGGGAAAGGCATAAAAGTCATTTGCTATCAAATGGTTTAGGTGACATAGAGCCACAGGATTTTAGAATTCATCAAATTGAAGCTCCTCATTTAACAGATGAAGAATCTGAACCAAAGAATTTAAAAAACTAGACACCAGAGTAATAGAGAATTTCTAAAGAACTCAATTACAGGAACACATTTAAAGAGCTCCATATCAAAGACTCTTAATAAATCATTTGGAGAAAAATCAATGTCAGAGTCAGCTGCCATCAATAACAGCAGAATTAGTAATAAATGTGCTGAATTATGCCAGAAACTGCATAAAGTACTCTCTATATTTACTATCAATCCTAGTACCAGTGTTATTATTTGCAAGACTAGTGCATTTTAGATGTTTAAAAGCAAGGCTATACGAAAACAAAAGATAATCTCGCTCTTAGTTTACCATTCTATGGCCCCTCACTATGCAACCAAGAAGCCCATAACCATGTTATAATATTATTGTCAAGCTGCCCTATTGGTTTTTTTGAGTCATTGTCATTATCAGTATTTGTTGTAACTGCTTTAAAATGGAAGGTTCAGGTATTAACACGGAATAGGACAAGAAAACAAGTGGGACCAAGGAAATGATGATGGTGTTAATATTGATGGGGTAAGGGTAGCCTTCAAAATGTCTGCATAAACTGTGTAGCTGAGCTAAGGTTGGACAATGGGCAAGTAGAGGGTGAGTGTGTGTGTACCTGAATTATGTAACAAATATTTAATGCATAGATCTCTGAATTACATGGACACAATGGTCAAGGTTAAAAGTGTTATGCCTTTGAACTAGTGCAGCCAAAGTGGTATGAAAAAGAATTAGACAGGCTTTGGAACATACAGTTTAATGCCTATCTCACACTTCCAATATTAAAGCTGAAGAAAACAGGACAGAGTTGTTCTCATCTTTAGAAACTGATACTCACAGTGGGCATTAGTTATAGCTTTCTAAATTATGTATTTTTCGACTTACAAACTTAACCTGTATATTTTTCTGTGATAAAGTTGATTCTCTTTGGAGGTAAACTTCAAAAAGTGTGGAGGATACCAACTCCGAGACTAACTATTACGTGGCAACTACCAGAACATCGCGTTCCCGAAATTCAATAAAGTAAATGTCAAATTGCATTGCTGCAAAATTTATGAATCAGGGAACCAAGTTTTTCTCTGTGTTTGGAAGTTTACATTTCTGAAGCATTTCTCTGTCCTTTCAAAAATGTTTGTGACTAGAAAGCTTTGGTCTTAGAGATGAAAAGCTCTTTCCACTTCACTGCAAATAGCTAACTTCTAACCATACATCCGAACAGGAGCAAAAGCAGCACACCACTTTGGCCTCAGGAGAATGCAGGAGAGAGGAGAGGCCACAGGCTAAAGGGAAGGGCCCACGTAGCCAGGTTGGGAATAGCTGGGAATCAGCAGGTAGCAGGGTGGCCAGCAACTTGGATTAAAAGGGGCAGAAGGACAGAAGAGAATGGGCCATGCCCCAGCTCTGACTGTTAACCTTTGTGCATAAAAGGATACGATACCTGCAGTGCTCAAGGTTAAAAGTGTTATGCCTTTGAACTAGTACAACTGGTCAAATATGAAAAAGAATTAGGTAGCTTTGGGAACATACAGTTTTAATGTCTGTATTATACTCCCAACATGGAAACAAAAGGAAAATCTGATAAAACCAATGTGCTTTCATGAGCTGTTTGTTCAAAATAGAAATAATTTTATTTCTGCAAATACTTGTGATTTATAAATATTGCAGAGATACAAATGATTACTGGAGCTGTAATCAGACTCTTTAAAAGGTGACTTTTTAGGCAATGGCTCATTCCATGATTCACACTTCTCGAAATAACTAAGTATGAGGCCATTTTTCCCCCAGTATCTTAGTCTCTGCAAGAAAATCTGTTGTTAAAAGGGAATGATTCTTATACAGAACCAGGGTAATCAGCCAGCTTCATATTTAAAATGCAGAATTGAAATAACATTTTTTTCAATCTGGAAATATTGTTTCTACTGACTATTGAATTTAATAGTGCCAAATGTTTTGCTCAGTAGGAGATTTCTCTCAGATCTGTAATTTTTATTTATATTCTAGCAAGACCATAATTATGCATCTAATTCATACTGAAAATCCATGAAGTATGATGTGTCTGCTTCCCTCGTTTTCTTTTTCCTTTATTTTTATTTATTTACATTTTTTTGCTGTGGCTGTTGTTTTGTTATGAAGTAACAGTAGTTACTTCAGTAACAGTAACTGCCGCAAAGAATCAGCATCTCATTTTCTTTAAAACAAATTTTTATTTTTTAGTGAAAATGAAAACTTTGCCTCTGCATTGAAATATACAAAATTTTCATTAGAATGTGTAACTGGTTTATAATGTAGGTACTTTTGTTAAAATACTGCTCCGAGATGATGAAAGAGGTCACCGAGACAGGCGTAGTTGTAAGGATGTGGGTTTGGCAGTGAACATCTCCTTCATGTGTCTGTGCTGCTGTGCGAACGCTGTGCTGCTCTCTCAGGTGCACAGTGGGCGTCCTGTGCTGTGTTCTGCGCTGGCTGAGCAGAGGCTTTGGGTGACTCCAGGCTGCGGCAGTGGAGGCGCAGGGTAACAGAGGGGATATTTCTGGTGTTAGACACCAGGGGAAAAGACGTCAGTCCTTAGCTCAGATGTTAGCACATGGGAGCAAACATGTCTCTCTGGGCCATGCTCACTTGGGTCTGGGCTTTGAGGTAGCTGAGGGTGTTGCCAGTGACTGGGGAGGGTGGCCTCTGCCAAAGAGAAGCTCGCTGGGAATCCCAAATGCAGTGGGATCTCGGAGACTGGCTCTTCGACGTCTGTGTTACTTTCTTTGTCTTGCCTGTGCCGTTTCTGGGCCCTTAGCAAAGTCTGATTTAAATGTTCTGGTATGAGCTCAGTTCTACCAGAATCTTCAAGTTGGGTATTCACACTTGCACCATATACCCCAGCGTGACCATGGCAGTACAGAAGATGCTTACCCTCACTGAGATCCTACTGCTATTGCTGATGTCTGAGGATGAGAGCAGGGTTTTGATCTTTCTTGAAATTGTCACCTTCCATAGGGTAAGTGTTTTTCGACATTTATAATTGTTAATCCACTGCCACTAAATGAAAGGTGGCGTATTCACTGAGTTTAAAGGTGCAGTGAAAAGCACCTTCCAGGAAGGGACAGCTGCCCAGGTTTTGCATTTTACCTGTCCTATACACTCTCTGGGGAAACTTACTTTCTTCATCTGAGTACTCAGCTAATACTAATTCCCTTGTGGGTTGTTTTTAGCATGAATTCATATGCCTTACATGAAAGTGCTACACACATAAATGCTACCATTCAGGAAGCAGCAATTGACAGCAGTTTTAAGATGTGCAAGGATTTACATTTTAGTTACAGTGATACCTCGGTTCTCAAACGCCTCGGATTTCGACCAAATCAGTATTCGACCAGGAGATTCGAGAAACTTTTGTCTCGGAATCCGAACAAATATTTGGAACTCGAACTTCCGAGATGAGCCGAGTTGAGCCGAATGGCGTTCATTCGGCCCAGCGCGCCTTGCTTGCGTCATCAGTGTGAGTGCAGAGAGAGTCACGCTTTGTGGAGAGAGTCACGCTTTACACTGAATTTAACCCTTAGACATACTGTACACTTTTATTTCTTGTTGAGACTTATGTTTTTCTACATATTATATACAAATTAGGCCAGTAAATAGGCATTTTCTGGGGCTTGGAACGAATTAATCCAGTTTCCATTATTTCCTATTAGTTTCATTGCTTCGGTTCTCGAACAATTTGGTTCTCGACCGTCCTCCTGGAACGAATTATGTTCGAGAACCGAGGTATCACTGGTACTTCATGTTGTATTGGGTTTCTTGATTAACACGTGATGGAAATTTACACACACACACACACACACACACACACACACACACACACCCTTCTCAGCAATGGTTTTCTTCACATGGCTTGGAACCCAAGGCAATTAATTATGCTCTTTCTACCCAATAGTAAATCTAGGATGAAATGGCATATGTCTATCAGACAAAGTACACCTTTGCAAAGATTTAACAACTTCTTGTGTTGTATCCTTGAATTTCCAGCTATAACTGTTTACCTATTATTCTTTAAAAAGAAGTAAAATTTTATTGTAAAGTTTATCAAGTGCACACTGAAAAGAAATGAGCCCAGCATGTTGGCTGTTGGGAGAAGGTATATAATTAGGGTTCTGCCAATGGGATCCTACAGATATTGAGATGACTTTGTGGCATTGTCTCCTTGTGATTATAGACAGTGATGGAATCTTACAATCTTTTTTAAATTTTATTTTATTTTTGCATTTATCTTCAGATAGAGCAGCAGGGAGAGAGGGGGGGAAGAGAGAAAGAGAAACATTGATGTGAGAGAGTCACATTGACTGGTTGCCACCCACATGATTCCAGCCGAGGCCAACAACAAACTGCAACCGAGGTACATGCCCCTAGCAGGAACTGAACCTGGGACTCTCTGGTCCGTCGCTCAAACCGCTGAGCCAAACTGGCCAGGGCAGAATCTTACAATCTTTTAACTTACCAAAACATTAATTCCTAGTTTTCTCTTTTTTCTTTAACATTCTCTTGTGCCTGGTATTTACAACAATGATTTATTTGTGGGTTTATTTAAGAAATATGCTTTCCCAATAAAACACAGCTATTCTTATCAGAGGCTTTAATTTTTGTTATCTAGAGTAACATTTTCATTAGGCATTCATTCTGTAATAGCAATAAACTAGTAAAATTTAAAATGACTTTCTTTCAAAACTTAAAACATGTCTATTACAGTCTATAACATTCTTTTCTTCTATGTCCTCCTCCCCATACATAATTCATTTTAAGACAATTACTACATGTATATTGCCTCTTTTATGTTGTTTCTGTATCCCCATTTTTCTTCCTATTTAAAAAAAAAAAATCTCTCTTTCTAGAATCCCTCTGTAGCATGGTTAGGACCTATATTTTTCTACCTGATTTACAGATATGACCCAGAGAGTTTAAATGACATAACTAAGGGTAAAGAACAAGGAAGAAATTTCACAGGTGTCGAGTCCCAGTTAAAGGCATTAGCGCAGACCTTGAAAGAGAATGTTTTATCTGCAGAATTCTTCCTAATTAATTTTCTTAGCTTTGCCATTATGAAGCAGGCCATGTACCCCTAAGGAAATTGAGGTCCAGAGAGGTGAAAGAGAATTCACTAACCCTTAAAATTGCTTATACAATTGATCTATTCGACTTTTCTTTCTTGGAAAACCTTGGAAGACCCTTTGTGGTAGATTTAAAAAGACATTGATACAGGCTACTTTCTCCTATTATATATTGCAAAATTTTCCTAAGTGACCTTGACCACTAAGTCTTCGTAACATTAAGGATGGGAAGGATTATTGGTTTAGGATTAAAGTAATGCAACATAATATTTTTGCATCTGTAAAATTATTACATGATTCTACCACTGAAGTTCATTAAAAGCTAGATCCACATTCTGTTTACTTTTAGCATTCCCAGATCAATATATCTTCTTTGGAATCAGACTTCTTATTCTATTTCACGAGCTTGGAAAATTCATAATAGCCTTCTAGTCTCCCCAAGACCTCACCTGGTTAAAATAAGTTTAGCATTAGATTAGACCAGTGATTTTCAACTGGTGTGCTGCAAGAATTTTTTTTTTTTTTTTAAAGATGGAGAAGTCTTACCTTTTAAAAAATTTTTATTTATATTTTTATCTTTTATATGTTTTTATTGATTTTGTTAGAAAGGGAGAGACATAGAAACATCAATTGGCTGCTTCTTGCATGCCCCCTACTGGGGATCTAGCTCACAACCCCAGGCATGTGCCTTGACTGGGAATCGAACTGGGATCTCTCATTCATGGGAGGATGCTCAGCCCACTGAGACACACCGGCCGAGCAGCTGCAAGAATTTTTAAAACATGCAATACCCGACTATTTAGTCAGGGGCACTGACCTCTTTTCCCTTAGAGTGTCAAATAAAAAAATGATAATGGCCAACACAATAGCCGTCCAGTGTGAATGAATCAAAATGATACCTATTTTTAAATACAATATACTTTTTTGGGGTGCCACATTAATTTAGTGATTAGTTTCTGTGTGCCATGCAATAAAAAAGGTTGAAAATCACTGGGTTAGACATGTTATGGGAACCACTTATTTATTTTTTCTTTATTGATTTTAGAGAGAGAGGAAGGGAGAAGGAGAGAGAGATAGAAGCATGGATGAGAGAGAGCATCAATTGGCTGCCTCCTGCATGCCCCCCACTGGGGATTGGGCCCACAACCTGGGCATGTACCCTGACTGGAAATTGAACCGGTGACCTCTTGGTGCATGGGTCAGTGCTCAACCACTGAGCCACACCAGCAGGACCCATATTTATTTCTGGAGGCTAATTCAACTCAGCAATGAATTAATGATGGCATATCCCCTTAACCTCCAAAGTAATTTGTTTTTTATGTTCTCAGGTTGGAATCATGCCCTCACTATTAATATTTCATACCAACAAATAAGAGCCTTCATTAGGTCCATCAGCTAGACTGGTAGAATGCCTGCCAGTATCTGAATATTGCCCCTAGGAATGAGTAATGATTTTCAGCCTCCTTCAGTTGCCACAGTGTGTTGTTGTTGTTTTGCCTTAGGTCTTTTCTGTACTATGCCTAGGGTAATTTAAAATATATTTCTTTCCTGCTTGTCACTTGTTTAAATACATGTACAAGTAAATTATTTTGTTTGAAAACAAAACTTGACCTAGGAAACGTCTCCATTTACATAAGTTATAGACAACATAGGCTACTTAAATAGACTTTAATTATTTAGTATATTCCCCCACTGGGATATAATATGTTTTACCCCAAATGTTGGGAAATTAGTAGCATATAAAAATATCTTGATAAGATATAGCGAAGGATGACAGTATTTTATGGAATGGTAAAATAAGATGGAAAGAAAAAATCAGCATTATGTTGCTGTATGAAAGATTTCAGTGTGTCCCTTGTTAAGTAGTCACTTGTTGAATGGTGGTGTCATTATCCTGACACTGTCACCTATTCCTGGGATTCTAAACACGTACTAGGACACTGCAAGTCTAGAATCGGTCCTCTGTCTCTCAAAATCATTACAAGGAATGTGCAATTGTATTTATAAAATTTCATCATCCAAATATTTTTTTTTTTTGACATATCTAAATTTGGGAGCAGGATAGTGGTTAAAAATGTACTCACACCTTGGATTCAAATATTAGCTCTTTAATTCAGGGGTGTGTGACCTTGGACAAATTGTTGAGACCTTGGTGCCTCTGCTCCCTCATCTATAAAACACAAATATAATATAGTTTTTTTTTTGTGTGTGTGTGGTGATAAATAGCCTATCTATAAAGTGCTTAGTATACTAAATATTTAATAAATATTAGCTTATTATTTATTGACTTAAGGTATTTACAAGTCACTTTCATCTCTCTGGAAACCATGCCCTTCATGTTCAAGCTCCCAATAGAGGACTGGGAGTCTTTGAAGGACATCAACCAAGAGGCCACTGTCAGCATGAACCCTTTCCTCCTCAAAGGGAGGAAAAAGGGAGACATCTGTAATACCTTCCACAATAAAGATACATTTAATAAATGAATAAAGATAGCCTCTGTTGTTTGTTATTCTGTCTTCCCTCTGCATCACTCTGTGGAGCTCATCAGCCTCATAGCCAGAACACTTACCAGGATTTTACTAAATCTATTTTTGTGTAAGGCATGGTCACTTTATCCTCATCCAAATGCATTTAGGGATAGTGTAATATTTTGGGACTTGCAGGTGTTCAATAAAAGCTTTGTAGCCATTTTCAGCTCATTTATTTATAACGCGATGAGAATGAGGCATCCTCACAGACTCGGTTCCATATGGCCTATCCTGTGGACACAAATCATCTGCCTAAATTGAACTAGTTGTTTTGAGAATAAGATCATTGAGTACAACGAAGAAAAAATAAGATGTTGTCAATTTACTACATATATAAACAACACAAATTTGTTATTCATTTAATCAGGAAAGATTCATTAAGTACCTAATAAAGAGCAGGTAGTATTTGCTTAAAGCTGCAAAGACAATTAGGAGGTAGTAATTGCAACTAATGGGCTTTCATTCTGGTGAGCAAAGGTGAGGATCAGAAAGAGATCAAATCTATAAACACCAAAGTGTAATATTTTTGGTTCAGAGAATTATATTCTGAAAACAAGAGTACACAAAGAAAAAGTAAAAAAATTCTTCTGGGTTGGTGAGTATCAGAATTGATTTTATCTTTCAAATAAACTTCGTAGAGCCTAGTCCTAAAAGATGAGTAGGATTTGATCATCTGAATGGGAATGGGAGAATTCGGGTATTCAAAGGGTATAGTCTATTGATAACATGTCAATAGCGTAATTTTTCAATGAACAAAGGCAGAATTATTATTATATTAGTTTATGACATAAACTCAAAACATACAAGAAAACAAAGTAACTGAAAAATATGGTCATTTCTTAGGAGGGAGATGATAATTATAAAATTATCGCTTTCACTGGGTATCATACTCCAAAATAACTTTTTACACTTTGCTGTCAAAGTGACACATTTCTAATAAAAATGGAATTTTATAAAGCATTAGGAACAAAGGAGACATCTCTTTCAATCCTTCCTTCCTTCCTTCCTTCCTTCCTTCCTTCCTTCCTTCCTTCCTTCCTTCCTTCCTTCCTTCCTTCCTTCCTTCCTTCCCAAATAACTCAGTCCAAAAGCCGTTGAGGCGGCCAAGCAAGACCAGCACCTCCACAAAATGGAAGGATGGATTGAGTAAATCGAGAACAGTCGGTGTTACCACTAGCACACATGTGAATTGTCTGCTGTGCATGCAGGCAAGTCGTTTTCAGGCTTCATCCCTTCATCCCCCACCTCCCACAGCTAAAAACAGGTGTGCTTAATGGAACAACCACATGATTATGGTAGGAAATGCTGTAAGTTATACACACTATACGTTTTACCTATTTATTTCTATTGTTGATCTCTCTTTTCTAAAATGTAAGTTTTATAGGGTATTTTTTTTTTTTTTACTATTCTATTCACTGGTTAGAATAGTAAACTCTTTGTTTGTTTTTTGGTATGTGCCCTTAGCGGAAACCGAACCTGGGACTCTCGGGTCTGCAGGTCAACACTCCAACTGCTGAGCCAAACTGGCCAGGGCAGTAAACTCTTAATAAATAATTTCTAATTGAAAAGAATGACTTGGAGAATACAAATATGTGTGTGTGTGTGTGTGTGTGTGTGTGTGTGTGTGTGTATGAAACAAGGTGATCTATTTGACATTTAAAGTGTTAAATACTTGCCCTGGCCAGTTTGGCTCAGTGGTTACAGCGTCGGCCTGTGGTCCAGAGGGACCTGGGTTCTGTTCCCGCTAAGGGCACGTACTTCAGTTGCAGTTTGTCCCTGGCCCTGGTTGGGTTGTGCAGGTGGCAGCCACTCGATGTGTCCCTTTCACATCGATGTTTCTCTCTCTCTTCCTCTCGCTCTATCTGAATAAAAAAAATGGAAAAATGTCCTCAGGTGAGGATAAAAATAAAATAAAATGAAGTGTTAAATACTTAGTATAATTTCCACTTCTAGTTGATTAAGTGATAGAACTGTTATAATGAAGCAAAGGTTAGTGACATTTTAATAAGCATTTTTTGTTTTTGTTGAAGATTTATTGTTGGGTTGTCTGATAAGCACAATGTTTTAGGCTTTTATGGGTTGAAGAATTAAGTTAGAGCTATTAGATAATGCAGAAACAAAAAGGAAATCTAAAGGTATAGAAGAAATATGAAAAGGAAAAGACTCTAGTCAGAGGTATTGAGAAGAATATATAACTTTTAATGATTTCTATAAAAATTATTTTATTTTATTTTTTAGTTTTTTCTCATCCAAGGACACTTTTGCATTTATCTTCAGATAGAGTGGGAGGAAAATAGGAAGGGAGAGAGAGAGAAACATCAATATGAGAGAGACACATTGAGTGGTTGCCACCCACACAACCCCAACCGGGGCTGGGGACAAAATGCAACCGAGGTTTGTGCCCTTAGTGGGAACCGAATCCGGGACACTCCGGTCCGCGGGCTGATGCTCTAACTGCAGAGCCAACCTGGCCAGGGCATGAAAATTATTTAAAATAGAACCAAATGTAAATACAGCTCAAACAGCATAAGAGATACTTATCTTTTTTTTTTTCTTTTTTCTTTTTTGATTCGTAGAGAGAGAAGAAAGGAGAAGGAGAGAGAGATAAAAGCATCGATGAGAGAAAATGTCAACTGCCTGCCTCCTGCATGTCCCCCACTGGGGATCAGAACCACAACCTGGGCATGTGCCCTGACTGGGAATCGAACCAGCAACCTCTTGGTGCATGGGTCAATGCTCAACCAGTGAGCCACACTGGCCAGGCAGTGATACTTATCTTTTAAAATATATATATATTTTTTGGCTTTTCATCATGTCTTTATAGCCTCTCTCAGATATTGCACATATGACATTGTGAAAATAAAATTATAAAAACCTCATTTAAAATGGAAGCAGGAAGCTCAGTGGGAGCTCTCATGCATCGCTATGGATGTTGTTGACAGACCTCAACAGGAAGAAGGTTGCTTTACTACCCCAGCAGGAGAAAGATTTCTCCTTACATAGCATCACATCCGGCCAATAAGAAACCACCATGACTCAACCTCGGTACTTTGAACTCCCAGTTTCCTTCAGTGGACATTCTGTTTGTAACAGCCCTTCCCTACTTCCCCTTTTTTCTCTACCCAAGATTGCTCCTTTCCTTTGTTCTCAGACTTGTTTATGGTCTTGCAATAGCTTGCCTTTCTCTGCTAGGCCCAAATACATTCATGTTGCTAGTAAACAACTGGCTATTTCAATTTTTAAGAATGACCACATACATAAATACAACTATGATTTTAGAGGAAGCCATAACTTTGCATTCTGAAAATAACTTTCACGAAAATACAAGTGTAGCCTAATAATTTCATAGTTAATGTCAATAAACCTGGAAACTAATTTGTTCAAGACATGTGAAATGGTAGGAAATAAAACTTTATATAAACAAACTTAAATATCTTAAATGGCATCATAGGTATAAAGCTCAAAAGGGAAATTGTAGTAAGAAATGGATGAATTCTGAAATCAAGTCATGACTGGGTGAGAGACCCTCAAAGGTAGGAATAATAGCTCATTCCTATTTATTGTGGCAGTATCTAGTCCCCACCGCATGCCAATGCTTGAAAAAGGAGATAAACATTTCCTGAAGAAATACATATTTGTGAATAAAAATTTCAATTTAATAAAGTCACAATTAATAATACAATTAAAATATATGTAAAAATTAGGTGTAGAGTTTAAGCTGAAATACCTTAGAAAATAGAGAACCATACAATTATTTTGTCCAGGAATTTATGAAAAAAATTACTTATTAATTACATGGTCACAAAATTGTTATAAAATGTTTATTATTTTAATGAGTCTGCCGAGAAGATGATCATTTCTTCAGTTTACTAGACAGGTACAAGTATTTCTGTTACCTTTTGTTTTGTGTTTACACTGTATAAATCTGAATTATGATTAGGAAAATTATTCTAGGTCCTACACTGGAATAATTATTCAATGTGTTATCTTGTTCAATAAGGTTACTTGACTGTTTTACAGAATTACTGTATATTTAAGTGACAGGGAGTGTTTATGTTTTAACATTTTAAAGAAAATGTAAAGGGTATTGTGTCATAGTTTAATACATAGGTAAGTACATTACTGCATATATTCATTGGAGAAAAAATGCCCGCAAGGACAAGTTATTATATAAATTATATGCCATAAAAAGAGCAGAGCAAGCATATTTCTGAGTTATAATTTTTCATTTATTCAAGTTATCATCAAATCTCTTACTCTCAAATTCTAAATGGTTTTTTAAAATTTGGAATTTGTCTTAAATATTGGTATTGAATTGAATTGGTATTGAATTATCTTCAATCATATAATTCCCTGGCTAGTCATTGAACTAGTCTACAAAACAGGTGTATTTTGCATCTCCATGGCATGGATATTTATATTTTCTATTGGACATTACAAACTACATAAATATTAATAAAAGTCAATGTTTCATACAATGCAATCGTGACTGCTGGAGAGAGACTCGCTGTGAATTCTTACTCTTTATTAGTAATTTTTCAACTGGACAGAAGAGCCTGTCTCAACTCATTATTTCAGGGTTTTAATGGTCTTTTTTTTTTTTTTTTAATGTGGTCCTTTTTTAAGATTTTCAGTCTTAATTTCTTCTCTATGGAAAACAAAGAACAAAAACTCAATCATATCCTTGTAAGTTGGCTCAATAGAACTGTAATTTTTTTTTTATTGTGGCCTCTTAATACAGTTGCAGAAATGTACTTGAAATGTAATCTATTTACTTAATAGATTGCAATGACTCCCTGAAGCTATTGAGGGCAAAATACTTTTTTTTTTTTTTTTTCCATTTAAGCATTTACTGTTATAAATGCTGTGTGAACTGTCTAGAAGTAAAACCCCTGGACACTGGAGTAGTGTTTACCCCCTTCAGTTTTGGAATGAAAATACTATAGAACGCTGGGCAGAAAGGAACCTGTGAGCTCATCCTGCCGGTGTACAAATACTAATGAGAACAAAGCTGGGTGGCAGCCGGGATAACCACAGCTAGTCCCAGCAGGTCCGTGACCTGAGACTCAGTTCCATGTTTTTTTCTCTATATAGTATTATCAGGCTGAGTTTACAAAAGCAAAACATTAACTGTTGTTTCAGCTCATGATCAAAGAGTTTTAAGGTAGAATGTTAAATACCGAGGAAAACGAGAATGGTAAATATTGTATGAGCTATCCTTGGCATGTAATATCAAATGTCGGTGGATGTGTTGGGCATTTGAGGCTTTTGCTCCCTTGGTTTTTCAGTTATTGCGGTAAAATTGGAGTGCTCAGACCAGACATTGCCTCTGCACAGCCCCAGCCCCCTCCTCTCTAGCTAAGTCACTTGGCAGACAGGCTCAGCCCAGCATCCAGGGCTGGGAATCTGACTGTGCGTGGGACGCTTTAGAGCTGTGAAGCCTTCTATTTAGGGACACAGGATCAAATCACAACTGCTGCTAGTTTGCTCCTGACCTTGAAGATGAAGTAGAATAATTGGCTTTCTGCCTTATGCCTCAACCCTGGTTCCCTTCCCACGTGCCCTCGACTCCTGCTTTCTTGTCTAAATCTCATCTTTGTAACTTGCTTTGGTTCCTCTAGCTAGCATCCCACAAGGACTTTGGTTGGCTTCTCTCTATAGTCAGGGGCTCTGTTACTGCTGGACAGGTCTGCCTGAGACTACCTGCGCACTTGCCCTCCTGGAACTCCTGACTCTGTGCTTTGATGCCTGTCGAGTCACCTTCTCAACTTCTGGTGGATCTCTTCATGCCAAATGATGCCCAGGACGGCCAGCTCTTGCCCACAGCCATGTTTCCTACATATTTTATTTTCTTAGGGGCTAGACTTTGCCCCAGCACCAGCAGCTACTTCTGACACCCTAGAGACTGATTTCCCGAGAGAATGGGTAAATATTTCAGGTCAGGTTGCTGGTATCTGCCCCTTTTTTCTGCTTGTAACTCTACTGCCTGACTACATCCTAATGACATTTCCAAATACTTTCTTAGGCCTTTATTAAAGAATACCATTTATTTGTGACTTAACTGAGAGTACAATATTTTCCCTCAGAACTGAGAAGATTAATTTTGCATGAGTTAAAACAAGAAATTATGATACTAACAAAAGGAAAAAAAAATTCTCAAACCAACCAAATCACTACTTCAGTTTAAAAAATCCAAAACTAACCCACAGAAATATTTCACTTTTTCAGTTAGTCACAAGACTGTAAAATTAATTTAAACTAAACAATTATTTTTGCAGTTCCTGAAGGATTTCGAATGATCTTTCACGTAGCTGACTCACTTGCAGGAAATGGGGTTTTGCCATGCATAAACAATGTTGAGAACCACCTAAATTGGATTTGATTTCAAATTGAACTAATCAGTTTTGAAAAAGGTCTGAATTCAGCCAAAGAGCATTTTTCTAATAGCAACATCTATTCTTTGCATGAAGAGGGATTGTGGCTGCACACCAAGTAACTGTGGTTTGTCACTGGCTGTGTTTTCTCTTTCTTTCTCTAAATTGATGTGAAAAAATTCTCTTGTGGAATTTTCCCTGACTTTGCTAACAGTGGTTTGTCAAACTTTTTTCTCTAACACTATTTGAGGTTATGGTTTAGGAATTCTTGACGCAAAAGACAAGAAATAAAATGCAGCTCCTTTAACTTCTTTGCAACTTTACTTGAGTTATGTAGCCTTCTGACTTTCATGTACTAATTCTGTAGAACTGGGGACGTGGGGATAGTGAGAAGACAAAACATCTTTCAGTTTCAACATCCCAACATTTAAAGAGTAGGGGAACTGCTTGGAATGGAACCTATTCATGAAGGAAATCTGTCCCTTAAAGGTGAAAAACAAAAGACCAGGAACAGTTACTGAAATTAACCATGCCTCTTCTTTTTATGTAGTCTGAACCTATTCCCACCTCTTAAGTCCATTTTTCCTCAACAGAGTGACTTCCCCACTCCCCATTTCTAAAAAGGTTCACCACAACCACAAAAATAGTTATAGATTTTTCTTGCTTGTAAACAAGTAGTGTATCATAGATTTTTAGAGATAGAGAGACTAGGATGATAGCCATAGAGTATCACAAATGAGTGATGAAGTCGAAGAGAGAAGAGGTGAAAAAGAGAAAAAAAAAAAGTAAGTTTGAACTTGATCTGGTGAAACTAGAAAGAACAGAAGCTTTTTCAACCAGCATCATTTGTTATAAACTTTTTGCAACTTCCGTCTTCAATCTCTTCATTTAAGGCCACATCAAGTTACTGTAACATCTTTAATGTCATAAATTGGGAAGAGAGAAGGGAGTCATATTGAGGAACTTGAAGAGGTTTCCAAGTGTTCTGCTCTGGAAACTTCTCTAGAAGCTGGACTTTTATGGCGAAAGAATGGTGAGTCTTGGGTAAAAACTTTGAAATTTGGGCTTTGGGCTTTGGACTCTGGGCCCAGCTTTTCTGTTTGTATGAGTTTTCCTAAAATTTTAGCCAAGGTACTTAACCTAATTTCAGTTACTTCTGTAAAAATGGGAAAATGTCACCTGTTTCTTTTCTCACAGACTTTTTTTTATGTTTTTTTTTTTTTTAATTGATTTTTTAGAGGGAGGAAGAGAGAGAAACATCAATGTGAGAGAGAAACATTGATCAGCTGCTTCCTGCACGCCCCCTACTGGGGATCAAGCTTAAAACCCAGGCATGTGCTTTGCCAGGGAATCGAACCAATGACCTCTTGGTGCACGGGACGACGTTCAATCCACTGAGCCACACTGGTAGGCATTTCCTCACAGACCTGCATTAACTCAAATGAGGAAGATGTCTAGGGAGAGTATTTTATAAACTGCAAAAAACTATATTCACATAAAATACTTCATTTTTTTCTCCATAGAGTGGATCTGCCTTATCCCCATTAATGCAGCACAATTTTACTTAAAAGCCTAGAGTTTTCTGCAAATTCCCCATTAAATAAATAATTAAGTTAAACTTCATATATTTATATGATCAGTTTCAGGTTCTTTCTACACAGGCATGGCTATTTCCATTTTAAAGTTGAAGAACTGGAGCCTAACAAGGTTACGTCGCCTGCCCAAGGTCAAGTTCCTAAGTCACTGAGCCATGATTGCAAGTCAGCCTAAGCTATGATTCTCCCACTAGGATGCTGTGCCCTTTGGTTCCAAGGAATGCTGACAACACACCCAAGTCCAATATGCCTGTAGTAATTCAGGTCATTTTCCACAGAAGGTGTTTCTATGGCATCTCCGAAGCAAGACATTCATTGGATAATGCCCTCTCCAGGTCTTTTCACTGATTCATTTGGTGCTGACTCAGAACATCTACCACATGCCCCCACTGGGGATTGAACCTGTAACCTGGGCATGTGCCCTGCCTGGGAATTGAACCCACCACTTTTCGGTGCCCAGGATGATGCTCCAACCAGCTGAGTCACACCAGCCAGGGCCAGACACATTTCTTTCCCAGTGCCCAGTCTGCACCCTTTCTCCCTTCAGGCCTTTCTCTCTTTTGAGTTCTTCCTTTCACAACTCATTCTTACACAGCATGTTTTTAATTGTTTGTATCTCAGTGGGAAGAAATTTAGTTGTGAAGCAGCCTGCCTTGGGAATATATTCATTATCTATTATTTGGACTGAGATGATCTGTCTCCGGATAGAAGTCTTTCATGAATCAATGATGTGGGAGAGAGCTTACGAGTGATGTGTGTGTTCACTCTTCTGCTGATTTGCTCCGTCCATAGAGCTTGAAGTCAAGTAAGGCATGCAACAAACAAGTCATCACACACACGTGGTGAGTGCTAGCTGCCAGAGTGTCCGGAGAGCATCCTGCCCTTGCAAGTCGAGGGAGCGTGTCTGTGGGCCTGTGTGAGCTTTTCAGAAAGCACTGGGCCCTTCAACACGATCTGGGGTGGGAGCAAAGGAGACATGGAAATAACATTTATTGAACAATAACATTTTTTAGCAAATGAATATCTATTGATCCAGACACATAACACAAGTTATTTCAAGGTGTTTAAATATTTATATGTGCTTTAAGCTTTAAAAAGTGCTTATATATATATATAATGTGCTTTCATATATATATAATTTATATCTCTATCTATCTATCTATCTATCTATCTATCTATCTATCTATCTCTATGTGTATATATATTGTAAGTCCTCATCATACCCCTGTAAAGTAGGTATTATTATTCCCAATTCACTGAGGTTAATGACATGTCTGATATATGATAAACCCAGTTAGTGAAACAACCAAAGCTTCTAATCCCCAGGTTTGGGCTCTTGCCAGTGTCTAAAGATCAATTCAGTGCCCTAGTATAGCCAACAAAATAGTGCTCTACATCTGGACCTTAGGAAGCCAGGGCTGAAGCTCCGGGGACAGTGAGAGAAGGAACTGGGGAACTTTGCCTCCTTCGGGGTTTTCTGTGGACTGTAGGTGGCCCCGAGAGGTCAGGCACAGGAACTGAGGGTTAATACCCATTTCAAATGTGAAGGACAAAAGTAATTCCTGTGCTAGAAGTAAGACTGACTTCCTTCGATAAGCATTCTTCGCTGTAATTGAGAAAACAAACGGACTTCCTGTGAGTACAGTCCTACTAAATTACTATTATTTTCAGTCTACTTAAAACAAAAATTAAGTTTTCATTCATTTTTATGAGATTTTTGTGTATGGCAAGGTAATCGATTTTATTTTATGTCTACCTGTCTACCGAAACACCTACACTTGGACTGACTGGGTAATAAAATAATTCTTATTTATCAGTGAAATCCAGTCATACTGTAAAGAAAAATATATGCCAGTTTTATTTTTTTCTGGGGCCATTTATGAGGCTTATAAAGGCTGTGTGAATCCTTAAGCATCTCATAAATTATTCCCAACAGAGAGCCAAGCCATTTCTTATTTGTGTTGATGGAGGGGGAATGGGGCTGGAAAGGGTACTTCACTGCTTCTGCGAAGGGAGCTCATCAGTCCCAAGAACCAGGATCACATTCAACTGGTCACATGGCTGCTGCGTGGGCTTGAGCCACTCTTGACCCCCTCCTGGGACACAGAAAGAGAGCATGGGTCTAAGCGTGGGTTTATTCACCTCGACTTCCTGCAGAGGGAGATGTCGTATTTCATGGCCGATGTGAAGTGTCTGGAGAGAACCAGTGCAACTGCATTTCCAAGGAGGCAATGTCCTTTTTGTTCCCCTGCACTGTCAATATGAAAATTCTGTTTCTCCAGCTTGAGTGAGCAGCTGGGAGACACTTTAACCTCCCCCGTGTCTGGCATATCAGTAGCAACACAGAAACCGGTAGGGCTTCTCCTCCTCCTGGGTGTAGTCAGTCCAGGAGCAAGTTCAGGGATGTTAGCAGATCATCTGCCCAGCTCAGCTCATCCCTCACAAGGTGGGCACTTCTAAAGCATGTACAGGCTTCCTTTAAGTCTATGCATCTCCAGATGACAACAGAGGCGGTCGTTTAATGAGGAGCCCTAGCTAAGTCAGATACATGGTTAGACTGTATTTTAAATCATAGCTAGAGCACTGTTTTTTCTTCTCCAGAAAGGTTAGCAACTGGAACTATGAAAAAGAAAAGATTTACATAAAGATAATGACTTCTTATTTAGAAAATATTCTGATAATGATGTTTAAATGATTCTTGACGGGAAAGTAAAACTTGCTTTCTGTAGATGAAACAATTTAAATAGAATAACACCCCCACGAAGAGCTGCTGACGCGTCGTGTAGTGGTTCTCCATTTCCATTCGAAGCAGGCTTGGCTGGAAGTCGGTGCATAGGTACCGCAGGCTAATCTTTGGAAAGTATTCAGATAACGCAACTCTGTGACCTTCCCTGGCTTGTGTTGTAGGCATCATAGCTCAACGCCAGGAAGGTCTCTCTACACTACACTGAATGCTTGTCCTCTGGCAGTGCCAGCTTGTTTACATTATTTATGGTTCACTCTCCACGTCCATCACTGAGAAAGTTGGTTTTCAGACCAAAAAAAAAAATTATCAAGTGTCTAAAAGTAATTAATAAGACCCATTTCTCATCCTTCATGAAGATATATTTCATAAGAGTGACTTTTTAAATAAAAATGAGTGTCAATAAATCCAAAACATGGAAGGAGGTATCGCTCCGAGAAGTGAACCTTGGGCCACGACAAGACTGTAACAAGGAGGCTTCAGAGAGGAGGGGTCTAGTACCAAGGCATCTCATTCCAGTTCCTCTCGTCACAGCTCGGTCCATTACACTGTGTTCAAGGCAATTTAATTCACTTTAATTTTATTGGATGCCACTCAACAGTTTTAATTACAACAAGATCTTTCATGGGTTTCTGCAGAAGGAGTCCTCTCTGTGAACATCAGACAACCTGGAAGAGTGATGAATGGCTTGAGTGAGAGAAGGGGGACCTGCCAGGAGAAGAGATCTAAGCATCCCTCATCAGAGACCTCCTTTTGGGGGGGGGGGTACGTGCCCCTAGCAGGAACTGAACCTGGAACTCTCTGGTCCACAGGCCAATGCTCCAACAGCTGAGCCAAACTGGCCCAGGCTCCTTTTTAAATATTTTATTTAGCACAGCAGAAACAGGGAGGATGAGAAGAATGCTTGATTTAGGGTAGAAAGCATAGAGCACATGTGAGCAGTCTCCCTGTGGGCACTGAAGAACACACAGGAGAAAGCTGTACGATTCCTACATAGAAATGACCTCAGGATGTCAAGAGGCCTGGGCGATATTTTTATAGAGAAAGGAGAGGGTGAGACTAAGGAGATGTTTAAAATGTGTTTTTATTGTTATTTTGGAGAGAAGGGAAGGAAGGAGGAGAGAGAGAAACATCGATGAGATAGAAACATGGATTGACTGCACACAGTCTGGGCATGTGCCCTGACTGGGAATCAATTGGTGACCTCTTGGTGCATGGGACGATGATCAGTCCACTGAGCCACACCAGTCAAGCCTAACACAGATTTTTAAAAAAAATGGGTGGAATTTTTTATGTTGGTTGTATACAGTGAGAGTCATGGCATATTTATTGATATTGATTCACTATAATTAAACCTGAGAGAGGAAAATGAATATACAGTAACCTAATTTTCCTGAGCTTTGAAAAACATGGAGTGACTATGAGGGGTAATGGTGGCCGATCTCAGGCAAGTGAAATTTGGCAAATCCCTGGATATTTTGTAAATCCCTTTACAAGTAGGGAAATTTCCATTTTTATTTCAAATAATAAGGTTGCAAACTTTAAAACCTGTTTGCTTGGCCCTGGCCAGTTTGGCTCAGCAGTTAAAGCATCAGTGTGAGGATCGAAGAGTTGTGGGTTTGCTTTCCAGTCAAGGGCATGTGCCAGGGTTGCAGTTTTGACCCCCAGCCCTGGTTGGGGTCTCACGGGGGGAGGGAGACAGGCAGTTGATGTGTCTCACACAGATGTTTCCCTCTCTCTCTCTCTCTCTCTCTCTCCCTCCTTCCCTTCCACTCTTTTTTAAAAAAATCAATGGAAAAATATCCTGGGGTAAGGATTAACAAACAAACAAAACTTGTTTGTTAGTGTTTTTAAATTCCAACCCAAGCATGGCATTATGCACAACTTACTCTGCTAACTGCACTTTGTATCCTAAGTGATGAAAGAGAGTTTAATAAATCTAACAACAACGTATAGCTATTCCAGAACTGCAAGAAATATATAAATGACTGAACAATGCGCCAATCACTATTATAACAGATGAGCAAAAATAGAAACATTGTTTTAGTATATCCATTACGAAGGCATTTGGGGCACATTCTTTTGGAGGTGAGAGCTTATTCTCTGCTTTATTATAAGAAGACGCATTGCAGGTCATAGTCCCTGCTTGTCCTTTCTAACCATGGAAAATTACTTTATGTTTTATTACTACTCTTTTAGTTTTAGAAAAAGTTTATTTAAATGCAGATTTCCCAAGTTGCAAACTTGATCTTACATAATGGTATCTCGTTAGAGCACTAGACTGATTAAAAATTAACATTTACATATAATACCAAATGCTAGGAGCAAAATTACAATATAATGTCATTTCTCTTAATTTATTGGAATTTGGTTTGATTTATCATTTCAAAAATAACTGCAATAATCCAGAGAGATGCCTCAAACTTTTTTACTGACAAAGGGACCCATTCGACCCAAGAAATGAAAAGTGATGAGATACTCCTTGTCAGGATAAACTGCTGAGTTGGAGCTCTCTCCTCCACCCTCGGGCTTCTCATTTGAGTTGATAAGCACCGTGTCTGATAGAAGGACTGGGGAGATCTCCAAGTACAAGCCAGCTTGCAAAGAAAAATGGGCTGGAGAAACTGGAGGGCCATTTAGATCGGGCTGGATAAGCGTGGCTGCACGAGACTGCCCTTCGCCGTTTGAGATTTTATGAGAAAGGTGACTGGAAAAGGTCAAGATGACCTCTGCTGAGATAGCCTGTAAGATTCCACTTGGCCTTGCAAGTAGTCAGCTGCCCACATAGGTTGGTTTTGAAATTTGCTGCCCCCAACAACCCGCCATTCTTTCTTAGGATTGAAGAAAAGTCTTTTGAAGTCTCTTATTAGAATAAAAATCCTGGGGAGCATTTCCTCAAGCTCTGTACTTTAGCATTTAACCCTTTAGTAAGAATTAGCAGGGATAAAACACATAGTAATCACTTGAACGATGGCAGGAATCTTCCTTAGAGAGACTCTCCTATTTCACAATGTGGTGGAGGCTTTCTGCCCTTTTACTTGTGGGACGAGGCCTCTACTCTGCAATCTAATGTTCAGGGAGGTAGTGCGAAGCCAGCACTGCCGGAGGAGGTCTGGCTGAGTCTCGTTCTTTGTTTCTGGTCTACACCACTGACTCGGCACTCTACACGATTGATTCTCAAGCTTCAGGCAGATAAGGTTATTTCCTCCTTATATTTAGAGCACAGTATTTCAAATGATAACCAAACTGTTCAAACATTTGGATCCAAAGCGAGAGGTCCTAAGCCTACCACTAATTAGGCTGTGTGATCATGCACAACCTATGACGCCTCTCAAAATCTCGTTTTCCTCCGCAGATCAAAGGGACTGAATGAGATTGTTCTATGATCATTATCTTGAATATTAGATGACACCTGTATCTAGAAAGTAAAACCAGAAATAATTTAATCTGAGTTTGCTACAATTGCTTGCTCATAAATCTTCCCACACTGAGTAGCATTTAAAACGGTCCGTTTTAGTTGCTTAGTAAGAGTGAGATATTTATTATCTATTTTTGGCGTAAACAATGGAGACTTCTGTGGTAAGTGCTAAATTTCAAAATTGCATCCCTGGTGGTATTTTGGAAGTTTTAAAACACTCCAACTGTTTAAACAAGGCTGACTGACTAATAGCTATAAATTGTTTGCAATTAATGACCATATATTTGGGATAGATTTTCATTTCCCAGAATCTACAGAAGCTTCAGGTAGGTGACCAGATGGTTAGTAGCAAAGATTAAGTGGATACTTTTTCGTTGAAAAGAGAAAATTCAGATTTTCTATGGTAAAAAGACTAGGTTTTTTATCATGCTTTCTGTGAAGGAAAAAAATTAGATATATTTTCATCAGCATGTTACAAGTAGTAAAAATTGTTTTTCCTGATGCATAGCAAATTATCACAGTCATATTTTAGACCATAGCTCCACTTTCCCCAGGGTAATTTTGCCAGTATACAAAGTTTAAGAAGGTTGAAAGTCACTCTAAGTGATCACCTTGTTATCCTGGTTCTGGTTACTAAGTACAATGTTAAACAAAGTTTCCCAACATGATTAATGTATCTGTTTTTAAACATGCAAAGAGAAAAATCTAGTGAGCCTTCCAATGCTGACCTAAAATACTTTTACTCTAATAGTATGGAAAACACATAAAGACAAAATTTAGAATTAATTTAAAATGTCTACTATTCTTAATATATTTGCTACCAAAATGCTTTTATGAGTTTAATACAACCAAAACAACAGACACAATCAACATTCAAAGTCTATTTCAAAATTCAAGGCCTTTCAGGTTTTTGAAAAGGGCAGTGCCCAATAATCAAACCTATTAATATCTTTGCATAATTATATATAAATGTATGCATATTCACAGTAAAAGAGATAGTAAATAAAAACTGTAAATAGCCCGGCTGGTGTGACTCTGGGGTTGAACGTGGACCCATGCACCAAGAGGTCGGCGGTTCGATTCCCAGTCAGGGCACAATCTCCAGTGAGGGGCATGAGGAGGTGGCCAATCAATGTTTCTATGTCTCTTTTCCTCTCCCTCTGAAAATTAATAAAAAAAAATTTTTTTAACTATAAGTAGCATTAGGTCCATATAGATCAAGTTTGCTACCAAATGAGTCAAAAGCATTTACTTTTTATTTTTTTTTGGCTTTCAGACCTATTTCATTTAGAATTTTGCTGTGGGTAGAAGTCTATAGGCCTCTGCTACAGTATGCAGTGTAAAGATTCATTTTACATTCTATAAAACCTCTTTCTCACAGCATAGTAATGGGATGGAAATATCATATATGTATTAAGTCCATCTCCAGTATGGTTAAATAATTCTATCTAGTACAGCAGTTGTTTATCCCTAAGAATATGTCCTTGAATTTTCAAGAGCCTCAGACCCTAGTTTGAGAAATGAACCAAGATTCAATGCATTTGAGAGCCAAGAAGGTGGAGCTCAGAGACCACCTAAAACGATTTAGCTCTTGAAATCCCAGAAGGAGCTTGTTACAAATCACTGAGAATTAGTCTTGTGCCCTAAATCCTGGAGCTCTGGAAGGTGGTGTGGAGGTATTGGAGAAGTTACCACATCCTAGAGCTCATCCTTTGGATTTTGCATTCATTACCTCCTGGGAAACCTACTGTTGCTGAGGACTCTAGATCTCAAGGTCACCTACTGTTGTATCCTAGAGCCCGTGCATTTTGCTGTAGCAACATTAAGCTTTACCCACCAATTATGCTTACGATGTCTTCTTACAGAAAGAAAGAAGCGATGGAATGAGCACAGGACTTACTTAGGTTTTGCCCTAATTCTGTCTTATTTTAATTTTTGTTTAGCTCTGAGCAAGTCACTTTCCCTAATTCATTGCCAGTTGCTTGATCCTAAAACCAGGGCTCTCTCTACCTTGTCACTGTGTGCTGTAGGACTTTCTGAGAATATGAGTGTCTATGCAAGGGTTTTGTAAAAGGAGACACGCTGTGAGAATCAACCACCACCCCAGAACATGTACAACAATATATGAAGCATAAAGTATATTTTAAACAATGAAAGCATTCCTTTTTAAGTAAAATTAAAAATGTGGGGGATTTTCTTTGTATGTATTCATGTTTGGATTACTATTAATACATCACAGTATTACATCTCTTTTAATTTGATGATTGTGGTAGATTGCACAATATGGCCATAAATTCCTCCTGTCCTTATTGTGCACTCATTTGCAATGTGACATCCCTGCTCTGCTCACCAAAGTGTGAAGACCTTTTCTACTTCATCTCCCTTTAATCTGGGCAGGCTTTGCAATTAGCTTTGACTAATAGAATGAGCTGGAAGTGATAACCACAAATTTTGAGATACGACCTCAAAAAGCCTCATAGCTCCTGTTTTGTCTTTTGAAACACGGAAAGCACCATGCTCGGAAGAAGCGTGGAGTGATGGATGGTGTGGAGGGAAAGGCTGAGTCTTCCAGACATCCCAGCATCCCAGCTGACCTCTGACCTGTCAGGGCTCACACCTGGAACCATCTTCCACACCCCATCCCCAGTCACTCGATCTGGTGACTGCAACTCTGTGAGTGATGCCAGATGAATCCAGCCAAAGAAATGCCCACCTGAGCTGAGCCCAAATTTCAGAATTATGAGCAAATACATGGTTTTTGTTTTAAGCTACTAAAACTGAGATGGTTTTGTAATGCCTATATAACTGAAGTAAATAACTGATGTGAAGATAATGGTTTCTTTCCTGTTTTCATTTTCTCCCTAAATAGAAAGTTGGGTTTTGAAATCAATACAGAACAACATTTTAAGTTAATTTAACATTAGAAATGGAGGAATATGTATGGATTTCTTAGTACAAATAATTTCACTGTCATAAAAACCCATTACAATTTTAATATAAAAATATGAAACATCTGTATTAACTTTATCAAGTAAGTCATCTAGACTATACTTATTTATGCATACTTCTATCATTGTCATGACCAAAATTTTGTCAAGGTTGCATTAAAACTTTGTCAAGATTGATTCATATGCTATACACATTTTTATTGCCCCCTGGAAGGAACAGATTCATGTCTTCTATCTCAAATTCTATTGCTTAATGTTGCTTGGAAGCAAAGCTTTTGTTTGGAATTAAATAAATTCATATACCTGAATACTATCATGCTGCAGCTGTAATTATTTACCTATAATTTATATATTTGACTTCCTGCTTGTTTATTATACAACTTACTTCATATTTATGAGTGATCTGCCAGTCCCATTAGGGAAACTTGCACAGGCTTTTATCAAATATGTTGACTACATCAGTTTTTTAGTTGGGAGATATTTTAAGGTTCCAATTTTTTGGGGGAAACTGTCATGATGTTAAATTAAACAAAACTTTTAGTTTAAAATTTTTTTTCTTTATTGGTTTTAGAGAGAGAGGAAGGTAGAGAGAGAGAAACACTGATGAGAGAGAACATTGGCCACCTCCTGCATGCCCCCCACTGGGGATCTGGCCCACAACCTGGGCATGTGCCCTGACTGGGAATCAAACTGGAGACCTCTTGGTGCATGGGTCGATGCTCAACCACTGAGCCACACTGGCCCGGCTGCAAACAAAACTTTTAGAATACACTGCAATAAAGTTCTCTTTAAAATATATGTTTACTTCCTCTAGTCTATATGGCATGCACTAATAATAACTTCCCAGAGCAATCACAAGCTTGCAGTAAAAGAACTAATACGGAGTCTATGTTAAGAGATTGCTGAGATTGTTTCTAATATCAATTTTATTATATAGCCTTTGTCCTTTTAGAATTAAAACTTTTTTAAAAAAAAATGTAAGGTACAGAAGCAGCAGCGAAAACACTTTTATTTTTAGCTATACACACATATGCTGTGTCATCCACTTTCTCTGTGTTCTGAGTCTATTTTGATTTATATAGTTTTCATTTCCCATATTTTGTCCAGAAAGGACATTGGCATGTGTGTTTGATAAATATCAAATTCAAAAGCATATTCCTTTTGCACTGTAGTGACTGGTTGTATCTATAGAGTACCCAAACATTTGCTTCTTTTCATAATATATGTTGCCTCCTCTCTGCTTTGCTTTTGTATCCAGAAGATGCCAAATGCATTTAGCTATGTCTTTATGTTTTTCACACCCTAAGAATTCATGATGAGTCAGTATATATAACAATATAGGATGGCACAACTGAGATACATAGAAGTTCTGCTGCATAAAGCAAACAGAGCATTTCCCAGGAAACAGTTTTACATCTGTAATTGCTGCCAACACAAGGGAAGCAGTCTCTCTATTGAATAGCAACAATGGTGCCATTGGCAAACCCTCCCTTCCTCCTCCCACTGCTCCTGCATTGAACAAGCTGTGAAATGACCACGGAATGTGGGCAAGAAACGCGCTGTTGCATGTGTATCATATGGAAGAGCCACTGGCAATGATGACTCAGTTCCTAACCTCTCACCTTTGAGGATTACCCACATTATAACGCCTGGAAGAAAAGTTAGGGAAAAAATTAAGAAACATCTGAATTTAGTCATCTTCCTGGAAAAAGAAAATCTAATATATTTTTATGATATCTTCATCCAATGAGTAATCTCTGTTTGATATGGATCCTGGTGGCCTCATTATCATATTTAATGTGGAGCAGATCTAAATGTTTATGAATGTGTTACTATCAATTGATTAATTAACCAATGTTATTAAGTAATATGTCATTACGACTGTGGTCTTCTCCATTCGTCCCCCAAAACAAGAGTTGGGTATTTGTCAGATTGAGGTATGTGTAATGGATTTATAAACTTCTTGTTGAAGTCAAAGTTGACTTTCTTAATCTGTTATTTATTTGGTAAATTCTAGATTCATTTCTCCAATAATGATGATAAATTATCAGTTAACCCATTTATCCTCTTGCGTCCCCTCCACGTGATCAATGGTGGGTGTAGTCCTAAACCTGGATTACGCTTGGCTACCAGGAACATGTGACAGGCTTGCAATTTTTTTCTGATAGTCTGCCCCATCCCAAACACATTTTCATGAATAGATAATTCTGAGAATTAATTTGTCTACCTAAATGTGGTCCAACTTATTAATGTTTCAACTTGTACTAAAGATTTCATGCCTGTTTACTTCATAATAATATTAAAAAAGTAATCACAACAATGCCTGTCCATTGTGACTCAGTGGTTGAGCACTGACCCATGCACCAATAGGTCGCCGATTCGATTCCCCGTCAGAGTATATACCCAGGTTGTGGGCCCAATTCCCAGTGGGGGTCATGCAGAAGGCGGCCAATTAATGTTCTTTCTTACTGATGTTTCTATCTCCCTCTCCCTCTCCCTTTCCCTCTCCCTTCCTTTCTCTAAAATCAATTTTAAAAAATTGACCACAGCAAGACTTCTGGGTGGAGGGTGGCCATGCGGCATGGCACCCTATAGCCTTCTGGGCCTAATGACCTCCCATGGAGGCATACATCAGGAGAGTGGTGAGAAGGGTCCAGAAAGCTGGTCACACTATATATTCAATAAAGCTTCCCTTTTGAAGAAAGTAATCTCTTCAATGTTTATCAATAAGCAGAGGATAGAAAATTCTCAGTGGCTTGCATGCATTACCATGATCCTAAAATTGAGGTGTGTGTGTGGTGTAATATCATCAATATTTGTGAATTATAGCCATAACAAATAGAACAAATAGAACAATAGGAAAGCTCCCAAATCTGACAGTTTAAGGAAACATCCAGAATAATTTTTAGCACTGCTATTTCAAATTGCATTCTTCAGAGCATGAGATGCCGTTGGATAAATGCCTGACACATAATCCAGGTGCACAGAAGAGACTGGGAGGGGCTCACCTTCTTCCCTCAGAGCAACTCTCCTCTGACCTGTATCATATATTGGGGATGAGTTCCACAGAGAATTCTGTCTGAGGAACAATTACATGGACAAAAAAAAAAAAAAAAAAGCTTTAAAGCCATGGATTTAACATAAAAGAAACTAAATTTTCTAATTTCAGACATGGGTGACTTTCGATGCAAAAGAGAATAGGTAATGATGATTTACAAAGTACTATTACTGCTATGACCTCTGTTAAATCATTACACGGGCAGTGTTTTAAGTAGCTGTCCATTAAGGTAAGAACTGATACCTTGAGAATGAATGAAGAAGACTACACATGTGATGTGGGAAGCTAGATTAGCTTATTCGAGGCAGAAGGCATTAATTAAGTGATGATAACTCAAATGGGCACAAAAAAAAGCTACATGTGTAGCTTTTGTAGAAGTTGGAAGCAGAAGAGGAAGAGAAGGTATTCAATTATAGAACATGCAAGTGGAGAAAAATTGATTTTTAGAGACTTTTATGCAAAACTAGACTTAAAGAGTTTTGTCCCACCCAAATCAAAGAGATTGCAGAAGTTCCCAAGCACGGCGTGGCAGGAAAGAGGGCATCTAGCACTAGGCATTTATCACAGTGCATTTGAGTGGGAGGAGAGCCACACCCCCTGAGTTCTGGCAAATGCAATTGCTGTGGAAAGGAAAGAGCTAGCACACATATTTAAAAAATTGCAATTGGAAACAAAAACAGAAAATGCCTTTACAATTCAGATTTTAGCTCTAATATAGAAAAGGCTCTAGGGTTATGAAAATTTTGATGGATTGATGCCTACCCCATCTTCAACCGGAAGATGACAGAGAAGCATATCACAAGGACTTAGATCCAGAAAAATAGCAAAAACAGATGAAAGGAAGGTTGTATTCTCTAGTCTTCCTCATGATCAAGGTGAAACTGTAGAGTCAATTTTCATTATTTTTCTTGCACTTTGGCAAATGATTAAATTTGCCTTTGCCTACCATTTGACCTTATTTCCACTGCCCCCATCTCTACTCAGTGTTTCAGGCACAATACATTTTGTTCCTGAAACACACCCATCCTCAACTCTTGCCCATGGACATTTGCTGGTCCATCGGTATTGAACGCATTTTTCGGCTCTTCAATGGCTGGCTCCGTCCCTATAGTCAAGGTTCAATTAGACTCGCATCTTCTCAGGCAAGCTCTTCCATGAACAACCAAGCCGCCTCCCTCAGCAAGGTTAGTTTTATATGGCACCCAATTTATTATCTACTTTACATTATTTGAAATCATGCATTTCTTTTATTTTTGTTTTTGGTCTGTGTTCGTGCACTACAATGTGGTTTTTTTGTGTGGTTTTTGTTTGTTTGTTTTTATCCTCACCCGAGGACATTTTTGCATTTTTTGTTCAGACAGAGCGGGAGGGAGAGAGAGGAAGAGAGAGAGAGAGAGAAACATTGATGTGAAGGGACACATTGAGTGGTTGCCACCCACACGACCAACCAGGGCCGGGGACAAACTGCAACCGAGGTACGTGCCCTTAGCGGGAACCGAACCCGGGTCTCTCTGTACCGCAGGCCGACACTCCAACTGCTGAGCCAAACCGGCCAGGGCACAATGTGGTTTTAATAGGGTGAGGGTCCTCCTTAGAACTGTTTCCAGCATGTTATAAGCATATAACAAAAGTTCAATAATTATTTTACTTACTTTTTAAAAATAATAATTTATTTAAAAAAAATCCATAATCTCTTTTCATTTCTAACTTTTCCTATTTCAGAATTCCACCTTTACAAAAGTAATTCTTCCTCAGAATTATACAGTTACATATACTTTGTGGAAGACATAAAAAGCAATATAGAACCCTGGCCAGTTTGGCTCAGCGGTTAGAGCGTCGGCCTGCGGTCCTGAGAGACCCGGGTTCGGTTCCCGCTAAGGGCATGTGCCTCGGTTGCAGTTTGTCCCCGGCCCTGGTCGGTTGTGCGGGTGGCAGCCACTCGATGTGTCCCTTCACATCGATGTTTCTCTCTCTCTCTCCCTTCCTCTCTCTCCCTGCCACTCTATCTGTACAAAAAATGGAAAAATATCCTTGGGTGAGGATAAAAAAAAAAAAAAGCAATATAGAAACCATGCGTAACATGAAAATAAATAGCTAGTCCGCATAGTGATGCAAGTAAGTAAACCACATGCGGCTGCTGGTCAGTGGCTGAACAACTATGTCAGTGAGTCATCAAGTGACTTAGGTCTCATGGTTTTGTCATGTCACTATGTCAAAAATGGATAACTGTAGGTATCCTGACTGCCACACAAAAATCTACAAAATACTCTTTGCCATTATATTGAAACCGTAGTTGGAACAACTTTTCATATTTCGAAGAAGTGAAGAATTTTTATTTTTGAAATTTAAACCCTCACTGTTAATACTTTATTTTCTACTCCATTAAGAATCAGCATGCCTTCTACTCCTGTTAGCTCTACCTCCTCTTCCTCTCACAGGTGAACTCCTAGTGCCAGAGCCAGTTAATAACTTTCTGAGGAACTTGTTTAAAGACTTGTGAATGTTAAGGTTATGGTAAAAGTTCCACTCAGAATCAATGGATTTCAATCCACTTCTACTTTTTCCATTTATTAGACTGACAGAGAGAGAGAGAGAGAGAGAGAGTTTTCTCCCTTTCCCCTTAGCAAAACACTAACAAAGAAGCAGTTAAGAATAGTCTGTGAGGTTGATGGGGTGATTCAAATCTCCCACAGCTAAAAGGTTACTTAATTCAGAGTTGTGCTGACTTTTCCGATCTATTTCTAGTCTCCTGATAGACAAAGGTTTCACCCACCATCTGTGATCAGCACTGGAGTTATATTAAGGTGAGGAGACTGATGTGTTTGTAGGTGCACGGGCTAGGAAAGAGGTGGAAACTATCAGACATCATTAGTATCAGAGTCTAGTTAGAAAATAGGGTTCCTGGACCTGTGTGAGCGAGAATGGAAAAGCAGTATATTCGATTTATCAGGTCTTCTCCATGATTCTTCTTTCTACAAAATTTGAAATCCTGTAGGAAGATAAACTCTTGGCTAAGGGCAATGGGCAGGCTTCGAAATTTAACAGCAAGAACAGGTGTTAAGACTTAGGGGATCTGGCTACCTGGAGCCAGATGAAAGCTGCAAGAATTGGCTGCAGCTGAAGCTTACAATCTCTCCTTGCAGTGACCCTCTAAGCCTGTACTTACTAGAGAATTTAACACTACTTTATTTTATTTATTTAACACTACTCAAATTATTTATCTTCTCTTGAGTTGGCCAAGTTTACAAATAGAAAAGGTTCTTTCTTCTTGATATCAAAATATTAATGGATGTTTGACATCTCATCAACTAATTCCATATCAGAAGCATTTCACAGCGCTTTGTAAATGAAGTAAAGCGTTCTATTTTCTAGGTTTAGATACATTCCAATTTTTACACAAATTATTTAATTTACTAATAATCAACCACTTGTTACATTTCAAAACACAATATTATTAATAGCCCTATAATGAGCCAAGTAGTTAGGATTTGTGGGCCACTTGATGTCTCCGTCACTGCATAATTCTTTTAAAAAAAATCCCTTAAAATATAAATATCATTCTTACTTCCAGAGCCATATAAAAAATAGGTGGCAGACTGAATTTGGCCACTGGGTCTTAATTTGTGAACACTTGTCATAAATAATAGAAAATATATTTAAAATTTTTCTTTGTTTCGACCAAATAGCTTCGCTTTTCTCCCTCAGTGTAATGGGGATAATGATGTAGGCAGACAGAATGGACAAGTATTCTGTATTTTCGAAGAGAAGGCTCACTTCGAGAGTGAGAATGCAAATATTTCTAGATGCCGATAGCATCTTAGTCAATCTTAGTCTAGTCTAGTTCAAACTTGGAAAAACACTATGATCCAATTTAACACTGGTAGCAAAAAATATTTTTTTTTGTTTCCAGAAAAGTCACCCTAGGTAATTTTGAAATGCCATCTTCAATATTGTGCTTCGGCTATGTAAGTTGGAGTAAGTTGGACTGGGGCAAGAACTGCCCCTTCTCATCTGTGAGAATGTGAATTTCCACCTCTTATTTCCTTCTTTCAGCTCTAATCTTTAGTCTTGATAACTAATACCAACAATAATAAGGGGCTGTGCCAATTTGATATTTTCAATTTATAGAGTTCTCATTTCTAAAATAAAAATAAGGATGTTTTCTCTACATTTTTTGCTTTGTTTTTAATAATACTCATCAAAGATCTAATCTCAAACCAAGGAGAGAGAGTTGAAACAAATTAACTTCAAAACAGACAAATGTGTATATTTATTGACTCAATATATGCACTGACAAGTACTCGGATATTGCACATTTTCATTCAAATGTTGCACATGCTCATTCTAGTGTTATTTTTCCTATCTTGCCCTTGCACTTGACTGGCTAATCTATATATGAAGAATGAAGGAAGGACTGTGGCCTTCGTAACATCATTTTGAGCAGGGGGTCCTGTCTTCCACGATCTTTTGGGACCAGGTCTTTTCTCATTTGGTGCAGTTTTCTTTGGTTGTACAGCATACATCTAGTTCATCACACTCCAAATTAGACTTGTAATTTGGTAAAGATCTTGAGAATTTGGGGTGAGAGAGAGCATATACCTATCCCTGTCTTTCAGAAGAATGTTATAGTTTATCTCACAGACATGCTAGTTTATAACCAGTGAATATATTCCTCTTAGAACCACAGGCTCCATGCCCTGTTTTAACCACTTTGGGTCTTTGTCAACCTCTCCTCTCCTCCCCTCCCCTCCCCTCCCTCCTCCTCCTCCTCCTCCTCCTCCTCCTTCTTCTTCTTCTTCTTCCTCCTCCTCCTCCTCTCCTCCTCCTCTTCTTTCTTCCTCCTTCTTCCTCCTCCTCCTCTCCTCTCCTCCTCTTCCTCCTCCTCTCTTCTTCTTCTTCTTCTTCTTCTTCTTCTTCTTCTTCTTCTTCTTCTTCTTCTTCTTCTTCTCTCTCTCTCTCTCTCTCTCTCTCATATCCCACTCCTCCTCAATTCAAACAAACTTTCTTACTAGAGAGGGCACTGAAATGCACACAAGGAAAAGGAATGTAGCCAACCTACATTAACATCTGGAAAATTCTTTTTTTTCTACTATAGGGAATCTGGAACATTTTCTGAGATTCACTGAAGAGAATATGTAAATTGTGAAATCTCAGCTAGAATTTTGTCTGTGCAGTGCTTCCCAGAGAACATTTCTATCCCTAGTCCCAATTTTTCCAGATTATCTGCATGCTTTTTGTTCACCCTGTACCATATTCATTCTCTTTTTCTACTCCCTCTCTCTCATTTTTGTTTTTTTGTTTTTGTCCTCACCTGAGGACAGTTTTGCATTTATCTTCAGATAGAGCAGGAGGAAGAGAGGGGGGAAGAGAGAGAGAGAAACAACGATGTGAGAGAGACACATTGACTGGTTGCCACCCATATGACCCAAACCGGGGCTGGGGACAAACCGCAACCAAGGTACGTGCCCCTAGTGGGAACTGAACCCTGGACTCCCTGGTCCACGGGCGGACGCTCTAACTGCTGAGCCAAACCGGCCAGGGCCTCCCTCTCTCTTCTTATTCTCCTGACTCTAACAGTCCAAACTATAGTTCACAACATTTCTGTCCTGATAAAGAAGCTGACATTATATACACACGTTACACAGTTCAGAACCTAGCTGTGTGCTGAAGAGACTTTGGACACTTCTGTTAGGACACCTATGACGTTAATGAAGAGTTACTGTAGAGTTGTTCTTTATTTATAAGCTGAGGATATAACAGCAGAGGTTGAATCTTGTAAAAAAAAAAAAAAAAGGTGACATTTTACACCAAATTAAGAACACAATGAGAAAGAGCCCTTCAATTATACAAAGACACCTAAAGATTGTTAAATGTGAATATGACTTATAGATATCCAAAGGCACAAATAGTCTTTAAAACTGCTATAATTCTCTCAGTGTCACAAATGTCAAAAAGCTTCCTCTAGATACTGAAGAACTGCAGTATTTTAAAGTCATAGGAGCAGTTGCAATCAGCACATTGGCTATGTGTGCATTTAAACAAATTTGAAGGCTCTTTTACTGAGTGATTTGGTCAATTTTTCAAAGAACTGTTACTGCACACTGAAGAGCACTGTGTGGTTCTTACTTCAGGTATTCATGTTATTAAAGGTTTTGTTACATTAAATTTGCCAAATGAAATGATTAATAGGACTAGGTCAAAAGTCCCATCCAGAGTTAGAAGTCCATGGATAACAGACAAGCTCCAACTTCAGTTTTTCTTTATTTCCACAATAGATATTATGTGATACCAGTATTGCTAAGAAATGTCACATATTCTTAGTAATGTTCTATATCAAATAATATTAAATATTTATAAAACAGTAGGTGTATAATCACTTTTAGGAAAGGTTATTTGACTCAAACTACTTTCATAAATTAGCATTTCTTCAACGAAATTAAACTCCATATCAATACTATACCCTTACAAGATCACAGAAACATGTCTTTCATACTGTTGGATCCAAGAAAAGCTGTAACTTAATAGCCTAGGTTGACAATATCTCCATAAAATAATTTTCCAAAATAAAATCAGAGTTTACAACATTCCAGATTTTTTCTTTTTATTTATGGCTTAAAACCATTATGAAGTTAACCTATTTCTCTTCATTCCTCTTTGGACACCAACCAGCTTTGCACTCTCAACACTTCTAAATCCTTTTATTAACACTTCTTAACTTTTTCTACTTTCCTTGTAGTTTTTTCCATCCTAGATCTCTGATTCTTTCCCAGGGTTTCTAAGACTTTCTTAATGTATATACCTCATAAATTAATTGAAAAATGTTACTTAGTGATTAATCTATGTTTTCATTAGTTCATTAACAAAATTACATACTCTATTTAATCAAATATGTGATTATACATTGTATAAAGTACATGTTACTCTGCTTCTTTTAATTTTACAATCCAGAATTACATTTTCTAATCAGCGAACTGTCTTGTTGACCAAAAACTGTCTACAACTCACTAGGTAACAATTCATCCATTTCAAACTTGACTTTGAACAGTCTGAGGTCTCTTTCGCAAGTATGTTGCTTCACAGTTGACTCTGGGAAACTCAATTTCATTTGCTTGTGATCGTTTTTCAAACTGTCATTTTAAATTCTAATCTCGTCTTCCTAGGTGTTCACCTATCCTAATGATGAGATGTACTTGGCAAATTTAATGACTACCCTCTCCAGCTTGTAATCAATCACATACAGAGATGTTAAATGCACCCAGGACTTTCTCTGCAGAACATCACCTGTTATGGGCTTTGGGGCAATGGTTCTACATTGTGTTATTTTAAAATTCTGGTGATTGCCTTATTCTCCACACCGGGTCTCAGTAAAAGATAAATAGACGTCTCACTGAGTTAAATGAGACCAAGCACATACAGGAAGGTGATCACCCTTCGGTGGCATTTTCCCTCAGGGCACTTTACAAATTATGGTACTCTGCTTTGACGTCATTTCGTGGACAAGCCAGATAATTTGAGGGAGAAAGATTTTGCTTCTGCAAGATTTACTATTCATTTGATCGCAAGACAGCAGCATGTTGCCCAGTATTTAGGAACATTTTATTTTGTCCACATTGAAAAGAATCAGTTGCAGTGACAACTCCCTGAATGCTTTATTACTCTGCGTAGAGTAGAAATGGTCAAGAAGTGAGGGTTTCAAGTTGTCACCTCAGTGCTGAAGAGTTCTCTGTATACATTTTGGCTCAGAAACTTGGAAAACGAGGCAAAGGAGATGAAAGTTTTACTTCTTGTATGGATCAACTTACTTTCAGTACGAAAAGAGCTCCGTTTCAATGTTGCAGGCTGACTTTCGAATCCAGCTGTGAATGAGTTCTGGGGCTGTTCCCTTCCCTGGGAAATGAAATCTGGACCAGGACAGGTGTGGTGGGGTGTCCTCACCTGGAGCACCAATGGACTGGAAGTGGCTGCGAGAGGGTCTCCTAAAGACTGCCAGGTGCATTCTTTGTTTGATGAGAAAGAACATTCCATGGAGCAGTGATACTTCCCATGGGGTGAGAAAGGGAAGAGCCATCATGGGTGCTATTTATTATCCCTCAACTAGATGATTTTCAAAGTTCTCTTTGCTTTAAGATTCAATGGAAACATAACCAAAGGAAAGAAAAGAAAGGGTAACATATAGTTCATATCGATGTTCCTCAGAGAATACTACCTCGTTGGAATCCTGCTCCTAGCTAGTTGAAGAAGAGTACCTGTGCTCAGTATGTTCCAGTAAAAGGTTGTGAACTGTGGTGTCCAGTGATTTGCAGATAATAGAGCAAATGACACCAGTTGACCAGAGTTCCCTCCATTTAGGATGTTTGTTCTCTGAGTTAACCTTGCTAGGCTGTGGGCGTTTGGCTCCAACTTCTTTCACCAGCCATCAATTGAGTATATTGCATCTGTTCTGATTCCTGCCCCCAAACCCCAGATACTTATTTTTTTAAATGTTTCTCAAAGTAAACTTCTAAATCATGAAAAATAGTGATTTTTAATGATCTTGCCATCATTTAATTTGTACTTAAATGTCACGTTCACTAATAAATAATACAATTAATCTTTTTGTTTGGACCATCAATGGTGAAGCTTAAATTTATGTTCTCTGAAAAACAAATTAATGTCCAGTTTAAGAAGAAAAGTGAAAAGAGTTTAGTGGTGAGTGTCCCCCCCCAAAAAAAAAAAGCATTCTAGCCCTACTGGTGTGGCTTGGTAATTGAGCATCAGTCCATGCACCAAGAGGTTGCTGGTTTGATTTTCTGTAAGGGCACATGCTCAGGTTGTGGGCCCGATCCCCAGTGGGGGCATGCACTCAATGTTCTCTCTCATTGATGTTTCTCTCTCTCATTCTAAACATTAATAAAGAAAACATATATTTTTTTAAAAAAGCATTCTATTCCAAAATATTATGAACCAGACATGAAAAAATTAAGTGCTCCGGAGTCCACTGGGTAACGAAATAAAACTAGAAGTGTCGACTTGGATGGGAGGGTTCTTGCAGAGGAAGGCACTGGGGCGAGAGCAGGGAGGGCCCACATGGGAGAATCTATTATAATATTCTGGAATAAAATGCATCCTCATTTTATCTCACTCCCTACTTCCAAGGGGGTGAGGAAGAAGGTCCAGTAAGTCTGATTAGAGATAGGAAGTAGGAGGCCTAGAAAGAAATGTTCAGTGTGAGTCTTCTGGGTGACAGCCAAATCCTGACGGGCCAGTAGGCAGAAAGGGTAGAGTTTCAGGGCCCAGAAGATGGTTTCACGGGTTTATCCACACAAACCTGAGGCAAAGGAGCTGGTGGGAAAAACTCAAACCATGTTTGAAAGTCACCAAGCTAACAGACACGAAGGAGGTGCTATATCTCATGTCCTCCCCATGGCCTGCAAAACCCTCAGTGGCCTGGCCTACCTTTCGAACCCCGTCTTCCACCCTTCTCCTCCCTCACTGAAGTCCAGCCTCTCTCCTGTTCCTAAAGTGCGTCGTTGCCATTGCAGACGTCACATTGCCATTCTCCCTCTGCCTAGGTAGGTACTTGAATTATTCCTTCACTTTATTCCGGACTCTGCTCAAATTTCATTTTTCAGAAAGACCCTTCCTGACCACTTTATTTTAAATAGTCCATTGTTGCCTGGCTGGTGTGGTTCAGTGAAGTGAGCATCGACCCATGGACTGAGAGGTCCTGGTTCAATTCCTCGTGAGGGCACATGCCCGGGTTATGGGCTCGATCCCCAGTGGAGGAGATGCAGGCGGCGGTTGGTTGATGTTTCTCTCTCTCACATTAATATTTCTGTCTCTCTCTCCAAAAAATCAATAAAAACATATTAAACAACAACAACAACAACAACAAAATAGTGCATTGTTAGATATCTCAGTACTCGGAATTGTGTTTCTTTATAACTCATGTGTTTGGTGTCATAGTAAATTGTTTTATTCAGTGAATAAATGAAGAGGCCAGAAAAGGGGAAATAAGCAATGGAGGTAAAAGCTGAGAATATCAAAAGCCCAGTAAAATGTCATAAAGTGCCGGGGTTAAGTCAATATTTCAGAAGTGAGATGTTGAAATGTGAGGAGAAGTGGGGTTCCCTGAGGAATGGTGTAGGGTTCCATTTGGAACCACAGCAGGGACACATAGGGTTGGACTAGTGCATTGTCACACTCAGAATTTATTTTAGAAACACAAGCAGAATTTAGGAATTTGAGATTGTTTGGTGTCAACTCTGCCATTTTTCATTTCTGTTGAGTTTTAGGGCTCAAGAATATAAATAAAGTAGACTATAGAAATTACCAGTATGAAATGTATGTCAACTTATAATTTGACTTAACTATACTTTTGGGATATACAGACTGCAAGAAGATAGATATATTATTACCTAATAAAGAGAACATGTGGTTTTTACTATTTAGTTATTTTTTAATCTGTACTTTGTGGGGGCTTTGCTATGGCTCCCAAATTACCATTTTGTTCTTAGATTTACTATATTTACAAAAGATTTGTTTTATTTATATAAAAAGACTATGCTTTTATTATTTATATAGGCAAGTATTTCTTTCTATTGTAGTTTTTAAGTCATTAATAAAAAATGCAAAAAGTGGGTGTAAAACATTATTCTATCTTCAAGAAAGGTAATAAAATCACAGAGTTGTGACATAGACAGATATTTTCCTACCCCCTTTCATTTAGGGAACAACTAAACTATCAGCCTTCAGAAAATATCTTTCTACTCCAAACCACGCCCCTCACGCTCTATGTGTTATAAGCTTGAACCCTGTCCTCATTCTATTCTGCTTCTAGAATGAAAAGACTTAGTCCCAGAATTCACGAGCTAACTCACTATCTCTTAATAATCTATTCTAGTACTGTGCTTAAAATAAATAAAACAACCCTGGCCGGTTTGGCTCAGCGGTTAGAGCATCGGCCCACGGAGTGGAGAGTCCCAGGTTCAGTTCCCACTAAAGGCGTGTTCCTTGGTTGCGGTTTGTCCCCCGGCCCCCGTTGGGGTCATGTGGGCGGCAGCCACTTGATGTGTCTCTCTCATATCGATGTTTCTCTCTCTCTTCCTCCCTCTCTCCCTCCCACTCTAGCTAAAGATAAATGCAAAAAAATGTCCTCTGGTGAGGATAAAATAATTATCTATCTATCTAAAACATGTTTGCAGAACCGCTCATAGATGGTAGTCAAATAATAATAGTGCTAAAATAAATACCTTAAAAATAAAATCTCAATCCATAATTTAAATTACTTAGGAAGTTCGGCCTTTTGCTTCTTCTCTCATTGACATGAAAATATGTGAGTGGCAAACATTTTCATAAGGGAGAATTTGCTTATTTAGCTAGAGAGCATTCTATTTTAGATTCGGAATTTCTTTCCAAATTTGATTGCTCAAGAAGAAAACACACAATTTCCCTAAGTGTGGCTGTTGGCCTCATCATTTTTTAAAGAATTAAATAAATGTATATTGATTACACATGGTCATGATGGATGAACAAGAAAGACAGTAGGGGGTAGATATGAACATTCTAGTCAATCCCTTCTTTGGTTCAATAATAGATTGTTCGTTGGCCCTGAAATTAAGAAACATGTAATACTTTTCCTTTAGGAGATTGGATACTGGTTTATAGACTATTGCCATGCTACTTAGCTGATTTCACTCAGTCTATGAAGTCAATAACCCTTTCAGACTGAAGGATTCCCAAATCTATTCAAGCCCAGAATTCTGTCCGGAGCTTCTACCTGCATAGCAGACTGCCTGTTCCACATTCCACACCTACTTCAGAAATTACATATCCAAAGCTGAACTGTTTGTTTTCTGCTCCAAATCTCTTCCTCTTTTTCTATTTCTTGTTTTTAAGAAAGGTCCCCCAGCTATCCAGTGACTAAAGCCACACCAAGAGGACTTAATCTGAACGCATTTCTCTGCCTCGCCTTTGCCTCACTTCAAATCTTTTAGACCTTTTGATTTTACTTTCTCTAACTCTTTCATATCTATTCCCTGCTCCTTTTTCTTTTTTGAGCTAAGGTATTAGTTGAGATTTTGTTGCCTTAAAAAAAAATAATCACCTTATTTGGAAAGTAAGAAAAAATATCTGTGTTCAGAAAAAGAAAGGTGACATCTTCCATAATTTTTTAAACCAAAAGCTGGGTTTTAGGAGTAGTATATCAGAATTGAGTGCCAATGAACAGCTAAAACTATTGTTTATATTTATCTGTATTTAAAATAGTAGTACACAGGGGAAAATAACCTCAAATACTTTTTATTATCTCGTAAATTAGTCCTAAAATATCATCAAGTTTTTATCAATGTTTTACAAGCTACTACAGAGGCTCCTAGTCAATTCTCAGTTTTTTCAGTGAGAAAACAGAAAAATATTTAATCCCATGTGAAAAATGAGTGAGAATGGCAAAGAAAAGCTGCCTATCAGAAGCTTCTTTTCTGGGAGAAACTGAAAGTGTGTAAACATGCCAATCTCTCTTGACCTGCAGGACTGAAATGAATAAAACTCAACACACATTTTCCACATGCCTAAATTATTACTAAATTTCTTGGGCTGAGCATAGAAAGAAAACTGAAGCAGAATTAATTACTGTCACAGACTACATGATAGGCTAGAGTTCACCTTTGTCAAGGCAGATTAATTTTGATTTTCAATATAGTCTGCTCCGTAGCTATGACAAGATAAATCATTTCCGAGAAGAACTGTTAAATCTGATTAGGATTCTTGTTTTAGCCGTTATCGAACTTATAATGGTCCAGTGGCCAGTAGTAAACAGAGAGTGACAACTAGACATATTTGGGAAAGGAATACTGAATGCATCTTTACTTTTCAAATCTGTAGGAAAAGTAAAACCGCCACTCTTTTGAAAGAATGTCCTTATTGTGATTTCTAGATGCCTAAAAGGTGATAGATGTGAGCACTAAAATTCTGCTTTAATATAAATTCCACAACTATTATTTCCCTCATGGAAAATAGTCCAAATGTAAGAAGACATTCGGTTGCTAAAGTTTCAATTTCAGCTTTGACCCTTTCCCCTTGGAAGCCTGCACCATCCATTACTGAGCTTGACAATTTGCTTTTCTCAGTATTAAAATAGAACCTTGGCCCTGGGCAGCTAGCTCAGTTGGTTAGAGCCTAGGTTGTGGGTTGGGTCCCAGGTCAGGGCACATACCAGAATCAACCAATGCATGCATAAGTAAGTGGAACAACAAATTGATGTCTCTCAATCTCTCTCCTTCAAAAAAAAAAAAAATCAATTAAAAAAAAAAAAGGAAGTAATCCCTTGACAAAGTAAGGATTAAAATTCCACAACTTTCACAAATCAAAAAATCTGGAGTTCTTATAGCTAAACACGACTAGGATTCAAGATAATTAAAGTTGATTCAACTTCACCAGGACTTTCTGTAAATTAAGTGGACATATTGCATGCCTTAGTAAATTCCATGTTGAGTGGGAACTTTTTTATATATAGTTGTGCTAGAGAGATTAATATTCTGTTCAGGACAGATTTTATAAGCAATGGCTGACTACATAGCAGAAGATTCCTTTGTGTATAAATAAACCTCTCTCACTACCTTTAAATTCCGTTGCTAAAGATTTATTTCTCAGGCCCATGAATTGTTGTTTTCAGATCTTTTCTGGCTGCTGCTAGGTAGCAGGTTGGAGCCTGTGGCATGGGACAAGTGGCCTGGAAGGAAGGGTACAGAATAAGAGACGGAAACGGAGACACTGTGTAAGTCCTCAGTAAGAGCATGATTTATAGGGTTCCAGAAGTAAAAGCCAAACTTTAAAGAAACCAAACATAGAATTGAGTTACAAATTACTGTGTTAATTAAAACTGTCATTGAGTTAACTGACATTCATTTAATTACAAGGTGATGTTTACTGTTATTTATTTAAAATTTTTTCCAACGCAGTGTTTTTGTTTGTTTTTATTTATCTTCACCCGAGGACATTTTTTCATTGATTTTTATAGAGAAGGGAAGGGAAGGAGGGAGGGAGGCAGAAAAAGAGAAAAACATCAATGTGAGAGAGAAACAGTGATTGGTTGCCTCCTGAACAACACCTGCCAGGCCAGGGATCGAATCTGCAACCGAGGTACGTGCCCTTGATTGGAATTGAACCCAAGACCTTCTGGTCCAAGGGTCGATGCTCTAACTGCTGAGCCAAACCTGCCAGGGCAGTGTTTTAAGTCCTAAGTGCTATTTAATTAATAAGAAAGAAAAGGAAGTGTAATAGAGGATGTGAACAGTTAATAGACACAATTCAAATGGGTTACACACATAAAAAATGTTCTACCTCACTCTTCATCTTATCAAAGTAAGTTTGAGCAGATGACCATTTTCTGCCTGTCATGAAAACCACGATAAATACACAGTGCTGTCAAGGATTTTATACCCAAGAATAAATTAGTTAAAACAAAAGCAAAACCTGCCTAAGAAGAAATGTGGTGACATAATCTTTCAAGTTCACACATTTTGATTCAGTGATTCTCTTAGAAATCTTAAAAATAATCAGAGCCTTAAACAAAGGATGTAGACAAAGATATATTACTAAAATGTTACTGTTAATAGGAAAAGAGCTGAAAACAGCCTAAATGTATGCCAATCAGAGAATGACGAAATAAATTACTGAGCATTCATTGTTTGAAATAGTATAATACTACTAAAATTGGTGTTTTCATATTGACTTGGAATAATGTTCAAAATAAATGCTACAATAAAGGGGTGATAAGACACGTATATATATAGGAACTTCAATTTTTGAAATATATACATGGATTAAACATCAGGATAGATATGAATATCCATCAAACTGTGAATAGTGACTATTTGTAGGTGGTGAGATTATAAATTTTCTTCATGTTATCTACCTATGATCACACATTTATTTTACAATTTAAAAAATAAATATTTTTGAAAATTGATTTAAAAATGCTTTTATATTACAGAAAGCAAGATGACTGCTAGATTTTGAGAGTTAAAACGCATTTGAATTATTACCTCTTGAATTATTACCTCATTTTTATTTTGCATTAAATGACATTAAATGAATAATAATATAAGCTGTGTGAAATTACTCTCTTTATTAACAATATTCCAATATCATTAATATATGCTTATTTAAGTTAAGTGAAAGTTATAAACACATAGTTTATACAAATCATTTTCTGAACATTATAATAGTTACTATTTGACATTTCTCATTTCTTTGAATAAAAATATAAAATTTTAAAGTACTAGATTTTACCAAAAAAATAACACTTTGATCTCCAAATCTAACAAATTCAGCCAGCTTGAGGAGATGAATAAAGTTACAATGTTCTGAAAATATAGACTCTGCTGACTTATAAATTTTCTTAATTTACAAAATCTGGCTTATTCCTTTAGCTGTTTCAAAACCAGTAAATATTCTATATCTATATTTCTTAGGGTCATTTTATTACATTGGGTATTAAATCTATTTAGTATGGGGTTGTACTTGGGCTGGGGTGTTCACGAAGTTACCACATTTTGAAGACAGAATTTGATTTCTTCTTTTTTTTAATCCTCACTTGAGGATATTCTTTCTACTTATCTTCAGACAGAGTAGGAGGGAAGGAGAGAGAGAGAGAGTAAGAGAGTGAGAGAGAGAGAAACACCGATGTGAAAGAGACACATTGCCTGGTTGCCTCCTGCAGGACCCCAACCAGGGCTGAGGATGAACTACAACCAGGTACATGCCCTTTACCGGACTCGAACCCATGACTCATTGGTCCGCCGGCCGACGCTCTAACCTCTGAGCCAAACTGGCCAGGGCCAGAATATGATTTCTGTTGTTGACATTATCTACATATGGTGCACAAAAAGGGCAACTCAGCTGGTGGGGACCTGCTTTGGCAGTGAGCACACGGGTTCTGTGTGAGGGGTTGATGGCACGATTAGCTGACGAGAAACAGGCAGCCAGCATGATTAGGTATCTTTAATTCCAAACAAAATTTGTTTTCAATAGTGTTAAAATTAGTAGGCACAGGATGATTCCGAACTCTGGGCTCCACACCCAGGCCACTTGTAGTACAGACTGTAGCTGGGCATACTGTGGCCACATTTCAATAAGAGGTCATTTCCCTGTGATTTTCAAAGTTTGTGTCATTTTCTCTCTCCCATGCACAGTGGGGCACTCCCTGGAGCTCTCATAATTCTTTGCATTTAGTGATAGAAACAGTGTATTGGGAGATGGCAAATTTTGTCCAGTGAGTTCTTACTTATACTCTACCTTTAGTCAGATGAGACTACCTGCAGTCCCCTGAAAATTTCATGCATTCTCCTGACACTGCCTCTGATCACACTGTTAACTGTCCTAGGAGTGACTGATCACCACACTATCAACACGATTTCAAGTAATTTTTGTTACTCAACCGCTGATGTGCTAAGCATTCTATTTACCTCACACAACCGGCAGTTCACTTGTTCTTTTCTATGGCATCTTCTGTATTGCTGTTTGGTTTTATATTGCTGTTGAAACAGTCAGCAGGCAGACTTGAAAAGGAGGTGCCCTTACACTAAATTTTATACCTTTACAGGAACTATTCCCCTTGTTTAGATCCGTTTAGATCACTGTCTCCTCTCTCATTGAATTTGATCATGGCTCCACAATACACACACACACACACACACACACACACACACACACACACTCACTCACTTCAGATCTCACCTGAGACATTACTTTTTCCAAGAAGACATTTCTGTTTTCCTGTGTGGGAGGTGGTTGGGTACTCACCTACATTAAACCCGACTACCCTTTACTTTCCCTACTGCAGCCCTTTGGCGTTAACTGCTCACATCCTCATCAGTAGGGGAAGCCCCACAAGATGGTCAGTTCCTTTATCACTCATGAATACATAAATGAATAAATAAGTACATGAACTCAAGCAGTATTTAAATGTTCTTGCATGTATAACTTCTATACTTAATAACGAGGTTATAGGGTTGTCGAGGCTAAAAAATGTATATATTTTTGAGTCTGTCATCACTTGGCATTTCACACATAATGGATTTGCAATACTTATAGGATCTTTTTTTAAAGGACTGGATTGGAATTTTCCTTCACATTGTTGTCCTCACACGAAGTCACAGAACTCTTCTCAAGAAGGCCCTCAGAGATCACTTAGTCCAACCTTTTCATTGATATTTTTGGGGGATTTTACAGCGAATGTATTTTAGGTATTTTGGCCCTGAGGCAAAATGATTTAGCTAAGGGAGAAAGTGCTAAGAGTGCATAAATGAAGTTAAGGCAAATTGTTTGCAGCCTTTCCCTGCTTTGAATAGAGATCTGGCAGAAAGTAGAGGAAAGAGAGGGGGGAGCTGGGGTGTGGAGTAGCAGCTCCCAAAAGAGAGCCAGATCCTCCTCTGGCTCTGGAGGTGTCAAGGATTCAAATGAGTAAGAGGTTGGGGGAGGGTGTCCCGGGGCTGTAATTCTATTGGGCTGGTTTGGGCTTGGGACAAACCTATCAAGAGGTTATCGTCTGAAAGACATCTCCTAAGGGGAACAATTAAATGAATTATATTTTCCTACTTAGGTCTGACCCCCCACATCATTTTCAAGAAACTTTGTCTTTGTGGAGTGCTGGTATCCCAAAGCCTAGCACCCAGGGAAATCATCCCAATTCACTCAATGCTGAGGCTATTCCACCATTCAGATGGAAAATAACAGTAGTTAGAGAATTGTTTTATATGTGTATTTCTGGAAACAAGAATTCTCTAATTTTATTAACTTCCATGTGACCCACAATGTATTAAGATATCTTCCTCTTTCCTAGTCCCAGTTTTCTGCCAATGTTACGCAGACAAAGTTATAATCTACTTAATAGGAGTGGTGATTTAGTTATTTTTATCTTTTTTCATGCAGTGTCTGATAAAATACTGACATAATAATTGTGTTAATATTCTGAGTACTAGACTTTCACTTTGCTGAGTGAAAGTAGGGAGTGGGAATGTGGTAAGAATTAAAATTTGTTATAGAAGATATTAAGTTACACACACACACACACACACACACACACACACACGACTGTTCTGTGAGACTATAGGTCTGAAAGCCAGATTCACTGAAAACACAATATTGGCCGAAATGGGAAGGTGTGTTAGACAAAGGAGGACTTCAGATACCACTCCCTGAAGAGACCTTGGGAAGAAACCTTCATTCATTAGTTAAGGGTTCAGCTTCAGAAAGGAAACCTGAACACCCAGAGGTTTAACTTTTTAAATCATCTTCAACCACACTTGGCACGGGTGGAAATTTGAGAGCCGGACCCACCACTGGACTCACTGTGGGCATTGGGGTGGGCAGCTAGACAGAGGGGCAAGTGGAGGTTGTGGCAGTGATGCAGAGGTCCCTAACCAGAGTCTAAAGAAACACGACCTTGAGTTAGACAGGCCTTATTCATTACCTAAAAGCTGCATCAAGAGAACACGAGAGCTTGTCCCAGGACGTGAGTGGCCAGGTAGCATCAACCTCTAGACTTAGACTTTTGCTCTCTGATACAAGGTTGTGTAAGACACACTCTGCTCTTCATAACACCAATGCATTTTAGAAAAAAACTAAAAAAGGGAGAATGAGCTAAGAAATATGAGATATTAAATGGTGGTGTTTTTGAGTGAACATTATTTAAAGGGACTAATTAAAGCAGCAAATCTTGAAAAAAAATATTGAATAGGCTTCGCATTAAGTTAATGTGCCAAGACTAAGATGTACTTGAGGTTAGAGGGAAAGACAACATTAGTAATGGGAAGGAAGAGTTATATTTTCTTGTCTATTTGAGCACAGTGTGAGTTAAACATGCAGGTTTACTCCCAACAATGTACCAGGTAGACACTGAGGAAGAGCAGCATTTCCCTGCGAGACAGTGGAAACTGAGTAGATCTAATAACATTGCTTTGCTGATACCTGACTCCTATCCCATGCTGTGAGGGTCACTTCAGGGTGAGATTGTCAAGAAATACTTCATAAAGGGGGCCGAAATGGAGTTGAATCTTACTTTTTGCTTAGAACTTAGGAAATGGAGGAAGTCACTACAGAGAGAGTGGATATTTGGAACAGAGCCGTGGACTCAGGAGCACTTGGAGTGTGGCCAGTAGAAAGAATAAAATCTCACTTCCACAGTCAGTATTATGACATGTTAGATAATTTGAAAAACTCTATAAATAGAAAATAACTAGAAACGATAAATAAAATATAGCAAATATTCGTTTTATTTTTTATTTTATTTTATTTTATTTTATTTTTATTTTTATTTTTTTATCCTCACCCGAGGATATTTTTCCATTTTTTGTACAGATAGAGTGGGAGGGAGAGAGAGGAAGGGAGAGAGAGAGAGAGAAACATCGATGTGAAGAGACACATCGAGTGGCTGCTACCCGCACGACCAACCAGGGCCGGGGACAAACTGCAACCGAAGTACGTGCCCTTAGCGGGAACCGAACCCGGGTCTCTCAGGACCGCAGGCCGACGCTCTAACCGCTGAGCCAAACTGGCCAGGGCCGTTTTATTTTTTAAATATGTTTTTATTGATTGTGTTTTTGTTTGTTTGTTTTTTAGAGTGGGGGGAAGGGAGAGAGAAAGGTAGAAATTTTGATGAAAGAGAATATTGATCGTCTGCCTCTTGCACACCCCCTACCTGGGATCAAGCCCACAACTCGGGCATGTGCCCAGAAATGGAACTGTGACCTCTTGGTTTATGGAACAACACTTAACCAACTGAGCCAAACCGGCTGGGCAGCAAATACTCATTTTAAACTCAGAACTGAGCGTCCAGGATAGGAAGGGAAACACCAGAATCAGTAGTGAAGGGTATGCTAAAATCCAGAGTGGAAGCTGAAGCAGATGTTGTACTATTTCGGAAGGGTCTCCAGTCTTCGTGCATGAGAGGATTGAGTACTGATGGCTATGCAAGCTTAATGCAGGAACACCAAACAAAGCCAGGGTTTGTGAAGGATCAGACCCCTGGTGAAAAGTGAATTTTAAGGAACAAACTCATCTATCTTGACCTGAGCTTGCGTAGGAGAAAGTTTCCTCTTGAAAATCTGTAATCACTGACTTACATTCACATGGTTTAAAGTTCAAATCTGTACTCTCTAGGTGCTCTCAGAGACCTCCAAATAGATAATTAACATAAGTAATTGGTATTGATTGGTATTGTACCACAACATATGGCAGAAGGAACTGAAACTTCTCAGAACTCTCAGAGATGAGGCACTGCCAAACATGAACTCAAAGCCCACAATTACAAAACACAGGAAGAATCAGCAAAGTGCTTAATTAAAATTAGATCCACAAGAACACCAAATAATTTAGTTACTGAAAATAGAATGTAAACCCATATATTTAAAATGCTTAGAGAAAATAGGTTGAAATTTGGAAAAAACAATATCTTTTTGAATGATAGTCATTATTTCATAAAGCACTTATATAAATGAAAAAGAATAGTTAAACTTTAAAATCCAATGGAAGCCTTACATAACAGGCTACTCCAGACACCAGCGAGAGGGTTAACCAACAAATAGGTACAATGTATTGAGAGAATTACCCAGCATTTATCACAGAGACATAAGATGAAAAATATGTCAGAGAATTTAAGGGTCTAATTGTATCTAATTGGGCTTTTGATAAAAGGATTCTAATTAAAGTAAGCAAGGGAGGTAAAACCCCAGATACCTGTACTTTCTAGAATTAAAAAGCATAGGTCTTCGGATTGAGTGAGGCTAAAAAATCTCAATTAAGTAAACAAAAGAATCCCTAGCCAGACATGTCATGTCATAGTGAAACCGCAGAAAACTAAATACAATAAGAACATTTCAAAAGCTGCCTGAAAGAAAGGCTGATTTTCTTCAAAGGATTATAATCAGAGTGATTTTAAACTTTCAGCAGCATCATTAGGTCAGAAGTCAGTACAACCATTCTTCCAGGTACTAAGAGAAAGAACTACTTCACAGAACTTTTAAGGGAAGAGTACGAATTTCAGTCAAAACAACACTAAATATTTGCCACCAACAAAACTTTAGTGAATGAAAAAAGTTCCTAACGCAGTAAAACTTTTAAGTTACCATGATAAAATCATCCCAGAAGAAAAACAAGATGCTCAAAAGAAACTGAGGCACGAAACAGGTTAAAAATGACATGTAAGAGGCGAGAGAATGACTGCAGGCAAGTCTACACGTTAAATTTTTGAGGGGTCATTACTAGAAGAACAGAAATAGTATTTAAACCCTCTGGTAGAGAGGAAATAAATAGAAACTGAATAACCTCTCTGCCAAAAGAACGTTTTAAAAATAAGTAGAGAAAAGCGAGGTAAATAGAGCACAAGGCAACAAAGATGTTTCACATTTCAAGTGCGAATCTAAATCAGCACAACTATTCTGAAGAATAATTGGCAATGTCTTAGAAAGCAAATCATGAATACCTCATAACCAAACAATTTTATCCCAAGTATATATACTAGAGAAATACTTCTTAAGCAGTCAATGTTTTTTAAAACTAAATTTTAAATGTACAATCTATTGCAACACAATAATTTTGCAAAAAGCAAAATCCCATGCATGGATATTGTAGCAATGTCAAATTCTATAAAATGTTTACTCTGCATGGTTGTACTTACCTCATTATAAAACACTAGTAATTTATTAATTGACACGGTCCACACCACGAAAGTCTTGAACACATATATAGGCAGAAATATATCAGAATAATCACAGTGGCACTGCGTGTAATAGCAAAACAAATTAAACAAAACCAAAAACAACTAGCTAAATGCCACCCAACTAAAAAGTGGCTAAATATATTTATACACCTACTAATATTCAGTGATGTGAATGAACAAACTAGAAATAAATGTACTAAAGTGGATACATATGTTTAAAATGAATAGAAAAAGCAATTAGCATAATATATCTCATATAATAGTATTTTATAATACAAATTATGCTACGCTTTTTTGAAAAATGCACATATATGTAGTGAACTATAAAAACATGCAGGAATATCTGATAAGTGCCAAATTTAGGATAGTTACTACCTCTGGGTGGTGGGAAGGGAAGACAGTGCTATTGGAGAAGGTTCTCGAACTCCATTTGTGCTATTATACTCATTCAGTTGAGTAACAATTTCAAGTGTGTTTATTATAATAGTTATATCTCTTTGTTTACAAATTTCATAGTTAAAAATATATTAATAAAAATATTTCTTAGGTTGAGGGTTAAAAATTATAGCTATGTGGTTTGAACGTCAGCAATCATTCAGATCTGCTATTCTCTAGCATACTTGAAGAAACTTGGTTTTTCAGTTTCCAGAACTTCAAATGCTATGTTGTCAATATCTCAGCTAGCATAAGTATATTTATTACCTGTGGCTTCTGGTCACTGACACTCCTTGTCCTGAGTCCTGCCCCAAGCACAGCCAGCGCTCTAGGCTGCAGTGTGCAGGCAGCCTGGGGTCCATCGGAGATTTGATAGGACGACTCTAATACGCATAAGAAAGCGCTATGCCTCCCACACTGGGGTCCAACCTTCACTACCATATGCTTTTAATTTTTTGTATTTGACACTTCAAACGTTGTGTACAAACATGTTAATTGTAAATAAACAGGCAATTGCTTTTCTTTGTGAACTGTTTATATAAGAGATAAGACATTAAATATAAATTAGTCAAGGGACTCAATTAACATCTTAAACCTATGGAGGATTTGCCTGGGTGGTCAGGGTGACTTGTACATTCTTTGTTATATTCTCCTGAGGCTGAAAACATTTGTTAAGGTTCTCAAATATTAGGTAGCAAGACAAAGTCATAATCCTACCCTAAAGTTCATATTATCACTCTGCACACACAGAAAATATTATCTATCAGTTGTTACTTTTAATTATAATTATTTATTCTTTATGCAGCACTTTCTTAATGCATTTACTTAGAGTCATTTTATTTTTTGTTCAGGTAGTAAAACAATGAGGTTATTAAAGTCTCTTATTGCTTTATTGTACTTATTTTTTTAAGATTTTGATCAGAAAAAGCTTTAGCTCTGGGAGAATGTTTATAAATGCAGTTATCATTATGAATGCACATGCAAAAATGTACAAGTGGCCAATACTTTAAATACACTGGCCAAAGAAAAAAGAGTGAAACTTCTTTCCTAGATTACTTATGTTAAATGATTTCCCATTTCAGCCTAAATTAGAAGATACTAAATTAGAGATAGGAAAGTTGCTGAGATAGCTTCTATTACTATGGTTTTCTAAATTGCCTTCAATTCCAAAGTATTGCTGAGGTGGAAATCAGGTATATTTCCTTAAAAATATCGAAGATTCTCATTGCGTACTGGCTAAGAGGAGCATGACCTAACAATCCAAATTTTTTCACATTTGTCTAATCTCTATTTCCACAGTTCAGTTTATGCACATGAGGATAAAAGAGTGGCATTCGATTTCACTCAATTTCTAACTTATCTCTATTAAATAAACCCTATGTTCCTTGTTTACCAACGTATGTAGAAGCTGAAAACGAAATGGGTGGCATACCCCTCCTCATTTATTTTTTATCCTCACCAGAGGACATTTTTCTATTTTTTTTTTTGTTCAGATAGAGTGGGAGGGAGAGAGAGGAAAAGAGAGAGAGAAACATCGACGTGAAAGGGACACATTGAGTGGCTGCCATCCGCACGACCAACCAGGGCTGGGGACAAACTGCAACCGAGGTACATGCCCTTAGCGGGAACCGAACCCGGGTCTCTCTGGACCGCAGACTGACTCTCTAACCCTGAGCCAAACCGGCCAGGGCTAACCCTCCTCATTTAGATTCTTGAAGACAAGACTTGGAATGTTAAAACTGTTAAGTGAAAAAATATTTACAGAGGAATTCATCAGGTCTGGTGGAGGAGAGAAATAATGAACTTTAGAAAACTTGGATTATTATTCTCACATGTCACCAGCTAGTTGTATGTCTTTGGTCAAGTATCACTTTTAACCTCTGGGATCTTGGTTTCCTCATCTGTACAATGAGCAAATTGGCCTGTGGAATGTTTAGATTCCCTCCCAGTCTTCCTACACCATCAATTTTCCTGGCCTCTTTGTCCTCATATATTTGGCCTCAGCCTCACTTTCTCTATAGCAGGTTTGTGTGGGTGACAGAACGAAAAGGAAGTAGCCCAGTAAGTGAATTCTGTAGAAGTCTTTGGAGTTGACCTCTGTCCTCGCTTTCTTTTTAACAAAGGGAAAACAGACAATGATCAAAATAATTTGTTTCAGTTAAATTACAATCAAAATTTATTTCTGCTTAGAAAAGTACCCTGATTTTTTTCTCACAATGCCATTTCCTTTTCTGCTTGAAAGTGTAGGGATTCATTCTAAAGAGAAAAATTCAGCTACAGCGTAGCTTTCAGGTTTTGCCTGGTTGTGTTCCTTTTACTTTTGTAAACATGAGTCTCAGGCTCTACCTCTGTGCTGGAAAGGCGACGTCTCAGGTTGGGGAACAGTGGAACCGAGAGCCAGGAGTCGGTTAGCAGTGCGAGGGGAAAAGCCAGCTAGAAGCGCTGCAGACACTGATGTCTTGGCTTCGAGAACTTAGAAAAAACAGAGCGGCAGTCTCCCAAAGAGGTTCCACCGAGTCAGATGATAGGAGAATATAGGGAAAGACAGAGAAAAATGCAAACATTAAGTCATACATATAAAACTGAGCTGGAGTCAGGATTCTTCAGACCATGAATGCTGTTCACAAGTCAGATGCACAGAAAGTGTTTGGAGAGTCCTTGCCTCACAATCAATGTTAGTGTAACATTTCTAATGGATTAAATGGATGATTCACGTACAAACAAATAAAATGTTTCCAATTTAATCTGAATTAATACTAAATAAAACCTGTAAAAATAACTATAAAATCCAATTTATAAATAAGAAAAAAATCTTCATTTATTAAAATGATATTCCACTTAGAATACTTTAAACAATTCTATAATTTTAGATTCTTAATTATGATAATCACAAGACTAAAATTTAGGGAGCTTTCTGACATTTATGTTAATTTTTTTAATTAATAAAAAAATAAAAAAAGAAATGGATAAAAATATTCCTGGACAAATGTAGCTAAAGAGATGTATATGATTAATTTAACCTATCAAGCAGGATAACAAAGAGGAAAAGTTGATAATATTTTCCTATACAAATGCAGCATAATAATAGTGACATTATTATTAAGTGATGCCATATAGATTATTGCAGCTACAAGGCTTTTATCTCCTTGTTTCCCCCATAATGTAGTCTCAGGCAGCTTTACTTTGTGTATGAGAAATGCCCAGTTGCTGCTGGAGGTAGTATAACTAGGAGCGATAAAACCAGAGTAGCCTATAATCCTTGACACAGTTCAGGACACACTACTCCAAAATATGACACCTTTGTATATGGAATATTTCAAGATGAAGGAGTTTGAGAAATGACATGAGCAGGAAGGACTTTCTGACCTTCCACTGAAGCAAGTCATAAAACCCTCCTGTAAGAAATGCCCTCCAGACACCCGGAGGAGAGGAGCATCTTTATCTCTGCAGACAAAGGGACACAGGGAAGAATCTGAAGGAGCAGGACTCTTTCAGCCACGCCTGCCCCCTGTTTTCCCACACTTAGCGCTTACCCTCTTCCTATCACACCTGTGCACTCTACATCACGCCGAGCATGAAAGCACTCAGAGTTAACCTCGTTCTGGTCTTTGTTTCCTTATGAAAGCGCCAGGTCACGTAAAACTTATATTAAATAAATGTGTATATGCTTTTCTTCTGTTCCTCTACCTTTGTCAGTCTAATTTTCAGACCCTGCCAGGGACCCCAAGAGGGTCAAGGAAAACCTTTTTCTCCCCTATAGGCTTAATACTGAATTTTATAACAGATCCTACAATGTCATGAAATACACTAATTATTTCTGACATCTGCATCTTAAAGATAATTTTTGAGGACACATACACACAAGCTGACATAGAAGTTTAGTTTAAATGTATGCAAAGAAAGTGATAGTTTAAGAAAAGTCCAGTACTGCTTTAGAAATAAAACTATATCCAATTTTACTTTTGGAAGACAAATTATCTTACTTTTCAAACTCTAACCATAAACTGCCACATTTGGTTTAAAAGTCTTTTGTATTTTTTTTATTACTGTCATCTATAAAAATCTATGAATTTACAATGGAAGATATTAATGGATTGATGGATCAATTGAATCTGCTCTCAAAATAACTGATGTAGCTTAATAAATGTCTGCCATTCTCTCCTATATGCACTAAAAGAGGTACGAAAAACTGTCCAGCACAGAAAACTGATTTTAAGTCACCTTATTATATAGATTAATGAAATGGGAATGCAAAAGCATAGAAGAGCTAGATGAAAAGACATAGACCAGGCAGTGTTGTTATGGCTCATTAACATATTCATTCATGCATGTTCTGCTTTCTTCTTTCAGCAAACATTTTTCAAAATTCTGGCATGGGTAAATCTCTCTTCCCAGCACTGTTAGGGAGACAAAGACACAATGAAAAAAGACCCTGTCCTTGAAGATATTATAATCTTGGCTAGCTTTTGCTTAATGTATATACCTTATCAGTCTATCCATTCATTCACTTTCTCTTCATTAGTTACTGTGTGCCAAGAGATGCACTAGGCTATTTATTTACTAACTATGGAAAGCACAACGTTAGTAAGAAAAAATTTTCCACCTTAATAAATACTATGTACCCCAGTTTATTACAATAGTCTCCAAACAAATAATGAGGTCTGAAAAAACATTGCTAGGAGGATGAGAGCTAAATTAGAAAATATCAACATGTCTTTAACTGGGTATATCCTTTGGACAGTCAGGACAAAAGACCCATGGCGACATTGAAAAGTTCTTTGAGGGGAATTAATTACTTTTTAAATAATTCTCCCAACAAAGAAACAACAATAAGTAGAATTAGACCTTATTCCAAAATATGCAATTCTTCCAAAAAGGCAAATCCCTTCTCCTAGTCTCCATCTAGAAGACCCTCCCAAATCAAGGCCAGATAACAGCGATCTACTAACGGTTTCCTCTGTGATAACACAATCTCAAAACAAAATAAAAGACAATCATGCCCTTCCCCCAAGGGGATCCTTTTAATAGATAAACCAATATATATTTTTATCATTGAGGAAATCATTCTTTTTTCCTCTTAGGTATTTGCTGCCAACTAAAGACTTTGTTTATAGTTACAATTTAATCTCCACATCCTGGAAGAGGCTTCACAGTAATTAAGAGATTTTATTTCACAGCTTATAGCTTGGAAATCTAATTGTTGTTATTTAGTATCAAACGTGTATTTATCTTTATACCCTATTTTCAAAGGGACAGAAGTAATTTGCATACGTATCTATAATATATATCAACTTTTAATCTTTGGGAGTTTTACCACAACTTGTTGTATGCAGGCAGTTAAATTATAATGGAGCATCAAGTCCAAAGCACTGGGAGACCTTTGGTCAGTCTCCAGATCTACTGCTTTTAGTTAGCTGATCTTTCATTGAATCATTATATATTCTCTGAGATAGACAGATGGATAGATGAATGGATATAAGATATAGATATTGGTTGCCATGTTAGACACTATTAGTGGAGATGTTGAACTCCATGATCTCTAGAGATTTAAATGTTAACTTGGTCCAGAAATTTTAACATCTGTGCAAAATCACCTATATGCTGATGATTTCAAATGCATATTTCCTGTTTCTTTAGACCTTGTTGATGATTATAAGATTAAAAAAACTTCCTTGGATTACCTTGGACTCAGAAAGCATATTTTAGATAGTAGGCTCCTTAGTTTTCTGTAAAAGATTTTCCTTCTAATATTTTATTCCTGTTATTGACAATGCCATTTCTCGAGTTCTCTAGACTTACAACTTACATCTACTTTTGAGATCCTTTATCTACCATGATTTATTTTAAATCATGTTAAAATCCTGCCAATTACATCTCTGTTAAGATTTATGTTTCCTCCTGATTGTTTGTGTTCTATTCACTAAGTAATAGTATATATATATGTATACACACACACACACACGCACACACACTCACACACGCACACAAAAGGGAAAATCTTTCAGTGTTTTCTGCCTCCCTTTGCTCTAGGTGCCAAGAAATCATAGAAAAATCTTCCTGTCACAAACTTTCTGTCACATAATTTCTTTGCTCAGTAATATATAGGAAATCTCAAATGCAAAGCTTCAAAATAATGTATTATTTAAACTGGATATTATGCTGAAACAAAAGGCATAAGCTGGTAATGGCCCCAGTCAACTGGGTGATATAGTCACTAAACAGAAATGACCCAAACCTTTAAACCTCTTTCTCTGCCTTCCAAACGCCTCTATCAATTAACTTATCACATTCTTTCTTCCATTTCATACATATTTGTGTGTATTGTTCTGTTTAAACATCTTGCTTTTAGTTACTCCCACAGGACATTGCTAAATTTTAACGTTGTAGTTTCTACAGAGGCAATGTTACAATTTTATTTTGTGATTTCTTGTTTTTCCTGTGCTTCCAATCCTGGGTAAGGTCATCACTAAAGTCAGAGAATATGTAAGGGTGATGCATGGCATGGGGGACACTACAGGAGTGCTCCTGCTGGTGATAACCTTGTATATAATGAGGAGCCAGAGAACAAAGACATCTTTCTCAACTGAGAATGCTCCTTTGGTATGCCACACTTAGGAATTTATCAACTCACCTCACTGTGTGTTTCAAAGTGGTTTATATATAAACCTATACATGGGTATTAGGGATTTTGAAAATAATTTGTGCTTAATACATTTGCTTTGAAAACTGATTGCACACTGCGACCATATAAAACCACACTGAATTATTATCTACATATATATGTAATTCATAGACTTTAAGTCAATTTAATAAGTGCATATTTGGTTCTTACTCTGTGTTGGTGTTTATATATAGAGAAAAAACAAAAGATTAAATATCAGCTGGTTAAATTTCTCCAGAGGCAGATGATTTTCCCCCACAATAAGTTGTTCAGTATACAAAGTAGCCATTAACTTTTATTTTAGCCAAATAAACGTCGTGTATTTAGTTGTATTTGTTAAATAGTTTTTATTTTCTGAATCATTAGTTACATGCATAGCACACATATTTCTTTTATGAGAGAAGTCACCAAAATACCAAAAGATAAAATTGCTATTAAAGGATATTTTCCTCTTGCCACTTCTCATGTGAATCTCTTAAAATAATATTCAGTCTAATTTCTTTCTTCATATATAGTTTGCTATTCTATTTCTGCAAAATGAGAACATTCTGTTCTATTCATTCTCCCACTTACTTTTAGAAACTGCAGAGAAGCTTAAATTAAACTCCTAGAGAAATTAACTGCCATTCTCATGCATAGTTATCAAATATACACCATTCCTGTGTGGGCTGCTCATAGAAGTAGTGCCATGCGGGTGAAAGTGATCAGCTTTGCATTCATACAAACCTCCACAGCAGGGAGTATCGAAAGTGGGTCAACGAAATGGAACCAGAAACATAAATACATGGCACAGACTGGTGGGTGCCAGAGGGGAGGTGGTGGGGGTGACTGGATAAAGATGGTGAAGGGATTAGCTAAAGAACGTATATGCATGTCCCATGGACATGGACAATAGTATGGTGAAGGCTAAGGGAGGGGGAGGGGGGATGAGTGGAGGTGGGCAGGGGTGGGGGGCGTCTGCAATAAAGTTGACATTAAAAAAGTTTAATAAAAAAATAAATTAAAAAAGTGGGTCAGTACCATCCTGTCACATGATGATATTCAAGCTCCTCTTGTGTGAGCCAGTGAGGGAAATAGAAAGGCTATTGGCCACCTGATCACAATGGTGTGCACAGAACAGGATGGTTTCTTTGGCTCTAACATAACTATATTGATATTCTTTCATTGTAAATCAACAGTAAATGTCATCAAATAGGTCTTTTAAGGATGGCAGATATCAAATGAAGTTAAATTAGTTTACTCTTAACACAGGTAATTATAGTTAAATACTTTTGTGTCAAAGGAAGCTTCAGTACCTCCCTTGGTTTCAATTTCATTCCTTATTGATGATGGGGTAAAAGATGAGATTAAACTCTGTGTTTTCTTCTAGGTCTAAACATTTGCATGTTAATGTCTAGACCTCTGGAGTGCAATAGTAAACTCTCCAGTTTATAGTTGTGTACGTGCCATTAAGAGCCTGGTTGTAGTCGGTCACAAAGCCTGGTTGTGGGTCTAACAATAAAAAGTCCTAATCACAGATGCCTAGAGAATCAAAAGCTATCAGGGAGGTGGTTAGAAAACAGATGAAGAGGGCTGGTATAGACATTGTGCACTGAGTCTTGGCTTTGCCTCACATACATTTTGTTTCACACATTTTTGTTCTTGTTCTATAGATTTCTATTCTGCAAAATAAAGAGACTTAGGTAGAGTATTTTTGCATTTTCATGCTATTATCCTAATCTTGAGTGAAAAACACTAGTCCAAAGATGAAGAGAGCAAGTAAACTTCTTTAAGAGAAATTTCTGTATTATTTATGACTGAGATGGGTAGAATATATAATACGGTTAAATAAAGATTTTGTACTAAAAAATTCTGCCACGTTATAATATAAATGGTAAGGCAATCTGTAAAAGCTTCACGGGTTATCCAGTTCTGTGTTTTGTATTTGATACGGGGTGATTTGAATTAGGGCATGGCCATTTTCCTTAACATTATCCTAGAAAGGCTCAAGGTCTGCTCCCATATCTCTTTCTTTTAGGAGCAAATATTGTCTATCACCTATAAGTTACTACATTAAGATTTTCTAAAATGTCTCTATTTTATTAAACTATTTGCTTAGAGATACTGCATACATAACCTGTCTCTTCTTGCCATTTTTGTAAATCTAAAATTGTTGACTAGTAGCCATTTTATATAGTTTAACCTTGATGCTAAGTAAGATTTATATTATACATTTTCTTATTAAAGGATCTGCTATGTTGACAAAAATAAACTGGTTTGACTACAGAACTGCTTTTTATATGTGGCTTATAAATACAGTGAACACATACTGAAACACACTGATCTAGTTAAAATTCCTCTCACTCCGGTTGAATGTAGAGGTTAAGAATCTGGATTTCAGAGCCAGACTACTAGGGTTGGAAGCCCAGCTCCATGAATCAGTCGCATTATGAGCAAATTGTATAATACCCCTGGACCTCATTTTCCTGTAAAATAGAGATAATACTACCTAATACTACCTTATGAGCTGTGATAAATCTTTTAACCCACTAATTGGAGGGGTCTACAGGAGGCAAGATAACATGATTAGGAGTAGGACTGTAGGATCAGAGAAACGGAGACTTCAATCTTTATTCCATATTAACGTGCTTCTCCACTGGAAAGGAGGGACGCGCTAATGCCTGCAAATGCAGAGGGCAACTTCTGGTCTCTCATCTCGCCCCACCGGGCAGAGCCCTCCTCTTACTTATGCGTTCTTTCCTCTCTAAACTTCCAAAGTCCTCTTCAAAGTTCAATATTCCAACAGTAATTAGATAAGCCCTTATTTATTTTAACTATATTGTTTGTGATTTTTATGGACTGCTATCATCCACCTCTTCTCAGAATAAAAAATTTTAATAATTTTTGGTAACTGCCTCTATGATAACCTTGCCATCTTCTTTACCAATTTTTAAAGCGTTTCTTCTCATCTTCTCTAATTTCATGGCCAGTTGTATACGGATTCATTTCATTATACCAAAGCAAGCTACATATTATTTAAAGTAGCTTGGTGTTTAAATGTGTAATGTTTAAGTCGAACTCCCTGGAGACAAATCCTGGCTTGGTTCCCTACTAGGTCTAATCCTTTTGGACAATTTACTTAACCCCTTGGGGCTTTCATATTCTCATCTATAAAAAAAGAAAAACAAAAACAAAAACAAAAAACAAGAGAGCTGCCTCATAGCAGTGTTTAAAGATTAAATGAGTAAATGCAGATAAAGCACTTAGGATTTTACCTGGCACATGGTAAGTCTTTCGCAAATGTTGCCCGTTGTTACTTTCTCCCTTTGGGCAAGTAGGAGCTGGTAGTGGGTGAGGGGCTGGTGGGGAATGCAGACTTTTAGAGGTACAACTACTTTAGGTAGAACCAGGGCCCAGGCAGCAAGATTTCCTTTTGAAGAAAAAGATGCTTTATAGTTATTACATGATTAAAAGGACAGAGTTGGGTAACCAGAAGAAAAATAAAATATTCAAGCTCTACTCCACCGTACAGGGTTTTGTTATTTAGCTTTCTAGTATTCTGTTATGCATTAAGATAGCAGAAGAAAGAGCTGCAGGATTGGGGGTTGCATTAAATAGCTTACATGAAAAAGGAAAGGCTATAATGAAAGGAAATAACTGATCATAAAAGGTAGAGGTGGGAGCTAAAATAAAAAGACAAAAACTAAAGAACATATATGCATACCCCATGGACATGGACAATAGTTCGGTGAAGGCCAAGAGAGGGAGAGGTGAGGGTGGGTGGAGGTGGACAAAGGAGGGGGAACAGGAGGACACCTGCATTAATGTCAATGTTACAAATTTTTAACAAAGGTAAATAAATAAATAAAGACACGCACCACGTCGTGGGTGAGAGAGAAGCCTATGTACTACACAGTACATAGTCTATAGAAATGATTTAACATGCATAGTTAAACATGTGTTAATAAAGTAAGACCTGAAGGATATGAGACTACCAGTGATTATCACATTTCATTGTATAATACAATTTTAATGTCTTTGGAGCTACTAAGGAACTGTGGTGGCTCAGTGGTGGGCCTAGACTCAGGAATAATCTGGCCGTGACATCTGTCCCTGCATTGTTTGCCAGGACAGATTCACATGGAAACAAAAATTTTTCTAGTCAGTGAATTCTTTGAGAGCAGAAACTATACCTTTTCTCCTTTTGCAGTCTGAGTGTAGTAGTAACTTGTACATATTGGATATTCAGAAATTGTTAATCAAAACAATGACTGATTTATTGACCATACACTTTTAGGAAGTCGCATGTATAATGTGACATTTTTGAAGATATCAAATGGCATAAAAATAAAGAATGATGAATTAGTGATACTATAAAATCGAGATGCATGTAGGTGTACACACATTTGCCTCCAGGATTCCAGATTTCAGATGACTCGCCTGTCTCACCAATGGGCTGCTGAGTAAGAAAAACACCCTCATGCAAGAGCTCTCTCTGGGGAGTGTTCCCACGCGGTTATGCTTTCATTACATCCCTGACATAATAGGAATATGTGTGAAATAAATACTACCAAAACCAACTTGGAAAGAGGCCATTTTGGGTATGGATTCCAAAATAATGTAGGTGCAAAAAGGAGGCTCTTGAAATGGACATGGCTCTTCCAGCAAAAGTGAAGTGAGTTTCTGTAGTATTTTTTCTTTTTAAAATTCTTTTTTTCTATTTTTTTTATTTTAAATCTTTATTGTTGAATGTATTATAGATGTTCCTCATTTTTCCCCCATGGACCCCCTCCTCCCCACTCCTGCCCCCCTCCCACCTTTTCCCACACTATTGTCTGTGTCTATTGGTTATGCATATAAGTTCTTTGGTTTATTTCTTCCCTAATTTAACTTTATTGTTGAAAGTATTACAGATGTCCCTCCTATTTTCTTCATTGACGCCTCCTCCTGGCTCCTGCCCCCTGCTCTTTCAACACACTATTGTCTATGTTTATTGGTTATGCATATATGCAAATCAGTTCTTTGGTTTATCTCTTCCCACCCTTCTCCCCAATTCCCTCTGAGATTTGTCAGTCTGCTCTCTACTTATATGTGTCTGGATCTATTTTATTTTTCAGCTAATTTTGTGCATTATATTCCACAAATAAGTGAGAATATGTGATCATATTTGTCTTTCTCTGACTGGTTTATTTCACTTAGCATAATACTCTCCAGGTCTCTCCATGTCATCTCAAAGGGTAACAGCTACATAGTATTCCACTGTGTAAACGAATCATCAAACAACAAATGCTGGCGAGGGTGTGGAGAAAAGGGGACTCTAGTACACTGCTGGTAGGAATGCAGACTGGTGCAGCCACTATATGGTGTTTCCTCAAAAAATTAAAAAATGAAACTGCTGTTTGACCCAGTGATCCCACTTCTAGGAATATAACCTAAGAAGCCTGAAATACCAATCAGAAAGAATATATGTACCCCCATGTTCGTAGCAGCACTATCTACAATAGCTAAGATCTGGAAGCAGCCCAAGAGATGAGGGGATAAAAAGAGATGTGGTACATCTGTTGTATTTTTCTAAGTGAAAAATGTAATTATTCTTACTAACATTGGGTAAAGAGAGTTCACATAAGGAGAATACTTGATAGCTTCTAGGGAAGCAACATATTTCCAGGTATTCCCTCTGACTTGTGGCTAATAAAATGATCTAAGAGGGAAATGCACATGAATCTTATTTTGTAAAATAAAAAAATACCATACAAGTAATTGAAAAAAAAAAGAAAAAGAAAAAAGAAATGTATGTGAATCAACTGAAAAGTAATGGAAGTAATAAAATTACTCAGTAAGATAGTAAGTTCCCCAAGCTTAATAGATTTGTCATAAATCAGAAATACCAGTCAGAAAATATAATGGTAAAATAATATAATTTGTAATACCAACAATAACAACAAAACAAAACAAAACAAAAAAAATCTTGAGAGTAAATTGAAATGGGAATGCATGATGACTATCTAAAGAAAACGCCAAGCTTATTGAATGTGTGATGCTAAAAAGAACTCAATAATTAGAGAAATGTACTGTCTTAAGATTTAAAAACTCACATTTTAGAAAGGCATTTTTTCTCAAATTAATCTATAAATTTAAAGCAATTCCCATCAAAATCTCAATATTATAGAGCCCAGAAAAATATATAGGAATAAATATTGATATAGCTTGAATAAATGGCATTAACATCTTTTTGGAAAGGATACTCAAGAAATAGGGTTGTGACAATCAGTTAATCATTTAAAATAAAATAGAGTTAGATCATCTATATTGTCTTATGCTAACAAATTTTATATGGATTAAAAATCAACAGATTAGGACTGGAGAGCCAGCATTCTACTCCCCGACGGTGCTGGATGGATCCCTGTAGTTCTCACAGGCCCTCGGTTGTTGCAGCTGAGGCAAGGTTCTTGGTAAAAGGTACTTGCTGGACTTCTGGACTTCAGAAGAGAGGTGACAGTATACTGCAACTTTGATTGGACTGACAGATTTAACCACAGGAGGGAACAATGTCACAAGTTAAAGCCTCTTATTCCTCTGATGCTCCCAAGATTTTCATCAATTTTACATCTTGGAATGATGAGGAAGATCCCCAAAACATAGATTCTTGGTTTGAAGAGAAGGCCTATTTGGAGAATAAGTTTCCTGGGGAAAATGGGACAAGGCTTATTTCAGGACACAACTCCTTTGAGAAAGACAAATTTTCAGCAAGCTAATGTCACACCTTTGAGATCAGTTGACAAAAGTTATTACAAAGAGCCAGAAAGAGGAAATTGACACAACAGTCCAATCCCCAAATGCTTGCTCTTCCCTGGAAGTCAAGGGAACCCCCTCAAGAAATATTCCAACCTAGCCTCAGAAAAGATCTATTTGACTCTGCTCAGAAGGATTTGGTACAGAAAGAAAAACACCATGTATAAATAAAAGCCAAGAGATGTGCTACTCCTGTCATCATCAGTGAAATTCCCCCTCCAAAAGAATGAACATTTCTAACAAAAAAAGAAGCCAGAAAAAGAGGGAGATGGTAGTGCTCCTCAAGATCCTTCTGGAAAGAACGAGTCTGCCCCAGGAAAGCCGAGGACAGACATACTGTGCCTTGTATACCACCTGTGAGGCAGACGCTTTTTAAAAAGTACTGAGGAGCAGGAGTTGGAGAAGAGCATGAAAATGTAGCAGGAGGAGACGGAGATGTAGAAAGAGAAGGAAGAATTCAAGAAACTTGCTCTGGCAGCAGGAGAGGAACCTGTGAAGAAATCAGTGAGCCAGCTCATCAATCAGTCAATTTCCACTTCTGCACAGATGAACGAGTCAAACAACATCCTAAGAACCAGGAGGAGTAAAAGGAGTTGAACTTCACATCTGAACGGAGAGAGTGCCCTCCCTTTTCTGCCCCAGTGACTAAGGGATGTACCATTATAAAACCTTTCAACCTGTCCCTAGGAAAGAGAAGAACAATTGATGAAACAGTTCATCCCTATGCACCTTTTGCAGAGCAGTTCAAAGCCTTCCATAAATAAACCCCTAATAGATATCATTTAAGGAGCAAGAAGGATGATATTACTGTTATCCTCCAAATCTGCTGTGGCCAAGATTTCCAGAGACCCAGAGTCCTGTGCTGCCGATCAAACAGCAGGCAAGGCCAGTGACCTGCAAAAGTACAGCAGGTCAGGAGGCCAAGGAGATTGAGAAACTGCAACAATATAAATTTAAAGCATGGGAACTTTATCCCAGAAGTCTTGAAGATGGGCCCCTCTTGCCCAAGAAAGTGCTTGTGAAGAAGCCCAGAGAGACCAGCAGTTGGAGGAGGCCAGGCAGCAGGAAGAGCAGCCGAAGAAGGAGCTGGCCAGGCTGCAGGAGGAACTGCAGTACAAGACAAGCCTCCGACTGAGCCTTGTTCTCCACTCAGGTCCAGTGCTAAACTCAGCTGTGAGCTGAGACACCACCTGGGAACAGAGCTGCGTTTTCCATCAAGCCAGGAGCCTTCTTTCTTTGTCATGGGGGCATGGAGAGAACCCATTTCATCAGACTTGACTTACCCATGCCCAACAGAGCAGGCCCAACAAGTGTGCACTCCAGTTCTGTTGAGAATGGTTGTGCAGCATTATTGAGGCTAATAAAGAGACAACGCATGTATGTTTTCTTCGGACTCCACATAGTTATTTCCTTCTAACCACCAGGTGACCTTTACAATGGGTTTAAACTCTGATTAGAATTTAAGCTCTTTATATCCACACAGTGTAATTTCCATTGCTCCTTCCCTCACTACACCCCTCCCCAATCTTTTTTCCTAGTTGAAATCAGAAAATAAAGATCGTTAAATACTGAGACAGGATTTAAGTCATGGCTTCAATAAGGGACAACCAGTATGTCAAATTCTTTCCTCTTCTCTGCACAAAATGAATTTAGAGTTAAGGAGCCCTTTGCTACGAGGGGGAAAGCCTCGTTAACTGCACAAGGAGGACGGAGACTGTGTGGACTACGGGGAGCCTCACAGTAGCCATGGGCAAGCTCTCGGCAGCTGCTGTTAAGTCCCGGTCTTGCCCTGTCGGCGCTGAGAACAGGCCATGCGGAGCAGCAGGTGTTTTAAGTCCTCCAGTAACCTGGCCCGAATTAAATGTGGTTTTGTCTCCCTCACTGTTTTTGTTACTTGATGTTTTAAAATTTGTCAAGCCTTCCTCCCAAAATCAAAACTAAACACTTTTATAATCATGAAGTTGAAAAGGAGGGGATGACTTCTTAAATAAAATGGAAACTTATAGCCATGAAGGAAAAATGTGATAGATTTGACTAAGTAAAAATGAATTTTTTTCTTTTTTTTTTTTTTTTTGTTTAAATCTTTCTTTTTTTTTTATCCTCACCCGAGGACATTTTTCCAATCTTTGTACAGATAGAGTGGGAGGGAGGGAGAGAGAGAGAGAAACATCGACGTGAAAGGGACACATCGAGTGGCTGCCACCCGCACGACCAACCAGGGCTGGGGACAAACTGCAACCGAAGTACGTGCCCTTAGCGGGAACCGAACCCGGGTCTCTCCGGACCGCAGGCCGACGCTCTAACCGCTGAGCCAAACCGGCCAGGGCTGAATTTTTTTCTTGTACACGAGATAGGAAAAATAAAAGTCATAGTAAGTGACGATCTTAGAAAACTATTTAAAATACTCATGTGAGAAAAAAAAGTACTAATGTTCATAATCTATAAAACTGTAGAACCAAAATACTGACCCCCTATTTTTAAATGACCATTTATTGAGCATTTTGCTATGTTCAACATTGTTCACTGTTTTACACATTTACAATTTGTCATGTTATCCCAATGAGGTGTGTTATTTCAAATTTCTATTTTAAAGGAAGGTAAACAAGTCTGAGTGAAATAATTAGTCTATGGTACATAGTTATATGTGATCCTGTCAGCATTTAAACTAAGAGCTTTAGTTGAGGAATTCCTAACTGTGGCAATCTCTGAACTACCCTTTGATTGTGCTTCTAAATTTTTTTTTTCACAATTTTTGGTTTATAATTTAATTTGTTTATATGTTTATTATAGCAAAACGTTGAGTCTATCTATAGACATTTACTTTCTTTGATGTTCAGTGTACTTCCTTTCAATAGTTAAACAAGATTATCTTCTTGTTTCTTGGTGTTATTATATGTAATACCTTAATCCACCTGGAATTTGTTATAATAAAATAACTTTTTAGTATACTGTTATACAATGTGAGGTGAGATGCTAAACCGATTTTTTTATCCTCACCCGAGGACATTTTTGTATTTATCTTCAGATAGAGAAGGAGGAAGAGAGAGAGAGAGAAACATCGATGTGAGAGAGACACATCGAGTGGCTGTCACGCACACAACCCCAACCAGGGCCAGGGACAAACTGTAACTGAGGTACGTGCCTTTAGTGGGAACTGAACCTGGGACTCTCTGGTCCACAGGCTGATGCTCTAACTGCTGAGCCAAACCGGTCAGGGCCTGATTTTTTTTTTTTTTTCCCCACACAGGTGAACAATTTCCTGTATTAAACTCTTACTACAGGCCATTTTGAACTTCTTATTTTATCCCACCTATTATATGTCTATTCTTCTACCTATACTATATTGCTTTACTTATCACAGCTCTACAATTTGTTTTAGTACTTGATAGGGCGAGCTTATTTTTCAAAACTGTCTTGAAAATTCTCCACAAACCATTGCTCTAGAAAAGTACTATGCTTCTCTACAACATTTAATCTTCCCACTCAGGAATCTCTCAAAAGAATTCAGGAACTTGTAGAATTGCCTGTAATCTTTTTATTAGGGGCTAGGATTAATTAAATATTGAGAAGGGACAGAACCATTATTGGTGTTTATGTAGAATAAATGGACGTTTTTTGGAAATCTCTCTAAAATGTCAGGGACTGTATAATATCCTTCAATATTTAGCACATTCTTACCCTTAACAACAACCACAGTAGTAACAGCTGCCATATACTATCTCTTACGCACTAGGCATTGCAATAAGGACTAAGAATGATGTCATTACTCCTCCCAACAACCTATCAATAGGTATAATCCTCATTTCACTGATGAGGGGACCGAGACTCAGAGGAACATGCTCACAGATACTCTGCTAGTACTCAACAGACCCAGGATTACTACAGGTCTGTGTGCTTAGGGGCTTCCATTTGCTCTGCTATAGACGCAGAATCAGTGGTGATGAGAGGGGTAAGTGATGTTTGGGCACTGCAAGTCAACAAGGAGAAGATTTTTTTCTAACCTGATATGTGAGATTATTATTTTTTCTTTTGGATTTCTTACTTGATGAAAGATGATAAATCGAGATAGAGAACAGATAATAGTCAAGTAGTACTAAAATAGCAGGTTACATATCCAACACCTTCTGTTTCTTTTATTTTCTGCACAGTGTAGCACCACACTGTCCAACATGTGGCTACTTACATTTTACATTTAAATTATTTAAAATCAAATAAAATGAATAATTCAGTTCCTCAGATGCAAGGGCCATATTTCAAGTGCTTAACAGCTATATGTGGCTAGCAGTTACCAAACTGGGCAGTGTTGAAAATTTCCATCACAGAAATCTCTATTGAAGTGTTGATTTAGTACATCTGACACAGAAACCATATTTTGTAGTTGTTCTATAATTTCTTTTCCTCAGTGAATATTTAAATGCACTCTGTGCCATGACATCAGATAGGCGTATGTTTATAAAAACAGTTAAGACACAATCTCTTAAATTTCTCAAAATACAGTGGCAGACAAATGCAATGGAGTTACCATTCTTGGGAATAATAATACTGACAATAGTTCCAAAAGAAAAGCTGTGCTGTTTATAGTCTCATTCCCTGCCCAGAGGTATAATTGTTGCTTATTCCTGCTTGATCTGGGGTACTCTGAAATATCTATTGCCCTAATATTCCATGAGTTTAGTCCTCATTTTTCACTTTATTATTTTGCAAATCTTAGTGTTGGTTTTCTCCTCGCCCACACAGGCTCAAAAATGCTGCCTTGGCATCATACATCTGAATCACAGTTTCTACTAATTCTTTTTAGATAATAACTTTGTCAACAGAGATCTATTCATGTCTCCTTTGTATTTGTTACCTAATGAAAAATAGAAAATCTTCACCTAGAATTCACTTCATTTCATTTTGTACAAAATAACCGCTGATAAAACTAAACAAAATGGCCTGATTCCTTGTTATATTAGGCATTTGAAGTTTCTCACTTTTGAGAAGCTGCTGGAAAACCTTGTGGTTTTCTTGCTATGTGAGAGAAAGCTTGGCTTCATCGTGAGTTTTTATCAATAACCCAGAAGTGCTTTCGGAAACATCTTGCAATCGTAAAAAAACTATCAAGTATGCCCCCTAGGTGGGCTCTCTCTTTATCTACAATTAATGAGAATAATTTTGTTTTTCACTTTAAAAAATACAACAAAAGCCCTGGCCAGTTTGGCTCAGCGGTTAGAGCGTCAGCCTGCGGTCCACAGAGACCCGGGTTCGGTTCCCGCTGAGGGCATGTACCTTGGCTGCAGTTTGTCCCCGGCCCTGGTTGGGTCGTGTGGGTGGCGGCCACTCGATGTGTCCCTTTCACATTGTTGTTTCTCTCTCTTCCTCTCTCTCCTTCCCGCTCTGAGTGAAAAATGGAAAAATGTCCTCGGGTGAGGATTAAAAAAAAAAATACAACAAAAGCTCACTTCACTTTTGTGGAAGAGCCGTGTTCATTGCATTAGAACTTCCCTTTTGCACCTGTTTATTTCGGGAATTTTAGAATCCATGCATAAGATGTCTCCTTTCTGAATTTATGTTAGTCGTATTTATTTAGCACACCTTCCTAATTGACAACAATAATGTTTTATGAGGTGACATTATTTCCTGGAGACAGTCTAAAATCAGCATGAGCAAATAAGGGGGTAAATCAGAATCTTAGGCAAACAGCAACAAAGAACTGATTAAATGTATATAAAGCATTCCTCTCCCTCCGAGGAAAGATGTTCACTGGACGTTTTCCAGCTTTTACCTGAATCATTCTGTTTGCAGGGCATTCATTACAGCTGCTGCCAGGTGCTGTCAACCAGATAGCCAGTGTCCTGGTGATTGCTGCTTCCTGCGAGTTGTTGGACCCTCACCATGTTTTCCAATCCAGACAAAATCAGCCTTGGCTGGTTTCTTACATTCTCTTTTTCTCACTGTCTAGATAAATGTTTTCTCTCTTGTTCACAGGCCTGGATGATTTATTTTAATGCCAAACAAACGACTGAACATGAAAATTCAGTATGTCACATCACACAGCGCGGTTTCTAATAAGCTGATCATGGTCAGTTGCTTTTTAGGTATTTTTTTTCTTCATGTAAATGGAAGCAATATATCAACTGAAATAAATGGAACCAAACAATCCCACTGGATTAGCCTACAAATTCTTTGAGGGCAAAAAAAACAAAACAAACTTATTCATTCTATTTTCCTCCAATGGCCCGAGTCTTGCACTGTGCTTTCCTAAGCCAGCTTGACAGGTTCTGCTGAGTAACACAGCTTGTCTTGGTCATTTGCAAATTAACTCTCAACCTTCCACCTTTCCCCCAAAGAATTCCTACACCTAATCTAGGACCAGCTGGCTGCCTTCCTCCTCACTCTTCTCCATTCTTCCTACTTGTAGAATCTTATGGGAGGGGTCTGTTTTAGGTAACTGATTAGGGTCTCAGTCCCGAGGACTCAACATTGGGACATTCTTTCTTCTCCATTCATCACAATTCCTATCACTTTTCCTATATTAAAATGTACTTCCTCCGTGACTTCTGTTCTGGTCTCTGAAAATAGTGTCTTTTTTCACATTAATGTTTATGTTTTTATTTGGAGGTATTTCACATTTATGTATCTTCAAAACTTAATTCTTCTTTAATGTAAAGTGGTCCACTTGTTTGCTTGAGCAGAGCCTGTGGATGGAGGGATTGAGTCCCCTTGTAGCTTGCCAGGTAAGTATCTGCTTTGTAGACTATCCCTTGGATCATCTTACATTAGTGGAGGAGACATATGAGATATTGTGTGTCATCAAACATAAACCTTATTCTCTAATCTGTTTGACTAGTTAGAAAGTTGATATGTTAATTCCTATCTAATCTTGGAGAAGAAATCATTATAATTTATCGGCTCTTTTAGACCCAAATAATAATATGTTAATTTAAATGGAAGTTAAACTAAAGTTAAGATTAAAAAAAGGTTCTAGCCCTGGTCAAGTTGGCTCAGTAGTTATAACATTGTCCCTTGGACTGAGGGTAGTGGGTTTGATTCCCAGTCAAGGGCACATACCTGGGTTGGAGGTTCAATTCCTGGCCCCAGTCAGGGTTGTGTGGGAGGCAACCAATAGATGTGTCTCCCTCATGTTGATGTTTCTCTCTCTCCCTCCCTTCCTTCTACTCTCTCTAAAAATCAATGGAAAAATATCTTCAGATAAGGATTAACAACAACAAAAAGTTCTACTGTGTCATATCTCAGTATTTTTTTTTTTACATTATATTTTGATGGTCCCACATGAGAAATATAATGCATTTTTGATGGTTATATTTACATTATCTTTTGATGGTCCCACATGAGAAATACAATGCATTTTTGAAGAGTAATTTTCTAACACCATTACTGGATTTTATTGGCAGACAAGTTGTTACATCAACTCCGAGGAGTTTCTGGGGAAAAAAAGGCATGAAGAAAAGCGTGAATTTTAACAATAACCAGAGTTCAAGACCAAAAATGTCAAGGAGGAGTTATTAAATGTATTGATGACTACCAACAATGTGTACTAAAAGAGTAGAGTTATTCCCAAAGAATATGCAGTCTCTGCGTGTAAATATTTACTCTCTGGCTGGCAACCCAATCCAGACCCAGAAGTTTAAATTATATATTATTGAAAGGGTACCAGACTAAGGGTAGTTCTGACCAAGAAAGAAATTTTGGAGAAAGAGGATTTAAACCAAGGGTTAAAGAGAAGATAGGATTCGCTAGTAAACTAGAAGCTATTTTTAACATATTCCCATACACATAGTACATCTATTATCTATCTAATTAGGGTTTTCTCAATCCTGGCCATATTATCATTTTGGGCCAGATAATTTTTTGCCATGGAGGCTGTCCTGTGCATTGTAGGATGTTTAGCAGCATCCTTGACCTTTATCTGTAGACACCAACAGCAACTTCCTCCCCTAATTTCAGCAACCAAAAATGCCTCCAGACGTTGCTAAATGTTTCTTGGAGTGGGGACAAGATTATTGCCCTCACGGCCATTGAGAACCACTGATCTAACAACATTATTATAAGAGAATCTTTCATTTGATACTTGTAGTCTAATAATGACAGTGATAATAGCTAAAATTAAAATTCTCACCATGTGCTAAGTAATTTCTATTATTATCTCATTCAGTTCTCACCTATCTCTGTGAAATAGGTAAGTACTTTTATTATGAAGGAGACTTGACTTGGAGTGGTGAACAAACAATACAATGTATATATAAACAATGCAGTATTATGGAATTGTGCACCTGAAACCTATATAATTGTGTTAACCAGTGTCACCCCAATAAATTCAATAAAAAGGTAAAACTGTTTTAAAAATATTGATTTTAAATGTATGTAATAAATAAATAAATGCAATGTACTATTCACAGCTGAATAAACTGATGCTTAGAGGGATTATGAAACTTGCCCAAGGTAACAGCAATAGGAAGGGATAGGACATTAATTCACATCTAGTTCTGAATAACCTCAAAGCCCATGAGTACAAGCACTACATTTCAAGATCTTTTAACATAGCTTTACTTTACCTGTTAAAAAAACAAACTAACATTAAAAATAGAAATAAAATCCATAATACTAAGATTTAAATATCAGAGAGGTTATTTTTTTAAAATCCTCACCAGAGGATATGTTTTTCATTGAGTCTAGAGAGAGAGCAAAGGAGAGAGGGAGAGAGAGAGAGAGAAAGAGAGAGAGAGAGACAGAAACATTGATGTACATCGACGATGTGAGAAACATCAATTGCTTGCCTCACACATGCACCCCATTCAAGGATGTAACCTGCAACCTGGGTATGTGCCTTGACCAGGAATTAAACCCACAACCCTTGGTACATGGGATGGCACTCTAACCACTGAGCACACTGACCAAGGCTAAACATCAGAATGATTAAAGACTGATTTCCTTCTAAGCCCAGGAACATGCAGCAATGTACTCAAACTACTTTTATTTAACATAATGCTAGAAATTCTAGACAGTGCAATAAGGTAAGAAAGGGAAATAAAAGTCATGTAGATGAGAAAAAAACAAAACAAAACAAAACAAAACAAAACTATCCCTATTAGTAGATGACATGATTGTCTACATAGAAAATCTGCCAAAAAAATCTCCTCAACTAATAAGTGAATTCATTAAGGTCACAGAATACAAGATAAAGACCCCAAAATCAATGATATGTTTATATGCTAACAATGAACCAAAATTAAAAATACAATGCCATTTCTAATCACCCCCCAAAATGAAATACTTAAGTGTAAATGTGAATCTAGCAAGCATGTGCAGAAATTGTATGCTGGAAACTACACCATGCTCATAAAAGAAATAAAAGTTTTAATGCTATAAGTATAATGATATATTTATGCAAATATATAAATATTTATAAATATATGGAGAGATCTACATATTCATGGATTGAAAGACTCAATAGTAACAACTTCAATTTTTCTCAAATTGGTTTATAGTTTTACAATTCCTATAAAAATCCAAGCAAGGTTTTTTTTAAAAGCAAATATAAACAAGATTACTCAAAATTTATATGAAAGAGCAAAGGAAATAGAGTAGTTCAAACAATTTTGAAAATGAATAATGAAGTGGGAAGTATCAGTCTGTATGATTTCAAGACTTAATGCATTGCTACAGTTATGATGACTGTGTGATACTAGGAGAGGCACAGATAAATAAATCAATGGAACAAAACAAGGAAACCAGACACGAACCAATACAAATATGCCTTAATTATTTTTTAAAAAGATGCAGAAGCAATTCAGTGAAGGAAAGGTAACATTTTCAACAAATGGAGCTGTAGTTATTGGACATCGCATCCACAGGTAGAAAACCAACCAACTAATCAAAAAAAAAACTTGACTGTAATCTCACGTCTCATAAAAAATTAATTTAAAATGTACCATGGGTTTAAATGTAAAATATAAGGCTACAAATTTTTTTTTTTAAATACTAGAAAATCTTTAAAATCTAGACTAGGCAAAGAGTTCTTAGACTTGACACCACAATTATGACCCATCAAAGGAAAAATGAATAATTTGGACTTCATTAAAACTAAAAACCTTTGACAAAAAGACAAGCTACAGAGTGGGAGAAAACATTTACAAACCACAGAACCAACAAAGGACTAGTCTCTACTATATAACTCAAAATGATCAACAAATAAACAACTCAATTAGAAAACAGACAAAAACGCATGAACAGTCTCCCCACTTGAGAGGATATACTGATGGCAAATAATCATATGAAAAGATGTTCTATCTTATTGACCATTAGGGAAATGTGGGTTAAAACCACAATAAAATGTTAATACACATCAATTAAAATGGTTGAAATAAAAAATACTGACCAAACTGAATGCTTGCGAGGGTTTGGAGGAACTGGATCAGTCATACACTGCTGGTGAGAATGTGAAATGGTAAAGCCACTTTGTAAAACACTTTGGCAGTTTCTTAAAACATAAATGTGTAATTACCACGTGATAAAGCAATTGTATTCCTGGAAATTTATCACAGAGAAATGAAAACTTACGTTCACACAAAACCTGTACATTTATTTTTATAATAGCTTTATTTATAATAGCCAAATCCTAGAAATAACACAGATGTCCTTCAGTAGATGAATGGCTGAATTAACTGTGATGCATCCATGCCATGGAATACTACCTAGCAATAAGAGCAATTATTGATACATGCAAAAAACTAGATAATTGTCCAGGGAATTATGCTGAGTGGGGAAAAAAAAAACAAACAAAAAAAACTTCATACCAAAAGGATACATACTCAATTATTCTATTTATATAACATTTTTGAAATGACAAAATTACAGAAACAGAGAAGAGGTTGGAGGTCGTCAGAGACTGAGGGAGGTGTTGGGACAGGAGGGAAGTAGCAGTGATCATAAGCACAACCTAAGAGATCCTAACTGTGATGGAACTGTTTTCTGTCTTTAGCACATTGCAGTTTTGAAAGATGTTACCACTGGAAGAAATTAGGGAAAGAGTGCATGGAATCTCTTTGAATTATTTCTCGTAACTTCGTTTCTTATAATTATTTCAGAATAATAAACATAATTGTAAAATATGACAGAGAAAACTATCAGAAAGTCTGGAATATCTAAATCAGTTTAGTAACTGGAACACCTTATATGTATTTTTTAACCATTTCAGTTTCAGTGAAGACAAAGAAGTCATTTTCTTTTGTTTGCTCATTAAGAAGAAGGACAATGATATGGCCATGCAGAGTACATCTTCAAGTGAACCTACAGACTTCTCAACCCATTAAGTTTCAAAAGGTAGGTATTAAATATGGGGTGGAGGGGGGCGAAGTAAATTTATTGTCTTAAGCCCTACTAATTTTTACCTCAACAGACCTGTTCACATTTTCTGAATACTCCACGGTGATGGTCTAGACTCTAAAAGCACTCATTGGTACACACAACTCAACTAGTACATTAATCATAATAACCAATTTCTATTGACTATCCCCTATATGTAAGGCACTGAGCTAGAATACCTTTTGCATTATTATCTTGTTATTTGATGTTTATGCTATTTAATTTTCATTTCCAACTTTTTTTTAAAAAACAAAACAAATTGATTGTAAGACCCTTATGGTTAAGTTTTGTCTCTGAATTTTGTCTCTGTATCCATCATGACCCTTGCAATGTCTTTTGTGTGGTAGGCATACAAAATACATTTTGAATTATGTGATTAACTGAAAAAATTTCTAACTTAGCTATTTACAGTGCTTTCTCAAGAAAAGGCATAACGTACAAGTTGGCTCTTCAAGGAGTGTATTGTTGTCAGTAATTTAATTATACGGGCAGGATCATTTCTACTGCCAGGAGGCTTCTTTCATTTGTGTCTCACTTTGGAAACTCCCAGCAACATGGCAGCAGAAGGGCCCACACCAGCTACATATGTTTATTGGAAGCCACAGATGTACTTTAGGGCTCAATGACACTGGGGTAACTTAAAATCCACAACGGCATGCAATTGCTTTCTTCTGTTCTTGTAGAATGGAGAGTAAATAACCAGGAGGCTGGAGTAGCACTAAATAAATAGAAAAGCACTGAAATAATGTACCAGAGATTTCAATATGTGTTTACTGTTACGTTGAAACAATTTAACAAGGCAAAACATGGTGGTCAAATTATGGGCATTCTTAATTGATGATGATTCTGATATTGATTTAGTTTTAGACATCATGTTGAGCCCTGGCCGGTTTGGCACAGCGGTTAGAGTGTTGGCCTGCGGTCTGGAGAGACCCGGGTTCGGTTCCCGCTAAGGGCACGTACCTCGGTTGCAGTTTGTCCCCGGTCCTGGTTGGGTTGTGCGGGTGGCAACTACTCGATGTGTCCCTTTCACATCAATGTTTCTCTCTCTCTCTCTCCCTCCCACTCTATCTGAACAAAATATCGAAAAATGTCCTCGGGTGAGGATAAAAAAATAAATAAATAAATAGACATCACATTGAACAATTGATCAGAACCTATTGGCAAAAAAAAAAAAAAAAAAAAAGTCCCAGAATATATATTTTTCACCTTAGTTAAGTAACAAAGTCCCAGAATGTATCTTTGTCACCTTAGTTAAATAACAGAGGGAAATGCTCCGTTCTCTCTGACTCCATCTTGTCTAAGCCTGTGTTGTTCCCATGACTTTCAAGCTAATAGATCCTATGTTAGCTGCTCTGGGCTTGCATTTTTACAAAAACAGGCCCTCTCATTTTCCCCTTTCTTTGATATAAATAAGTGCTAAGTCAGTGATGTTTATATTGAGCAGATCATAGAGGTTAGACTATAAGGTGTGGAGTCCAACTCCAGACAGCATGTTATTGACCCATCCTAAGGGTTCGATAAATTCTACTAATAAATTACCTATTCTGAGCCTCCAGTTTTCACTGAACTAAACTTTTACACACCATTTTAAGCCCTCCATGGTCTGGTCTCTGACATATTTCCAGCTTTGTTGCTACTTACTCCTATGCTTGTTCATTCACATTCAAAGAACACACATCTCGGGGCTTCTGTTCATGCTTTTTCTCAGCCAGGACATTCTTTCCCCCCCTGGTCATGATTTAATATCTTAGTCATATTTAACATGGGTCAACAAACTATTGCCTGCAGTCAATTGTGGTCCTTCACCTTTTTTTTTTTTTTTTCCGGTCTAGTCCACGAGCTGGACATTACATTAAAAAGCTGCATCTTAAATGGTTATATAAGTGCCTACATAACTAATCCGTGAAATTGCCTCTTGGCCCACAGAGCTTTAAATAAGACCCTTTACAGGAAAGGCTTACTCACCTCTATTTTAGGTCCAGTTAAAATGCTACCTTCTCCGTTAAACCTACCTAAACTTTCTGGTGGGGGGGAAAGGTCTTATTATAAGAATCTTCAATAGATTGATTATAATTATATTAAGCACTTATTCCACACTGTCTTGCTTTTGGCTACATATAAAATGCTTAGGCCGTTTTTCCAGGTCTTGGCTGGATATGGTTTGCACATGTCATTCTTGTCAATGAACAATTGAACATACAGCAACCACGTGAGTATCATAACTATTCGTTTATAAATGTTATTAGGAAGTAACCTGTCAAGGTGTTTATAAAACCTCTACGCATTTCTGACATTTATTTATACAGTATTACTAAAACTAGACCAAGAATTCAATACATACTATTACTGTTTCACATATTTTGAACGCAATAATATATCAAATTGTGAGAAATAGTTGTATTTATGTGTTCATTTCATGATTTTGTGTGCTTTTGAGAATATATAAATCCTAAGTTTAACAGTTTTAAAAGTGTAAAAATAGCTGAACCATTTGAACAAACTTTGAAAAACTACATAAAGAATGCGAACAATATATCACAAGCAATCCAAAATAGACGGTGACCTGAACTTTCATGGTAGGATGGTGACAATAGATGACAACACTGGAAAAGGAGTAAGCTACTTGACTGCAACAGTAGGATTTCTTAATATTGATTAATTAGAAGTACTGGGTGTTAATAATCAACAAATTGTAATCATCATGAAAGCTGCAACATGGAAAATAATGTTACAACTAAGAGCCTAGAGTTGAACATAACAAATACACGTGTGAAATGCAGTAATGAGAGGAAGGTTTATTTGGCCTGCTGTCTCCTACATCTACTCTCCTATATGTAAAGATACTTATAGGAGATACACTCAAAGGAGAGACCTAGGGAGTAAGTGAGTGAGAGAGCAAGAAAGAAACGGCATGTACATCTGTGGCATCAATACGTATTCACTGCCTGGAAGTGGTCCATATGAGTTGTTGTTTTCCTTGTTTATAATCCTCACCCAAGAACATTTTTCCATTTATCTTCAGATAAAGGTGGTGGTGGGGAAATATCGATGTAGAGAGACACATTGACTGGTTACCTCCCGCACGACCCTGACCAGGGCAGGGGACCGAACCACAACCAAGGTATGTGCCCTTGATTGGAATTGAACCTGAAACTCTTTGGTCTGAGGGCTGACACTCTAACTGCTGAGCCAAACCGGCCAGATTGAACCTGAAACTCTTTGGTCTGAGGGCTGACACTCTAACTGCTGAGCCAAACCGGCCAGAGCCTCGGATGAGTTTTTGAAACAAAGCTAAATAAAGAGAATGTGTTAATATTTTATTAACAACTATAAGACTTACTGCCACAGCATTCATTACTAGAGGGTCAGTAAATATAATTATGTTTTATAATTAATAAAAATATGAATTTGAGATTTTCTTGGACAGATAATATATATTATTTATATCCATATCCTTTCTGTATCATTTTTGCGTAGAGTGGGTACCTAGTATTTTTTAAATGAATGAATTAATAAATTTTTAATGAACTTCTTACCAGTTTTATTCTCAAACTGAGATATGTCATGTCCTACAGTTACAAGACAGTAACCAGGGCATAAAAAGCCACATGGTGCTGCTTTCCAAGGCTTTTGTTTAAAAACTGGATTAAAAATACATAGAAATAAAACAATTATGTATTATGTAGTAAAATATAAAATCTGCATTAATTTTTAAGTTGAAAACAAAACTTCCAAGAAATGTACAGCTTATGAAAGGGACTTTATTCAATTACATTACAAGGATACATTTCACCATTCTCTGCCATTAGAAACATTTCAGTGGGAAACTGAGTTTTAACCTAAGTTATGGGGGGGAGAAAGACAGAAAACTATATATTGGTTTCTCTGAATTCCAAAATATGGAGTCCAAATAGAAGTACATGCAATATGTAGTTTAGTTTACAACTTGGTCATAGCAGCATCAAAAGAGCCTTTGGTCTTGGGATCAGAAGTTCCGAATCCTTGCATGTAAGTTAAAACCCAGCACTTACTAGTTATATAAACAGTTTTGAGCCTTGTAAACACTTGTGGACAAGTTTATTTTACTTAATAACTAAGTAATGGATGAATGATACAAAGTTGTGAAGTGTTTAGGGTCAGACATACCTAGTTTAAGTTCTATCTTTGTCGCTAACTAGAATTATGATCAGTAGCAAATTATTTTCTATAAACTTTATTTTTTTCTCATCTATAAAATGGGTTTAACAGTCTTACAGAATTCAAACTATTTTAAGATATAGTAGAAGTAATACACGAAGAGGACTTAACCTGGTTTCTGGCACAAAGTAAGCACTCAATTAATTTATCTATTACATTAAAAATTCCTTGATAAGGAAAAAGTACTCATTTGCAAATAATATGCTAATGAATATTGGCATCTTCTTTAGAAATGTATGGCTTCCTTACAGCTGCAGAGTCTTCACATAATGTTAATGAATGCTCAACACACTTCGAGATGCCTCCAGCTAATGTCTGACCTACTTATTAGGAAAGAAGCTTCAATAATCTGACCCTTACAAAGGCTCTGTCTTCCTGGACTGAGGAAATTGCATAATTGCTACTTTATCTATTGCTATAGAATGATTTCTGTTATATTAGAGTACTGCAATCCTTAATGTCACTAATTGATTACTGTTTCTAAATTTATCCTTTTTAGCTCATTGCAAATATCTCAAATCCCCAGGAAAATATAATAAATGAATTTTATAAAATGTGCTTATTATGTGGAAATTATCATTAATAATCAGACTTTAGAGTATCTAAGTTTAGCTTTAAAGAAATGCTACAAATAAGATAACACTAAAATAAGATAATATAATTTAAAAATCACAATTTTGTTATATTATATAATTTATATAACCATGATAATATAAATTTAGTAGCCACAATGAACTCTTCTGTGTCCAATAAAAACAGAATCAAACTATTATCATCTTTTATTCTTGAAATCACATTTTTGAAAGGAAATTGATGGAATAAAATTCTCAGAGAAAGAAGATTTAAAGTTTGAAGGAAAGTTCATGAGAACTGGGGGAAAGTCTTAGAATGTGCCAAGAGATTTCCAAAGGGTCGTGAGTGCTGTAGTCAGAATCGAAAGACAATTGTGGAAGAGAGAAAAAAAATTAGTGTGATTCCAGAGGGCAGAGTAGAGACCAATGTGTAAACGTTACAAATAGCATTGTTCAAAAATGGAATGCACAATTTGACAGCAGTTGGAGTTCCCTGTTCTAGGCAGAATTCCAGCAGATACCAGATGATTACTTGTCTCTCATGTTAGGTTGTTACTTCATTGAGATCATGGGTTTCTAAGGACACTACTCATTTTTATAGTCTCTGATTTGGTGATTCTAGAACATTAGGCAATTGAAATCCATTTCTTTCTGGGCTTGAGTATCTTCGAATTTGTAAAATAGAAAGTTTTGGAATAGGAATGGCCCTAATATTTGAGGATCCTTTCCAAATATTACAATTCTATAAATAATTATTTTGGAAATTTATTTAATAAAAAGTATAAATTTAACCACTGTCTAGGTGATGGTTAAAATTTAGATGACTACACAGAACAACCACCAAAATATGTAATCTGTTTTCATGAAATATTACCATTAATAGTCTCGATCTCTGAAACTGAAAAACAAATATCCATTTAAATTATAATGTGTTGAACAAGAACATTTGTTTCTTGCATGATTCTTTTCTGTTCACCACTGCTTATGTAGTTTTATTTGAGATTAATAGAGAGATTAGTACTTGAAAAAAATGTTCCAACACAGATATTTTATATCACTGATAGGAGTTTCAGCTAGACTATGTTAGGTAACTGTACACATCAGTGTTAGGTAATAATAAAAAGTAATAAGTACAGAGTTCATGTTTCAGGAAGATGAAAATTTTATTAAGACTCTCTTTCCACTCTCAGTTTTTAAATATATCCACCTCGGTGTTTTATTCTCCGAATCTATTCAAGACAAATCTTCCCAGAAGAGGAGCATGTTCTTTGTTATGCATGAATGGATTTTGAAATAGAAAAGCACCAAAGCCTTTTTTTTTTTTGTATATGGAAAATTTCTTAGAGATTACATCTGAATAATTATGACATAAGACTTTTTGTTTTGAGAAAAGCTCGACTCTACACAAATGATAAATTGTCAGAGAACAAGAGTACTCCAGAATAGCTTGAAAATAATTTTTACCGTTAGGTCTGTAATAACAACTGTCTAGTACCATTTTGCAATCAATGGTTTTTTTAAAAAAAATTCACTTATTATTTTGAAGTCATTGAAATAATAACTCCCCTGAGAAGTCACATTGCCTGTGCATAGTAATACAGTATGTGTCTTCTTGTTCTTGGCACTGGGACACGAGGAGGTCTCTTGGGGAAACTCAAGAGAAAATAACAGAATCTGAGAATAAATTCTGGGTCTTAATTTCCCAGTTCTGCATTGAAAGACTTCTTTGATGATGTGTTGCCATTGAATGTATGTACGAGAGAGAGAGAGAGAGAGAGAGAGAGAGAGAGAGAGAGAGAGAGAGAGAAATTTTTATTTTTAGGGGTTATTTACAACTGAGAATATTTATTTCAAACCAAAAGGAATTCTGCACTATCTCTTTGTTGAGTCAGTAATAGAGCATAATCAAACATAGCTACATTTACATTCATTTATACAATTATACAGCAATAACAATATATCCTTATGTTAATGACACAGGGTTATTTGAGTATTTACTTATATAAGATAATTTATGCTTAATTTATCAGGCATTTAGGGAAAGTCAAACAATGCAGTAAAGAGAGGAGGAAAAAGTAATTGCTCCCACCTGTAAGTTATTCAAGCACTTAAATGAGCTAATGAGTTTGACCCTCAGCACAATTATATGGTATATTGCTCATTGCTCTTATGGATCTTTAGTTTGATTATGAGATCTCAGAACACAGGGGCATTATCTTATATTTCTTTGAATCTCTAACCCCTAGCACAATCCCTGGCAAAGTGTAGTAATTTGTGAGGTCTTTAATGAATTGCACATGGCTAAAGCTTGTGAGCACTTCTCCCAACTGTAAAGCATATAGTATGGTTGCCTTCTTTGTCAAAGGGAGTGCTTCATCATTGTTTCTATGACAGCATGGTAAAAAAATACTTCTTTGTGTGTGCAAAGATACATATGAAACAAAGACATTTTATGACTTAGGTTGTTTATTTATAATTCTATAGTGGGTTTTTTTAAATATATAATTTAGAGCCCAGATGTTTGTTATATTCTTGATGGCTATATTTCAATATATAATAGCTATTCTATATGAAAAAAGTTAATAAGAATCCTGGCCAGGTAGCTCAGTTTATTAGAGCACCATTCCAATATGCTAAGGTTGCAGGTTCGATCCCTAATCAGGGCACATACAAGAACCAACCATTGCATGCATACATAAATGGAACAACAAATTGATCTCTCTCTCTCTCTCTCTCTCTCAACACAATTACTAAAAATATAAGTTAATAAGAAGACCTGGCATATGCTACTATCATGAGGGGAACTCATTCTCTCCTCTTCATTGATCAATTCTTATTCATTCCTCAGACCTTGGCTCAAATGTCACCTCTTCAGCAAAGCATTCTCAAACCTTTCTGACAAGGTCAAATTCTCTTGACAGGCATTCTCACAGACCACAAATCTCTCTATCACAGAACTTCACTGTGTTGCCAATTTTCATCTTTTCAGTGTGATTATTTATGTGATGCCTGTGTCCCCTACTAAGTTCTCAGCTGCAACCAAACAGGGGCCATGTATACTCTTCTATTCACTCTATTAGCATATACCTGGCATGTAGAAAGCCCCCATCAATATTCAGTGAATGAATGAATAAATAAACAGAGGTGTCTGTGAAAACTTAACTGAGACGGTCAATTAGCAGGTAGGTACATGTATAATTAAAGCCACACCTTTCCCCCTCAAATTCTGAAAAGAACCACACCATACATAGCATTCAGAGACAGCACTTAAAAAACATTAACAATTATTTATTATCTTGAAAAATGCACGCTGTCATACTAAAGAGGGACTACTACATTTTGGAAACTGTTTCAGAGGAATATTATTGCCCAAACACATATAGACTATTTTTTACTTATTGAAAAGTAATATGGCCATTTTTTTTTTCTGTATGCTCAGATAAATTCTGCAATATAAATACTCATAAAATGTAGGAGAGAAATGGCTCAAAGTATAATTTTTTAAAAAAGAATCTTAAGCAAAAGAAAATGTTTTGTTTCCTAACACTTCGTGTTATCTCCAGTTTTCATTAGGAAAACTCAAAAGCAGTGAATTTGAAGCTTTCGATGTGGTGGGTGGACAGAGCCGAGGCATTACAATCTCTCTGAGTTGGGTTTAAGATGCACACACTGGTTTTTTCCTGGGGAAAAAAACTTCTAAATTTCTAAGCCTTCAACTTCTCATCCGCAAAATGGAAATAATAATAAAACCATTTAGCAAGAATATTATGAGGATTAAATAGAATACTTTAAATAAAATACCTTGGATAGCATCTAGTCCATTGCAGGTATTTTATAAATACTAGTTCTAATTTCCATACATTCATAACAATAAACATTTATCAAAAATGGCTTTTCTCTATACAAAACACATTGTTTCTAAGTCTCCATATATAGAGTATTTGTAGAAAAGTAGACATCAAGGCATCTGAATTCAGGTGGTAACTCTCATTGTGTCTTTGGAATTAATGCAGCTGCAGATATCACTGAGTAATTCTTGTGTGCCAAGGGCTTTATTTTATCTCATTTTATCCTCACAAAAACCCAGTTATAATTCCATTTCACTTGGAAGAACTGAGGTTTAAGAGACAAGCTTGACTCCGACATCACAGCCATTAGCCTTGTTTCTGTAGACTTAGGTAGTGCAATGCCTGCAGCAGAGGTCTAGAATGTAGGGTGTTGGACCCAGTAAAGCTATGTAAGTTAAATACATGTGCCAGTCATTAGTACAGGATAGGGCAAATGTAGGTTTACAGTTGTTTGTATGGAAAGTAATACAATTAATACATTATAATACAAGAATAAATTGTTTTGCGTACTCACTGTAAACCTACTTTTGCCCCACCCTGTATACTTACACAGTCTGCTGAACTCAATAGGAATTAATGATGAAATTTAATATTTTTAAAGTTCCAGGATTCAAAATCCTAAAGGCCCAATATATTAGGTTATAATCCCACCTCTGCCATTTATTTGCTGTGAAACTTTAATCTAAAGCTTCATCTGTAAAACCAGGCTAATAACATCAGTTCATAAGGTTATTGTGATTATTATTGAGATATTATATGTAAATTCTTAGTATAGGGCCTGACACATAGATAGTTCTCAAGAAATATTTGTCTTTAGTAATGATAATAATAGCAATTATAGTATATTTCTTAATAGAAACAATTATTCAGTCAAGTATTTGGCATAAATAACAATATAGCACATAGAAAAAGATATAACTATACACATCTACAATCACTAAAATGACATAATGTAGCAAACCTTTCAAAAATGGTTCAGTTACACTCTGTACATAGTTATTAAAATATGATACCCTAATGCATTTAAATATTCCTCCATGAAGTTTGAATAACTTGTGTGGATAGTTTAATCCTTGTAAACATACTCTAGGAAGTCTAAAATGATGCCTGTCTTGTTCCTGACAAATTTCACTGCAGAAACAGAGATTCAAACAATAAATACACTGACTCAAGTTTTTATGCAACTTTAGTGTCAATGTTTATAAATAAAAAACACTATATAAAGTCTACATGTATAATAAAATATAAAAAATAGTCTATACAGAATATAACATAGTACTTACTAGAGTCTTTCAATAAAAAACTCTACATACAGTCTGTTATATTCTGTATAGACTATTCAGAGGTGGGTCTCTTGAATCCCTTTCTGCTATTGCTCTTTTCTTGGCTTCCCCTTGCTTTCAAACCCATCATTTACATGGGAAAAGAAATCATAGATAAAAAATATATGTAGCAAGGTGAAAAGACATAATTTTCTTTAGAGATAATGATGAGGAAGGAAAGATGAGCATAAGGATTACAAATAATCTCTTTGGCTTTCCATTATCTGAGACTGTCCAGGCCTGTTGGTAGGACACTGCCTTTTGGTTGGCATGTTTGGTGATATAGCAGAAAGCCAATAAAAGAGCAGAGTGAATCATGGTGAAGTAGGTGGGATGTTTATTAGGAAGCACCGAAAGAGAGCTTAGAAAAATAGGAAAAAACACAGTGGCTTGTTAGGCTATATTCAACTTCAAATGAATACTGAATATTAGAGATAATTAATAGTCAAATTCAAGGGTTGTAAATTCAAATGACTGCAGATGATAAAAATGAGGAACATTCTGGGAAGGACTATGGCAATTTGGAGAGCACACGTCTTCTCTAAAAGTGCTAAGCAACTGTAGCGTATCAATAGTAGCAAAAGAGATTCTTGTACAAAACTTGCAATTGTTAAAGGACATATGTATTTTTTTACTTATTCTTTTTTTATATTTGCAAATTTATTGAGATATAAATCAAAATATCATAAAATTTGCCCATTTAAAGCATACAATTCAATGGTTTGTAGTACAGTCTCAGACTTCTGCAAATATTACCACGATCTATTGAGAACAATTTCGTCACCCCTAAGTTGCACCACACTTATCAGTTAATTAGATATTTGGGTTGTTTCTACTTATTTTTTGTTTCACTTTTTGTTTTTTGTGGTTTTTTTTGTTGAGATGAAATTCACATACTACACAATTCAACCTTTTAAAGTGTTCAATGCTTCTTAGTATAAAGAGCTGTACAGCTCTCACTACTAACTCCGGAACACTCACACCATCCCAGAAAGAACACTGTACTCATTGGCGGTTATTCCTCACTTCTCTTTCCCTCAGCCCCTGGAAACTACATACACACACTCTCTTTCTATGGAGGTGTTTATTCTGGACATTTCAGACAAATGATATTATACAATACTTGGGCTTTTGTGACTTTTTTCTTTTCTTTTCGGGTCATCTGGTTAACTCAAAGTTTAACATTTTGAGGAATCGCCAAACTCTTCTATAGTAGCTACACGTGTCATTTTACATTCCTACCAGCAATTATTGAGGGCTCCAATTTTTCACATCCGTGTCAATGCTTGTTGTCTGTCTTTTCTCTTCTAGCCATTCTAAGGGATATGAAGTGATATCTCATAGCGGTTTTGATTTGCACTTCCGTGATGTCTAATAATGTTGAGGATCTTTTCATGTGCTTAGTGGCCATTTGTACATCTTTGGAAATATGCCTGTTCGGATCCTTTATCCATTTAAAAAGAAAACTGGGTCGTTTGCCTTCTTGTTATTGAAATGAGATGGGAAGCCACTGGAGCAGAGGAGTGGCATGATCTGATTTACATTTTACAAGCTTGCTGACTGCTACGCTTGAGACAAGTCTGAAGGAGGAAAAGGCCAAAGCAGGAAGACCAGTTGGCTGGTGCAATAACCCATCTAAGACACTAGGTGTCTTGAACCAACTGTAGCAGTGAAGGTATTAGAAGTGTTTTGATCCTGGATACATTTCGAGAGTAGAAGCAAAAAGATTTCTTGGTGAATTGCATGTGGGATGTGCAACGCTGAGAAGTTCTAAAAGACTCTTTTGTTCTGGAAATGGAATGTTAGGGAGCATCAAGAGTATGACTTTGGACAAGCCAAGTTTGAGATGCCTATTAGACATCCGAGTGGTGAGTTTATACTGGCAACAGGATATACAACTCTGGGGTTTAGAGAAGTCTGGGCTAGAGATTAATATGTAAATGAAAAAAAAGGAGGTTCTATGGAAAATAACCCTATAGGGTGATCTGATCATGAATTCCTAACTGGGCAGGTCACACCCCAAGCATATAACTTTTAAGTGAAAGATTTATCTTTTTTTTTTCCCTCTCCCTTTGCTTTAGTTGATTTTTTCCCTTCTTTTTCTTTTCTTTTTTTATCCTCACCTGAGGACATTTTCCATTTCTTGTCCAGGTAGAGTTGGGGGGGGGGGAGAGAGAGAGAGAGAGAAACATCGACATGAAAGGGAAACATTGAGTGGCTGCCACCCGCATGACCAACCAGGGCCGGGAACAAACTGCAACCAAGGTATGCACCCTTAGTGGGAACCAAACCCAGGTCTCTCAGGACCGCAGGCCGATGCTCTAACTGCTGAGCCAAACCGGCCACAGCTGATATTTTCCCTTATTCTTAAATAAACTTGTTAGTAAATAGATTTATGTGATCTCTTTTTTTAATAAGCACATATTATACTTTATGTAAAAAGTCTTTAATCATTTTGTTCACTTGGATTTAATAAACCCAGTCTCTTTCGTATCTCAGAGCCTTTAAACATGCTCTTCCATTTGGCTGGAACATACTTTCTCTCTTCACATCTGATTCCTATAGAGGTCCTCTATAATCATTTCCTTTCTTCACTCTCAATAAGTTGTTCTCTTTTCTTTATGGTCCTTGCTTGCATGCTTGTTTAAAATCTGTTTCCCATAGTAGTCCGTAAACTCCCTTAGAACAATAGCATGGCTATTTTGTTTACCATGATCATATGTTAAACAGTTAACAAAATGCCTGGCAAATATTAGGTACTCAATAAAAATTTTTTCTGAGAAGAGGGACCTGGAGAGTGTTATGCTAAGCGAAATAAGTCAATCAAAGAAAGACAAATATTACATGATCTCACTTATTTGTGGAATATAATGAACAAATAAGCTGATGAACAAAATAGACCCAGATATATAGAAAGGAATATGGTTCAAACTGACAAACCTCAGAGGAGGGGAGTGTGTATAGTGAGGAGGGATGAGATGAACCAAAGAACTTATATGCATGTATGCATCCAATGGACATAGACAACAACGCTGGGGGTGGGGGGCCGGATCGTGAAGTGGGTATCTAGGGGGGATAAAGGAGAAATATCTGTAACAAAAATAAATTCATTAATAAAAAAAGAGAAATATATATTCAATAAGTAAGATTCAGGCAAATAAATATATAAGATAACCTAAAAAAAAAGATTTGTTCTGAGAACAAGTAAATGAATAAATGTGACAAAGTAGAATAGCACTGGATTTGAGGTCAAGAGACATAGGTTCTTCTTACTTCTATATCACTTTTCTATCTATATCACCAAGTTATTTAATTTATTTTAGTTGTCACTTGTAAATATGAATACATAATAACAATAAGGCTTCTCCTACACTGTGGTCAGGAGAATAAAGACAGCAGATGAAAAGTACTAATACATGATAGCACTTGGTAAACACTTGTGGTTGTGTAGCCTTGGGTAAGGGATACATAATCTTCAGGGCTGCCATTTGCTCATTTGTAAAATCAGCGAATGAATTATTGTGAAGTTAAAATATGATTCCTATCAACTCTGTGCTTGGCACAAAGTGAACATGCAGTAGATGTTGAATATGTATGTTTAGAAAGTATATTCCTAATGTTGATTCCAAGATTCCTCATATAGCTTCATTTTATATTTTAGGGGGAAAATTGACATTTGTAGAAAGTTTGCTTGCTATGGTTTCATCAATATTTCTGTTTTCTTTTCATATTTAGTCTTATTCTATGTTGCTTTGATGACACTTTTTGATGATTTACTAATGATAATAATTCAAATAGAATTTCTCTTATTTACTTTCCTCTCAAAGTAACACATAAGTTTGATTATCACTACGTTCCCATTTTTAATAGAGAACTTATTAATTTGCTCTTCCAGAAAAACATTAACTTTTTTGCCCACTCTGAAAATGTTTAAGAGAATCAAATGAGCAATTGTCTGAGAGAATAGAAATTGAAATGCAAACCTAAACATTTGAACTGTGTTGAGAAAAACTCTTTGAAAAAGCTTCATCAAACCCTAGTAAAAGTTATTGAGAACAGGTAATACCAGACAATATGGTAATATAACTTTAATGAGATGGCTTAAATGTTTCAAAATGGGGTAGAAATATCAATGTAAAACACATAACACAATAAAGTGACTGTGTAAATGGTTTTGAGTAACCAAAAAAGGTAAAACAGAAGTTAACTTTAAATATAATAGCTTCTGAGGAATGTTAAGGATCACTGCCCTACTGAAGACCCCATCACAGAGCTCCAGTGTGTCCCACCTGGCTTCCCTGGTTCTGTCTGACCGTATATCTATCTACTCATTTCTGCCACTCTACCTGCTCTTCAAGACCTTGTCAATGCTATGGTCTCCTTTCTCTGCGGATTTTCCACACCGGTTCCCCTGCTTAAAGTTATGATTCCTGTTCGGTTGTACTTACTCCCTGTTCTTCATCCTTTTCTCTTTTCATGTCGTTGCCTCTCCTCTTTCTGCCAACTTTTCTAAATCACTTTTTCTTCATAACTATTTTAAATTCAAAACACCCTTTGAAAATCTTACAAATGTTATAGACTCCTTCCCCAGAGGAGTGTGTATGCATAGATAACCCATTTTACTTGTGATTTTAGGGGATTCTTTAACATCCTAAGGCCCAATTGTGGATAAACTCTAGGTGAAAAATACCTGCTTTAGTAATAATCTTCTTCTAATTCTCAAATAAGTAGCAATAGTTACCATTTATTGCTAACTGCCCTGCACCAGATACTGTGCTGGATGTCTCCTATTCTTTGTCTCTAAATGTCCTAAGGCCTATGTCATAGAAGATGTTGAATGTTAAGAAGTTATATAGCTTAGTGAAAATTACAGTTTGCTTATAGTAAAGTGGAATGTGAATCCAAGTCTAATTCAAATGCATGCCGTTCCCACTGTACTCCACTACATCATGACACTCGGTGAGAAACTAAAGAGATATAGACAAGAAAAATAATTGATGTATCATAGACTCCGGGTAATAAACTGGATTTTGGGCAGGATATTAGTTACTCCAAATACAGTAAATAGCATCTATATAACTATGAATATACCATATTCTTATAAATATTCTTATAAATATGGTATATAGTATTTCTGTACACAGTGTATAGCACCTTTTATATAAAGGTATTAGGTGGTGGCAGACAATAGAGTTTTCCAGCCACTATGGAGTAGACTATAAATACCAGTTGTTAAAACTGAAAACAGCCTCTATCAATCAGAAAATACTCGGTTTAAGGTCCCTAAATGCGCTTATTCTGTATGATCTGGTTTTCCAGCCCCTTTAAAAGGACACCCAGCAATTAAGGGATTGAAGTTTGTCACAGTAGGGCCCCAGATATGACCACTTCAGATTTGCAAAGGTTAGATATTTTGAATATCACTCTTGATTATGGACAGAACACAAAGAATTTGCCCAATTTCTCTTCTTGATCTTTCTTTACTTCTTTTTTTTTCAGGTCAAAGTCAACTCATACTTTTCCATCACTTGTGTGTTTTTATTTCTAGAAAAGCATTTTAAAGAATGGAAAAAAGTCTTTGGATTTTACTTACAATTTTGATATCTATTCCAATCTCCTAAATTCCTCATTTCTTTCTTTAAATGATATAAGAACATACTTAATTTAAATTAGTCTTTAAATAATTTTAGATTACACAAGTCATGCCAAATTATAATTGCATTCTTTGATTTTCTCATGTCTACTAAATGTAAAAATCAAACAAAATTTTTATCTTTATTACAGGTACATTAAATCAATCCAGAATTAAAATAAAGTGATTGCCTTAGATACAAATTAGAAAGAGTTTATCTACAATTAATTTTTAAACTCATTTACTTTAATAATAAAAACACAAAATTTAAAATATAACTCCTTACTATATTTATTACTCATGTCTTTTGATGAAAAGTTATCTCTGACCAGATCTAAATAAAGTAAAATTATGGGAAAATTGAATACCACATTTGAAAAAATGGAGTGTGTTTTCTAATAATTGTCTAAAAAATTGATGAAAAACATTTTCAAGTGCTCATTGAAACTGCTGCAAGCTAGAGAAATGGAACCATTTCTAAGCTAGTATTTTATCTGGAAGCAACTTAATTCTGAGTTGTTACTAAGAAAATTTTTTTATTAGCTTCTCTCTCTACTTCCTGTTATTCAATGACTCAAGACTCAATTGTTTGCTACTTAGATCCCATCTTATGATTAATTTCCTTTATTCTAATTTAAATAAAATGTAACATGCAGGCAGCCTTCTGCACTTCTTTACATACTTTTCTCTTTAACTTTAACTGGCCTCCTTACTCGGCCTTAATCTCTTGGAATTTGCTGCCTCAAAACTGTAATGAACATGATAGGGTATGTAGAAACCCATGTTTTTCAAAGCATTGTATGCGTACAACATTAATAGTCTATAAAAGGAGCATTAAAAACATTTTTACTTTAATGGTTTTATCTTTATTTTAGTGTAGATTAAAACACACACACACACAAGAACTATACCATTAAGCATTTTCTTTCACCAAAATTATTGCTTAGAATGAGTTTAGGATGATAAGCCACCAAAGGTCCTCCATTGCCTTGTGCTCTAAGAGACACGTAGACAAGCCAAATAGAAAGGTGAGCTACCCCTTGGTTTCAATCACTGTTGTGTCCTCCAATTTCTAGTAATAATATCATCAGATTTTACACTTTCATTCACATCCACCACTTAATAAAAAATATGCATATACAATGTAACATGTAATATATTTTCACTAATGAAATTCTAAAACATTCAAAACACAACATTGTATAGTTTACTGATACTTTATCATTTTAAAGCAAATGAAAAGAGTGATAAACACAGTGATATTATGGTGGGGAGGAGAGGATAATGGACCATCAAGATTGACTTGAACATCTTAGAGTAGTGATACTACTAACGGCTAGCCTCCATTCAGATGGGAAGAGTTATCAGCAAGGCTCTGTTCCAATTATAGAGAAACATGTTACTGTTTAGAAAAAGTTCTTAAGGTTTTAAAGCTAACAATGGAACCTATCAAGTATTTCAGTAGGCAATCTCATTGAAGAGGCCCCCAAATCTCTGTTGGACTTAAATCAAAAGCAATCTTACATTGCAATGGGTCTATTTCATGTTCTTATCCTTTTATGAAATAATTCTAAATCTCTGAGCATTTAGGATGTAGGATTTAGAAAACCAACTAAGAGAAATGCCAAATGCTCCATTTCCTCTGCTTCCATTGACATAGTTGCATAAGACAGTATCTAACAAAACAGAGATGAAACAGAAACAACAAAATTGAACTTTCACTAGCAAGCAAGGCACTTCCAATTTCTACTTCTATGCTAGGAGATGTGCAACTCCCACAGTTGACATTCCCTGGAGCTTTGGAAGTAGTTTTAAAAGAAACCTAGAACTAAATGTTCCAAGCAAAAGTACCTTGGAGAGTTCCAGTAGTTACTACTGTCATGGGTTTTAAATTTGAAATGAAAATGAAGTAACTTTTTGAAAACTTTTCTTATTCAGTACTACTACATAAGGCTTTGTTTTGTGACAGAATACATCCTCTCTTGTTTCTTGTGTCTGATGTTTCCCTGAGAAAAATTACCAGTGCTTAGAAAATTTTCAAAGATACCATTTATGAAAAAACAAACAAACAAACAAACAAATACATTCTTTGGTCCCATTGCTTGAAGACAGGGAAAAAAATCTAAAATAGAAAATTTTCTAAAATATTACTCTATACCACAAAATTATTACTTTAGTCTCTTAACTTGTTTAATTATGCCAAACGACTGTTGAACTAAATATAAAAATATTGGTGTAAATAACTGAAAAGATTGTAATACATTGCTCCTGAGAATTTTGAGAGATTATACAGCAGAAAGTATAGCAATCTGGGAATATGTACTCTAAAATTTATTTCTTTGTTTGATCACTAATTTATATTAATTTTGACAATGTCATCAAGTTTTTAAAAATTATATCAATATGTATAAACACAGAAGAGTGAGAAAATTATAAGTACACAACATAATGAATTGTTTCAAACTGAACATACCCATTTACCAACACCCAGATTAAGAAGCAGAATATTATCAGTACTGCAGAAGCATGCCCATTCAAAACGTCTTCCCCCTAGATACTCTTTGTGCCTGGCTTTCTTCCCTCAACATTATATTTATGAAAGTCATCCATGTTGTTGCATGGAATTGTAATTAGTACAATTTTATGGCTGTGCAATATTTCACTATACACAGCAATATATAAATGATAAGCATTTGTGCAGTTTCCAATTCAGAATCATTATAAATAATACTGCTGTGAACATTCCTATACTTTTTTTTTTTTTTGACAAACAAGTTTCAGTCGAATTACCTGGTCACAGGGTACACATGTACTTAGCTTAGTAGATACCGCCAAACAGCTTTCCAATCTGGTTTGACTAATTTATAGTCACACCAATAGTTTGTGGGAATTCTACTTGTTCCACATTCTCTCCAATATTTGATATTTTCTGTATCATAATTTTCACCATTCTGGTGAGTGTGTAGTAGAACCAGTTTATGGTTTTCATTTGCTTGTCTGATAGGTATTTTCTCATTTGTTGAGCAGTTGGATAGCCTCTTCCTAAAGTGCCTGTTCAAGTTTTCTTGCTCCCCTTTTATTGGCTTTAATTGAGGTATTTTGAGGCTAAAATGAGACGTTATAAATAAAATCATAAATTTGCAAGTGTGAAACAAGTGTAAATCATTTTATATAATGAATATAGGTATACATATATTTCTATGCATATATATGTATATATTTGTGTATATATATGTGTATGTGTATGTATGACTGGATGACTACCGTTTTCTAGGATCAGTTAAAGGCTATGTGTTTTTCCAATGTGTTGTTTTTCTAACAACATTCCTTTTGTGAAAATTAAGTGACTAGAGACTATGTGTAAATTCCCCAGAAGAGAATATAGCATGTTGTACAAGATGAATAAATGATAACTTCTCTCATTATAATTACACTACTTAACTCCAGTTTGAAGCACTGAGAACATTGTTAAAGAATGATGATACTCTGAATGAGATGGAGCTCAAAATCCAACCAAATGAAGGAAAGATTTTTATCACCAATGAAGAACTGTTCCCAGTAAAAATCTCTTCATGCTAACTCTACACACACACTGGGAAGAAATGGCAGTGTGTGAGATTCATCAATAACCTCAGGATGCTCTGGGAAGCTGGCAGCCCTAAGATTATAGCTTCATCTGCATCACTACACAACATATCAAAAACAAGTTCCCATTGTTGCCTCTGCTATTTTGGTGAACATACCTTGAGATCCATTGATCTGTCATGAGGTCTGGGCAAGGTATCTTTAAGAATTCTATAAATGGTATTAATGTGTAATTTGGCTTGAGAACCATTGAGCTAATGGTTTCAACCAATAATAATCTTTGTCTGGATTTTTTATTTCATTACAGGTTACAAACTATTGTTTTTCTATATCAGCTCCTCCATAGCATTAGCTGGATTTCTTTAAAGCAGAATTTTCCAAAGGAATTTTTGTAATGACCAAGTTTTAAATTTCGAAAGGAACCCTTAAAATTAAATGTCTGTATCAATCCTCTTTCTAGGTATGCACACCTGGAAAAAGAATCAGAACAAAATATGCTCAAATATTAATAATAGCTATCTCTGGACAGTGAAATTGTGTGTAATTATATTTTTCAAATTTCCTAATGTGTAAATAGGACCTTTAAAATAAAAAACCCAAATTATATTATAAAAAACAATGTCAAATAAAATGAAAAAAATTTTCATCTCTCAAAATATTTTTCCCTAAAAAAGGCATTTTTATTGTTATAGCTCTTGTATCTTTTGAATAAACAGTGAGTGAACCTGTTTCTTGCAATAAAAATAAATGCACCCAAGTGAGCATATTCCCCAGGCTTTTTCTCCGAGGATTTTGCTTTGGAGGCTGGGAGATTAATGTTAACAAACTTTGGAGACATATACTTGGGGTCAAGTGACCTAATTTCCTATTGATCTCCCAAGAAACTCAAAGTTTTTGGAGTGGAAAATATTGGGCATATTGGGCATATTTAAGGGGTGAGAGTAATATTAGCTTGTGTAGGATATTTATCCAACTGTAAACGAGAAAATCTAGAGATTTAAGATTGAATGAAAAAGATGATGATTACAAATTAATTTGGAAATTAAACAGATTTGACATAAATACAATAGGCACTGGATGCCTTTGCAGAAGATTGGAGTCCACAAGTTTTATCTTTTAACACAAACTTTAAGAAATATAAATATAGGCCGAGGCAAAATTTGAAATAAAAAGTCACAGGTGTAAAATTAGAAATAATAGCAGCATATAGATTGTCCTGGGGTGCAAGTTTTCAAACACAGGGTAGATCTTTTGAGCCACGTTGATGATAAGCCCTTGCTATATAAAGAGAAGGGCAGCCTTACAATGGGATTGGCAAACACTGGCTTTCCAGAACAGTAGTCTTGCTTGTACAGTCTCAGATTAGAAAGAATTGTTACCATGTAGTCATATCTTTAGTCATCTCAGAGAAATCAACAAGCAATATTGCAATATTTTCAGGTTTGCATGTGTAAGCTAATATATGTGTATTTAATTTATTAGAATGCATTGGTAGATTATTGAGATATATTGTTTTAATTTAAGTTATTTGCATGTTACGCTTTGGGAAAGGGAGACCACTAAAGCTTTTAAACTCCTAGAGTTAGACCATCATTCTATATAAATGCATCCCAGATGAACTAATTACTGAAACACTCTGAGCAGTTGTTTAAAATATAGGAGCAATTTAGAGAGTTAAATACAGAAAATCATCAAACTATGCATTTTCTTGCTTTTATGTTACTAGCCTCACATTCAACTTTTTCTTTATATTGTTATCTTTATCTCTCATCCATTCTGTAACCCAGGAGTCATATGAAAAATGCTTCACAATTTTGTTTTAATTATCTTTCAGGGTAAAAACTGTGGCAAGGTTCAGATTTGTGTTGATTAATGTATTATGCCTTATTTATGTGTGCATTCCATATTGCACATTTGTAATGATATTTTAAAATATGTTTCAAGCCCTGGCCGGCTTGGCTCAGCGGTTAGAGCGTCCACCTGCGGTCCGGAGAGACCCGGGTTCGGTTCCCGCTAAGGGCATGTACTTCGGTTGCAGTTTGTCCCCGGCCCTGGTTGGTCGTGCGGGTGGCAGCCACTTGATGTGTCCCTTCACATCGATGTTTCTCTCTCTCTCTCTTCATCTCTCTCCCTCCCACTCTGTCTGTACAAAAAATGAAAAAGTGTCCTCGGGTGAGGATAAAAAAATAAATAAATAAAAAAATAAAATAAAATATGTTTCAAAATTTGATTTAATTTGCTTTTAAAAATCCATTTAAAATTATTTGGGAACATTTAAAATATGTGGTATCTTTGGAATTTACATCATTTAAGAATATAGAAAATTAAAGTTTTATTTTCATATTGGAAAATATGCCACACTTAAACCTATTGCAGAAACAAAGTCAATAAAGAATACAGCATCTTTCTAGGTAAAGAATGGCAATATGTAGCTAATTTACATCACCCAGTTTTAATGGTGTACTGGTATTTGACATTACAGTCTCAATATTGTGTTCTGATTCCCTTACAAGGATCAAAACTGAAAAGGAAGCACTTCTTACTAGAACTGAACCACGATTATCCACAGAGGATAGTGGAAGGCTGGTGGTGATCACATAGTAACAATATTTTCATTCAAGTAAGAGCAGTCTGGAAGTCTTGAGGAAGAAGAGAACGTAGGCAGGGCATGATGAATAAAAGCACCCTACAATCTGAGAAATGTGAGAAGACAGAAATAGAAAACCCAGTTGCTGGACAGGGTGCTCATTGGTGGTATGAGTAAAATTTGGAGAGGGATGTAGATATGTATATACAATATAGGAGAAACTCAACTCTTTTTAATTTTTTCCATGGCACCTGATAGACTTCTGAAATTAGTGAATTAGTAAACATATAAATAAGCAGCCCCGAGTCCACCTGCCTGTTCATTCACTTGATATATATTGAGCTCCAGTAACTGGGATAACAATGATGAATAAGAAGTATTGTGCTCTACCCTCATGGAGCTTATGAAACAGCAAGAGACCGACATTATGCCAATAGGTGTACAAATAATTGTGTAGATATAGGCATAATCATCCCATGAAGGTGGAGTTCTAGATGCCATGACAGCATTTATCAGGATCTGGACTCTGGTATGGGAGTCCAGGGAAAAGGAGTGGAACAGTAGATAAGAACCTGAGCTCTGGAATCAGACAGAAAGTTTTGGAATTGGTTCACTTATTGGCTATGTGGTGTTTTTAAGACTTTCTAAGCCTTTATGTACTAACTTTTAAATGATTATAACACTAGTATCTACTTCTCCACATTTCTGTAAAAATTAAAGCAATATTCTGTAGAAATGGGAGGTGAAACAAACAAAAAGCACATAGGACTTTGGTTTTGCTAATGTTACGGTTCCTAAGTTGTGTCATGGATCATGATTGATGATTTTCATGCTAACATGTAGCGCATATATTCTTTTGTATTTATCAAATTATTTATACATAATCTTTAAAACCATTTTCTAGAAGAGTTTAAGAAAGATATCTAAAAACTTTTACATGTTATCTTCATGGTGCTGGGTTATGGTAACATTCACTTTATTATTCATTTCTGAAGAGTTTTAATTTTTGAAAATGAACATATAATATCTATTTCTAAAAAGACACAGCGATGAAAGAAAAATAAATAAAGACCATAGTAACTGTAAAATACTTGGCCCAGGGTATTCTAGTGAGGGGCTAAGCAAGGGGGCTTAGACCATGAAGGGGAATTATAAAGTACTACATAGGGAATATAGTCAATAATATTGTGATACAATTTTATAGTGCCTGGTAAGTACTGGAAACATCAGGCGGAACACTTTGTAAGGTATATGATTGTCTAACCACTATACTTTACATCTGAAACCAATATAAAATAATATTGGAAGTAAACTGCAATTAAAATAAATAAATATAAATTAACTAATTAAAATTTTATGTCCATCGCGGTCTTAAGGAAAGAGGGTTAGGGTGGAACTAGGCCACAAGAAAAACGTCTGGGTTGACGGTAGTATTTTACTTCTTGATACACATTCAAACAACATAAAGATACTTTAACTGAGGACGATGATTTTTTTTCCTTCAAAAGCAGTCCATATTTATTTAATTTGTTTTGATGCATTTGGGGGAAAATGAGTTTTAAAACAAAAGGCATGAGAGATAAAGTTTTGAAAAACTTTGATTTTTTTAGCACTTGTCATTTGCATCTGTTACTGGAAACTAATTTTTTGTCTGTTTTTTTTAAAACTAATTTTCTTCTTATAATAATTGATTGAAATAAATGTATTCCCATTATTTATTCAGAAAGATAAAGTCATAAAACTGTACTTTTAAACCTGATGGGTCAGATCTTAGAATATAATACTGACACCAATGCACAGAGATCCCATGAAGACTGAATGGAATAGCCATATCTCCTGTCTTCCAATTAATATGTATCCATCATTGAAGAAATATTAATCTGTGTGCCAATAGGTGCCAGGACTATTCTAAGCAATGGAGTGTCAGGATTGTTAATACATACATGCAGCACACAGAGCAGTAGAAATCTGTTACTCAAGGGCTATTTTTAGAAGCATAACCCTTGCTGTTGTTATTATCCACTTCCTGTCAACTGTAAGAACTGACCTATTAATAAGTCTAGTTGTTCTGAGAGAGAGAAAGGTTTATAAAATGTGGGAAATTTTGTAACAAAATATTTAGATCTAAAATACCATGATCAGATAAAAAAAATAAAAAAATAAAATAAAATAAAATACCATGATCATAATTGACTCACTCTGTACAGGTATTGTGGCAACAGCTATGGGTTGATAAGGTGACATTTATTTTTCAAAAGACACAGATATTATAGCATAAAATTCTAACAAATTTAGTTGAAGAATGTTCAACAAAGTGTTATCCATGGTTATTTCTGTGTGGTGGTGTTATATATGATTACTTCTTTGTGTTTTCTGTAATTCACAATTTGAAATAAAAAGACATTAATTGTTTTTGTAATCAGAAGAAACCAGTGAAGTGTAAATTAAAAATCTTGAAACTAAGTTTAATAATGTGCTAAAGCACCTGCTTGTATCTGCAGTGGTCAATATCACAATGTTTCGAGAGGCATAGAAAGAGATCATTTCCTGACTGTTAATCCAGGAGAAACCCAGACAATAAATAATTTGTCAGTTAATACATTCCAGTTTAAGAAAGACTTCCTTACATGGTGTCTTGCACTACACTTGGCCTGCTAAATAAATAAAAGTATAGATTTTTTTTTAATTCCTCTTCTAAATGGCATGGATCAAAAAATAGGCACAATAGAAAGATGAGATGGAAAGAGTAATGTTGAAGCATGTGGTGAAAACTTGAAGCATTGTTGGTAAGTGAAAGTGTCCTATGGAAGCGGTTTTTCTGCTGAACAAACCCTAACTCTCCACTGCAGGGCACAACAGTGTGATGGTGTCTATCTCTTTATAGAGCGACATTAAGTTTTAATATGTTGAGATTGACATCCCTGTCTGCAAAGCAGATCAGAACATCAGTTTCTCACACATACATCCATCATTTGATAGTCAAACGAAGCATACAATTTCCTATTCAGATAGTGCAGACATTTAAAAAAATAATAATTTAATATCTTTAGATGACCAAGTCAAAATTCTTCATTTAAAAAAATTTCTCGCTAGGAATTATGGTATTCCAGAGCTGAAAATAGCCTTTGGATTCATCAACTATAATTTCTTCATTGATGAGATGAAGGCAATGATGATAGAGAAATGAGGTGTTTTATTCAAACTCATCTACATGGTAAAGGGCAGAGTTCCCTTTTGAATCTTGTTCTTCTATCCTTAGCCTGATATCTTTTGGTTAAACTTGTCTAAAATGATTCTTAAACATTCAACTAACAACCTCCTCTAATATGCCATTCGCACAACTTACTCTTTCTAAGTATTTTTTCTCTTTGATTTTATTTTTTCATTTATGTACCAAAAGTCATTGTTATTCCAACCTCATGTGGCTCATTGAGAGCAATTCAAATAACTACCCCAGTATGCCAGCATTCACAAATATTAGACACAGTGAAAACATTTCTAATAAGAACCCTGAGGCCACATTAGGAAAGTGTCTAGTTCCTTAATATAAAAGGACATTCCCTGCATGTGTAAATTCATTTAGACATATTTCTCTAATTCAATCATGTACTTTGTGGTATCAATTTTTTAGTACTTGCTTGGTACCTAGAAAATCTTATTGCTTTTATCAATAAGATCAATATAAAAATGTTTGGACCATGCCTTCAGAGAAGCTAGAATCTTATTTAGGAGGTAAAATATACAATTAGAAAATTGGTATGATATCAGATAACATACTACAAAAAGCCGACTGAATATATAGTAGCGACAGAATGGATAGTAAGAGGATGGCTTATTATTTATGGTCAGAAGGAAATGCTGGAATTATTGAGAATGGCTCCATGATGAATTGGCACTGTGGTGGTGCTGGGATACTGGCAGATTTTCAAGGCGGAAACATCATATTAGAAAGAAAATAGAAGCAAAGGTTGGCGGGCAGTGATAGAAGTGCCTGGTGGGAGAGGACATTTCGGATGTGTTAGGAAAAGCAAGATGAGGCCAGAAAGGAAAACTGGAGTTTCATCTGAAAGGCTAATGAAGCCATCCGGGGAGGATTTGCCAAGGCTTGGCCCAGAGAACAGACAGGAAGAGATAAGTTTAAAAATCAGGGACGAGAGAAATCAGATAGGACAGGAAAACAGATTCACTCCAACCTTAACAATGACTCATTGTCACTCATCCAGCCAGGGAAGATGTAACAAATCAGAGAAACAGTAAAACAGATGTGCCATGTGAAAATGAGAAGTCAGCTCACTGAATCTTCACTCTTTATTTCCCTAATCAGATGACTGATAATCTGACTACAGTGGAACAGAAACACTCCAGTTTATGGTTCTCTGATATTACTGCCCAGACCATAAACTAGTGTTAATGAAGAAGCCAACCAGGTCAAGGAGACTGAGATATAAGGTAGAAAGTGCAGTTATTGGGACTTTGGGGAAAGTTGAGTGCATAGTGGGGCAATGACTTTACCTTTGGATGGACATCAAGATGATCTTAGAGGACTTTGCTGTCTCTCTGCATACTCCTCTTTTGTAGCAGAGGAGTTCAGCACTAAAACATTGAAAGTTATCTCCCAATTTCAAAATCCAAACTTAAAAATGTTTGCTCTCTTCTTTAGTTGAGGGTTAAAACAAACAAACAAACAAACAAACAAAAATACAAGTTATCCAAAGGGGTTAACTGCTCTGCCAACCAGAGAACTGACTATGCCAATTAATTTTCAATTTTGGTTAATACCACTCCATTCCAAATTAATAATTTGTACTAGCCAGGATCAGTGAGGTCAAACTTGCTCTATTTGTTTGCCAGAGATAGTATTGCTAACTTTAACTAGTCATGCTATCAATGTGTGTGTGTCAGAAGAGGTACCCAGGGAGACAGTGTGAGTCACATTTTGCAAATGTCACTCTGCAAGAGGTGAAAATCAGTTCAGACCTTAGGAACGTTCTGGGAGGGGTTAGTCTAAATATCTGAACAAAGTTGCATGCCTTACAACGATCTCTCCCTTTTTCCTTGAATGGTTGCCTTATATCCCTCTGTAATTCTATATTTTCTTTTGTAGTTCACCCTTTTTAAAATGTGCTCACACCTTGTAGGTCCACACCAGTTTCACAGACAAACCTGCCTAGGTCAGTACAAACTCCTGAGGGTCACCAGCCTGTCTGGCACACAGTCAGCCGCAGATGAAGTTTCAACAACTGCTTCATCAAAGAGGATCTCTTTTCTATTCATCAGAATCCTCCAGATTTCCAGTACAGCCCACATTCAGTATGGAAAAGTATTTTTGTTTGTATGCTTTACTGAAGAAAGTATTTTTATCGTAGTAGTTGTAGCTATTAGCTGTCTCCAGGGTGGCTTGTCTAGATTTATCAGGGTCATCATGAGAAGGAAGAAACCAAAAATGCTGTGTCCAACTATCTTTTCTCAACAGTGAAAATGCCAACTAGGAAAAATACGGCTGGTAACAACCTCAGCCTTGAAATAGACCCTAATTGATGAGATTTGGACTCTTTTCTAGACAGTGCTATCTTCATTGCCCATTTCCTCATTTTTTAAAACTCATCTTTATTGTTGAATGCATTGCAGATGTTTCTCTCTTTTTTCCCCATTGACCCTCTCCTTCTCATTCCCACCCCCTCCTGCCTTCCCCACACTATTGTCTGTGTCCATTGGTTGTGCATATATGCATAGAAGTTCTTTGATTTATCCCATCTGACACTCCTTCCCCTTTCCCTTTGAGGTTCATCAGTCTAACAACCAATTTGTACTTCTTAATTTCTTTATCTTTTTCACCATCCCCCAGCCCCAACCCATCTGGCAAGCAACAAAAAGTTCTCTGTATCTCTGAGTCTGTTTCTGTTCTGCTTGCTCATTTTGTTTGTGGATTCAATTGTTGATAGATATGTATTAATTGCCATTTTATTGTTCATATTTTTGTTCTTCTTTGCCTTCAAGAAGACCCTTCAATATTTCATATAATACTGGTTTGGTGGTGATGAATTCTTTTAGCTTTTTCTTGTCTGGGAAATTCTCGACATGTCCATCAATTCTAAATGATAGCTTTGCAGGATAGAGTAATACTGGTTGTAGGTCGTTGCTTTTCATTACCTTGAATATCTCTTGCCCCTCCTTTCTGGCCTTCAAATTTTCTTTTGAGAAATCAACTGACAGTCTTGTGAGAGCTCTTTTGTAGGTAATAAACTGCTTTTCTCTCGCTGCTTTAAGATTCTCTTTTTGTATTTAATCTTTGGCATTTTGATGATGATGTGTCTTGGTGTGGACCTCTTTGGGTTCAACTTGTTTGGGACTCTCTGTGCCTCCGGGACATGTATGTCTGTTTCCTTCACCAAGTTTGGGAAGTTTTCTGCCATTATTGTTTCAAATACTTCTTTAATTTCTTGCTCTCTCTCTTCTCCTTTAGGCAACCCTATGATGCGAATGTTGGCACGCTTGAAGTTGTCCCAGAGGCTCCTTACACTATCCTCATTTTTTGGATTCTTTTTTCTTTTTGCTGTTCTAGTTGGACGTTTTCTGCTTTGTTATATTCCAAATTGATGATTTGTTTCTTGGCTTTACCTACTCTACTACTGATTCCCTGCAAATTATTCTTTATTTCAGTTAGTGCATCTTTCATTTCTGACTGTGTATCCTTCATTTCTGACTGGTTCTTTGTGATGTTGTTGATGTTCTCACTAAGGTCCTCAGAGGTCTCCTTAAGTTCCTTGAAGGTCTCACTAAGTCCCTTGGATGTCTCACCAAGTTCTCTGAGCAACCTTATAACCTGTGTTCTAAACTCTGCATCTGTTAGATTGCTTATCTCCATTTTGTTTAGTTCTTTTCCTGGAGTTTTGTTCTTTTCTTTCATTTGGGAAATGTTTCTTTGTCTCCTTATTTTGGCTGCTTTTCTGTGACTGTTTCTATGTATTAGGCAGAGTTGCTATGCCTCCTAGGCTTCGTAGGGTGGCCTACTATTGTAGGTGTCCTGTAGGATCCAGTGGCACAGTCTCCCTGATCTCCCCAGCTGGGCCCTTACAGTACACCCCTAGTATGGACTGTACACCCTTCTCTTGTAATTGAGTCTTGATTGCTGTTGGCACTTCATTGGGAGGGTTTTACTCAGACTAGTCAGCTGCAAGGACTGGCTATGCCCACTGATCACTACCTTGGAGGATCAGCTGTGTAGGGGCTGACCACACAAAACAAGACTTACTTCAGCAGGGCTCTGGTACCCACTGAGTCCACTCACTGAGTGTGTCACTTGTGGAGGTGGTTGGGTGGTGGTGTTTCAATGTGGTCTGAAGCAAGGTCATCCACTGCCTGTGCTCTATCCAGGGCCACCCGGCATAAGCTACAAAGTGAATTGCAGATGGCTGCTTCTTGTGCTGGGCTTGGAGGTCTCCAGGAAAAGCCAAGTTGTGAACCAAGGCTGGTTACTTCTAGTGCCAGGCCTGGGGCCACTTAACGAGAGGTTATGGGGTTCACTGAGACTGGCTGCTCTCCAGCCCCAGCTCCACCCCACTCTTGTGGGCTGGTGGGTTGCACAGGGCCCTATGGAGCCCTCGGTCCCACTGCTGGTGGCTGGGGAGTGTTGCTTCCCAGTGGGACTCAGCTCCTGCTCAGCCTTTGCTGTAGTTTTTATTTTGGTGGGGGGATAGTTCTCTGCTGTTGGTCTATGCTTCTGTTGCCTGGGGATGAATGTCTGCTCCCCAGCCTCAGTTGCTGGGGGTATATCTGGACTCTGATCAGACTGCTACAGTGGCGGGGGATGGTGATGGGCTCCTGGTCCTTTGTGGTTTCCACAATTGGCACCTTGACAGCTCCGCTACTGTGCACTGGTCTGTGTTGACACAGGGTGTCCACTGGTCCGATGGTGCTTGGTGCACTGGTGAGCTCAGGTACCTGATGCTGCTTGTTTGAGAGATTTTAGGAAACTCTGAAGAAGGACCTAAGACAGGCCAATCCTATGGTAAAGCCTTTGGAAACAGCTTGGGAGGGCCCGAAAGTTGGGCGGGGTGGGGCGGGGCCTCAGGGAGTCAACAGGGCGGGGCTACCAGTGTGAGCCAGGTTGCTAGAGTCCCAGATATGGCGGCTGTCTTCCTGCCCTGTGGGGGAAGGGCTCACCAAAGGAATAATGGCCTCCACCAGCACGTCTGTCCAGGAGAAAGCTGCCCCTCCAGCCCTCGTCCAGAGGCCAAACAGCTCAGTTCTTCCCTGTTCTCTGGTGCCCCTCAAGCTGCCTCCCCTCAGAGCTCAGAGGGACCGGGTCTGAGTAAGTCCATGTGCAGGCCCTTTAAAAGGAACTGCTGGGGCTTCTGCAGCCGCAGCCTCCCTGAGCCTCAGTTCCCGCTGGTTTTACTGCCAGAAGTTATGGGGACTTCTCTCCCTGGCACTGGAACCCTGAGCGGGGTGCCTGGTGTGGGACGGGGACCCCTCAGTCCTCAGGAAGGACCTTCCCACTGAGGTGTCCTCCTGAATTTTATCCGCCACACGTGGGTGTGGTATCAGCCCATCTGCCTCCACCCCTCCTACCAGTCTGGATGTGGCTGCTTCTTTAATTCCGTAGTTGTAGGACTTCCATTCTGCTGGATTTCAGGCAGTTCTGAATGATGGTTGTGTTGTAGTTTAGTTGCAATTTTTATGTGGTTGTGGGAGAAGGCAATGCTGTGTTTACCTACGCTGCCAGCTTGACCCCAGCCCCACTGATGTTTCTCCATTCCCTCATTTTTAAAACCTTGATGCTTTGCATTGCTATGTAGTTAAGAAATGATGTGCTTAGTAGCAATGGTCTGCTAGGGCCAGCTAACATTGCCTCATGCTGGTTCCTAATGACTCCCAAGAACTGATTGCTACAGTTTCAGGACTTTTGTGAGACACTGGTTAAACACAGCTATTAGTAAAGTTAAATTACACAAATGTATAATTAAATATAGTTTCTTAAAAACAAAGGTAATATGCACACAACTCATTTTCTAATTATTTTACCACATTTTACTATGTATACTCTTGAGGTTATTTATGCTACTGTGTCTTTATGGTAGAAAAAAAAATTTTTTTCTCAAGAGATTTTTTTTTTTCTTTATTGATCCTAAAGAGAGAGGAAGTGAGAGGGAGAGAGAGAGAGAAACATCGATGAGAGAGAACATCGACTGGCTGCCTCCTGTATGCCCCCAATTGGGGATTGGGCCCACAATGTGGGCATGTGCCCTGACTGGGAATAATCAAACCAATGGCCTCTTGGTGCATGGGTAGACACTCAACCACTGAGCCACACTGGCCAGACAATGGTAGAAATTTTTGATAGCATGTATTGCTGCACATTTCTTTACAACTTTGCACTCAGTAATATAACATTGGTAACTTGACATCAGCCATGTTAGAAGTATTTGTCCCTAAACCTGGCAAACAACAAATCAGAGTTTCTCTTTCCCTCTCAGAAATGCTTGTTAAATATCTACCAGCACACCACTATAAGGATCCATCATTTTAAAAGTTGTCTCATGGGGATCAATAAAGAATATATCAATTTAAAATTCAGCTTTTTTTGTGCATGATGCACAACAGAGTGATTTTCTCTGGTCCAGGAGCCTTTATAGTAAATAAAAACTACTTTTGTGCACAATCCTTAGTTACTTTTATCAAGCATTTCATCAATAATATTTTAATTAAAGCATATTTCACTGGATGGGGGAACAACTAAATAGCAAATTTACTAGTGATAATTCATAATACATGGGACTAACAGTGAAGCTTTGAGAATATAGAAAAATCATTACGTAATTAGAAAGTTTATAGTTCCTACCGAGCTATGTTATTGCATGAGATAAGAATAAAGGGGTAACTCTATTTAGGACACTCCATTTAAAGTGAGTTCACAGTTTTCCAATGGAATTATCATTTATCAAGCAATCCAGTACAACTCACCTTTTTGCTGTTATACATTTTAAACACGGTATAGGTATTTTTTAGGTAATCCTCTGTTTCTAAGGCATTATCTCTTTAAAAATATATATGTTTTTATTGATTTTAGAAAGAGAGGAATGGAAAAGGAGAAACAGAGAAACATCGATGAGAGAGAAACATCCATCTGCTGCCTCCTGAAAGGGTTCAAGTCTGCAATCTGGGCATGTGCCCTGACCAGGAATGGAACCAGTGACCTTCTGGTGCACAAGACTAAGCTTAACCAACTGAGCCACACTGGCCAAGGTATAAGTTATTATCTCTTTAAGTGTTAACTTCTCCTTCCCTTAATCCTGCTTTATGGGGGTGGGGGGGGTCTCTGCTGTTTACAATGCTACTTAATGATATAATGTGTTTCGCTGTCATTCAACAGATAGGTGTAGGAGCCTTATCTCCCAGAACCCAAAGTTGGAATCAGAAAGATCTGAAATGAATTCTTTCTCTGCCACTTATTAGCTGTGTAACCTTTGTGCCTCAATTTTCTTATCTATAAAATGGGCATATCATCTGTTATCTACCCAGAGTTGTTGTAAATCTGAGTAATAATGCAATAAAGGTCTCCAACTTCCAAGTCAGTGTCTGGCATATAATTCATTTTGCATAAATACTATCTTTTATTATACTTCGGTGATACTAAATATGGAAGACAATACTTAATTATTATATTATTTAATTATTACGGTTATTTAGTCTTCTTTCTTATTCAGTAGAACAGGAATCTTGAAAACATATTTTCCCCTGAAAAGATAAACATGATGCCTAGTAGGAGTAAACTGAATTCAAAAACTACAATAGGTAAGGTTCAGTTAAATCTGTATCGCTTTTTGTTGAAATGTATTTTGTGATTTTAGGGCCTTATTGATTCATTGTAAAGGAATAATATCTATTATGCATTTTTCAAAGATTGTGGCATGCACTATTTAATCTAAAACTAAATGGTTTCTAGAGCTTCTATTTTATATAGGAAATACATAAGCGTTTCCTATATAAGGAGGCATAAGGAAGATGAGTCTGAGGACGATAAGCATTACTACCTTATTCATAATCAGTGGTTTATGAAAAATCTGTCTTCTGTAGTCGTACTAGGACTTTAAAAAAATGCACAGGGGAAAAGAGGAAGAAAGCAATGTCTACCTTTAAATAATATTAAATTCAGTCAATATTATCTTGTCAAATAACTGGCATTTTAACCACACTTTTATTCAGTGTGGTTTTCATTTAGTGAGAGGAAACTTTCACAGGAACGTTGGCTTTCTATTTATACAGAGGAAGCTACTGCTTTTTTTATTTTCAGCACTACCCATTTGCTGGAGCTGTCTGCACTCCTCATTTAGGTAGATATCAGGTCAATCCAATGATTGTTCCTCCTGCTTCTCATCCTTAATGGAGATATGGAGGGCTTTGCTGGCTTCCTGGACTCGGACTTCAGGGAGTTGTGCTATTTCCATCCATGGATGATAGGGATGGACTTTTAAATGAGACAACAACAACACATTTCAAATCTTTCTATCAAATGAGCTTAAATGAAAATACGCCTTCACTATAGTAGAAACAGGTTGATATATCAACATTTATAGAGAAGGTGAAGTGAAGGTTTTCCCTGGATTCTTCTAAATTATTTTCTTTTTCTAGAACCATTATTAGTAATTTACTTCCTGGACCATTGTATTTATACTTTTGAGTTTATATGCTGTCTGTTACTGCTCCAGGCAAGTAGTTAATTTTTTTTATAACCCATGGAAACCTTACTTTGAGTGAATTTTCACCACAAAGACTATTCTGCAAACAGATCAAGAGGCATTGCTCAGCAGGTAGGGTAACAGTTCTGTCCCAGTCTCTGTTAGGTTGTATAGGCATGATTCCTATGAACTCAACTAATTCTCAAAACAAATTTCTTAAAAGTATTGAATAGTATGGAAAATGATAAATATTTTATATGTAACTCTTTATAACTGAAGTCAGTTCACTCGAGCAACTTCAAGGGTAGTATGATCAGTTAGGTCATTGCTACATGTGGAACCAACATACTCATTGGTTATATTTCCCACAGACATGTGAGTTCCATTGGAAATACCATTGCAATAAAGCTAAAAATTGTTCCTTGATCCCATTTCTTTCACCTACCCTTCAACTGAATAGCAAACCAAGACTACTTACATGATTTGACAACTGCCCTTAAAAATACCTTTTATTTTAATAGACAATCTCACATTTTTTTAAGACAAATACTGTTCTAGAACCTCTTTTTCAGCAATTAATTAAAATCATACCAGTCATTTGAAAGCATGTAAAACATTTCTGGCCTTTGACAAAGATGTTCAATACCAATGTCCCTGAGGTAAAGACTGGGTAGTATTCTCCTCACAGCCTCAAAGAAAAACCTCATTTTTTTCCCTCTGGTGATTTATACCTTTGCTGAGCTCTTGGAATCATGGCATGACCAATTATATTTAGTTCTGCAAATCTGATAGCTCACATCTACTTATCCTTTAGACCATGACATTGGCATTGTTTAAGGAAAAATAATGTTGATATGAACAACATCAGATTTCATAATCTGATGAGTTATACTGTGGCTACAATGAGTTATGGCTTTCAGAATCCATGTCAGACTATTCTGAACAAAACCACCCAAAGCACAAACATGCATACTCACAAGCACACACACACTTTGGCATTTGATGTATCAAATTGTTTGAATACTTCAATAAAAATATTGTATACCAAATTCTGAAGACTCTGTGACATCAGGGAACAGATAGATTGTTTACTGTTTCATGTTTCTATTGACAAATCCAATAGCTATAAGGGAGTCTCTAGATAATTTGATTTTTTCCCCTCTATTGATATTTTAGAGTATAGGCCAGCATAACACTGTAAGGACAAAAGCAGTGTTTGAGGTGAGCTGGTAAGGGTTGAGAAAAGTTCATATGTGTGCTTTATTTTCAGTCATCAAAAAGAAAACAAATATTGGTGTTCAAGAATTAGGGGTCACATGGGAGAATTGGGAAGCACTTCAAAAATAAATGTAATTCAATAAAAGTAAGCACTGTGAGCAAGTAATCTAGCAAAAAGGAAGTATGAGATAGAAAAAAAATATTGATAAGAAAAGAATTGTTAGAGTTTTGAAGAACATTTTTAAATAATCTAGAGAAAAGAACCAAATAAGTAAATTAAAAAATACTACATGTTTAATTGGTAAAAAGGTAAATGATCAGATTTAGGTTAAATCTACATAGGCAAGAATGCCAAATAGCCCACACACAAGAATGCGGAACAAGTTGGGAAAGGATGGTTTGGAAGAAGCGTCTCTCTAAATAGTTTATCTACATGGACTAGTTGATGAGTCTTTTACTTATTAAAACTGTTCATTAAAAACACATCCTGAGACCTTTAGCTTATCTCTGATTCTTCATTTTATTTTTTTCTTATTTTTAATTTTTTTCCCTTTATTGATTTTAGAGATAGAAACATCAATGAGAGAGAACACCAGTTGGCTGCCTCCTGTAAGCCCCCCACTGGGAAATGGGCCCACAACCTGGGCACGTGTACTGACCAGAATTGAACCAGTGACCTGTTGGTGCATGGGTTGATGCTCAACCACTGAGCCACACCAGCTGGACTGATTCCTTTTTTTTTTTTTTTTATCCTCACCCGAGGACATTTTTTCCATTTTTTGTTCAGATAGAGCAGGAGGGAGAGAGAGGAAGAGAGAGAGAGAGAAACATCGATGTGAAGGGACACATCGAGTGGCTGCCACCCGCACGACCAACCAGGGCCGGGGACAAACTGCAACTGAGGTACGTGCCCTTAGCGGGAACTGAACCCGGGTCTCTCTGTACCGCAGGCCGACGCTCCAACCACTGAGCCAACCGGCCAGGGCTGATTCTTCATTTTAAAAGAACTCTTAAGTGAAATTAAGACACCGCACACACACACAAACTACTATACCCAGCATACATGCATCTGTAGCACCAAGAAATAGCTTAAAAATAAATTATTATAAAGAAAAGAAAGTGGCTAAGTTTTCAAATGGAATATGGTAAGGAAAAGTCAGTAGGTTTCAGCTACAGTATGAGATTTGTGTTTTCTCCAGATCAATTCTAGTCATGCATCAGAAGAATGCCATCTATTTGGGAAGTACTAAGAATGGGTAAAGTAACAGTGGAGAATCACTTCATGTTCAAGCAGTTTCAGGGCAGTTAAAGGTCATTTTCAATGTGCAGTGTGTCATAACATGAGCACATACATTCAATCGCAAATCAGAGCAGCTAAGAAAGACCACTGATGCCCTGGCAATTTCTTTCTAAGGAAAAAGGTTGGCTGAGGGGCAGTGGACTATTGAACATGTGGGTGAGAAGATTACACAATACATGATAAAAAGAAGATGACATTTATAATTTAATGAATGAAATAAATAAGGATAATTTCCAAATCTCTGAAAACATGTGTCAATATAAGCTGACCACGAATAGTATACTTTTCTCCTGTTAACAAATACATAAAAAAAGAAAGAAGGGCTGTTATCTCAGAGGAGATTGCAGATAATAAGGAGCCAATTAAGATATTGGTAGAAGAAATAATATTCCATTGTTAATTCTGAATGGTACAGTGATTTCAAAATTTAATAATAATAAAAAATGCCTGTGAGAATTAATGAGAGAATGTTTTCAACCCCCTTAGAGAAAGGTGTTATGCAAGTATAAAGCCTATCTATTAAAAAGTATCTACATATTTTAATTATATATACTCTCATTCTGAAAACATATTTGAGGAACTATAATTAATCACCTCCACTTTAAAGCACTTATCTCGCAGTAATTTGCATAATGTACTATGAAGAGCTCTCCTCAGCTCATTAGAACTTGAGAAATAGTGAACATATTTCTACTGTGTTTTGGAGACGGAGATTTTACAGCTATTGAAGAAAAGGCCTCTTATGTCAGCGAGAAGGGTATCTACAATGGGTCACCGAAACAATGACTCAGCAGTCAGATTGACATCTCCATCCGAACAGTTGTGCTTTCAACACGGTTCTTCCACTTTGGCAGAGAGGCAGTGGACATTCATGGGTCTTTGCCATACTGAACACTCCAAAACCTCTGGTGAGTGTGTGCGTGTGTGTCTGGGGATGGAACCCGCAACCTGGTTCTGTGTCCTGACTGAGAATCAAACCCACCACCTTTTGGTGTATGGGCACTCCAACCAACTGAGCCACACTGGTCGGGGCTCTTATGATTCTTTTTTTATTTTTTTAATCCTCACCCGAGGACACTTTTTCATTCTTTGTTCAGATAGAGCAGGAGGGAGAGAGAGAGAGAGAAACATCAATGTGAAAGGGACACATCGAGTGGCTGCCACCCGCACGACCAACCAGGGCCGAGGACAAACTGCAACCGAGGTACATGCCCTTAGCGGGAACCGAACCCAGGTCTCTCTGGACCGCAGGCCGACGCTTTAACCGCTGAGCCAAACTGGCCAGGGCTCTTACGATTCTTTAAACCCCTCAACTCAGGGGGTTGCTGTTACAGCCTCTGGCTATAAGCATGCATAATCAGAGGCTATATCAAGAGTTCTTGTTTTTTCCAGAAATGTGCTTTCCAGGAATGGAGAACAGGGTATTACAAAATTATTAAAAGGACATTGGGAAATAGAAACACACCTCATAGATAAGAGATTGCCTAGACCCAACTTCTGTCTAGCTTATAGTTACACAATTGCAATTCTTAAAGTTATTATTTCTCAATTAGTGGAGAATATTTTCACTAAATCTAGATATCTTTATTTTGCAGTGTTTTTGGATACTAATTATATTTGCTGAAATAAGATTTCACGTTTTTCCTTAGGAACAAACTTGTGATTCCATTGCCTGTGTTATTAATGTAAGTCTATTAGTCTTTTTTGTTTTATTAACCGGAGAATTTTAAACCACTATTCAATAATAATCAGTTATTGGATTTTGGGGGGAAAGCAGTAGCAGCATAGTTTTCAGATTGCTCTGAATCCCAACATAAAAAATAGTTAACAAGACAGCAAAACCAAAAACCTATGAAAGACAACAAAACCAGATAAGATCGTCCCATGTACCCCAAAATGCAATCTTCTGAGGACATACCACATCCGGACACAGGCTATAAGTTACTTAGGCCTTTGTGAAAGTAAGTAGAAGGAAGTAATGGGGGATCTGATGGTCCTGAGAACCCCGAAATGTCGAGGTTTCCACTGGAAACACAGTGGGCCCAGTTGAGAACAGCAGTGAAACTGGGAGTGAATGTGCCTATGACAAACGTCAGCGAGTGCGGGAGACCCAAGCCCAGTGTGTCTTCAGAGCGCAAGGGACTCCCGCAGTCTAGGCCCTGTATCTCTGACTGACATCCCAGGGCCCACTTGAGGGAAAAATAATTGGAGGAGCATCATCAAAACTGGACTGGCTATTGACAACAAGAATTAAGGAGAGAGAAGGTCCATATAACAGGCAAGTGAGAGGAACGGCTCTAGAAAATCTTAGAAAGTTCAGAAAGACAAATTTTATATAAAGGAATGTTGTTCACATAAGCTCTTCTTGAGGAACCTACTAGAGAATGATCTTCAAACAAGTCAAATGACTAAAGGGGACAAGAAGACGAGGACCGGGGTGGTCCCTAAGCAGTGGTTCTTGTGGAACTAAGACAGAGTGAAGGATAAAATGAGAGCCAAGTTCACATAGTTAAATAATGTAGACATAATATTACTTAAAAATATAATGGGTTAACAGTTTATATATATTTTAGAAATTATATTTTTAGTAATATCTATATTTAGAAAGTATCAGTTACATAATTGGCATAAACTAAATAAGTGATTGCAGGATATTATGATTCTATCATCTTCTGAGTCCTTCACTACTAGATTTTTTTGATGTGGAAGATACAGAAGAGATTAAATAATAAATAATAAAAGTAAACGCCAGAGTCCTGGTATCAATGGGAAGTTTCCATAGAAGTTCATGAGGCATTTTATTTTTACAGATATATTTTCCAGTGCTATATACTGAAGCAGTCTAAGACAATGATCAATGCACCAGTAATGAGCATCCTTTGTACCCAAGCTGTGACCTTGAAATACCTTTTTCCCACAAAGAGAAACCAGGACTTCTTCAAGGAAATGCTGATTCTAGGTCTGGAGCAGGGACAATATAAATGAGCCTGAGAAATTTTGTCACATCCAATATTGAAGAAGCCAGCAGAGACTGTTAGGGTCATGTCAGAAAGGCTAGGAGCCAAAGCAAAGATGTTTCTTCTACCAAAATGGGACTATTTGAATTTCAAAAAGAATAACACTTGCAACTGATTGAAACCCTTCAAACATATTTAAATTCATAAAAGCATAACTATCTTTTAAAAAGCTAGTTGGTCTTTGGAAAATGATAGAAACCAATTCATTTTACCTTGAAAACTGGTAAATAAAAGAATCAAGCGTTTGATCTTGGTTCTTTCAATTTAGCTAGTCTTTTCTTTACTGCTAACTAAATAGACAATGGTTAAGGGGTCTCTTTATAAAATATTTCAATTTCAAAATATTTCTAGTAAAATATTTCAATTATAAAATATTTCAAATAAAAAAGAAGTGCCAGAACTTTGTACTGCCAATAAATGAATGCATCTAGGCATTGAGCATCAATAACTGTTAGCTTCCCCAAAAGAGAGGCAACCAGATATTATATGTCTCCTGAGAAAAGAATGTATCACCACCCATAGTCATGCCAAAGAGATGGAGCTGAGTCTGATCTAGTCTTTGCATCCAGCTGCTAACTTCCAGAAAATACAGAGGACAGAGAACCATGTTGCATTAGACCATGAGCATGTGATAAGCAAAATGCAGACTGTGAAAATGCTACAGATCAAATGCCCTGAGTACTATTATAAATAAACTCTAAGAAAAATCAAGGGCTGGAGGAAGAAACTATATCTTGAAATACACTTTAAACTGAAAAAGAATAAGCAAGTCCAAATGAACTCTATTTTCTATGAAAACACACTTGGAGCATAAATCTAAAAATACATTATAAGAACTAATGATAACTAAAATTAAAGTCATGGTTATGTAGAGGGAGAGGAGAGGTTGATATCAGTACAGGGTATATAAAAAGAGCTTCTGGGGCAGGTTACATTTCTTGACCTAGGTGAGGATAGAAGAATATCTGTGTTATAATACCTCATAATGCTATATATTTGGTTTTTTGTGTGTGTTTTTCTGTATCTGTGCTTTATTTCCTAATGAAATGTTAAAAATAAAAATAATGATCAGTTGTCAGTCTATGCAGAAAAGATTTAATGAGTGGACAACTAATTTTGATTTACCGCAGCTTCTTTATCGTATATTCCTGTTGTTTCTAATTTTAACCTCTTATCTTTGACTTATTAGCTAAGAAACACAACTTCATATTATTAGTGTCTCAATATCTGGGTGTGAAAAATAAAAATATTGATTTTCCCAAGATATATTATTAACTGTTTGAGTATAAAATTAATGCCACCCCATTATGTCCATTGTTTCCATAGCATTTATAAATTAAGAATCAAGCACAGCCTCTAGCTTATCTTTTATTTAACTCTTTCACATCAACTTTTGAGCCTGCTTCATTTGTGTTGTAATTCCGACCCACAGAACATTTTATTCTTACAAGATGACATTTTCTCATATGAATGGAATACTACAGATATCAATAAGAGAAAGTGTATCCTGCTTAGGTACGTACGTACTCTAGCACTTAAGGTTAATGAAACCCATGATAACATGTAAGCACTACTTCTCCCTTGTAATCGTTGCTTCTGCCTATGACTCTTTTCTTTGGGTCAGTGAATATGTTTTTATTTCATAAGATAACTGTAATCTACCTCTTTTTTACTTTCATTGCATTGCTTATTAATATGCCACCATTTTCCTGAAAGAGCTCTGTATTTCATATCACTTTTTATGATAGTTTAAAGTTAGAGACCCCTAAGAATTAGTTGTATTTGAGCAAAACTCGAAGAATTGGATATCAGAAAGAGCACTAGTTTTTCAACCAAACAATTCATTCCCAGATTCTGAATTTACTTAGAGGGGAGATTATCTCCATGAGATTCAATTTCTTCATCTATGAAATAGAGATCACAAGACCAATATCATAGAGTTTCTATGAAGGTTAAATGAGAATATGCATGTAAAATATTTGGTTCATTTTAGATAACTTCTAAATGATAGTTATTCTCCCTTACCCATTAAGCATTATTTTCTCAAGTTTATGTTTTATGCTAGAAAAGCTTTAATTGTGAAACAGTCACTGGACAGGAAAATATTTTCTTTGGCTAAGCACACTGATTTTACACTTCTTCTTATCCTCATTTTCCAATGAGTTTCTTTTTTTCATAAAAAAATATAATAAAAATACAGTACATATTGATTCAATAACCTACAGCCTACATCTCCAAGTGATGGATTCATTTCTTTAGTCCAGATTTAATCTTTTTCCAACAATTATTTTTTTACATTTTTTTTTATTTGGTTGAGATTTGACAGCCTCTTTTTTATTTGCTTTTACTTAGCAAGGGCTCACTGACAAATGGATATCAAATAATCACCTCTAACAACTTAAAACCCAGTCTGCCTCATTCCTGGTGTATACAGCTTCCTCTCATAACATTCAAAATAAAACAAGAGACTTCCTTCTGAACAGCACAGAAAGAGCCATTCAGTTCTACATCTCTAAGAGTGTGCCCACTGCTGTCCTCCGCCAGCTTTTCTAAAGTATGTACCTGACAGGGGAAAGGAAGGAAGACAAACATTATGACCTAAGAAACCAAATATATATATATTATTAAAAGAACTGTGATACCTTGTGGCTATGACAAGTCTTTCAAGTTGGCATCTGCCTGTGTAGTATGATTCCAGGAGCAGTGGAAAGAACCGCAAACCTGATAGCTCTTCACATATTGCTTTTCCTTTTCAAAAAAAATTCTTTTTGAGTTTCTAATTAATATGCAAATATATCAAAAGTTGAGACTGACTACTCTCTGGCTAGAGCAAGTGCTGTGATTGTGATTGGGGCAGAAGCATCATGTGGTATACCATCTTCTTGGGCTCCAGTCAAGGGTAAGAAAAGACATTTTGAATATAACTGGAGGAAAAGACCAAAAGGAAACACTTTTCATCTATTTGCAATTCTGCTATGGAGCTGTGAGATGCTATTTTGAATCCCTGCTCACGCTGCAAGTTGACCAACCTCATGAGTGGAAAGTCAGAGGGAGGGAGATCCCTGTGGTCCAGTTTCTCAGTTTTCCTTTCAGAGGGACAGTTTCTAGTCTGTAAGGATCATGATCTGAAATACACATTTCTGTTGTGTATGGAAAAGAAAAATGGGATGAATTAAATATGACAAAACTTCCACCCCTTGCTCTGCTAGAAAACCTCTCCAGAATTCTACACGTAAAACTGTAAATGTTTGCAAGGAGTCTCTTCTTTAAAAAAAAAAAAAAAAAAAAAATCCATTACTTTATGACTGTCAGCATGTTTGAAAAATAAAAATCCTCTCCAACTTTTGAAGCTAACAGAATCTGTTTCTTAGTAATTGTGTCAGAGGTTTAAAAACTGTTGCTCTCAGTTTTTTCCTTAACATTTAAGAATCTGTTTCTTTTTTGAGTCTGTCAAAGGCTTTTAACAAATTGGAAGAGTGTTGCTCATTCAGTTAGATTTTATTCCCCATGGATGAACATGATACAACAAATCTGTTTTGGTGTCTTTAAAATCAGAGTTTTGGCTTATTAAAATAGTTAAATATTGGTTGCTCTCTTTAAGGCACTGGGATTATTTTTTTTGACATAGAATTATTTTTATGTCTGTCCCATGTGCCGGGGCACTGGTTTCAAAAGAAACTGGACCAGCAGTTTTTCACCCACTCAGATACTCAGTTCAGACCTATTATAGTACAACCAATGAATTGTAACTAAGGACATTGCCAAAATATAACATTCTAAATGAGTCACTGAGAAATAAGGGGAAAAAAGCTATTGTGAATATTGTCAGATATAAATAATTAGGACACCCTCATTTCTGAGGCTTAGATTTTATTTAGAGTTCTCTAGTGTAGACATCTAAACATTGTTTTCTGTGGGGCATGCATAATAAAATTTTTACTAGTGGTGTATCATTGACGGGTTACCTGGAGAATTACTATGTTTAGCAAATATATAGCTATAAATATATACTTTTTTATTATAGCCCATTTTCTCTTATAAATGTTCAATAACTGCTTGCATGCCATTTCCAAAAATTTATACTGGTTGAGATACATTTACATAGTATTCTAATCTCCTTAAAATAATTTTATATACTGTTTTCATCACCAAAGTGTCCAGAAAAAAAAAATGATATTGGCACAAGGAACCAGATATGCCAAATTCTTCTAGAGATGTCTGTTTTGGGCACATTGCCTTCAAAACTATAATCTCATAAGCCCTCAAAACACCTGTAAAAGCCAATAACTACAAAATTTACAATGAAGCTGAGTTAGATTTTAACCTTATAAACATTTAAGACCAAATTAAAGATTTATCTTGCATCAGCCTTGTATAATTCAACCAATTTCAATTTCTAAATGGTAATTACAAGGGGATAAAATATTATTTTTAAATGTTAAGTCCTATTAAAGAAAAGCAAGAGTAGTGAGAAATATTAGTCAGTATGAATTATAAACAACATTCACTATATCTCCTCCTCCTCCTCCTCCTTCTTCATTATTCTGCATCATGATAAGCACAATATTCTTTTTTGAAATCAGATAAAGCTAGATCTCTATTTAGTATCTCCCTCCTTCTTGTTAAAGTATCGAATTCAGAGGCTATTACACTATATTATGCATAGATTAGCCACAGTAGTAAAATAAGTTGTATGATATCAATTTTTGCTGTCAAATAAATGACACACCATCAGGTAGAGACATCTGGTTCCCATCTTGAATGTAATGTATTATTACTTGAGTACAATCAATGAAATACTGTGACTCAAATGATATTATTCATCATTTGCTTAAATTGCTTAAAATATTCTAAAAATAATTGCAACAATTATCCCATGATAATTTGTCAAATAGTGCCACGTAGATGTGATAGGAAAGAACTCAAGACATGTGTTACAATATTTTAAAGAAAAGAAGTCAAAATCTCAGTTAAATTTTTATTCACGCTTTCAAAGCACTGCATCTCCAGTTCCCTTTTTCTCTCAGCACTCTGGTCCTTAAACAAGCTGATGTCTGTGTCTGCAGTATCCCCTCCTAACAGTTCCTTTTACCTGGTCCGTCCTTCCTTCCTTCCTTCCTTCCTTCCTTCCTTCCTTCCTTCCTTCCTTCCTTCCTTCCTTCCTTCCTTCCTTCCTCTTTCCTTCTCTTTTTTAGTCAAATTAATTTTAAATCTCTTCCTATTTTCTTTCTTCCTAATTAGTCTGGATGTTTCTTGAGAGACAGTATTTGATTCATCTTTGGAAATCTGAAGTTCCTCAAATACATTAGTCTTTTAAGATCTCAAACAATGCTTGTGTGAAGAGAGCTAGATAGCAGTAGTTCAGACAGATAGCAAGGATCTGGATTATCATCAGGATCATAACAATACTTTTTAAAATGCTGGATGTGATAGATACTAAAAAGGAGCAGTTTTTGCCCTGATTGGTTTGGCTTAGCAGTTGGAGCATTGCCGCATGGACCGAAGGGTCTGGGTTTGACTCCCAGTCAAGAGCATGTACCTGGGTTGCAGGTTTGATCCCTGGCCCTGGTAGGGGTTGTGTTGGAGGCAACCAATCAATGTGTCCTCTCACATCTATGTTTTTCTCTCTTTCTTCTTCTCTCCCTTCGACTCTATTTGAAAAAGCAATGAAAAAATATCCTCAACTGAGGATTTAAAAAAAAAAAAAAACAAGGTACAGTTCTGATATGTAATTATGTATAGTAATTGGAAGTAAATAGTAACAATAGCTAATAATAGCGGGTGGTAGATACTAGTGTGCAGCATGCACTATACAGTATTGCAATTGATCCCCCTGTTGTGGTTACCATTATCTCTACTTTACACCTGAGACACCTTAATTACAGAGCTTATGCAAACTTCAAGGACTTAGGCATGTGTACTTGAGAGAATACAACTGGATGAACTATGAAATACCAGAGGAGAAAATAATTTGAATAAAAATATATCTCTATCATTATTTATATTAAAATTTTACATTAAAAACATTCAAATGACACATCTATATTAAACACAGATAATGGTAAATCTTATATATAATGTCTACAGGGAGCAATCTCTTTAAGGTACGGGTATTCTATAATTTTTTTTTTTTTTTTTAATCCTCACCCGAGGACATTTCTCCATTTTTTGTACAGATAGAGCGGGAGGGAGAGAGAGGAAGAGAGAGAGAGAGAGAGAGAGAGAGAAACATCGATGTGAAAGGGACACATCGAGTGGCTGCCACCCGCACGACCAACCAGGGCCGGGGACAAACTGCAACCGAAGTACATGCCCTTAGCGGGAACCGAACCCGGGTCTCTCCGGACCGCAGGCCGACGCTCTAACTGCTGAGCCAAACCGGCCAGGGCAAGGTACGGGTATTCTAAAACTGATTAAAAAAAAGATATAAAGAAGCAAAAAAACTTAAATTTAACTACTTCACAATTTAGTCTGGGACTAACACTGACTTCTTCAAAAATAGCCGTTACTTGTCACCATAGTCATCATGATACTAGAAGGATAACCAAAGTCATCTGAAATGATGACTCAATTACCCTGCATCTGGAATGTCTAGCACTTCCCCTGCATGTAATGATCTGAAGAAAAGTAACAGAAACCGGACAAGGTGCTGTGACCAAGTAATCTACCTGTCAATTGTTCAACAATGACATGTGAGTTTCTTGGAAAAGTACAGAAAAAGAAATAGTGGGCAGCTTTTTACTTACATGCAAAAATATAAAGGTGAAAAATAACGTAGTAATACCGTGATTTCTGCCCTTCAAATATGTTTTGTAAAGTTACAGGGAAAATCATACCATTAGCAAATAACTATATATGTATGCTTTTTGAAAAATATTGGCATTATATCTTCTAGAGGAAAAATATAGTTTTAGATACCCTGTTATGCCTCCCTAGACACTGAAATTATGTTTGACCTTGACTAAATCACACAATATTTCCCGTGCTTTAGTTCCGCTAGAGAAATGGACCTGTTTCCAAAATAGGTGAGTATTGATAGATTTGAAAATTAAAAGATGCAAAATAATGACAGAGCATTATTCTTACTTTAATATCTTCAATAAAATAAGTCAGCTAGAGAAACAAACAAGTCATTAAAGTCTCAGTCTTTAATATGGGACATTATTTTTTCTCCCATGTGTTTAAACTGACTAAAAATTCAACATTTGGTTGTACAGAAATTGTAGCTTGTGTTTTATGAGTTGTATGCCTTAGTTCATGGTGACATACGATCAAAATTTTAGAAGCTTTTGTCCTTTGAAAGAGTTATTATTTTTTTAAATACTTGATTCAAAAAAGCAAGATAGCCCTGGCCAGTTTGGCTCAGCGGTTAGAGCGTCGGCCTGCGGTCCGGAGAGACCCGGGTTCGGTTCCCGCTAAGGGCACGTACTTCGGTTGCAGTTTGTCCCCGGCCCTGGTTGGTCGTGCGGGGGTGGCAGCCACTCGATGTCCCTTCACGTTGATGTTTCTCTCTCTCTCTCCCTTCCTCTCTCTCCCTCCCACTCTATCTGTACAAAAAATGGAAAAATGTCCTCAGGTGAGGATAAAAAAAAAAAAAAAGCAAGATATCCACAGCATCATCCTGATAGGATTTCTCTTTCCAGCTCCATAAAATGGAGGGGATCCCCACTAGGCAATGGGGAGACGGTTTCTTTCACTGCCCCTTCCCAGCCTCCTGCTGCTTTGAGCCTGAGCATTAACCAGCTTGATGGCATCTCTAGGTGATTGACGCCAAAATGGCTTTATGGCCTGGTAGAATATACAAAGATACCAGAAACCTACACGAATATTTTTTTATATGCCCTCGCAATCAAAGTCTGATTTTAAGTGGAGTTGGAGATAAGAAACAAAAAAGAAATTTAGAGGGAAAACATGATTGCAAGAAAGATTCTCATGTTTTTGAAAATCTGTGTTTGACAAAATTAAGATGGATAAAACCTAAAGTAAATTAGTTCAATTTTTAGCACCTTTAAACTGTCTGTCACTATGAATTTTTTGATGAATCATATTTGTAAATTATAATTTATTTTTATCAATATGCACTCTATTTGCACACGGAAGCATTATGGAAATCATTAAATCATATTAACATCAAGAGAAAAACGAATGAAAACAATTCATAACAATTCAGAAATTCATTTAAAAGTAATTTAATGACTGAAAACGAATGTCTGTATATAGAGTTTACATGCAGCCCACATAGGTATTCAGTAACAGGGTTGCATTGGCACCATGGGTACGTTCTCCACGCCTGTTTCTTTATCTAGAAATCAGAGCTACCTGTTTAAGTGAAAGTGAGTACAAGGTGGTACACTTTATTATTTATTTATTTATTTATTTTTAATCCTCATCCGAGGACATTTTTCCATTTTTTGTACAGAGTGGGAGGGAGAGAGAGGAAGAGAGAGAGAGGGAAACATAGATGTGAAAGGGACACATCGAGTGGCTGCCACCCGCACGACCAACCAGGGCCGGGGACAAACTGCAACTGAGGTACATGCCCTTAGAGGGAACCAAACCCGGGTCTCTCCGGACCGCAGGCAGACGCTCTAACCGCTAAGCCAAACCGGCCAGGGAGTACAAGGTGGTACATTTTAAAAGTATTTCTGAAATAGTAACTTTGAGCAATGAAAGGTGTAATAGAAACTTTACTGTCAGTAGGGTCTTGCTCAAACAGACATGATTTATAAATCCTGAGACATCTTTCTCACATATGAAAAGATCGGAACACCACAGTATTTGCCCTTTCAGAACATGGCATGGAGTCGAGATGCTTGCCTCATGCCACAAAGGGAATGATGTCTGGCCATACTCTTTTGAGTCTCTTTTGTGTAAATTCGTTACAGCTTAAATTGTTAAAATGTACTAAACTGGTGTTCAGGGAGTTGACCAATTACATGATGCCCACTGTTACTCTTGGGCTGATGAAATGGACCTTGCTGTATTATGCAGTTGCAAGATGAACTCGAGTAATTTCAGATTTTAAATTAGCCTTTGCTTATCCAGCAAAACGTTGGTATTTAGTGACGAAGTCAGTGAATTTTTTTCTTATCAATGAATTTTGGGGACCAAACTGAAAAAGTGCTAAAATCACGTTAAAATTAAAACACGAAACCAACTGTCGGCCTGTGTTTCCAGCTGGAACGTTCACAATGCAATAAAATTAGAGCGTTGGGAAGAAAACACACTCTGCACCAATGTACTTGATTTAAAAGTCAGACTCCACATTTTGAAGTTCCTGGTATTTCAACTGAGTTTCTGTGGCGCATGCCCACAGAGGTCCACTTTGAGGCACAGAAGGCAGCTCTGCGAAATGTAAAATCTGTGCTCCGTTACTCAGACAGGAGGGCTTGGGGAGCATTGCTGGACACGGTGGTGAATTGTTGCAGTTTCGATAACTTAGACAACATAATAAACCTTGGAAATATTTAAAGTTTACCTTTTAAACTACAGAAACATTAAAATCTAAGAACTTTTTCAAAAATCATAAACTGAGGGAAAAACTATAATCTTAAAAATGGCTTTAGTAATGATATAAATGATTGTGATAGTATGAATGATGCTTATATTGGTGATGATGATAGGAAGAGTTCTCATATACTGAATGTTTTTATGTACTTCATGTGCATTATTCAGTCCTCATAAAACTCTATGATGGGGTACCCCTCTTATCCCCATTTTACAGAAGGAAAGACTGAAGTTCAGAGGTGTTAGTAACCTGACAATGTCATAGCAGGCCTATGGCCAAGCCCAGTCAGGAGCTCAGATATACCTTATACAAAATTTTTATCCTTAATCGCCCTACTATTTTACATAATCAAGAGTGTTTTCAGCCTGGCCAATGTGGCTCACTGGTTGAGCACCGACCCATAAACCAAGAGGTTGCCGGCTTGATTCCTGTTCGGGGCACATGCCCAGGTTGTGGGCCAGACGCCCAGTGGGGGGCATGCAGGAGGCAGCCAATCGATGTTCTCTCTCATCAATGTTTCTGTCTCTCTCTGCCTCTCCCTTCCTCTCTCTAAATATAAAAATATAAATAAAATTTTTTAAAAAGAGTGTTTAAACATCAACAAATATACTATCTGGTATCTCTGTAACATTATTTTTATTTCAAAAGCTGTCAGAACTCTTTTTTTTTTTAAGTATAATTTTATTTATTTATTTTTGGTATATGCCCCTATCGGGAACCCGACCTGGGACTCTCTGGTCCGCAGGCCGACGCTCCAACCGCTGAGCCAAACTGGCCAGGGCAGAACGCTTGATAAACTATTTGGATCTAACTGATTCCACCTCCAGGGACGTTGTGTCAGCCACTTCTGAAAGGTAGCTGCCTATCGAGGCGAGTGGCTTGGAGTAATGCTTGTTCACATAGCAAACAAAAACTGCTAAAATTGCCTCTTAAATAAAAAAGGTAATAACCTTAAATAAAAAGGTAATAACCACAGTTAAAGGTTGGTCTGGTCATTTAGTCCAACACTTTAAATATAATTGGGGTGGAAAAGTTTTCTAGTTCTGAAAGCCACAGAACAGCTACAGTTTAGTGGCTTTAATCTCAAAGCACACTAGAATATGCATTCAGTTAAGCCCAAGGACACACTTTTGACACATTTTCTAATTGACATACAATTTTATATTCATTTAAGGTGTACAACCCAATGATGACACATTATATAACTTACTAAGTGATCATCTTGATAAATCTAGTACCCATCTGACACCATACATAGTTATTACAATATTATTGACTATATTCCCTAGGCTGTACTTTATATCCCCATGACTCTCTTGTAACTACCAATTTGTACTTCTTAATCCCTTCACCTTTTTCACCCATTCCCTCAACTCTCCTCCCACCTTAAAGAAGACCCTGTAACATTTCTTGTAGTACTGGTTTGGTGTGATGAACTCCTTTAGCTTTTTCTTGTTTCGGAACCTCTTTATCTGTCTTTTGATTCTAAATGATAGCTTTGCTAGGTAGAGTAATTTTGTTTGATGATCCTTGCTTTTCATCACTTTTAATAGTTCGTGCCAATTCCTTCTGCTCTACAAAGTTTCTACTGAGAAGTCAGCTGACAGTCCTCTGGGCGCTCCCTTATAGGTAACTAACTGCTGTTTTCTTGCTGCTTTTAAGATTCTCTCTTTGTTTTTAACTTTTGGCATTTTAATTATAATGTGTCTTGATGTGAGCCTCTTTAGGTTCATCTTGTTTTGGGATTCTGGACTTCTGGACTTCTATGTCTATTTCCTTCACCAGGTTAGGGAAACTTTCCATTATTATTTTTTCATATAGATTTCCAATTCCTTGCTCTTTTTCTTCTCCTTAAGGTACTCCCATGATGTGAATATTGTTACACTTGAAGTTGTCCCAGAGGCTCCTTTTATGATCTTCATATTTTTGCAATTTTTTCTTTTTGGTGTTCTCCTTGGGAGTTTTCTGTTTCCTTATCTTACAAGTCTCTGATATTATTTCTGTTTCATCTACTCACTGTTGATTCCCTGAAATGTGTTCATTTCAGTTAGTGTATTCTTCATTTCTGACCAGTTCTTTTTTATGTTTTTTTATCCCTGTTTTTATCTCTGTTGAAGTTCACTGAGCATACTTATAATCAGTGTTTGGAACTCTGCATCAGGTAGATGGCTTGTCCCCATTTCTCTAGACTTTTAGTCTGTTCATTCCTTTGGGACACATTTCATTGTCTCCTCATTTTGACTGCTTCCTGTGTTTGTTTCTATGTATTAGGTAGAGATGCTATATCTCCTAGGCTTGGTAGAGTTGCCTGATGTAGTAGGTGTCCTGTAAGGTCCAGTAAACAGCCTCCTTGATCACCTGAGCTGGGCACTCTAGGTGTGCCCCCATGTGGACTGTGTATACCCTCCTGCTATAGCTGAGCCTTGATTGCTGATGGCATCTCTATGGGAGGGATTAGCCTAGACCAATTGGCTGGGAGGACTGGCTTTGACCACTGGGGAGAATCAGCTGTGCAGGGGTCCACCCCACTGAGCAACACTTACTTTAGTGGAACTCTGGTGTCTACTGAGCCCACCCCTTAAATGTGTCACTTGTGGAGGTGGTTGAGTGGTGCTTAGATGTGGTCTAAAGGTGTATTAGGTGTGCTGGCTCTGGGGTCTCCCAGGAGGTACAGGCCAAGATTATCCACCACCTGTGCCCTGGCCAGGGCCACCTGGCATGAGCTCCTTAGTGATCTACAGGTGGCTGCTATATGTTTTGGGCTTGAAGGTACCCAGGAGAGGCCGAGCTGCAAACCAAGAGTGACTACTGCTAGTCCCAGGCCTGGGGCCACTTAGTGAGAGATACAGGGCACACTGAGGCCAGATGCTACTTGTTTGAAGAATTTTAGGAAAGTCTGAAGCATGAGCCAATACAGGCCATTTGTATGGGAAAGCCATTGGAAACGGCTTGTGTGAGCCTGAAAGCTGGGTGGGGCAAAGTCTCAGGGAATCACCATGGTGGGTGAACAGTGCTAGTCAGGTTGATGGAGACTCAGGTATGGCACCTACCCACAAGCTCTGTGTTTGGGTGAAGGGGGGTATCTCAGAAAAGGAACAGTGACCTCTTCCAGAACTTTTGTCTGGCAGAAAGCTGCCCTGGCCCCCCGCTCAGCTTTCATCCTGGTGCCAGACAATTCATTTCCTCCCCGTATGGCCCTGGTGCCTTTCAAGCTGCTGCCCCAGTGCTGGAGTCCAGAGGGAGTGACTCTGAGTAAGTGTGTGTGGGCCCTTTAAGTTAAACTGCCTGAGATTCCTGCAGCCTCTATGTCACTCAGCCACAATCCCTGCTGGTTTTCACAGACAGATGTTATGGGGACTTGACTTCCCAGCACATTGGAAACCTGGGCTGGGGGGGCCTGATGTGAGGCTAGGACCCCTTGCTTTTCAGGGGGACCTCCATAGCCAAGATGTGCCTCCCAATTTTAATCTACCACACATAGGTGTGGGACCAGCCTGCTGTGCATCTCCACCCCTCCTACCAGTCTCCATGGGGCTTCTTCAGTTCCCTGGTTGTTGGTCTCCTTCAGCCAGGTTTCAGGAGGTTCTGAATGATGGCTGTTCCATAGTTTAGTTGTGATTTGATGTGATGCAGGAGAATCTGAGTACTGCGTTCACCTATGCTGTCATCTTGACTGGAACCAACATGTCTTTTGAAAGCCCATATTTTTACCCTAGAAGTTTCACATTTAAAGAATGTAATTTTTCCTCCTTGCAATTGGGAATCAAAGAAAGAGAGTCCAAGTCTATGTGACTATAAAACATTGAACTGATTCCACTTTTGTCAAGGTTTTTGTTTTTGTCTTGGTTATAAATTTAAGGTTACATTTGGGAACTCATTTGTTGCTCCTTTACATTTAAAAGACCAAACACAGAATTCATAAATTAAAAACAGGTAAAAAGCACCAGGATCATGAACCTTTAAGGAGAATACTTTGAGGTCAATAAAAAATGGTCAAACTTAGATATCATTCTGCTTGAAACTGGAGGATAAAAATTATATAGTCTTCTCCATAAACTATGTAGCTAGCAACTAACTGTCATCTGAAAAAATTAATTGAAATAATTTTAATTATGTTTTAAAAGAAATGCTTTCTTTTTAAAGTCATAGTTTTTTTCATATAATTTTATTGTATCAAAAGAACAAAAGTAGAGTGTGCGTGGGGTACAATGGTGAACAAGATTAAACCCTATGGTAAAGAAGATGTTTAAATAAAGAGGATGGGCATGTATACAAATAACTTTAACATAAAGAAATATGTAATGAGCCCGGCCAGTGTGACTCAGTGGTTGAGCACTGACACATGTACCAAGAGGTTGCCAGTTCAATTCCTGGTCAGGGCACATGCCCAGGTTATGGGTCTAATCCCCAGTGGGGGGCACGCAGGAGGCGGCCAATCAATGTTCTTTCTTATCAATATTTCTATCTCTCTCTCCCTCTCCCTTCTTCTTTCTCTAAAATCAATAAAGAAAAAAAATTAAAAAAAAAAAAGAAATATGTAATGAGTACCCCAAACAGGTAAAAGAGCAAGGTGCAGAAGAAGATAAGTGACCTCATCTGACACATCTGACATCATCTCCTATGCCTTTCTCCCTCTGCTCTGGCCAGGATAACCACCTTGTGTTTCTGGGAATAAGCAGGTCTTCTCTAGTCACAGGGCTGTTGCACTTACCACTTTCACCTAAACTTTCCTCAAATGTTGTTTTTAAGTGACACCTTTCCTTTACTGCCTATTGAAAATTACAGTTAAACAAAATAGTCATGGGGATGTAAAATACAGCATAAGGAATACAGTCAATAATATTGTAGTAACTATACATGATGTCAGGTGGGTAGTGAAAATACATTGGGAAACACTTTGTAAAGAATATGAGTGTCTTACCTCTGTGCTATATACCTGCAACTAATACAAAATAACGCTGAATATAAACTGTAATGGTAATGTGAAATTACCATTCTATTTAGCTTATTAATTTTCAAACACAGTATACTCTATCCTTATATATTCCTTGTCTCCGTCCTACTATCTAAGAGCAACAGGGACAAGGACCTTTATTTTGTTTACTGTTAGCTTACTGGAGCTTGGAATACTTCTTAGCACATAGTAGACATTCAAGAGATATTTGTTGAATAAATAAATAAAACATTGACTAGCTTAGGGTGAGGGTCCTTTTTTTTTTTTTCTATCCTCACCCGAGGACATTTTTGCATTTATCTTCAGATAGAGTGGGAGGGAGAGAAGGAAGAAGAGAGAGAGAGAGAGAAACATCAATGAGAGAGAGACACATCGAGTGGTTGCCACCCACACAACCTCAACTGGGGCCGGGGACTAACTGCAACTGAGGTACACGCCCTTAGTGGGAACCGAACCCGGGACTCTCTGGTCCGTAGGCCGACACTCTAACCATAGAGCCAAACCAGCCAGGGCTAGGGTGAGGGTCTTTAGGACAAACAATTAAAAACTTAGGATAGTAGCTACAGTATTGTCAGGATCCAGATAAAATTTTGGTTTACTGAAAGTAGGGTAGGTTGAAAGATATTTGTATGCCAAGGAATATGAGGTAGAGAATAAGGAAAGAAAAAAATAATTTAGAAAAATAAAACCACTGAGGATCAAAGTCCTTTTGAAAGAATTGAAGGACACAGACTTAGTGGCATAAATAGAGCAGTTAGCTTCCTCTCTAGGGAACACTTTTCCTTTAACACAGGATCAAAGGAGGGGAGAGAGGTAGGTGAGAATAAAGAGGACCTTGTAAACGTTAGAGGAACATTCAGAACTGCTAAGGAAGCTCCTTTTCTCCAAGGCCATTTGCTAAGAATGAAGGGTGATGTACGGGCGGACCCTGGGGACTTCTGAAGGGAGAGCAAACAATTGGAATAGCTTTTCAATAGAGTGCAAAAGAGAACTACAATGGACAAAGTAGAATGGTTTTTAAGGGTAGTGAGAATGTGTCTGCCAAGTATATCATAGGCACCTATAGAGGAGTCTCTCAGTCACCTTATACACAAGTCCTGTCATCCTAGAGAAAGACCAGAGAAAGAATACTGTGGATGCCACCCAGGCCTAAGGATAGGGAAGTCCGAGGGACAGAATTCCAGGTGGGACAGCCATGAAGTAGAAAAAATTAGTATATCTTTAGAATCACCTAATGTTAGTTTCAACACATAGTATAAAAGTACATGGTAAACATCCAGTAAATGATCTTATGTTGTTGTTACTAATATTTGAAGAATCATAAAATCAAAGAATGAAGGTTAGAATCAGTGATAGTAGTGGGGTAGGAACCTGCTGATGCTTGTCCTAAGTGTAGCCCTAATAATCCACAAATTTCCAACTATGCCTCAATTTTATCATCTATGAAATAAAAATGATATTAGTACCTATCTTGTAGTTTTATTGTGATGATTAAATAAAATGCATTCTAATTCTGAAGAAAAAATATATTATCAGTGGTTAAAAACCGATATAAGTTAAAAATAAAGCATCTAAAACAGTGTCTGTCTTTAAGTAAGCACTCTAAGTGTTGACTCAAAAAAAACCCAAATGAATAATGCATAATGGTGAAGTGTTGAGAATCCCCGGACCCTAATACTGGTTTTTTCATTGGGGATTCTTGTCTAAGCAAAATCCTGAAAGCAAACCAGTACTTAGTAGCATTTTTTCCACCCCCTGAAACAACTGCGGGTAAGATGGGTACCCATCTGTAACAGCAGTTCAGTAAAGCAGAAGTTTTTATTGCTCATATAGAAGGTGAAGTGGGTGTGTCAGAACACTTAAGTGTGGCTAAGGCAAGAGAGTATGGATGGTGTGTGTGTGTGTGTGTGTGTGTGTTTAAAGTGGAGATAAAAGTAGTAACTTCATTTATCATAATAATATCCTAACTAGTCTTCCTGTGTTTTCCTTGTTTCTTGTGACTGATTCTACATTGATCTTTGTCCATGCTTATATTTTAACACCTAGAACAGTGTGTGGTACATAACATGTACTTAATAAGTACTTATCGAATGAATAAACACTGCTGCCCAATAAACTGTCTAAAAGTTATGCCAATATCTCCTGGTCTGAGTCTTCTGTGGCTATTTCTTATCTATATAGAATAAACTTTGAGCTCCTAAGCTTGGAATTTAAGGCCCACCACACTCTGCCCCAACTTCTCTTGCAAACCTTTACTCCAGCCAGTCAATCTGTTCACACTTTCCTCCACATCATAAGCTCCCTTTCTCCAAGCCATTTTCTCACTGTGTACATTTAGAATACCTTTGTCTGAATTATTAGTCACCACTCCCTCTGTTAATGCTCTACTCAAGCCCTTCCTCAGCACTCTGTCCAACCCTTAGAGATAAGTTTCCCTTTGGACTGTTTGTTGAACTTCAAATCTGTATCCTCACAGACTGGCCAGTACATATCAGATACCCCAAATGTGCACTGCTACTGAAATTATAAAGGCATACAGCTGGGTCGTTCAACAGTTCAGGTTGAAAGGATGAAACTGGATCATTTGAGAGAGGATTTTGAAGGAAACTCATTATTTTGCTCATGTATGATCATCAAAGAAGAAAGACAATGCAAAAAAAAAAAAAAGAGAGAGAGAGAGAAAGAGAAAATAATTGAGTAGGAAGCCACTAGTTTCCAAGAGTGACAGCCAGGGATTTGCCAGTCATGGAGCAGAGATGATAAACGTTAAAACAGCTTTGCTTCATAGTCACATAAAAGAAATCTGACACCCCAAATTACCCCAAAACTTAAAAGGGGTTATGAAAACCAGTTGCTCAGAATTAGCCCAGTGAATTCTTTATATACTTGGAAACATTAAATTGACTCTGGGAACCGCCATAGTAATTTGGAAACAAAACAAAATTAACCATTAAAACACAAAACATGCGTTGTATAATAAAATTAGATTAGTTTGTTCCTAGATATTTTTGACCCAGGTTATGGATCAGTTCAGAACTTTCTGCTTTGTTTCCTTCTGATTTGCTGCCGATCCATGCCTATTGTCCATCTGTGGGTACTGATACTATAGAAACCGAGTATACTATGCAGTGGAATTGCACCAAGTGTCATAAAGCAGTGTTTACACATACACGCAGCAAATACAAATATGTTGGCACTACTGTCCACTCATATTCGGGAGAAGACGCATTCCAGTTTTAGCATTTTGTTGGAACAAAGATCAGACACTCAAGGCCTCAGAGGGATGTGCGCATGCGCAGTGGGAGGAGTGCCGGCACATCACACGCACTCTGCCTCCGGATGAGCCTCTCAGGGGTTCGGACAAACACTGGCCAGAGCTGCCCTTCAGAAGCTGCTGTTACTTAGCTCCTGCCAATTCTGTCATTTGAGAATGTCGGCCTAGTGTAGCCAGGTCTTCCAAGATTTCAGGAGAAACTAGAAAACTCACATTCATAATGTGCAATGGAAGAATCTTAAAGTAGGCCTGAATTCTTCTAAAATTGTGTTATGGATCAAACTGACCACACCTGTACTCCTGGTTTGGCCTGCAAACGACCAGTTTGCACTTCTGCTTTGGATTCTTGTGAAGATCCTCTTCAAACACTTACCTATAAGATGTTAAAAATAACCATTATCCTTTTTAGAATACACTTCCACAAGGCTGAAAAATCCTTATCTAAAAATAACAGTAAAGACTTTGAAATGGCATATGAAAACCAAGTTGCAAGGGGTAGAAGTTTCTAAGGGAAAATGTAGATAACATGATATTTTGGTGCCTACTTGGTTCAGTGCATGCCCTCTGGGTTGAATATATTTCTAAAGCAATAATCCAGGTGTCATCTCCAGGCTGTCTGTATCAGCAGAGATTTCGAAAGCGACTGTTTTTAGAACCCTTTCACTGAGTCTGCTATTGCCACCATTCATCTATTACCTTCTGCCTTTACCAGGAAGCTACTAGGAAAATAATCTCTGAGCAGCAATACCTTTATAAAGCAAAAATGTGAGAAACTTCTGGCTTTTGGGAGATCAAGTTATACACGTAAAAGGCTTCTGCGATGTGTGTTGTTTAGCAAAAGTCACAAAATACTGCCTGCCTCACATACATTCTGTAACAGATTTCAAAGGGAATTTGGTTCATATTCTTTTCATTAAAAGAATGACTTTGGAGCTATTTGTGTGCTCATGTAACATCACAGGACCTTTTCTTAATGACCAATAGCCATATTTCTCTTGCAGTAAATATAATTCAAAAAATGGAATGGGTAAAATATGGTCTCCACCTAGAAGTCGGACAGCCAGAGTAAGTTCTGAATGCCGCACACAATGAACGTGTTTTGTTTCCATAGAAGGAGGAGCACACAGCAGAAGCTCCCATCCTGCCGTGAAGCAGGTTTGCAATAGCTATTATCTTCAAAAGGAGAAGGAAAAGAGAGCAAAACAAACATGCAGGCACAAGCTGAAGGCAATATATATAAAAGGGGAAAGAGCTAGGAGAAGACAAAAGGAGAGCCGTTTTTTCACCCTCTCTTCCCATCTGTCTTTGTGCCCTTTTCATTGTTATGCATTTCGGATGTTGCATTTCTCTCCTGGAAGCTTCACAAGAGAACCACAGTGCTTTGATCAAAGTGTGCTTTGCCCTCCCGTACAAGACATTTTTTGTGGCACTTCAATTGGCTACATTTTTTTTACTCTCTTAAGGTTTTCCCATCATATTTTCAGCCAGTGAATTCTTGGCATTTTTAGAATTAAAAAACAATGAACACTGTTAATGTCATCTGAATAAAAGATTTTGAGAATCATAGAAAAGTGCTTCTGTGCTACATGCTCTTCCCTCCGCAGATCTAAGCACACATACCGGTGTTCTTTGTGAGAATGCCTCCTGTCTCACTTCATTATCAGTGTCCAGATCCCACCTCCACCCCACTCCTTAAAACTGTCCCGCAGCTCTGGGGAAGGGGGAAGGGCCAAGCTCTTCTCTGCAGTCCCCTCCAATACTCTCTCCCTCACTTTTCAGGACAAGACACTGTTGTTTTTTTTTTTAATTAATTAATTTATTTTTTATGCATAAGTGAAGAATGGTTGAGATCAAATGACTCATCTACACTCAGAATGGTTAAAATAATAAGTATTTGAAAAAGACAACTATCAGAGTGATTTTCAAACAAAAGATGATGAGGATTAAATGAACAAATCAGCCTGGCCCGTGTGGCTCAGTGGTTGAGCGTCGACCCATACACCAAGAGGTCACAGGTTTGATTCCCAGTCAGGGCACATGCCCAGGTTGTGGGCCAAATCCCCAGTGGGGGCATTCAGGAGGTGGTCAATTGATGTTCTCTCTCATCAATATTTCTATTACTCTCCCCCTCCCCTTTCCTCCCTCTCTAAAATCAACAAAGAAAAAAAAAATTTAAAGGGCTGTGTTTGAGACCTAAAAAAAAATAATATTAATATATATATATATCTGAACAAATTCTCAAAATGTTCTTGAAATAGGTTAATTTATACTTTCTAAAACATCTATGTTGGTATTTTATGGTACACAAATGCCTTAATGCTCTTCTACCAGCTTGTTTGCTATCTGTTTTCAACATGTAAACTTTAAATGATCATTTAATAAGTATTAGAGGTTAACCAGTGTTTACATTTCAAGAATCACTTGTCAGAGCAGTTCACTGAACTTTACTAGGCAGAAGAAACATATTTCCTACTCTATTTAAAATAAAGGAGAAAAATAATTATTTGCATTTGATTGCAAAATGCCAGTTAAAAATTGTTGTTGCAGGATGTAACTACCTGGCTTTAATCTCTCTCTTTTTCAGAATGTCAAAGAAGATATGTGTATAGAGTTCAAATAACTGATTCAGGATGTTGGAATGACAATTCGTTATGATTGGAGAAAGTAGCTAAAGATAAGGCATTTACTGTCAAGGGAAGAAATAAGATGGAAATTTCTTGTTTCATCATTTAAGAGATAGTGACTGGGAAGCAAATTCTGAGACAGAGTGCTGAGAAAAACCCTCTCTGGGCCAGAAAATCTCTAATAATAGGTAGAGAACATGTCTTGTGGTTTGTAACTGGACAAAATTGATGATATTTTGATCCTCAAATGCAGTAAACATCTAGAACCTTCTTAGCGCTGAGAATGAGTTAATTCCAAAGTTAGGAGTAACTTTTGAGTTAGAAAAACAAAAGCTTTATAATCCAGTGTGAGGATAAAGGCAAAAACACATAAAATTACTCATGTTTACTGACTATTGGTAAAATCAAATATATAGATAAGTGAAAACAATTAAAAACTGAAGACAATATATACAAACATAATGTTATGCTTGAATGTAGGATTTGAATTCTGACATATAATTATTTAACAAAACATTATACATTTAATTTCTGAAATAGTGATGAGGTGGAAAATACAAATGTGAATGAAACATCTAATGAACCATGTCTATAAGATGATATAGCACTATTCTAATATTTAGAGTCAGAATATCTGTGTTCTATATGAGGCTATTTCTTTTGCTAATTATCCACTTACTTCTGAGGGTCTATATCTCTTTGGAGCCTTAAGAGTTAGGTCAGAGGCTGCAGGTTCCATCTGGGGGGAGCAGTCATAATTGTTGCTGCCTCTGACAGGTGGAGATGAATATTGGCAGGGTGCTTCCATGGCTGGACTGCACCTTGAGATGAAATACGCAGGAAAAGACTGGTCATTCAGACTCACATCAGTGAACTGTCCAAAGCTGAGCTGCAAGGACACTGCAGAGGGATAGCAAGCTAGTGTGAAGTTCAAAGATAAAATAAAACACAAGAGCAGTGAGAGAAGAATATAAAGTAGGAGTTCAGCTGACAAATCAAGTGCATTATCAGTACTACTAGTCAAGAATTATGTAATATTACTCTTGGCCTTTCAAAATATTTACTGACAGGTATTAGAGGCATAAGTGAAATAATCATGCTAGACTTCTTTAGAAATGTCTGCTTGAAAAACTAAGATCCGTATAAGTCATCTATAACAGGGGGTCAGCAAAGGTTTAAGCTGCTGTGGTCCACATGGTTCCCATTGCAGACTCAGCTCTGCCATGGTAGTGCAAAAGCAGCAATATGCAACGTGTAGGTTAGTGAGCATGGCTGTGTTCCAATAAAACTTTATCATCACTGAAATGTGAATTTCACATCATTGTGACATGATCCAAAATATTATCCTTAAAATTGTATTTAATTTCTATCACTTAAAAATGTAAACCCAATTCTTAGTTCATGGCCTGTATAAAAAGAAACCATGGGACAAATGTAGGCAATGAGCCAAAGTTTGCTGACCCTTGTTCTAAAGATGTGCCTGTCATGACAGCTTCATTATAAATGTCATCATAATAATGAGAATGTCTGTAATAACAGAATGTGCCAAATATATTGTGGTTTGCCACGGGCTTTCTAACACACTATTTCATCTTCACAACAATCCTATGTAGTAAGTTAGTCTGGTAGATGGATCACATATGGCAAGTTCTTCAGCTCTCTGTGTGTCCATGTCTATTGCTGTAACTTTGCAGTTCTTTATAGCAAGAGTTTGGAGTGTGTCCCACTGCCCCTTATTCTGAGTTTATCCATGTTATTTGCTTTAGTTAATGGTATGTTAGCCATTGTGACACAAGCAGAAACTTGAAGAATGATCAAATGTTTCCACTTAGTGCTTATCCCTCAGTGTTACCGTGAGAACATACTGGAGATAGCCTGCTAACAAATAAAAAACACATAGAGGTGATAAATATAATCACAGAAGAACTAAATAAATGGAAAGGTACTCAACGTTCATGAACAGAAAGACAATATTATCAAGATCTCAGTCCTTTTGAACTTGATCTATAGATTAAATAAAATCCCAATCAAAATCCTAGCAAATTATTTTGTGGACACTGACAAACTAATTCTAAAGTTTATACGGAGGGAAAAAAGACCCAGAATAATCAATGCAATGTTGAAGGAGAAGACTAAAATTTGAGGACTAACACTACTTGGCGTCAAGGTTTACTATAAAGCTACCATAATCAAGACAGTGTAATATTGGCAAAAGAACAAACAAAGAGATCGATGGAGAACAGAGAACCCAGAAATAAACCCACATACATATAATCAACTAATCTTTTACAAAATAACAAAGACAATATAATGAAACAATGATAGTCTTTTCAACAAATAATGCTGGAACAACAGTACAACCAAATACAAAATAAATGAATCTAGACACAGACTGACTTTATACCATTCATAAAAAGTAATACAAAATGAATCACAGACCTAAATGTAAAATGCAACACTATAACACTCTTAGAAAATAACATAAAAGAAAACATAGATGACCTTGGGTATGGCAATGACTTTTTAGATACAAGTACTATCCATGAAAGAAATAATTGATAAGGCACATTTCATTAAATTGTAAAACTTCTGCTCTGTGGAAAACAATGTCAAGAGAATGAAGTGATAAGCCACAGACTGGGAGAAAATATACATAAAAGACATCCGATAAAAGACTGTTATCCAAAATATGGAGCAAACTCCCTAAGTAAACAAATAACCTAATTAAAAAATGGGCCAAAGGCCTTACCAGACACCTCATCAAAGATATACAGATGGTAGCTAAGTATATGAAAAGATGTTCCATGTCTGAGAAATGCAAATTAACACAACAAGATATTACTACATATCTATTAGAGTGGCCAAAATCTGGAATACCAACAACAGTGAATGCTGGTGAGGATATGAGCAACACTCATCGCTGTTGTGAATGTAAAAGGACAGTCACCTTGAAAGAAAGTTAGCAGTTTCTTACAAAACATCCAGCAATCATGCTTCTTGGTATTTATGCAAAGGAACAAAAAACATGTATTCATAACAAAACGTGCACATGATGTTAATAGCAGTTTTATTCATAATTGCCAAAATTTGGAAGCAACCAAGATGCCCTTCAGTAGGTAAATGGATGAACTGTAAACTGTGGTACTTCCAGACAATGGAATATTATTCAAAGCTAAAAAAAAAAAAAAAAAAAAAAAAAAGGCACCCTGGCTGGTTTGGCTCAGCGGTTAGAGCATCAACCCACGAACCAATGAGTCATGGGTTTGATCCTGGTCAAGGGCACGTACCTCAGTTGCAGTTTGTCCCCAGTCCTGATCAGGGTTATGCAAGAGGCAACCACTTCATGTGTCCTTCTCATGTTGATGTCTCTCTCTCTCTTCCTCCCTTCTCTCCTCCCACTCTATCTGTAGATAAATAGAAAAATATCCTCCGGTGAAGATTAACAAATGATAATAAATAAATAAAGGGGGACACAGAGAACCCTTAAATGCATATAACTTTCAAGTTAATCTAAGAAGCTACATACTGTGTGATTCCAATTATATGATATTCTAGAAAAAGCTAAATTATGGAGACAGTAAAAATATCAGCGGTTACCAGGGGTGAGGTTGTGTGTGGGGTGGAGGTGATGAATAGGCAGAGTACAGAGGACTTTTAGGGCAGTTAAAATACTCTATGATATCATAATAATGGATATACGTTATTATACATTTGTCCAAATCTATAGAATATACCACACCATGTGTGAACTCTTAGGTAAACTATGATCTTTGAGTGATTATGATGTGCCAATGTAGGTTTATCCTTGGTAAAAAAAAAAATATATATATATATATATATATATTACTGTTCTTGTAAGTGATGTTGATAATGAAAGAAGCTAGGCATGGGGTAAGGGATTATATGAAAATATCTCTCTACCTTCCTCTTAATTTTTCTATGAACCTAAAACTGCTCAAAGATAAAGTCTTAAAACACACATATACACACACAGCAGAGCAGAGACCTCCACAGCCTTACCCATGTCCATTCTAGATCAGTCAACAGCCAGGCAAACCCAGATATGTGAGGAAGCCCGGCCAAGATCAGCAAAATCACCTTTCCAATGCATCGCTGATCTCACACAGGAGTAAACTCAGCCAAGATCAGCTGATCCTCGCCTATTTGTGAGCAAAGTAAATGTTTATAATTCTAAACAATTTAAATTTTGTGATGGCATATTAAGTAATATTACCATGGCAATACATACCTGGTGTAGTAGGGTAAGTATTTTTATCTGATTTTAAAATAATAAAATTTAGCCAGCTTCTGAGTATAAGTTGTAAAAAATGCTAAAATTCTAAAATTAGTAAGCATTTCTCAGAAGAACTTTTTCAGAACGTAAATTTCTGAATTTCCCGGTGCTGTGTGGTTAGTAATTGACATAGCTAGAATCAGAACTTCAGTTCTTTAATTGAAATCTGAATTCAAAGAAACATAGAAACTAATAAGATACAAAAGGCAAGCAGGTTAACTATTTAGAAAAATGTACAATAAAGAAATTTAAGAAAACTAAGACTGTTTATTAAATAAAGACCTATGTTTGCATTTCACAAATTTACAAATATTTTTCAAAGCAAAATACATAAACTTATTTACCTATACATACCCTAGTATAAGAAATAACAATCTAATTTAATTACTTCCTAAGGAGTAAACAGGAATGTGTTAAAAGACTCAGAAATTAGTCTTAATTTTAAATATTGTGAAATCAGATCTTATTCAAGCCTTTTTGCATTTTAAATAAATCCTGCTTAGATTACAGAAATTTAAATTTTGTAATTAATTCTATTGTAACTTCTATGCCTCAAAGTAATACACTGTAAAATGTTATCTCAAATATTGTTTTAGGTAAATATTTTTGCAAAGTGCACTGCATAAAGAATCAAAGTCTACAAACAGGATTGAACAAGGTCTACACACTTACCTTTTTAGACTAAACACTCTCACAAAAGAATTGATAATAGCTTTTCATGTGGTCTTGGGTATAGAATATTATCTGACACAACTCATATTATTTTTATGTGAAAATAATATGTATCATGTACTAATATGGATTCATTTTGAATACAAAATTAGAATGATTTTTAACTTCTTGCGAAATCACGTGGGTGTTTTAGAAAGCAACCAGGACATATTCTTCATTTGGGGATTATAAGGAAACTGCCCAAGACTTGTCTTTCTTTTGGGACAATAACTAATTCAGCCTAAAAAATAAACATCATCATTATTAAATAGTAATTATTGATGAAGATCTGCCTTTTGTCAGACATGTAGATGTACCTGAAATTCTCAAATAGCCATTTTCAGATGAGGAAACTGAGAGTTATTCAGTGACCTTCAGTAGCATCCTACCAGCAAATGGTGGAGCCATAGTTTGACTCATTCTGGTCCCTTCCAAAGCTGTGTCCCTTCTTCTTCTAACAGGTTACAGCATAAAATGGTCTGGATATTAGAATATCAAAGAGGATTTGAAAAAGCTTAATAGTCAATTATTTCTTCACTTATTGAGAAGCCCTAATAATTTAAGATACTTTAATATGACATAATTACAGTACTATATTAGCTGTTTAGAGTTTTATTAAAAGACTATAAAAAAAGTAAAACACAGCAATTTAGAAAACCTAGAGGTGAAAGAATATGTAAAAATTATTTTCTATATTATAAATTTAAAAAACTGGACTCAGAAAAGATGTCATTGCCCTGGCTGGTTTGGCACAGTGGTTAGAGCGTCGGCCCGCGGACCGGAGAGTACCCGGTTTGGTTCCCGCTAAGGGCACGTACCTCAGTTGCAGTTTCTTCTCAACCCCGGTTGGGGTTGTGTGGGTGGCAGCCACTCAGTGTCTCTCTCTCTCTCTTCTTCCATCTCTCTCTCCCCCTCTATCTGAAGCTAAATGCAAAAATGTCCTTAGGTGAGGATTAAAAAAGAAAAAATGTCATCAATTAAAAAGTCACAAAACACACAAATTTAAATCTGAAACCAAATCCAGTGCCTTTTTCATTTTTGAGAAAAAATAATTTTTTAATAAAATAAATATCAATCACTTGATTGGACTTCAAACAGGCCGTTAACTTTTGGCTGGGGTTTATTTTGTGTACCGACCAGCAGCTGTGGACTGGCAAAGCCTTATTTCAATACGGCTGTGGCCAATCAGAACTTTAAGGAGATAATTCATTTTTGACACTAGATGAGATAATATAGAAAGAAAAAAAAAAAACTGAATATGTTGAAATTAACTTTGTTTTCCCCTGTATCTATAATTTGTTTTGTTTTGTTTAATCCCTTTATCTTTTTCACCCGGCCTCTCTGATAGTTGTCAGACTGTCCTCTGTATCTGAGTCTGTTCCTATTTTGTTTGTTAGGGAAATCTTACCCTTTGCAACAACATGGATAGACCTGGAGAGTATTATGTTAAGTGAAATAAGCCAGTCAGAGAAAAACAGACACCATATGAGTTAACTCATATGTGGAACCTAATGAATGATATCCAGCTTTTTTAAACCTATTGTTTATCTAGGTCAGTATTCTATTCTGAAACTTTTAGGATTAGAAGCCCAGAAGTAAAGAAAATAAAGTTATGGAATAATAAAATTGCTTTAAATTTGTTTTAAAAATTACTAAGAGAGAGAGAGAAAGTGTGCGCAAGAAAGAGATGCCCAGTGAGATTTATCTTGCAAAAATGTCAGATCACTCCAAATTTAACACAATTTCAATCAAAATTAGTTTTAAGAGTAGATTTTAAAAATTTCCACTCATGTATTTATTTTTACTTTTTATTAAACTTGTTATTTAGAGATAATTGTGGTTTCAAATACAATTGTAAATAATAATACATAAGGATTCTGTGTAGCCTTTACCTAATTTCCCTCAAAGGTAATAACTTGCAAAACTATAGCACATTGTCACAGCCAGGCTATTGACAGTGACATGACAAGGCACAGAACATTTCCATTACCAGAGGATCTTTCATGTGGTCCCTTTTGTCACATTCACTTACTCCTCCTGCCCACATCCTGTCATTAATCCCTAGCAAAGACAAACCTGTTCTCCATTTTCATAATTTTGTCATTTCAAGAATGTTATCTAAATGGAATCATGTAGTGTGTAACCTTCCCATCCAAGTGGTTGCATGTATCAATAAATAATCAATCCTTTTTATTTTTGAGTAGTTTTCCATCTTACATATAGACGAACCTCAATCTGTTTAACTACTCATGTGTTGATGAACAACTGTTCCTAGTTTTCAGTTACAATGAAGAAAGCTGCTATGAAATTCCTGTACGTATAGGTTTCTGTATGAACAACGTTTTCATTTCTCTGGGAAGTATGCCCAGGAATTCAATTAGCAAGTCACATGATAGTTTCATATTAGTTTTTTAAGCAAACTAGCAAACTGTTTTCCAGAGTGCCTATACTATTTTACATTCAAACCAGCAATGTCTGAGTGATCCAGTGTCTCAGCATTCTTGCCAACATTTCATAATGTGCCTTTTGATATGGGCATAGTGACAACTCACTGTGGCTTTGATTTGCATTTCCCTAACAACTAATGATGTTAAAGTAAAAGAAAAAAGGTGAGGAATAAAAAATCCCTTTTAATTTTGAGTTTTAGAAAACACACACACACACACACACACACACACACACACGTAGAAAGAGACATGGGTATTTCCAGGCAAGGAAAATTATAATGTAAAATATCAGATCTCCCAAATTCATCTATAAATTTAACACAATTGTAATGAAAACTCCTATGCTTTTATTAGCTTGAAAAAATAATATAAATTTTATCTGAAACTATAATAGAATAAGAGTAAACAAGAACATTTTGTTAAGGAGCACTGATGAATGATTATATTCCATAAGATAAATCTAGTGTCTACACTATTTTTATATATTATGTATATTTAATTTTAATGTAAAATTATTAAAATATGGTGTACTGGCTCAGGACAAGATTGCGGAAGGAAAGAGAATAGAAGTCAAAAAACATACACAAGCAATGGCATACACTTTGCCTTTGAGAGAAAAATTACAGTTAGGTCCCCATTGTTCCATACAGCAAAATAAAACAGATAAACTAGGTCAATATAAAAATGAAGTCATTAAATATGATTAAAAATGTACTACAATATTGAATCACTGGAAATGGTTCAATTTACTAACATTTACATGATTTACTAATCATGTGGAAAGACAGCTTCTGATTGCAGCCATGATATATATTATTTTCTTATGGTTATATTTCTATGCTTTTAAAACATTTTTTCTTGAACAAACATAATACTTTTGTGCTTATGAAAAAAAGTCATAAAAACATTATTCAAGTTGTGTTTTTATAAAGGTTTTGAAAAAAGGGAGTCTGCTTTAAAGGAATTACACCTAAAATAAAATGAAATAATGTTACAAGGTGTTGAAGAAAATGACTGCATGGAAATTCCTAACCATTAGCTAGAGCTAGAAAGTTAACTATTTTTTTTAAGGTTTCCCCTTTTAATATGCGAACAGATATTTTACTCCTTTTTTTTTTTTTCTTTTTTTGGAAAGACACAACTTCATGTCTTCACTCTTTCTCCCTTTATCTAATACCTTATCACTGATAGCACTGCCAAGGGCTGCAAATGTGTTCTCTTTTTTTTTAAGCCTATTCTTTTCTTTTTTCTTTATTGATTTTAGAGAGAGAGGAAGAGAGAGGGAGAGATAGAAACATTGATGAGAGAGAATATCAACTAGCTGCCTCTGCATGCCCCTCACTGGGGACTTCGCCCACAACCTGGGCATGTGCCCTGACCTGGAACTGAACCCGCGACCTCTTGGTGCATGGGTCGATGCTCAACCACTGAGCCAAATCAGCTGGGCATGTGTTCTCTTAACAGCCATACCTATGACATGGTGCTGCTAGTATTCCCATAGGGCTATTGGGGATCTAAGACATGAAGAGGTTAAGTAAATTGCACATTATAAGAACCGATGAAGCTAATATGGCCCCAGGATATTACTTGTTTTCCAATCTACCACTCTGAGGAAGGGTGACCCTCTCTCCTCACCAGCTCTTGCTCACTCCTCTTCAGCCCCACTGGCACCTTGTTATATTCCTCCAAGTCCTTCGGATCTTTGTCCTTGTTCCCTCTGGTAGGTAAACATTCCAGTGATTTGCATTCAGATACGCGATCATTTGTCAACCTCTCAAAGAGGCCTTTTGGATCACACTGAGTGAAATGGTGTCCCCAACACACCTTTGCCTGCTTAATGTACCCCGCATCGCTTCTCTCACCACCCTGCCCTCCGTTAGTCATCCAGTGTTTGCTGCCAGTTTCCACAAGAAGATGAGTGCTGGTTTTGTTCACAGCTCTATTCCCAGCACCTGAATGAACAGATGAATGAGATACCAGCTGTTTATGGAAAAGAAATTGAGGAGTACCTGAAAAGGACACCATCATAAAAATGATCCCTGAAGAATGAAATTCCTCAGCTGACATTTAAAAGAAGCACTAGACACTCCGGACACCAATATTTGCCGTGAAGACCCCCATGCACATTTGTCTTAATCTACCACGTGCCTAAGAAACTGTGACTTGTTAAATGAAACATACCAAGTAGACAGTTCTAAGGTGTGCTTTCAGCGCACCAACTCCAAGGACTGTACGTTACTCAGACACGCGCCTTACCAAGGTCACTGTCATTACCTTCAGAGTGTGTGCAAATTTTAACTTCTCTATACTCAATAATGTTTTTTTGTTTTTGTTTTTGTTTTTAATCTATTGAGGGTGGACTTGGTCTTGGAAGTAGCAGAAGTCATTTGAGACCACTGTGGGGAAAATGGTAAGAACAAAGCAGACCTTGTAAAGTTTTTATCAAAATATTGATGTCACTAGGACATAATGAGACAATGAGACTCTCCTTTTCACTGCTTCTTCATAAAATGGCTCTGGGAGAAAGGTCCACATTGGATTGTGAAACTTGTTTTGGATGTTGGAGTATAACAAGAACCATGGAATTGACTCCCCAAATCACTACTTTGGATGTTACAGGCACTCATTTTTGATGTTTAAATTATAATATATTTTATTTCTATTTTAAAAAATAACAATCCACTTTTATAGTTAACATATACAGAGTTTGGAATGAGACATTTTCTCTCCAGTCTCCATGTAACCTTTAATTTCAAATGTCTCTGATTCTGCATATGAATAGCTTTTGCACTGCTCTCTATAAAATGATATTAACTAGCTAGATGGATAAACGTCATTGTGTCCAGTGGATATGTGTGTAACATGTTGTATAGCAATCCAATTTACGAGTCAAAGAATTATAATATTTTAAATGCAGAAAAAAAAATTGGTTCTAAAAAAGGCAAAATTATGGAGACAATAAAAAGATTAGTTGCTAGGGAATGAAGATAGAGAGGGATAAACCCGTGCAGCACAGAAGACATGCCTGCCATTGAAAATACTCTTTATAATACTCGAAGGTCGAGTTTATAGTATTATACATTGGTCCTGAAGGGGACCAAAGTTTTGTCCCTCCAAAGATGTGCTGCTTGGGATATTGATTTTTAAGCTGGTGATTAGAAACCAAAGGCTCAGAACATTTAACCCTCTCTCTTTCCTGCTTAAGAAATTAAGATAAAAAAGCCTGTTCCAGGAAGACAATCTCAGCATATTCACCTTAGTATTAGATAGGAGTATTCCAAGCAGGGTCCTGTTAGCTGGATTCTCCTCTGTGCCCCATTGTTTCTGGACTGCCCAGCGGGCATTTGTTGGCCTTGTGAGTCTGGCTCTTTTCAGCTAACTGGGAAACACCTTTTTCTCCCTTTAGAAATCCCAGACCCCTATTCCACACACACACACACACAAGAAAATAATTTGGTGTATAATCTCCCACCTGCCTGTCAATTCAGTGATAATATCTCTCCCTCAAAGAAAGGACATCAGGAGACATAAGTTCTTGTTCAAAATGGGTGATACGCACAGATGAGAGACCTAACTGTTCCGGGTCTCAGCCTCCACTGTGCTGATGTGAAGGAGGACTAATCACTACAGTTCCTTCCAGTTCTAGCAGTTCTTTTATTCATCTGGCTGTTTCAAAGAACCTTATTTTAAAATATCTTGTAAAGTTAGTATTTACCTTTACTTCATCCTTTTTAGGAAAATGTATTCAGCCTGTATGAGACATGGTAAAGTAACAGGGTTTATTTTGCGTGCATGCATGTTAAGTGTGTAAGCTGCAGAACTTTCTGTTTGTCTGTTCTTAATGAAGGAGATACTATCAGTCCCAGCCTGCATTCTGGAAGGTCGAAAGGCCACACTGCTCAGTAGCAAAGGGCACTGATGAAAGGATTTGCTCTGGAGGAAACTGACCTGCATTCTTTTCTTTTTGGGTAGCCACAAACTACCTCTAATTTATTAGAAATAAAGGTTTCCTCATGTTTTAGCAAGCAGCATTTTATAATATTAAATAATGAATGCCCTGACTGAGCAAATGCAAATTTTAAAAAGGTGGAGTAAAAACCCTAATTTTTGCAACTTGTATTTATTTAGTTGTTTATTTTTTATTTATTTTTTTATCCTCACCCAAGGCCTTTTTTTTTGCATTTATCTTCAGATAGAACGGGAGGGAGAGGGGAGGAAGAGAGAGAGAGAAACATCAATGTGAGAGAGACACAACGAGTGGTCGCCACCTAACGACCCCAACAGGGCTGGGGACAAACTGCAACCGAGGTACGTGCCCTTAGCAGGAACCGAACCCGGGACTCTCTGGTCTGTGGGCCGATGCTCCAACTACTGAGCCAAACTGGCCAGGACTGCAACTTGTTTTTAAATAGGAATATGTGGGCTGCCTACCAGAAACAAAACCATGACTTCAACCTACTCACTATCCCAGATTGTTTGCTATTTTTAATCAACATCCTCAGGTTCAAGAAAAAACTCCCCAGATAGATAAAGTCTACCTGAATCTGCCATCCCAGACTTACCACACCCTCCTCTTGTGTTAGCAATCTTTGTTTGAATGGTTCCCTGCAAGTTTATTTATAACACAGTGTTCATTAGTGGATATGTTTAAAATATTAGCAGCTGTTAGCTATGGCCAAGATAAAAATAAAGCCACAAATCCTGTCAATCCAAGTTTCCCTGCCTTACAGCTGTAGACATAATGGTCATAAATGCATAGCCTTCCTGGTCTTCACTACTACCTTGAGGCATGTTGTATCAGAAAGCCCAGGAATCAAGTACTTTCACTGGCGAAGTTGTAAGATGGTTCTGCAGCTACACAGCAACTGTTTGCTGCAATGCTGGTCTTTATATAGCCCCAGGGAAAAGACTGGTGGGCAGATTTCTTTTTCAGTCAAGTAGGAGATGAACTGAAATAACAAATTCCCTACAAACCTTCCTTCTGTACCTCCCTGTACGTAAAAAGCCTGTGATGTTTTATTTAAGTGAAAGAAACAAAAAGAACCATGGTGTGGAGAAATGGAGTCTTCTGGAGTTATCTAAGGTTTAATCTATGTGGCAGTGGTGAGGTTATAAGCTTTTAACAACCAGCTCTCAAAATTCAGAAAGCGTACATATGCATACATACATAAATTGACTATATTCTTACTGATATAAAAATTATATAGTACACAATTGTAAAATAATAAAATAAAGAACACTTTATTGTAAATTTTGTATAGCCAGTAGATTCTTACAGAAGGCTTTCCTTGCATTTTGCTGAATTCTGGTATCCAGAGCCAAAATGTGGTTGCAGCTGATGAATGAGTGCGGTTCTGACTTGAATGCTGGTTGACAGTTTCATTTAAGTTGATGAGTATGATGAAAGTGAAGCAACTGCAAACTGTGTGGAAGCTTCACTTGTTTATCTTTGATGTAAGTGACTTTGTCAAATTGACCAATCGTTTCTGAATCCTGGAAGAGTATTTTCTCAAATTCTGCGTGTGCTATTCATAATATAATGGCTATGCACACTTACAAACTTTTACCTAAAATCTGCATTCTTAGCATTTTTTCCTGTCAGTGTGTCAAATGTAGACAATTGACAAAACAACAAATCATGTCAAGATTTATAGTGTTTGCTGATTTCTGAGGTATAAATCTGACACTCTGACCCATTTCAAACTACCAGTATGATACCAGAAAATGTGAAATTGGGAAGAAATGCACACCAGCACACCATCATATAGAATTTCCACCATTCAGACAGTAGATGTAAATGTTCTCAAGGTTACAGACAATAGTAAAATGGAGTAAAATAATTAGGAAGTGATTAGTTTAGAGACTGAAAGATATTTTTTAAATTACAAGTTTCTGTAAGGTAATTTTTAATAATGGCTGGCATTTGTAAATCATTTTAATGGTTTTTAACAACTGGCTTGCTCCTAAAAATTTTTAAATTAGCTGTTGTGAGTTGGTCAGGCTGGAGTTAGCACACCATTACATGTGGGGAAAGATGTCAGAAATCCCTTCCCCTCCAAAAGACACCGTCTTCTTCTAGTTACCCTAATATCTACTTAAGTTGAGGACACTAAAAGACACAGACATGGATTCTTTCCCCAGTCACAGTGCAGTTTTTCGTTACCCTCAGGTTACTTGCTCTTATCTTCTGTTCTATGCTACTTGATCTCACAAACTAGTAGGGAAGGTGAGAAAAATAGAATGGAATCATGCCCAGGTATGCTTGTGGTAGTTTTTCTGTTACCTTGGTTCTTTCTTACTGGTTAAATTTCATATAATTAATACACTTTAATTATTTCATACTTCAAATGTTCTTAGACATAAAATACTTCAAATTAAATCCAAAGACACCATAAGAACCACAGTATCATTTATGTAAGTTAAAATAAATTCAAGTTTTATAAAGAGAAATAATTAAGAATTTTCAAAAGATTAAGTGTTTGCTTTTCTCTATATATAAAAAAAAAGAGTCATAGTAATGTTTAATATCTCAATGAAAAAATTGATGGCTGAATAATTTTATAGTCTATCAAGTAATTATACATAATTAAAATCTAAGAAAATTTGAAGTTGATTGCATTAAAACCTTTACAGAAAATAATAAACAGTAATATTTAACAGTTTCTATATTTTTGCCATTATATATATGTGTGTGTGTGTGTATCCATAATATTCTTCTTTATGATGACTTTGGAACCCAGGAGTCAACCTTTCTCCAACACATATTATTAGTATAATAGCTAATATGATCAAGAGAACATGAGAATACAGGTCAAAATAAACTTGTAAACTATTATTTCTTATTACTAAATGAAGCAGAATTCTTGGGAAAGAGAAACAAAGACTTAAAAATAAGCATAATAAGTGTACTCAAATAGTTTAAGAAAAACACAATGATGAGATAGAAACCAGAAATTATTACAGAGATCCAAGAATCATTTTAGGAATAAAAAATATAGTAGCTGAAATGCATAGTAAAGTAGACCATAAAAGTACAGGACAGTTAAAGTCAAACAATAAATTAATGAGCTGGAAGATCAAATTGAGATATTACTATAACATAACATAGGAAATAATAAGGAAATAGAAGATTTAAAAGAAAAGCTACGAGAAATGGAAGAAAGGATGGGCAATGCCAAAATCCAGATATTACAAATTCCAAAAGGCGATTTTAAAATAATAATTTCCATAAATTAAAAACAGATGAGTTGTCTCTGATTAAAAATATTCATGGAATATGAACCTAACTGAAGTAATAATATTTTCATATATGAAAGTGAGAAAATAAAATCTAAAAATTTTATAAATATTAAGAAAAAATCTAGACCATCTATAAAGCCAGAAATCAGACTAATCAGATATATTTTAAATAGCAATGCTGTATACAAGCCTCCCCCCCCAAAAAAAAATGGAGTAATAATTTAGGGTTTCAATGTGAAAAATAAATGTATATAGATTTTATATACAGCCAAACTACCATTTAAATGAGAGGGCATTATAAATATATTATATTAAAAAGCCTCAGAAAGTTTGCTACATAAAGATTAATTTTTCAAATTCTCTTGGAATAAGTATCCAAATGAGAAAGTAAATATAGGAGGACATTAAAAGTAGAGGAAGTAAATACATCTTATTATTTTGTGAGACAGGAAGTAGCAAAGAAGTGATATATCAAAAGTATATTAATAAAAACTCAAAACTTTAGTTCTAGGCAATATAAACATTGCCTAAATGGGGGCTAGGAAGGGGTGAAACAAGAGAGCTGTTAAAGTATACTAAAATATGTGGGGTTTTTTTAGAGGAGAATATGGTTAGTGATACAAAATTAAAATTTATAGCCTAATTATCAATATGGCTTTTAAGGACAACCACCATATAAACAAAAATAAAACAACTAACTTTTACACAAGTTGAAGAAAATTTGGCATATATTGTTGAAAATAGAAGATGGATATAGTAAATCAAAAGGAAATAAAGTAAATGAAATATAGGGAAAAAATGGGTCCTGGCTGGTTTGGCTCAGAGGTTAGAGTGTCGGCCTACGGATCGAATGGTCTCAGGTTCAATTCCCGGTCAAGGGCACATACCTGGGTTGCAGGGCTTGGGTCAGGATCATGCAGGAGGCAACTAATAAATGTGTCTCTCTCACTTTGATGTCTCTCTCTCTCTTTCCCTCTTTTCCACTCTCTCTAAAAATCAATAGAAAAATATCTTCAGGTGAGGATTAACAACAAAAAAATGAATATAATCAAATAAATATAATAACAATTAACTGCATCAAAGGAAAGGGTTACTTTTCTTAAATTTCATGCAACATCCTTGGAAAATGCATGTTTTTTTAATGACTCATTCAAAGTGTGTTTTATTTTTGGAATGACTTCTGAAAAGCTAAGGTCACATTAGCCAACAGCTTGCTGATGAATATTTCTGGAATTTGAAAAAGAAAGTTTATAAACCTAATTTTGGCCGTGGCTATGGTTTTCTCAATTCTATGTTAAATAATCTAAATGATTAGAAGAAGATTGCTTCAAATGTTTTTACAGTGAATATTCTTTCAGGCAGCATTTCTTTTTTAAAAACATAATTATAAACAAAAAATCCTTAATCATAGGGTAATCATAAGCACTTTAGGAGATACATTCAGAATAGATTTATCCAACTTTCATGTAGTCTAAAATGTTTACAAAAGGCACCCGATAGTCTCTGAGCTTTAATTAATTTGTCTTGCTGCATCTCATGTCACTAAACTAAAATAATAAAAGCACTCAGAATATTCAGGCACAAGATGACTGAAATTAAAAAGGCCAGGTTTTCTTTTCTTTTCTTTTTCTTTTCTTTCTGCAAGCACTTTCAGGTTTTGTTTTGTTTCTTTTACACTGTCCATATAGACGTATTTTTCCCTAGATGCACATTAAAAAAACTTTATTATTATGAAAAACTCCATATACATTCACAACAGATATAAGAGCGAGCATATCTGCATTCAATATTAAACTTAAATAATTATCAACTCATTGGTAATGTTGTTTCATATATACCCTTCTCCATATCTGCCAAGAATCAGAGTATTTTGCTGTGAATTTCAGTTTAGGTATCATAACATTTTATCTGCACATATTTAAACCCTATTTCTAAAAGAATATTTTCTTGCCCTGGCCGGTTTGGCTCAGCGGTTAGAGCGTCCGCCTGCGGTCCTGAGAGACCCGGGTTCGGTTCCCGCTAAGGGCATGTACCTCGGTTGCAGTTTGTCCCCGGCCCTGGTTGGTCGTGCGGGTGGCAGCCACTCCATGTGTCCCTTTCACATCGATGTTTCCCTCTCTCTCTCTTCCTCTCTCTCCCTCCCACTCTGTCTGTACAAAAAATGGAAAAATGTCCTCGAATGAGGATTAAAAAAATAAAATAAAATAAAAAAATAAATAAAAGAATATTTTCTTAAAAAACACACACACACATAACCACAATGTTATTGTGATGTTTAAAGAAAAATTAGCAATATTTCTTAATATTATTAAATGTTCAATTAATATACCAATTTTTCTGAGTTTTAAAAAGTTGTCTGAATTTAAAATCTACTTATTGCATTTGGTAGGTATACATCTTATCTTTTATCCATAAGTTTTAACTTATAAGTTCTGAATCTATACACTTAGTTTCTGTTCATTTTTATCTCTTTTTATAATTAAAAAAAAACTTGATCTGTAGAGTTTTCTATAGTTTGGTGTTGTTGATTGTATTCTCCCAATACTATGTGCGTGTGTGTATTTTTTTTTTGCTACTCTGTCACATTATTTTATGTAAATTTATGTCAATGATCTGCTTCAAGTTAGTGTTTTAATATAGTGTGAAGTAAGTTTCCAGATTTTAATTTGTTTCGTTTTCATATGGATATCTAATTATTACCACCATTGACTAACTAGAGAATAAATTAAAAGCTTGAACTATTATTGATAAAGCAACTGAATCAATAGATTAAAAGCTTCATTTCTCCCAAATATCCAACCCCCAATTTGCCAGCAATGCCCCTATGGTTGTATAGGCAATCTCTAATAATCTTACATAAAGTATGGCAAAAACAAGTAATAAAAAAACTCAGTAATTAATTTATTCATTCTAGAATAAGCCCAATACCCAAAACCAGACAAAGATAGTAGGAAAAAGAAAAATTTGTAAAAACCAACAGTACTAGAATTAGAAACTTCTCTATCAGAGAAAAATAAAAAATCTACCATAAACAACATGGAGAAAAAAAGTCAATGCCTGAGAAGACTATGGCAATGCCTATTAGCTCTTACAGACTTTATGTCCTGAATATACATAAAGAGACCCTAAAATCAGTGAAAGAGAATATTTTCTCCAAACGGGCAGAGGAATGGCTAAACAATTTACAAAAGAGGAAACCTAAATGGCAAATAGACATGAAAAGATGTTCAAATTAACTAATGAGATATAAGTGTGCACCATCATATTGAACAAACTAAAAAGTCTTGATAATATCAAATATTACTGAGGTTTGAAGCAAGTGTATTTCATCCACTTGTAAAAAAGTAAATCCGTTGCACTCATTTGGAGACTAATTTGGCAATATTTAGGGAAGTTGAAGGTGTGTATGTTTTTAATATACCAACACTAGTTCTAATTTATATACATTATAAAATGTTTGCAAAGGTACAAAAGGAACTGCTCCTGTAACTGGATTTGAAATTGTGATCTGATGGGAAAAAAAAGGAAGTGGAAAAGGAAAAGGAAAGGGAAAGAGAAGGAAAACCTAAATGCCCATAAAAAGAATATTAAGAGATTCTTGTATATTCATTTTATTGAATCCTACACATTAATTACAATAAATAAACTTATGCTACATGCATCAATATGAATAAATAATCATAATATTGAATAAAATATGCACAGTGCAGAAAGTAAAAGCATTTTATACTATTTTATAGAACATATAAAGCCATGCCTTACTATTTTTATGGATAGCTGCTATTAATAAAAATTCAAAAATATTTATGAAAATAGTCTATAGCAAACTCAAGATGATAGCTTACCTCTGGGAAGTGGAATTTAGAAGAGTTTTTTTTTAACTGAAATAATTGTGGAAGAATTAAATTTGGTAATGCTAGATGGTAGGTATAAGGATATCAGGTATATTATTTTTATTTTGTCAATACTTGAAATATTTCATAATTACTAAATATAAATATAAAAAGAAACTTATTGGCTTAGAAACCTCAACTGCTGACAGCTGGCAGATAAAGTTGGCAGAATTAAGACACTTGAGTTCCCTGCTAAATGACAGAGAACGCTCAAGCTAAGCAGCTACAGACACTACACACGTGCTGAGGAGGGTGACCAGGCAGCCCAGCTCACCTCTGCACCCACAGGACCACCACTGCCACCTTGGCGGTGTTGCAGGCAAGATGCCCGGGGAGTGTGCGGGTTACAGGGCCACTGAGGAAGGACTATGTGTGAAGAGGATGGAGATTTTATTTCCCTGTTTCAGTAGCACATTGTTCTCCTGAGCTGATACTGGCAGTTTAAAGCAACATTTGATTGATTATGTGCCAGCCTGTGATGCACGCTGTAGCAGGGAATTCCAACAACAAGCCAGGACCTTTGAAATCAATAAGTTCCATGTAGAAAAAAGGGAATCCAAAATAATTTAAACAGGAACCTGTTACATATTTATTTTATTATCTTATACCTTTCTTTCAATGATATATTCCTTTAGAGTTTATACGTTGATGTGGATAAGTAGTACTTCACATTTATTCAGTTACTGGTTAAAGAACTAACATGTTTAAAATCATATATTAGGAATGAAACAGAACAGAGAACCCAAAATTGACCCAAGCCATTAAGCTCAATTAATATTTGACAAAGGTGGCAAGAGCATACAATGGAGTAAAGACAGCCTCTTCAATAAATGGTGTTGGAAAAATTGGACAGGTACATGCAAAAAATAAAACTAGACCACCAACTTATACCATACACAAGGATAAAATCAAAATGGATACAATACTTAAATGTAAATCGTGAAACCATAAAAATCCTAGAAGATGTAGGCAGAAAAATTTCAGACATGCATGTAGCAGAATTCGCACCAATATATTGCCTAGGGCTAAGAGAAATAAAGGAAAAATAAAATAAATGGGACTTTACAAACTAAAAAGCTGCTACACAGCAAAAGAAACCAGCATCAAAATGAAAAGGGAACCCACAGTTTGGAAGAACATATTTGCCAATGATACATCTGATAAGAGGTTAATTTCCAAAATATATAAAGTACTCATGCAACTCAACAGAAGGAAGACAAACAATCCAATTAAAAAAGGGCAGAGGACCTGAATAGACACTTCTCCAAAGAAGACATACAAATGGCCAAGAGACATATGGAAAAATGCTCAATGTTACTAATCATCAGAAAGATGCAAATCAATGAGGTATCAACTCACACCTGCCAGAATAGCTGCCATTAACAAATCAACACACAAAAGTGCTGGTGAGGGTGTGGAGAAAAGGGGACTCCAGTACACTGCTGGTGGGAATGCAGACTGGTGTAGCCATTATGGAAAAAAGTATAGTTTCCTTAAAAAATTAAAAATGGAACTACCATTTGATCCGGTGATTTCACTTCTAAAAATATATCCTAAAAAGCCTGAAACACCAATCAGAAAAAATACTTGCACCCTTATGTTCATAGCAGCACTATTTACAATAGCTAAGATCTGGAAACAGTCCAAGTGCCCATCAATAGATGAGTGGGAAAAAAAGCTGTGGTACATTTACACAATGAAATACCATGCAGCTGTAAGAAAGAAAGATCACTTACCCTTTGCGACGACATGGAAGGACCTGGAGAGTATTATGCTAAGCAAAATATGCCAGTCAGAGAAAGACAAATACCACATTATCTCACTTATACATGGAATCTAATGAACAAAATAAACTGATGAACAAAATAGAACCAGAGGCATGAAAGTAGAAAATAGTCTTGATGCACCTCAGAGGGAAGGGTGGGCTGGGAAGAGATAAACCAAAGAACTTATATATGCACATATGCATAACCAATGGACACAGACAATAGGGTGGGGAAGGCAGGGGGTGGGAGTGGGAGAAGGGGGTCAATGGGGAAAAGGGGGGACATCTGTAATACTTTCAATAATAAAGATAAATTTTTTAAAAGATAGTAAAAAGTGTTTATCAAGGACAAATTAAAATTAATAAAAATATTAGCTATTTGAATAAATAAACTTATTTCCACTATTATAAATTAATGGATTTTTGCCAAAAGTAAATAAATAAAATAACATATCAGGGATCCTGTAAGTAGAACTATGCAGAATGTGAAGTATATTGGAAGTAAAATACAACTGGAGATCTGATAACTTGTATTTCCAATTATAAATTGTGTTCACATCAGCAAGTGACTTTGCTTTTTGAACCTTAATATCCTCATTTGTATCAATAAAATTATAATTGTTAATATCTACCTCAGAAGATTACTGTGAGGGTTAAAAAAGATGAGATATGGGGAAAAAACTCTGTTCAGGTATTCCGTAATTTTATTATGCCTATTACAAATAGGGTTATAAATATGTAGACAGATAAATAGATGATATAGATAGATGATAGATAGATAGATAGATAGATAGATAGATAGATAGATAGATAGAAAGACATCCTAAATTGTGGTGAAAATCCTTCCTTTTAGATGACTCAGTAATTCAGTCTGATGAACTCAAGTGTGATAGTAATAAATTAGTGTAAGGTAAAATAAACTTGCATTCTTAATCTCAAGTATTTATGTTGTTAAATAATTAAAATATGACATGAAATTCAACTGTTTTGATAGACAATCTATATTATTCTGAATATTAAAATTTTAATAGGATACTGAGCACCTACTTTTGTGCCATACTCTTTGCCAGGTGATAAAAATACAGAAGTAGATAAAAGGTAGTATCTTTCCTTCACCTGAATGCTCACACACTTCCAATGTGGTCTTTGTGGTCCGATTCTAGGCTCTGGCAAAGTTTAGGGCATTGATTGTGCTGACACAAGGGGAGAAGGGGAAGTCTTCATCCCCATGTGCCCAAGAGTGTGCAAAGTCTTTTTAAATACAAAAGAAAAAATGAAGTTCTATTAGCTCATAATAATGTACTGTGAGTGAATTTTTAATGTGGCTGTGAGCCTCTGTTGGGTTGTTCCATAGCCTGAATTTCACATTCAGTTAGCATACCTTTGTGCTAGGATTTTTATAGTACATTAAAAATAAAACTGCATCAATGACAATGCCAGCACTTTTTTTAATTTGAAAAATTTAAAGATATCCATTGCATTACAGCTCTGTGAGTATTTACAAATTCAAATTTAGAAAGGACTTAAAATACCCTTTGATCATTGTTCACTTTTTTGTATCCTTACCCAAGGATATTTTTGCATTTATCTTCAGATAGAGTGGGAGAGAGAGAGGAGGGAAGAGAGAAACATCGATGTAAGAGAGACACATCCAGTGGCTGCCACCCCTATGACCCCAACCGGGGCGGAGACAAACTGTAACTGAGGCACGTGCCCTTAGCGGAACCGAACCAGGACTCTCTGCTCTGCAGGCGGACACTCTGACTGCTGAGGCAAACTGGCCGGGGCTCATTGTTCCCTTTTACTACAGAATTTCTATCATTGTAAAACAGAACAAATGCTACCCTTTCCATGAAAATATTCCAGACATGTCAGTTACACTAAGATGGTACCCCTAGAAGCCGGCATTCTCAGAAAATAAAAAAAGGAGATGGCCTACTCATTTACCGTGTAGCAATCCGACAGTGTGCTTGATCCCTCCCTTTCAGAAGCTGCCAATTCAAAACAGTGGAAGGACCGCTGGACACACCTGCATTATTCAGAAACTGGTCAGTGAGCCAGGCCTTGCCCAAACTAAGTGTTATTTGGCACTGTGTTTTTAAAATACTTAAATTTACTGATGCTATCAGAAAACACATGGGTATGACATAAAATGGCAGGTTCCTTGTTTTGAAAACTTGGCTTATTTAGCCACAGGGGGTGTCCACTCCTTCCCGTCCGGGTACAGTCATGCGTTACACCCGGTGTTGGAGCTCTGGGGCCAGGAGCCGTCCCGGAGCTGCCCTCGGACAGCGACACTGGACGCCGGCGGCAGTCCCGGCGTCTTCGGAAAGATCAGGTCTGGCAGCACTGGGTCCCGGTCCTTCCTGGCAGTAAATAAACTAGACCCAGGGGTTAGCTCAGTAGTGCCCACCATTCTCTATTATTTACATCGTCTTCTTCACACTCATGTATTTTTACCCGCTTTTTAAAATTGTATTATCATTCAAAATATGTCATTCTCTCTATCGTTGAACCCATTGACATGGGCTTGGCAGCGTCCCTTGGGCCAGTGAATCGGGCAATAGCCACCTCTAAATGGAAGCGTAAGAGCCGCCTGTGGCTGCCGTCTTCCCTCCTCCAAGAGGTCGGGGTTCCCCAGACGGTGTCTGTTCCTTTCGCCTAGGCCCAGAATGAAGGTGGCAAGGAGCATAAGGAAGCAGGCTTATGATGTGCATGTAGCGTGAGCAAAAATCAGTGATCGTTCTTGTGAGACGTAGGTGTCACTTGGATCACAGCAGAGCTTAGCCGGAGCTACGCATAAATCCATTGTCTAACGTCAGCGGCAATCTCTTGCCTGCCCCCACCCAGCATAAAGGAAGCATTAGATCCCGCGATGTAACTGAATTTTTTGAGAAAGGGGAATGTATAGAGTATGATAGGAGTATCCAGTTGTAGGAAATGGCATGAGTTCTTTCTCCTTAATTTTATAATTTAGAATAAAATGGATCTAAATTAATAGTAGCTGAAGTCCCACCGTGTGGTGCTGGGTGTTTGTCATACTCTTCTTCATGTAAATGATTAACGTTATTTAATGTATAGTCACTGTTCTTCCCAGGTCTCCTATAAGTAAATCGAAGCTCAGAAATTTAGATGTGCCTCTATTAGAATACGTATATTTTTTAGTCTTAAGCTCATTTTTTTTTTTCTGAGCCCACTCCATTCTTGAAAGTATAGGTTCTAGTCTTACTCAAAGAGCTCTACTCAGTAATATGGCAGCATTTAAATTTTACCTGACTTTTGAATAGAGACAGTAATTCCTTCATGGATTTGTGACATGCCAAAATAAAGTTGTATCCCCTCCCCCCATGGATAAGTCATAAAAATAGGAAATGGCTGTTTTTGTGTGTGTGTGTGGTTTTTTTTTTAATACTGCTCCACATCATTCATAAACAAAGAAATGTCCTTTATTTTTAGGTCATGACCTTTTCATGCTTTTATGACAAAATATATTCTATAAAAATGATAATGGCCATAGATGCTGATTTTCTGTAATGTTTTTATCTAGAAACATGAAGGCAACACAATGTCAATCCTCACTTTCTGTTAATGCTGCCATTGTCCTGCTCTTGTGCGACGGAAACGTGAAAAAATTGTGTTGATTTTTCTCCCATGATTCTTTTTACCATCACGGCTCTTTCCCCTGTGGAAACGAGACACGAGGCAGTTCTTGCCTGAGGCAAAGATGGTTTAAAGAGAAATGGAATGTTTTGAGAATCCAAATGAACATTTATAACTCGGGGCTTAGGTAATTTAAGAGCAATTTTTTTTTTTAACGTCAAAATCATGGTTTTAAATATTAAAAGCCAGAGCTCAGCTTGAGACACAAAGCCGATACCCTAAGCCATAGTCACAGAAAAACTTATCAGTGGTTGGAATCAATTTTCTTACCAATCCTTTTTTTTTAATTCCTCACCCGAGGATATTTTTCTATTAATTATTAGATAGAGTGGGAGGGAAGGAGAGAGAAAGAGACAGAGAGAAATTATCAATCCTTCTTAAATTAACAAATAAAATTAGGGAGGAGAGAGAGTAGTATTAAAAGAAAGAAGTCACAAACCAAAGCAAAAGATTTAGATGTTGATGCGAGTCTTTGTGAAGGGGCTCTGTACTCTGTTTCTTATACCTATTGTTTTGTCTTCAAGCCTGGTGTTTGGAAATCAAAAAGCCCAAATTATTTGGGGGATCTTAAAGCCAGCAGAACTTTTACCTCCATCCCAGGGAGGTGAGTCTCACTGGGGTATGAAATAGCGAGAACTGGCTGTGACATATCTAAACAAGCAAGGCTTCATAGTGTACCCACCAGACGTTTCATAGCTTACAGAACTTTCTTTGAGAAGGACTGGGACTTAGTGAGAGAAAGCCAGTAGATCTGAAGGGCCCTGTTGTCAGGACAAGGGGGATGCTGAGTGATGCGTGTGGGACAGTGACTTAACCATGGAAGGAACGGACATTCTGAGTGGATGTCTGTTCGAATTAATGCTGATCAAAATCAAAATAAAAACTGTGCAAACTCTGTTAACTGATACCAGCCTGGGTGGGGATGAGGACTCAGGAGCAGGTTTCTCTCCCTGATTCCACTGTCACGACCACCGAAGAGGAGATCCCACACTGACCAAACGCCCTGATCGGAACCAGAAAAACCCTTAATGCTACGAGCTGCTAACTCTGTAGAATGAAGGCCCGTGATCAAAATTAATTTTAGTTATAGAAAAATAAGCAAAGTTACTTTTTGCATGTATCCTTGTAAAAAATCTAAACTTTTACCTATTACATGAACCCCCAAATCAGAAAACATATGGCTTCTGATGCCTGTTTCTTTGTGGTCCCTATGAAATATGTTTTACATCAAAATAGAGGCTTTTAGAAAATAGTATCTTATATAGTACATGAGTCAAGGTAAATTGCCCTTATAAGGAAAAGGTGAAAGGTTATAGATTGATAAGAGAGTTGTAACTAGAAGTTACTCAATATGTAAATGATCAATTTGAGGCTAAGGGACCTTTAAACAACTCATCTGTTATAGATGATATACTCTTCTCCAATAATAGAACTACTGTGATTTCTGAAGTAATCAAAATCACAGAAGGAGAAATGGTTATGTTGTATAATAGTGGTGAATCAGCAGAAGACAGGAAGCATCAAGACATATCCACAGAACTTAACTACAGAACTTAACGACAGCCACGAGGCATTAGTGCTTCCTAAGGAAAAGAAGCAGAGCATATGGGCCACTGCTAGAAGACTTTTTAAGAGTTCTGTTATTTCTTATGTCTTATTATCTTTATTGTATTTCCTCATAGTGATTGGTAATTCTTTTTTTGAAATATGATACCCATATTCTTATTTTGGGGATTTGGCAACTAAAACAGTTTTGATGAGAGGTATCACTATTTCATCGCCCAATTATAGTCATACATCCAGACATCTAAAAAAAAAAGCATAACAGCATTATAGTTCTGAAAGAAGATGCCTCAAATTGTAGCTTGGAGGGAAATGAAGGGTCTCACAGGAAAACAGCTACAGATCTAGAATCCGATCTTCTACTAAACAGTAAGATGATATGTTCAGCTTCCCAGTGAAGCATAAAGTCCATTTCTGCCTTCCTATAGATTTATGTCTTTGACATGGAAAGCCCAGGGAGATGAAATTTTGAAATCCTTTGATAGGAAAACTGTTTTTATAGTTTCTAGCAAGAAAAATGCAGTGTTTTTGGAGAACGGCTTTGTTTAGGGCCACCAAAATTTGGACAGCAAATATGTCCACATTATTTGTAGCATGACTGGTGTTTGGTGAAGTAAGCTAAAGACATACTTCAGACTGGACTGTTATGTCTTCTTTGAGTCTGTCAAAGGTGTCTGGGAAGAAAAGGGTCATCAATCCTACGTGTTGTTGGGCTATAGACTGTCTTATTGTTCTACGAGTTGGCTTCTGAGTGGCAGGAGGACCAAGAGCAGTTGGGGAGTCTTTGTGAGCTTCATGGGGAGTAGCTGCTAATAGACTTGGAGAGGACCCAGTTCATGCCCAGGAATCAGAACAGTGAGAGAGTACAGTCTCGTGACTAGCACAAGGCAAGGTGAGACCATCCGAGCAGAAAGCAGGAAATGAGACATGGCCACAAGGAATACTCACACTTTCACTATGAGAGAGAAAGTGTAGGCATTTTTCTATGTGTACTAAATTATATAGAACCCCTCATGGGAAAAATAAGCATTAAATAAAAAATAAGACTACAGTAACATTTGAAATAGGTGTTCAAAATCACATAGTATAGTTAAAGAAAACGATATTCATGATTGATAGAAATCACAACATCAAGGACAAGAATAGTAAAATCAAAGTCAATCACAAACACATTCTGGAAATTTACTGGCTGAATCTAAATTATTTCGTTGGTTTCATCATTACTACACTTTCCTGCTGTAAGGTCAAGGGGGTTGAGCACTGGATAATATTACTTGGCTTTTGAAAATAGTTGTAAGAAGAGAACAACTCTACTTCGTCCTTGCTACAATGAGACAGGATGTTTCTGTAATACTTTTCTTGTTAAAATCCTAAACTTAAAGGCTGGTAGCCAAGCCATTAGTAAGTTTTAGTGACATGTGTTTGGTGTTTGTGGGCGTGTGTGTATGTGTATATGTGTAAGTATACAGATATCTACACATAAATGTGCTTTTAGTACTCATTTGCAAAGGCCTTACTCTCTGTGTAACCCTTTGTTCAGTGAGTTCTTAATGAACCCCATCAAAGTCATCCGACCCAGGGTTCTTAATCACAAAGAAGCACAGCCCTTACACATTAAGGAGACCAGTGCCCTAATTTGACACTTTTCAAAAGACAAGTTAGCCTTGGTAGTTTCCATTTAATCATGGTTCTGTAGATCTTGCTGACGAAGGCTTTCCAACTCAGTTAGAAGGTCTCTGAACTCTGTAGATTCATGCTGAATGCTGCCTAATCTGACCCAGTTCTTCCCAGGGAACAAGAATCCTAAAGGAAACTCTGGAACTGAGTTAATGCTGACAGGGCACATTGGACAGATGTTCAAAAACAAGCTCAGAGCCCTGTTTGCCCTGTGTTCTGATATCTGCCTGGCTTTTAAGCATTTTTTTATCCTTACTGAGATTAACCCACCGTAAAGTGAGGGTAACGTTTACCTGATGTGGGCTCTTAGAAGGATAAAAGAAATAATAAATATAAAGCAATATTTAATGCATCTTAATTGTCTGCCTCTTGTTGAGACTTAGACAACCAAGTTGTCTGTGCGTTTTCACCCCATCTATGCATTCTGAACTTGACTGCAACATAAATTTGGTAAGAGCAGAATAACATTTTCTTTGTTTCACTGAGGCTCAGCCTAACTCCTAGTGTATAATTCCTCTCCACTGGATTCCTACTCAGAGACCTAGTTCTGCCTCTGCTTCTGGATACTAACCCACACCTGTGCAGGAGCTCAACTCCCCTTGAGTTCCCCATGCCCACTGGCATTCAGGCCTTTGTGAAATACAAATGCCCATCTTCTTTGGGAGCCTCAGCCCTCCTGAGCCCCTATGTGCTCCAATTCTCAAAATGCATTGCTCCCTGATGCCTATTTTTAAATCCTCTTCTCAGACCTCTTCTGCATGCCTTCCCTGCTCTTGGCTTTCTTTCCTTCACATTATACACTCTCCAATGTCCTGTCTCAAGGGTTATGAACCATGCTTCAAATTCCTGTTAAAAGGTATACCTCCCAGCTGACTCATTCCCAATGCCAAATGTCTACAAGCATTTCTGAGTGTTATCTCCATAGATCTTTAGATGCCTCATTACCATGTTTTGACATACTTTAATGTTTTCTTGAACATCCTGACTGCCACCCACATGTTCCTGGATGCTCTTTAATTGTGCCTTGCTACCTCCTAACTGTATGTGCAGCTGCACCATGGGGACCGTGCTGGGTTATTGCAGGCAACTGAGATATTGTGTCCCAGGTCCTGCATGAAGCCCAGTCATCAGGTGAGCTGCCCTAATTTTCTGATTCTCCCTTTGCAGACTGGAAAAACATTATGGACATTCCAGACCTGGCCATGGTCCTATGGAAGGCCTGGTCATTAGGAGAACCTCTTTAATATTTTTCCATATTGTTTGGTCTGGCTTCAGTGGGTAATCAAAGTATCAGACCCCAAATTATCCCTTCCTTTTCCATTTTACTACAAGTAATCTGATGCTAGTTGCCACATCTAAAGATATGATCACTAAGACATAATGAGAATAGATACAGCCATGAGGTATGGCATAGTAGGATGGCAGTACATGGGTGAGGAAGACTGTGGATTAAGCTGAGTACCAGAAGTACTTATTCATTAAAACACTGCACATGAGGAAGATTAATTGCACAACAAAAACTAATCTAGACAAGGGGATCCGAGCAGTCCATGGGTCAGTGTTCCAAGGGGCCAATATGTAAAGAATGGTTCAACAAGTTTTGGTATACTACCTGAGGTAAAGGCTGGGTGATTCCAGGTTAGTGGATGACACACAAAAGCAGTGTTATTTCAATGACACATGGTAATGTCAAGTGCACATCACTCAAAGAGATCTATCCCTTTGTGTCAGGATCCCAACCAGGAGCTGAACAGCACATGTGTATGTGTGTCAAGGGAGAAAAATAAGACCATAGGAGCCAAATACTCGGATGAAGCAAACATTTACTACAAAAAGTGGATTTGGAGCAATGTCCTGGTGTTAGGTAAACCTGAGATCTTAAGTCAACTAACACAGCAGAGAGACAGGGATTAGGAAGCTTTGTGAATAAAAGGCCAAAGAGATCTCAGGGGTCCTCCCAGGCACATCAGGCAGACAATTGGTAGCACAGCTGAACTCTAATCAACACCAGAAGGAGAGAGTGGGGATGCTCACCTTCCTCCCTGACTAGAGGAAAGTGAGTTTGTGTCTGCAGATAAGATTCATGAGTACATTAGTTAAAGAAAAAGGCATGGGCCCTGGCCAGTTTGGCTCAGCGGTTAGAGCGTCGGCCTGCGGTCTGGAGAGACCCGGGTTCGGTTCCCGCTAAGGGCATGTACCTCGGTTGCAGTTTGTCCCCGGCCCTGGTTGGTCGTGTGGGTGGCAGCCACTCGATGTGTCCCTTCACGTCGATGTTTCTCTCTCTCCCTCTCCCTTCCTCTCTCTCCTTTCCACTCTATCTGTATAAAAAATGGAAAAATATCCTAGGGTGAGGATAAAAAAAAGAAAAAGGCATGGGACACAGGAAAAGCTATTATAGTCACACTCTTGCTCAACATCTTTGATGATGCCTCAATAAGGATCCAATATGAATCCTCAAACTGTTATCTTTAGTCCTCTCAATTCCTGACCAGATCTTCCAGCTCTACCTTCTGACATCTTGTATGGCCCCTCAAACTTTCTACTGTTTTTCCTCCGTGACTTTGCTCTAGTCCCTCATCTGAAATTCTCTTTCCTTTTTCTTTTACCTTCCCAGGGCCCTCCACATCATCAGAAATGCTATAGCTCTTTTGAGCAGGGACTATCTGTGAAGTGCTTACCTGAACTTCCTGCAATGGTTAGTTTGCTACACATGAGGGTTTGAAATCATCTCAAGAAGTGGATTTTTTTTTCTTATTATTTCTTAAGAGTTCTCTCAAAATTTTAACTTGAAACCTTGCACATAATACAGACTTCAGAAATGTTTGATCATTGGCTAATGGTGTATGCATTCTAGACACAAATTAACTTAGTCTTCACAAGGTAAAGGTCAACCAATGTGTCAGTTAAGGAGTATTTGGTATTACACAATGGCATACATATATTACACACATAACATGTTACTTTTATGTTAAGTTTAAAAATTATAATGAAAAGTAAAGGCATTTTGTAATAATGTTAGTATGCATTTTTATATTATTATATATTAAATAGGGTTGTTATATATATTTTATATTATATTATGTGATGTTATATACATTATGCTCTATGTTCTATATTATAGCGGTTTTTTGTTTTGTTCCTTATCTGAGGACATATCTCTTCTTACTCTCAGATAGAGTGGGAGGGAGGGAGAGAGAGAGAAACAGAGAAACATCGATGTGATAGAGCCACATCTACTGGTTGCCTCCCACATGACCCTACCAGGGCCAGGGCCATACTGCAACCAACATATGTTCCCTTGACTGGAATTGAACTCGAGACTCATTGGTCCTTGGGCTGATGCTCTAACTACTGAGCAAGACCGGCCAGGGCTATATTATAGGTTTCATTCATCTATCACCACTGTTTTACCAATATGCCCAAGGCTAATTGTAATTCCATGTTAGTCAACAGTCTGAGTTGAGTTTGTTTGTTTGTTTGTTTGTTTGTTTGTTTGTTTTCTCACTCGAGGACATTTTTTCCATTTTTTGTTCAGGTAAAGTGGGAGGGAGAGAGAGGAAGGGAGAGAGAGAGATCAACATCGACGTGAAAGGAACACATCGAGTGGCTGCCACCCGCACGACCGACCAGGGCCGGGGACAAACTGCAACCGAGGTACGTGCCCTTAGCGGGAACCGAACCCGGGTCTCTCCGGACCGCAGGCCGACACTCTAACTGCTGAGCCAAACCGGCCAGGGCTGAGTTGAGTTTTTAAATATATTTTTTAATCCTCACTTGAGGACATATTTTTATTGATTTGAGAGAGAGAGACACACACAGAGAGAGAGACAGAGAGACATTGATCAGCCCTGAACGGGGATGGAGCCTGCAATCTGGGTATGTGCCCTAACTGGGAATAGAACCCACCTTTTGGTGTGTAGAACAACACTTCAACCAACTTAGCCACACTGGCCAGCACTGAGTTTAGCTTTAATGTTCCAAGTTTTAAGTATGAAAATCTCAAGTTTCATAAACCATTGCAACCCTCATAAGAAATATAGATAACTAGAAGTCATACCATAAAAATGATGGTGTTTGCATTTAGAGTTTTACAAAACATTTTACATATCTCAAGGCACTTTCATGTGCTAGTCTTTTTACGAATTATCCTCCAATGTTTATGAAGCAACGGGAGAGACATATATATGATTTTAAAACTCAGTGTAAAGAAAGGTTAAAAAGCCCTGGCCGGTTTGGCTCAGCGGTTAGAGCGTCGGCCTGCGGTCCAGAAAGACCCCGGTTCGGTTCCCGCTAAGGGCATGTACTTCGGTTGCAGTTTGTCCCCGGCCCTGGTTGGGTTGTGCAGGTGGCAGCCACTTGATGTGTCTCTTTCACGTCGATGTTTCTCTCTCTCTCTCTTCCTCTCTCTCCCTCCCCTCTGTCTGAATAAAAAAATGGAAAACTGTCCTCAGGTGAGAATAAAAAAAAAAAAAGAAAAAGAAAAAAACTATATGCAGAAAGGTTCTCACCTCTGGTGCCTCGCCTCTGTCATCTATTCTAGAGTGATAAAATGGGGTGGAAGGAGATGAATTATGGAAGTTAACACGAGCAATCAGTGAAATAAGAGGTAGCAACACCAGTGAGAGAACCACAAAAGGAAAATCTGAACCCCAAATATGCAGACAACTTGTTTCTCTGGGCCATCAGAACCAGAACCTGTGGCAGATTACCAGAAGTGAGAAGTAATACTCCAGTTTACCTAAAACCTGAATGTGTTACTTCTGAGACTTCTCTTCTGTACACAGTATTCTGACAATAAACTCCCACTACCTGAGGTAATTGGAGCATAGCTCTAGTTCTTGTTGCAAAATCCATTAACATATGTCACAAGCAAGAGATGTCTCTTTGCTAAGTTTCAAGTGTCCTGTCAACAATAGGAAGGTCTCTGAGTCTCTCTGTTATTTTCTTCTGCAAGAGCAAGTTAACACCAGTGTGCAGTGTGATGGCAGCAGTGAGGCCTAAAATGAAAACATCTGTACTGTTTTAATCACCCACTTAGTTGAACTGCAGATAATTTGTATACCACGTTATTCTGTCCTCTCTGAAGAAATATTTTTAAAACTTTTAGTTCCCAAGAGGACAAAGGAAAGAAGAAAATAAACAAACCATTTCATTCTTACCAAGGAATAAAACATGAAAAGTACAATGTGCAAAATGGACTATATATGCAAATTATGTAATCAGTAGATTCAGGTTAACATTTCCCTTCGAAAACCAAGAAAAATATATTTTCTATTTTATAGTCAATAATGACACAAGAGGAAAAACTTATGTAATCTATGAAAATGTAGAAATGAAGTAAGAGGCAGTCCATTTTACTACCATGCTATTAACAAATCCAGAAAAAAGTAAAAAGATAAAGTAAACCAATTCCTCCTGTTACTCTTTGAGTGACACGTTGCTTTGAACTGTTTTCAAGTCATTGTGATCGAAACTACTTACACAACTCCTGGCTCTGGGTTCTTTTATTCTTTGAAATCATGTCTCTGCAACACAAGTATCCGGAAGATGTGGCTTTCAGGCCCAGAACTTCTGTCCTCATTTCAACCTGAGGTCACTTCCTGGTCTTAAAACATTTTAAATTCTTCTTCATATAATCATTTTAAGCATTGATTATCCCATCACAAGTGAGGCTATTTTCAAAATCAAAATGATATCACATAATATAGAATGCCAGCAAAGCATTTATGGGGAAATAAGAAAACAATAATTTACCAACAAAAGTAAAGCTTGAATTAAGAACTGGCATCAGAATGCGGGCTCAATGACTAGAACATCAGATCCATCATATTTCTGGCATTGAAAATTAAAAGTATGAAAATGTCTTAATGCATTGGTTCTGCAAACCAGTGGCCATTACTACAGGTCAACATTTTAGTAGTCTAGAGTAAATTGACAATAATAACAACAAAGTTTAAAAGGCTGGCTGTAGAATGGGCCTTAGAAGTTACATTATGCCACTCTAGAACGCCAGGGCCTAGCATTCATTAAACACCATAATCATCGATCAGGAATTAGACATAGGTCAAGAATTACATCTAAAGAAAAATAACGTATTTTATAACATTTCTCTAGATCTATATTAGTGGGTAAGAAGAATGATTCTCTGCCACAAAATTACAGAATAAACTTCACATTCATCTTAATTCTGGTGAAATGACTTTATTTCAAAATATTTTACAGCACAGAAGAACCTGTTTCCTCTTTCAAGTACCCTATAATTGGTTTCATCATACCCCACAAATGTCGATGATCCAGAAGTCATTAGGGAGATAAGAGCAATTAATAAAAAAAAATAGAAAATAAATCATCTTTACAAACATATACATTTGTCAGGTTATGAAAAACTGACAAACTCACCTGACTACTTATACCCCAAACCACAGATTAGCCGAAGAACATATATGCATAGCCCATGGCCACAGGCAGCAGTGTAGGTGGGGGCTGGGTGGAGGTAAGCAAAGGGGAGGGAAGGGGGGACATCTGTAACAGTGTCAACAATTTTTTAAAAAGATTAAAAACCCCATAAACGTCCACCTTATTAAATGCAGTATAAAAAAATCCCAAAATACAAATTGCCAGGGAACATATCGTTTTATTGTATTGAACAAGTGGTAATTTTCAATAGTTTCTCTAAAATATGTAACTGTTTTTAATACAACCTTTAAGATTAAGCAACAGTCTTTCTCTCCCACATGGTTCTGGTATTTTCCTTTGTAGTCACTGTAATTAAGTTCTTCCCAGGCAAACAAGCTTCCTACTAGGCAGGTATTCCTGATCCGCCTAGCTCTAATCATCACATTCTCTCTAACTTTGCCCTGACAATTTTAATTTTACGCATATAGTTTTATTCTAATTTACAGAACTTTTAATTACCGCAATAACCTGTGATTCCCGAAATAAGAAACAAGACTGGTGTGGCAGTCCTGCTGATGTTTAGGCTCAACTTAACTTTCCTGATTGGTTCCTACAAGTAACCAAATACTTTGTAAGCATAGTTGAAAGCTCACTGATTTTTACCTATCTATTTTTTGACATTCAGGTAGCCAAATGCCCAAAAATGCTGGAAGACATTAAAATTTGAAATTTGAAAATCTCCTTTACTTTATATAAACTTGACTAGTATATTTCTAGCCTTTTTAAAGACAGTCATGCCATACAAGGGTCTTATCAATACCAAGGAAGCAGTTAGACAGGCATTTGTAAATTCAATCCCAATTCTGATTTAAACTGCATTTACCTTAACATAGCTAGCTTACTTACCTCTACTCAACCATTATATTTGACCTACTTTTTTATTTTTATTGGAGAGAGAGAGAGAGAAAGAGGGAGTGGGAGAGAGAGAGAGAGAGAGAGAGAGAGAGAGAAACATCAATTTGTTCCACTTATTTATGTATTCTTGTTATGTGCCCTGAGCGGAGAATTGAACTCATAACCTTGTCTTATGGGGACAACGTTCTAACCAGCTGAGCTTCCCAGCAAGAGCGTGACCTATCTTTTGTAACTGCAGTTTGACAAAATGAAAGTGTCACCACCTAAAAGCATCTTTACCATTAATTAGGGTGAATGAATGACCAAGAATACTAGATGAGATGTCTAGGAGGTGACATAGGTTAAATTATCTAATCAAGATTTTTCTTTAGTTTGCAAATAAGAATCTTATCAGGTAATTTCAATAAAAATGTACCTTAAACAAGAAAAAGTAAATATGACTTTTATTAACATAACAATATTCTTTGAAAATGCAGTATTTCCCACAAAATATATTTTCCAAAGGTACCAACTGGATATTACATGTAATAAAATTCAATAATATATAATAATATACCACGTTCTAAAGTATGTTTGTTTAATCACAATTCAAGAAGACTAAAAAAACAAAACTAGTAATAGATACGTTTATTCTAAGCATGCACTAAATAAAATACCTTTACTAATGTCTTTTTTTTTTTTTTTTTTAGATTTTACCCCTCTTTAAAAAAACTTTCTACTTTTATCTGTTTCTTTATGGAAGGGCTATTAAGTGTGCTGTAATATTTTATCTTATAAGCCAAAGTCTGCTGTGTCCCAGCTCAGTTAACTCTCTGATACTTGAAGCTGAAATAACTTTATAAAGACTATTACTCTTATGTATGTAGAATTTACCAGATGAAACTCATGTGCTTGCGGTATAGTAAGGTAAAGGATTGTGTTTTAATTCTCATACCTTAGTTTCTTTTAAAACAAGTACAAAATAATTATTTTCCTTCAACCTCCTTTTCTCTCATATTTTGGTTTTCAGATTTTTAAGCTAGAACTACAATGTAGAAATAAATATTATTAGAAAACAGGTTCAATAAATTGTAAAACTTGCACTGACTTTGCATTCCAGCCAAATCCTTTTCAATAATGACACAATAAAATGTATAGTCTTCACATAGTAATTTATCATCTTAGCTTGTAAAAGGATAACTGATTTGGACTGTGATGTTGTGAATGTTAATATATAAAAAGGAATCTGAGTTAGAGGTCAGGAAATATTTTTATCTTGAAAATATTTATAGTGAATCTGGCTTTAGTTCCTGTGGGTTCTTATCCCTTGAGGATTTCATTGAGATCCAGGTTTAAATGAACCAGAAAACTTAAACTCAAAACTAATCTTATACTTCCAAACTTTATGTGCTTTCTGACCTGAAAGAATAAATCAAACTTGAAATCAACCCAGATTTGCTCAAAACTCCAATTTCATGAAATTGTCAAGGTCCTGAAAAATCAATAAACTTACTATAAACCTAAAGCAAGTATGTAAATCAGAAATCAGGTAAAATACCCTAAATCCACATGCTTAAAAATGGACTAATCTATTAGTAAAACTTTTTTGCTCATCATGATTTCTACAGCTTACATATGGGCACAGTATAGATAATTAGCATAAGATATTTAAAAGACAACTTTTTATGGATTAAAAACTTGAAGTTATCCATGAAGCTTTTAAAAATAGGACAGAATAAAAGAAATGGGAAAAAAGTAACGACTCTCTTCTTCATCTGTCTTGGATTACCATGAAATTCCAAATGATACTGTCATCAGCAATTAATAATTAAAAATTTAGGTTTTGCTGCCCATAGGGAAGTGAAAATAAAGCCACAGTAACAAAAAAAAAAAAAAAAGGAAGAAAAAAGTATAAAAATTCTTGATCATTTTGTTGGATAAAGATATTAAAAACTGCCCTGGCCAGTGTGGCTCAGTGGTTAGAGCATCGACCCGTGGACCAGAGAGACCCAGGTTCGGTTCCTGCTAAGGGCATGTACCTTGGTTGCAGTTTGTCCCCGGCCCCGGTTGGGGTCATGTGGGAGGCAACTACTTGATGTGTCTCTCTCACGTCGAAGTTTCTCTCTCTTCCTCCCTCTCTGCCTCCCGCTCTATCTGAAGATAAATGGAAAAATGTCCTCGGGTGAGGATTATAAAAAAGAAAAAAGATATTAAAAATTGCCTATAAAATATTCTCAATGCATTTATTTTCAGAGTTTTACATTTTAACTCCAGAGTGTAAATGACTGAGTATTCGGAGCTGGATGGCGTAATAAGAACAGTATTTTAAAAATAAGGTAGCAAAAATGCCATCTGGTGTGAAGAGCAATTGAATGAGTAAGAAAACTGTGAATCTCAAAAAAATAAGAATTAAAAAAAAGCTTTATCTAAATATCTAAATGGGGGTTAGAGACCAAGGGTTTAAAAGCAATAAGAGTTAAAAATAACAAAAGGAAATATCAAGATGTTTGATCTGTTGATCTGTTAGCAAGGAAAGAAATCAATATCTTAGTTCTTAGGAATTATTCCTGAGCGGTTTCAAAAGCAAGTACATCTCTACTTTTCACGCTTGAGAACAAAGTGCTTGTGTTTTTACCACTTTTTGTTGACGTATTTAAAAACTACTGTTTGTACATTCTAGCTGGGTGTCAGTTGAGCAGCTGGGACTTGTGGAGTGACAGCAAATGTGTGGGCAGAACCGCACTCAGTACCCTACCCATAGGCTAGTTCAAAGATGGCACAGTGGCTTGCTAATTGAAATTGCTCTACCAGTGGAGCTGAATTAAACACTTCTTAGAAAATGGAATTCACAGCGATAAAGAAGAGCTACAAAAACTAACCAGTCCTTTGATGTTTATAACTTCTAGTGTAGAATTGCATTCTTGATATTCAAATGCACTCACTGTTCATATAATTCAATTTTTGAAAGGGGTAATGTTTTATATCATGACCTAGTGACTCTTAAGAACTACATATAGTCCTTCCTAAAGTGGCTCTGACAAAGGATGGAGTATTTGATATCATGGGTCTATCTTCCCTATTAATATTCATTCTGATTTTTTATTCTTATCTTTCTCGACATCTCTTCCACAGTTTAGAGATACAGTGGTTGGAGTGGTTGCCCAAGAGTCAAACCAAACAGTGGACCTTGCAATGATAATCTTTGGATATCAATAAAAAAAACTTCCTCTGAAAAATCTTTAAAAGACACTAAACTTGGTCTGTGTAGACTTGCACAAAGGAAATGCAAATGCCCTTGAGGCTTCATTATTTCACAAGCCTCAGGAAAATCCTATAGGAAAACACTATAAAGAACACCTCATATGAGGAATATTATAGAATGCCTCATATCACAGTTTTGTTATATCTTCGGTGGAATGTGTTTTAAGAGTTTTCAGTGTAGTTTTAAATTCCATATACCAGCCAGTGATACATAGATTGGATTTTTCAGCTAAAACAATAGTCCTTCTGCTAAGATAAGATATACTAAGATTTTATGCCTTTCCCCAGATTCATTTAACTCCTCATTTTTCAGCTTAGTCAAACTGTTTAATGAACAGTCCTATTATGTGTATGTGAAATACTGAATCCCAATATCAAAGCATTCATACTGAAAGGAAAATAGTAGACATCATGCATGAGGGGGTCTAAATGGAATAGTTTCCATGATTGAACCGATCTGGCTAGTTAAACAGGCATACGTGTTCTTTCTCCTAATTCCGTAATTTTCTTCTAAAATATGTTCTTGCCAGACAGAGTAGGATTGCTCTCTGATATTAGTATACAATTAGGCCAATTCTTTTTGCGGTAACTTTCAAAAAGCTCCTAAAAATTATGGAGATGTTAACAAAGGAGACCTGTCACCAACAAAAGCATCACAGCAAATTCTTAACCAAGTCAAAAGGCACCTATTTAATTTTTATCTTTTCTTATGTTTTTATTTTTATTTTTTTTTTGGTATTGAATATCTACCCAATTTGGATTTTTGAAACACATAGCATTATGCACTAAGGAGCATGGAAATGGGACACAATGCAGAAGACAGATATTATTCATTTATTCAACAACTATTCCTGGAGCATATATTATGCATCAGATACTCCTCTAGGTTTATAGGCTATATTAGTGCAAAAAATAAACAAAAATCTCTGTCCTCATGGGGTTTATCGTCTAGTGATAAGGACAGACTATCAACAATAACATAATAAAAATATATGTAAGTAAAGTTTACAATATATGTCGTAAAATATTACAAGTAATGTGTGAGACATTTAGCAGGCTAAGAGGTTCAAGAATGTGAGGATGACAGATGTGAGGAGAGGGGTGAGCGGAAAATAGCCATTTTAAACAGTAAGTCTCTTTAAAAGCTGACATTTGAGCAAAGATTTGAAGGAGTGAGCCAATCCTCAAGTTAGAAGATCTCCAAGACATTTGAATTATGTAACTGAGCAGAAAGTACACAGAAAAATGAAACGTGGCAAAAAATACCAAAAGCGAGATATCTCAAAGAAGAAATAAGTAGACTATAGTGGATCTCTGTGGGTGTGAAAAATGCATAGCACAGAAATGATTAAAGTTTAAAGATGATAATGAGGATAGAATGAAGGGCAGAGAACCATTTCACTGAGAGTGGAGTGAAGCTTGAAGGTAGAAAGAAAGAAATGCTGCGATAGGAATGAGTAAATCGTCGTAATGAGTAAACTTAATTTAATCCTACTGATGACCTGAAAAGACCTTTGCACTGGGGCTTCTCTGCTTTCAAACATGGAGCTTCTCCCTAGGGCTTTATGGGAACCTAGGAAGGTTAATCAGATTAATTAAAAGTAATGACAAATCTGGATTCAACCCATTAACATAGAGGAGATAAGAATGAAAACTTTAAAATCATTAATGACAGCGAATCAGGCTTTGCAAAGCAAGGGAGTCAGCATAACACACTGAGAACAGGAAGAAGGTGACAGCAGCAGAGGTCACAGAGAACCACAAGCATCACTGTGCTCTGGATGGAAATACCGAGAGAGCACAGAGAATGTCTTTGAATTTAACTTTTAATCTCACAAGGGAAAAAAAAATACATATGAGCAAATAAATGAAAAATACCTTATATACTTTAGTTGATGTAGTAAAAAAAAGGATTAAAAAATAAAAATAAAATGTTACTAGCATTATAAAAACTTGATGCTAGAATAAACTGGTTTTAGAACCCAGAGAATTACTATAACCCAGAATTCTTTGCAATATAATTAATATAATTTATAAAATATTTGCCAAGTTAAAACTGTATTTAATAAATGAACTTCTATTATATACCTAGACTAGAGATAATTTAGAGGTATAATTTAATAAGTACATTAGCCATTTATATACAACTTAAAAGATGGGTTTAACAGATATATTTAACATTGTAGAACAGTTTGATTTATATAATTTTTATTAGCATTTAAATGTTATCTGATTTATGTTTTGGGTGGTATATAAAAGAATGTGTCACCTTGGAATTATTTTTGTTCAAGTTCTCACACATGGAAACAAGAAGGAAAAAAAGTTATGCCTCCCAATATTTTTATGGAAAACATGCCAAATCTGAAAGAATCCCATTGAGCTGTACCTCTTTCTTTATTCTTTTTTTATTGTTGAAACTATTACAGATGTCCCCCTTTTTTCCCCATTGAACCCCTCCTCCCTGCTCCCACCTCCCTTCAAATGTCTGTGTACATTGCATATATGCATATAAGTTCTTTGGTTTATCTCTTCCCACCACTAAATCAGTAACTCTTTCTTTTATGCTATTATAAATATATGTTTTTAAATCTTAATTTAAAAATAATTAACTAGATTATTTTTGTTTGTTTAAACTTTCCAAGACTTAGTTCCTTTATATTCTACTTCTAGGCCAAGTTAAAAAACAAACAAACAAATAACCAAACAAAAGAAAACAAGACAACAACATTATCACTAAACAGTTGCTCCCTAAGTTGATGATTCTTCCCCCAAGACTCTTTCACCACAAGCATAACATGGTCTTAGAACAGGAGTTCATTGATGTGACACTCCGGCCCTCCTGATTTCTGGAGGTCTTGGGTTTCTTACTATACATAATATTATATTTAACCTTTCTCTTAAGAAGAAGGAATTAGTGATTTCATAAAAACAAAGTGGAAATGGAAATTTATGGTACAATTTACATGGCTAAATTATTGTTTATCATCATTTAATCTTGCCCAAGAAGAATGATGTATAAAAGAGGTAAGCAAAATAAATTAGAGAAGTAATTTGCTTTTTCTTGTTTATATTAAGTCCCAGATTCATTTTTCTTTTTCTGTCTCTTTCTTGCCATAATTTATATTTTTCTACACATCACTAAGGGTTACTGTTCTATTTAATTAAAGGATATGTTTACCTAGGATGGGGGCAAATTGTACCTCCATTATTAAACTATTTCCTCAAAAATATTAGAGGAGAGATTCCAAAATGGTGACAGAGTGAATGGAAGCTACACAGACCATCTCCCAGGACCAACTGGAATTACAACTAAAATAAAGACAAATTGTCAGGAAAAAGCAACAAAAAGGCAGCTTGCGAGGACCATATAAAGGGGACACTGAATCGATCCTGGTAGGATTGCAGAGGTGCGAGAGGGGAGCTAGGAGCCCATGGACAACAGCGGTCTTAGCTGTGAGCAATGCCCTTGGGGTTAAACTCCCAAGCCTATATCACATGGCAGAGGACAGGGACAGAGTGATAAAATAGCCACAGCCACTCACCTTGGTCTCCAGCAGAGGGAGGGTGGACTGGACTCAAACTGTGTGGGGATACTCGGGATTTGGAGGGTGCTCAGAACTTTTGCTGAATTGCAGCCACACAGGACGGTGGTCATCATATTCCTTCCCACGGCTCTGGGGAGAGGCTGCGGCCCTTCCCCTGGAGATTCAAACCCACCCAGGTGGGCCATTGAAATGCAAATTGAGGCTCATTAACAACCAGCATCTGCTCCAACCTCAAGAAATCCCCCTACACTGAGCACCTGAGGAAGTCTTTCATTCAACTGAGTACCCAAGGCTCTTCAAGTACCCATGACTAATAGCCTCCAGGCAAAGAGCTAGAGGAACCTTTTCTGGGCTTGCAACTCTACCCAGGAAAGTAGGACTTGAGAGTGTTGTTTAATGTGGGTTCTCCCACGCTCATCAAATCCAGTAGAGGGAGCCACAAACAGCAGAACACCAACACCCACAGGGAAAATTTGGAGGCTCCAACACCCACTGAGATAGGCAAAATGGTGAGACAAAGAAACAAATCCCAAATGAAAGAACAAGAAGCCTCTACTGAAGATGAGATAAATGAAATGCAGTTAAGTAAGTTAACAGAGCTAGAATTCAGAGCCATGATCTTCTGCAAGCTCAACAGCATGAGTAAGGACATCAACACCAAAAGTAAAGACATAGAAACATTGAAAACCAACGAACTGGGAATGAAAAACCATCAAGAAGAAATGAAGAATGACATAGGAGAAATGAAGAACGCATTAGAAGGATTAAAGAGCACAGTTGAAGAAGTTGAGTACCGGATCAGTGAATTAAAAGACAGGGTAGAAAAAAATCAAACAATCAGAGAACCAAAAGGAAAAAATAATTAAAAAACAGGAAGACAGCTTAAGAGAACTGTGGGACAACTGGAAACGTAATAATATTTGCATCATAGGAGTCCTTGAAGAGAAAAATGAGTAAGTGTTAGAGAATATATTTGAAGAAATAGTGACAGTAAACGTCCCTAATTTGGTGAAAAAAGAAGGCATTCAAGTTCAAGAAGCACAGAGAGCCCCAAGTAAGAAGAACCCAAACAGGCCCACATCAAGACACATAGTAATTAAAATGCCAAAAGTTAAAGACAAAGAGAGACCCCTAAAGGTGGCAAGAAATAAGCAACAGGTTACCTACAAAAGAACCCCCATAAGGCTCTCAGCTAACTTCTCAACAGAAACATTACAGGCCAGAAGGGAATGGCATGAAGTAATCAAGGTCATGAAAAACAAGGATCTGAATCCAAGACTACTCTACCCAGCAAAGCTATCATTCAAAATAGGTCAAATAAAGAGCTTTCCAGACAAAACAAAAGGCTGAGGGAATACATTAGCACCAAACCAGCACTGCAAGACATATTACAAAGACTGCTGTAATTAGTGGAAGAAATAGGAAGAAAAATATAACCACACTAAACAAAAATGGCAATAAATAAGTACATATCAATAATCACCTTAAATGTAAATGGATTGAATGCTCCCATAAAAAGACACAGAGTAGCTGATTGGATAAGAAAGCATGACTCATATATATGTGTTTACAAGAGACCAACCTCACAACAAAAGACCAAAAGACTCACATAGGTTGAAAGTGAAGGGATGGAAAAAAATCTTCCAAGCAAACGGAAAGAAGAAAAAAAAAAGCTGGGGTAGCAATATTCATATCTGGTAAAATAGATTACAAAATGAAGGCCAAAATTAGAGACAAGGAAGGCAACTACGTAATATTAAAAGGATCTATTTAATAGAAAGATATAACCTTGGTAAGAATACATGCACCCAATATAGGAACACCAAATATATTAAAAATCTTCTGGAGGACTTCAAAGAAGAAATCGACAGCAATACAAATGTAGCAGGAAACTTCTACACCCCACTGACATCACTGGATAGATCCTCTAGACAAAAAATTAGCAAGGAAACAGAGACTACTCTAAATGAAGCACTAGACCAAATGGATTTAATAGATATCGACAGAGAATTACACCCCAGAACCAGAGAATTCACATTCTTCTCAAGTGCACATGGGACATTCTTAAAGATAGACCAAGTTAGAACACAAACCAAGTCTCTGCAAGTTCAAGAAGATTGAAATCATATCAAGCATCTTCTAGATCACAATGGCATGAAACTAGAAATCAATTGCAATGAGAACATGCAAAGATACTGAAACACATGGAGGCTAAATAGCATGTTATTAAACAATGAATGGGTTACCATGGAGATCAAGGAAGACATTAAAAATTTCCTGGAAACCAATGAAAATGAACACACAAGAACACAAAATCTATGGGAAGCAGTGAAAGCGGTTCTGAGAGGGAAGTTCATAGCACTACAGGCCTACCTTAGGAAACAAGAAAAATGTCTAATAGACTATCTAACCTCACAACTTAAAGAACTAGAAAGCAAACAAAAATAAAACCTCAGAGCAAGTAGAAGGAAGGAAATAGTAAAGATCAGAGCAGAAATAAATGACATAGAGACCAAAAAGCAATGTAAAGGATCAATAAAACAAAGAGCTGGTTTTTCGAAAAGATAAACAAGATTGATGGACCCTTAGCTAGACTCACCAAGAAACAAAGAGAGAGAACCCAAATACACAAAATCAGAAATAAAAAAGGAGAAGTAACAACTGACACCACAGAAATACAAAGGATTGTTAACAAATACCATGAACAATTATATGGCAACAAATTTGACAATCTCAGCAAAATGGACAAATTTCTAGAAACACATAGTCTCCCAAAACTGGACAGGGAAGAGATAAAACTTGAATAGACCAATAACAACTAAGGAAATTGAAGAGGTAATCAAGACTCTCCCAGCAAACAAAAGCCCAGGCCTGACTGGCTTCCCAGGGGAGTTTTACCGAACATTTAAAGAAGAACTAACACCCATTCTCTTCAAACTTTTTCAAAAAATTCAAGAAGATGGAAGACTTCCAAAGTCGTTTTATGAGGCCAGCATAATTCTAATTCCCAAACCAGAAAAAGACACTACAAAGAAAGAAAACTACAGGTTAATATCCCTGATTAACGTGGATGCCAAAATTCTTAACAAAATACTAGCAAATTGGATCCAGCAATACATCAAAAAAATTATTCACCATGACCAAGTGGGATTCATCCCAGGGATGCAAGGCTGGTACAATATTCACAAATCAATAAATGTGATACACCACATAAACAAAGTGAGGGATAAAAACCACATGATCATATTAATAGATGCTGAAAAGCATTTGACAAAATCCAGCACCCATTTCTGATAAAAATGCTCAGCAATGCGGGAATAGAGGAATCATATCTTGACATAATAAAGGCCATATATGAAAGACCCACAGTCAATATCATACTCAATGGGCAAAAACTAAAAGTATTTCCCTTAAGAACAGGAACAAGACAAGGATACCTACTTTCACCATCTTATTTAACATAGTACTGAAAGTCTTAGCCACAGCAATCAAACATGAAGAAAAGTAAAAGTGATTCAAATTGGAAAGGAGGAAGTGAAACTGTCATTATTTGCAGATGACATGATATTATACATAGAAAACCCCAAAGACTCCATCAAAATCTACTACACTTAATAAATGAATTTGGCAAAGTAATGGGATACAAAATCAACGTCAAGAAATCTGTGGCATTCTTATACTCCAATGATGAACTCACAGAAAGAAAAACTGAGAAAACAATCCCATTTGCCATCGCTGCAAAATAATTAAGATACCTAGGAATAAACTTAACCAAAGAAGTAAAGGACCTATTTGCAGAAAACTACAGGACATTGAAAAAAGAAATAGAGAAAGACATAAAAAAGTGGAAGCACATACCCTGTTCATGGATTGGAAGAATTAACATCATTAAAATGTGCATATTACCCATAGTAATCTATAGATTCAATGCAATCCCCATCAAAATTCCAATGACGTATTTCACAGAACTAGAACAAATACTTCAAAGGTTCATATGAAACCAAAAAAGACCCCAAATAGCCACAGCAATCTTGAAAAAGAAGGACAAAATAGGTGGGAACACAATATCAGATATCAGGTTATACTACAAAGCTACTGTAATTAAAACAGCCTGTCACTGGCACAAGAATAGGCATATAAACCAGTGGAACAGAACAGATTACCTAGAAATGGACCCAAGACATTATGCTCAATTAATATTTGACAATGGTGGCAAGAGCATACAATAGAGTAAAGACAGACTCTTTAATAAATGGTATTGGGAAAATTGGACAGCTACATGCAAAAAACTGAAATTAGACCATCAACTTACACCATATACAAGAATAAACTCAAAATGGATAAAAGACTTAAATGTGACCAGTGAATCCATAAAAATCCTAGAAGAAAATGTAGCCAACCAAATTTTGGACATCATATGCAGCAGAATTTTCACTGATACATCACCTAAGGCAACAGAAGCAAAGGAAAAATGAACACTTGGGACTACATCAAACTAAAAAGCTTCTGCACAGCAAAAGAAACAACTATCAAAATGGAAAGGGAACCCACTGTATGGGAGAGCATAATTGCCAATGATACATCAGATAAAGGGCTAATTTCCAAAATATATAGAGTACTCATACAACTCAACAAAAGGAAGACAAAGAACCCAATTAAAAATTGGGCAGAGGATCTAAATAGACACTTCTCCAAAGAGGACATACAAATGGCCAAGAGATATAAGAAGAAATGCTCAACATCACTAATCATCAGAGAGATGCAAAATAAAACAACAATGAGGTATCACCACACACCTATCAGAATGGCCGCCATCAACAAATCATCAAACAACAAGTGTTGGCGAGGGTGTGGAGAAAAGGGGACTCTAGTACACTGCTGGTGGGAATGCAGACTGGTGCAGCCACTATGGAAAACAATATGGTGTTACCTCAAAAATTAAAACTTTAACTTCCATTTGACCCAGTAATCCCACTTCTAGGAATATACCCTAAGAAGCCTGAAACACCAATCAGAAAGAATATATGTACCCCCATGTTCATAGCAGCACTATTTACAATAGTTAAGATCTGGAAACAGCCCAAATATCCATCAGTAGACGAATGGATAAAAAAGCAGTGGTATATTTACACAATGAAGTACTAAGCAGCTGTAAGAAAGGAAGATCTCTTATCCTTTGAGACTACATGGAGGGACCTGGAAAGTTTTATCCCAAGCGAAACAAGCCAAACAGAGAAAGACAAATATCACATGATCTCATGTATTTGTGAAATATAATGAACATTACAATCTGAGAAATAGGGTAGACTCAGAGATATGGAAGTAGGGTATAGACTGACAACTCTTAGAAGAGGGAGTGGGGAGAGGGAAGAGATAAACCACAGAACTTACATGCATGTACGCATAACCGATGGACAGGGACAACAAAGCTGGGGACAGGTCGGAGAGGGAGTGGGAGGGGCAAATCAGTGGGGGGAAAAGGAAAAACATCTGTAACAAAAATAAATTAATTAATTAAATAAAAAATACATATCTTAAAAATAAATAAGAAAATATTAAAAGGAAAGTAATTCTATAACCAATTAAAATTTCAGCAAAAACAAATAACATTTTTAATGCTAAAATAAAATTTTTTTAAAAGTCTCTCTTAAGGACTAAACAGACAATGTCTATTTACCCTGGATCATGGAGAACACAGAGGAGGATTTTCAAGAGAAAATTACAGGTTGTTTGTTTTTGCAAATATTTGCTTACTTTCTAGCATACACCACGCATCTTTTAAGAGTCAGTCAGTTAATGTCCTCTCTATTTTTGTTGAGATTTCATCTTATCAATGTTTAAATAAGTCACCATTTAGCTAAAAAAAATCTAGGGTTAAAATAACTAAGTAGAAGTTCCTACATAATTTCTCTGTGTTCAGTGGGATCATACTTTGAAACTGTCCTAGGCCAGGGATTTTTTTTTTTTTTTATCCTCACCCGAGGATATTTTTCCATTTTTTGTTCAGGTAGAGTGGGAGGGAGAGAGAGGAACAGAGAGAGAGAGAGAAACATCGATGCGAAAGGAACACATCGAGTGGCTGCCACCCGCACAACCGACCAGGGCCGGGGACAAACTGCAACCGAGGTACGCGCCCTTAGCGGGAACCGAACCCTGGTCTCTCAGGACCGCAGGCCGTTGCTCCAACCGCTGAGCCAAACCGGCCAGGGCTAGGCCAGGGATTTTACCTGTCATTCTGGGAATCCACTAAATTGGAGGATTAAAAATTTCACCAGAGTAGAATTAAAAATTTCTTTAATTTGGTTATTGTTTGGGGCCTAGGGGAGGACACCCCAAATATACCACAATGGCATGTTGATTATTTTAAATTAAAATCACTTAAGCAGCAGCAGAAGTAGGAGGAGCTCTCTGATCCTTTCCAGTCTCTTCAAGTGCAGGAAATAAATCTCCATTGGCAAGGTGTCCTCCCAGGTATTAAAGGGCTGGCAAGCAATGAGATAAACAAAGAAAGAGCAGCCTTATAGCCACAGGCAGAGAATCCAGAGCTGAGAAGCCTTTATCAAGGAATCCTTGTTAATTTTACTAACTGCCGAAGCCTACAGTCTATTTAATTTCTTAATAACTATGTACCCCAATACTTATGCTCCTTTGTCCTGTCAATGTCTCACGAATTTATTGTTTTTGTAAAATCTATAGATAAGCACCTGGTTCAATCATTTCCTTAAGCCTCATTTTATGATCTGAGCATTATATCATGACCTCCCATGCACTTGTATTAATTCGGTTTTTCTCCTGTAAACTATTCTTGTGTTAATTTTTTTTTATTCTTTTCACTAGTCTGGCCCTAAGAACTAAAAAAGGGTAGAGTGAGCAAGGGAGTTCTTCCTTGCTCTGACACTATCAAATGATGTAATAGCTTGGCTGGTGTGGTTCACTGGTTGAGCATCGACCTATGCACCAAGAGGTTACCGGTTCGATTCCCAGTCAGGGCACATGCCCAGGTTGTGGGCCCAATCTCCAGTGGGGGGCATATGGGAGATGGCCAATTGATGTTCTCTTTCATCGATGTTTCTATCTCTCTCTCCTTCTCCCTTCTTCTCTCTCTAAAATCAATAAAGGGGAAAATTTTTTTTAAACATAATGTAATAGTTTTATATCAACTGCAACGTGGTAACTATTTCAAACTATCATGTATACTCATCACCTTTGGTCTTCTTATTTAGTGTTAGCAAAGGAAAACATACTTGTATATAACAAAATTCATATTTTAAAAACCAGCTAAATAACATTAGTTTCCTGTGAGCTTTTTTCTGTTTCGATTTGAAAGATTATTTTAAGTTGGGATTTACAGACGTGACCAGAATGTCAAGGGGGCACATGGCACAATGGAAGATTAAGAAATTCTGACTAATAATAGTTCGTTCGACTTTTGATTTCTAAAGACATTCTTTTAATTTCATCAAGAATACATTTAACCATTAAAGGTAAATCCTGATTTTTACAAATCTGTGTAAGTAGGTCCTGATCATTGTTTCTATCTTCCTTCTTTGATCATTATAAGGATGGATAACATGTGTTGGGGAATGTTCTAACATTTATTCTGTCATATAAAACATTCCCAATACTTTTTTTTTTTTTGGCTTGTTTGTTTAATTTGGCCTGCTTTGATGTGGCAACTATGCATATACATTCTCAATTTCCTTCAACACATTCTTCTGTCATTATTTTTTATATTTGAAATGTTCTTTGCAATTTCACAGATGCTCATAAAAAACAGATTAGAAATTATGATTCAAACCAGGCCATTCAGATGCTCTTTCCCTAGAATCTGAATTATAAATAGAGAGGCAAAGAGACTAAAAGTATTGTTTGTTTGTTTGTTTTCTTCTATTCTATCAAAACAATTGTGTTAAAGGGAATTCAACCTTGGGTTGAGTCGGCAAAATCCTAATATTCTTTCAGTAAGTTTCTTCTTATTTATGTTAGTTGGAGCTGGTAGTGTTGAAACCCAAAACCATAATTCTTCAATCTCTCAGTGGGCATCTTCAATGAACTGCTATAGATGAAACTATTTCATTTTATTATTTTAAATTAGTTTGAAACAAGTTGCTCACCCTCTTTGCTAATAAGATTTCCTAGATAAATGACTTTGGGTTTAACAATGATTTCTTCTTCCCATTTAGCTTCTCTTTTTACCTTATCTTCCTCTCTATAAGCTTAACAAACTCATATAGTTGGTACATAGTCAAGCTGTAAAAGTCCTATTTGCAGAGTTAAGGGGAGCGGAACTTGCCACCCCAAAATATGCCTGTTTGGCATAACTATTATCTTAAACTGGTTATTTTTAAGAGGCTGCAGACAAGGGAGAAGCACTAAAAACAGCAGAAATTATCCTTTTGTAATAGCTCAGTAAGGATATCTCCGTCTTCGTACCAGAAGGAGGCCAGATAACTCAATCTCTAGAAATGTATTAATGGAGAAACCTGGATTTAAATCTACATAACAACCTTACACTTGTTTATTGTGCTTTGTTTGATAACCTCTCATAACTGGCTCATCCCCCACACCCCAACATTTTCTTTTGTCTTCAGTTGAAGATAGTATTTTAAGTGGTGGCTTGGGCCATTTTGGGGAGATAATCAGTTTTCCTGGGTAATCTACCATGTATACAGAAGGTATGCATGTTATTAAACTTCTGTTTGTTTTTTTCCTGTTATTCTTTTATTATAGTAGTGTGTGTGGGGCGGAGGGAGTCTCAGCCAAGAACCTAGCAGAGTAGGGGAAAAATAATTTTTCCTCCCCTACAAGAGTAAGAGTGTACATGTGTTATGAGTTAAACATTTATATTTTCCCTATCAATTTCAACTTAGATTGAACATTAAATTAAATATTATTTGCTATTAATCTTGAGGATAATAGATATAGATCATAAATATATGTGTGTGTGTATATATATATATGCATTTGCAACAGGATAAAACACTAATACAAAAATAATATTTATAATTTATGTATTTATCAAAGATATTTATTATTTTTACTATAATATCTTGGGAAATAGCCTTTCATTTCCCAGAGTGTATAACCCAAACCAGCACAATGATTGTCATAATACTAAAGGAAGAATTTGAGAAGGTAGAAATTGAAAACAAGGAAGGGAGATAGGAAATTGTTACAGTAAACCAGGTGACAGAAGTCATCAACTGGACAAGAGATGTAGAAAAGAGGAAAGAAAAGAAGGAAAGGGGAAGAAAAAGAAAGCATTGCAAAGAGTGAATCAACAACTTCGGCAACTAATTTCATAAGAAGAGGTGGACAGGATATGGAAAGTATAAAAAAATGAAGAGTCTGAGCTAAAATAAAATTGTTGCATGAACAAGAAAATGTGTGGGAGAAAATGGTTAAAATAATTTGTGCAGATTTAAACTTGAAGAGAGACTGAGGCACTAGTAAACTTTCTATGTGGAGATATCCAAGTGACAGGTGAAGATGTGGGCTGGGTCTATAAAATTATAAATTACATAAGAGATGTAAGTGTTGAAATAATTAAATCAGAAGAGTAAGTCCAGGGACAGAATCTTGAAGAGTTTACATGTATTTCTACATTTATTTTTAAGAGATTAGTATATTTAAAAGAGAAACAGACAGAACAGCTGAAAGATGAGACTGTGAGGAAATATTTAGAAGAGTCAAATCAAGAGACTATAATTCATTCAAATCCAAATGAATAAATTCCAAAGAGAAAAATAAAGCTAAGAAGGAGCAATTGGATTCAGCACTTAGAAAACTTTTGGAAATTTGGGAAAGCAGTTTTGGTAGAGTGCTAATAGAAGTCACTTTGCAAGGAATTTATTTTGGCCTCAACTAAACATATGGATTGCCTGGCTGCTAAGGTCTACATCGGCCAGGCCATAAATCTCCTACTGCCCTATACGCCTAATGACTGCCATATAGTTGTCTGCACACTAATAAGGTTTCCTACTTCACAACGTTCTTCCTGTTTATATTTACCGTCATTTATTCTTTCTCTAAAAAATTGCAACAAAATTTAAAGTTTCCCCCCAAAAATGTATTTTCTTTTGAACAGAGGTAATTTCTTAGTTTCTGTATAAATATATTATGTATTTATTAAATGATAATAATAATAATAATCAACCAATCTGCTTTATTTAATGGAATTTGATGCAGTTTTTTTCAGGAGTGTTTAGTTAGAAGCCTTGCATGATGCTAGGTGAATGTAAAGGTAGTCATAAGAATGGCTTTCAGCAAAACACACATGGAGGGATTACAGTATATCTACCTTAAGACATAATAACAGCCATCTCAATCTATTTACAGACACATTTAAACAGATTTTATCATTTACGTATAAAAATCTTTACCATACCCTTTATGTTATGACATTAAATACTAATCATAAATTGTAATCAACATAAATTTTGGGAATTAAAATTATTGGCATGTACTTGGTCAATCTAAATGATAATCTTTAAAAAGTCTAGAAGTGATATGTACTACACCCAGAGCAGTAGTCCCCTTTTAATCTGTTTCACTGTCATTGAGTTAGGTAAATTGATATCTAAGTATTATCAAAATACTAAGTCAAGAGAAGTAGTTAGGAGAAGCAAACAAAATGTTTAAATTCAGCATTTTACATTTTATTTTAAGGGGTAGGTTTTATTCTAGTTATGTTGACTAAATAATTCTTTTTTTTTTGGCCCTGTTTAGTGTGGCTCAGTGAGTTGGATTGTAATCCTATGCACCAAAAGGTAGTGGGTTCCATTCCCAGTCAGAACATATACCCAGATTTTGGGTTTGATCCTGGCCAGGGCAGGTTAAAGAGACAACTGTTTCTCACATAGATGTTTCTCTCTTTCTCTCTCTCTCTCTCTCTCTCAAATCAATAATAATAAAAAAGTGTGTTCTCATGTGAGGATTAAAATTTTTTTAATTAAAAAATTCTATTTTGTTTTCATTAATCATCAAAATGATTTATAAAATAAACAAAAATAAATATTTGTTTTATTATTCAAACTTTGAGAGTGATAAAATTATATATATGTATATGTCTTTTTCAAAATAAACAAAAATTTCAACTATATAAACTAAATAAGAGATCAATCTGATTTACAGAAACAACCAAAAGAGATAGAATAACTTACCAAGGTTTCAACTTTAATAAAAGTCATAGGTTTGCATGCAAGCTATGTGAGAGCAATGTGTGGCCTTGGCCCTTCGTTTGCTATCGTCAGTATCTCCGACAAACCCTGGCATACATTAGACTTTTTTTTTTTTTTTTTTTAGCTCATCTTTATTGTTGAATGCATTACAGATGTTTCTCCCTTTTTTCCCCATTGACCCTTCCTCCGCATTCCCGCCCCCTCCTGCCTTCCCCACACTATTGTCATATCCATTGGTTGTGCATATATGCATAGAAGTTCTTTGGTTTATCTCATCCCACCCTCCCTTCCCCTTTCCCTTTGAGGTTCATCAGTCTAACAACCAATTTGTACTTCTTAATTCCTTCATCTTTTTCACCCATCCTCCCAGCCCCCACCCATCTGGCAAGCAACAAAACGTTGTCTGTATCTAGGAGTCTGTTTCTGTTCTGCTTGATCATTTTGTTTGTGGATTCAGTTGTTGATAGATATGTATTAATTGCCATTTTATTGTTCATATTTTTGTTCTTCTCTTTCGAGAAGACCCTTCAACATTTCATATAATACTGGGTTGGTGGTGATGAATTCCTTTAGCTTTTTCTTGTCTGGGAAACTCTTGATATGGCCATCGATTCTAAATGATAGCTTTGCAGGATAATCTTGGTTATAGGTCATTACTTTTCATCACCTTGAATATCTCTTGCCACTTCTTTGGAGAAGTGTCACCTCAACAATAAGCATTGATTAAGAGTCTAATGTATGTAATTCAGGGGACGGGGGAGAGAGATAAACCAAAGAACTTATATGAGTATATACGTAACCAATGGACATAGACAATACTGTGGTGAAGGTTGGGGAGGATGTGTGGAGTGGGAAGGAGCAGGTTAATGCAGGGAAAGGAGAGACATCTGTAATACTTTCAACAACAAAGATTGAAAAAACTATTTAATTTACATGTAGGGTATTGCTAAAGTGAGATTTGCTCTAAGAATGCAAATTCAAAAACAAACAACAACTAATCCTGTAGCTGAATAATCACAAATTTTAATTTAATAAGATCTAAATTTATATCAATTTTTTTAAGTCCCAGTTAGTCATCAATACATAACCAGTGGTAAAATTAAGTCTTATTTACATTTCATGGTGGAATTTATTTTTTACTATTTGGGAGAGTATAAGGAAAAAAATCTCTTGGTTTAAGAATATTTTTCTACATTTAATTTTAGTTGCATGTTTTTCATTTTTAGATTATTATTTTTTATTTGAATATGTAAAGCTGTTAGAAAATGTGGAATAAATTATTGAGGTAATCATCTGCTGTTTTATCATTTCCTTCTGGTGCCAGCTAAAATTAAAATGGGAATATCTGTGTTTAGAGATTTAAATGTTAGGCATAATGAAAATAGTATCATTTGAAAAAAAGACTCCCAGACAAATCTCTCAACATGTATTGAAAAGGCAGCTGATTTTAATGACTACCCTTCAGGTTCTTCAATTAGTCTATTTAATGCATTTTTCCCTTTCCAAAAGTGCAGTCTTTATCAGACTACTGATGAAATGATACAGCTTTATGGCTAGAATTTAAATCTGGCAAGAAATACAAAATTATATCTCCCTGAAATGACTCTAGAGTTAGCTAACCCCCCTCCAAAAATGCATATTCATTCCTAGAAGCTTTTGACCACAAAGGTATATATTAACAAAATGTTTAAATGAAGGAACTGCAGTGCAGAGATGATTATTTTTTGAGAGCTCACAAACATACTACAAAGAATTATGTAAAAGGATTTTGGGAGCACGTGATATTAGAACTAAATTTCTCACTAGGACATGCATTTCTGGTACAATAGCCAAAGAACCAGTTTCTTGGGGTAATTGACAAGTTACAGAGTTTCTCCAATAATTTAGTACTTATCAGACACATTGCCATTGAGTGCTATGTTTTCATGCACTCAACCATGTGAGTTGTACTATGCACTATTGAGATACTCTTATTTTCAAAGAGCTCACTGTACTTGGGCATAAACAAAACCAGAGTCAAGTACAATGGGTAAGACTGGAGGTTTTATATGCAGATCTAGTCTGTTAACTCCAGGAGAAAAAGGACAATAATTTAGCCTTTCTCAATTGTTTCCATGAGACCGGTTATACCTGTGAATAGTAAGAGCTGAGTAAATTTTGTTGAATAAATACATGGATGTTTAATGTTTGTTGAAGAAAACATGAGACATATACATTAAGATAAGGTGTAAAGTGGAGAAAATCAGTCAGATGCTGGTGAGATTTAAATTCTAGCAATAAAATGATATTATTTCATCAGTAGTGTATCATTACTGGACTTTCATCCCTAAGAGGGGTGATAGCCCAAGCTCCTGGGCAGGCATTAAAGATCGGGCAGGGTCCAGAATAAGGACCAAGATTACATTGGTATTGAAGGATACAGCGTTTAGTCAAACTGGAAAAAAATGATATTTTTGATACAAAGAGCACGTCAAAAATGTTGAAGAAACTCTAGCTTCAAGTAGTGACTTAATTTTAGTTGCTTTAAAAATATATATTTTATAGTTGTATTATTGCTTTAGACTTCAAAATATGTGTAAGCAAACTTCAATAAAGCATTATAATTAGACAAAATTATTTCTTACACCAAAGGATTTATCACTAGATCCACTATAGATTCAACCTACATACTTAAAATGTGAGTCAATTTACAGAACTTTTGATAAAAATTGAAAACAAATAAAAGTTTGGGACTCCTGTATGTAAAAAAAGCTGTCTAACCCAGAGAAGTGAACTGGATTGTCTTTTCTGTTCATGAAACCTAGCCTTACACACAGTTCTAAGGAAATAACACATACCCTGAACATTGTTGGAATTTGGAAAGAATGACTCAACGTGGCAATGAGAAAGAGAACTTGATAGTAGACATGTCATCTTTCAAGTATATCCTGAGGATAAGGTACATTGTCATTGGTGACCATAATAGATTAACTAATCAGGTCATTTCAACCCATTTACTTGGACCACCCAAACCCTAGAACTTCTACAACCTAAGAAGAGTAAGGTGCATGGAAATGATTGCCCTTGGACATGTCATCATCACAGGGTGAAAAGACTGGATTAAGGATAAAAAAGAAAGGAAGAAGAACGAAAGAAAGAAGGGAAAGGAGTGGGTTTGGAGGGAGGGAGGGATGAAGGGTAGGTGAGAGGAACAAAGGAAAAGAAAATTAAAAACAATTAGGACAGAGAAACAAATATTTTTACTTTTCTTAAAACCAGAGACTCTTGAAGCAATTTTAATATGTTGCAAATGTATCAGTGATTACTTTCTAGGTAATAATGGATATTTGCTTCTATTAATCGAGTTCTACTTTACTACTAAGATTGCCAAATTAGGCTTCAGAATCCCATTCATTAAAACATTCAAAAGATATGAAGTCCTGAAGAATTAATATGTAGTAACTTTGTATATAGTGTGTTTACTGAAAATGGGAGTTAATAAAGTAGTTTAAGTGGAATATGTCTTAGTATTTCTACAATGGTAACTAATCACATGACAGTAGATAATTTCTTAATGCTATAAATTAATATATGCCAGAAAAAACATTTAGCTTCAGCAACATGTGGGCATAGTTTAAAAATATGACATGTTCTAGTAAAAGTCTAAAGCAGGAGCTTCAAAACGTTTTCCAGTTTAAGAACAACTTAACATGATTTTTTATTTTATTTTATTTATTTATTTATTGAAAGTATTACAGATGTCCCTCTCTTTTCCCCATTGATCCCCTCTATTATTTTTTAAATGTCTCAGGGCCACACACAATATTTTGTTTTGATATATATTGATTAAAGAGAGAATTAGTGCCTCTAAACCATTATTCAGCAATTCATTTATATGTCTATCAACCCCAACAACTTATATTTGAAAAAACTCATGTTCAAGACATGTTTTTTAACTCAATCTTCAGATAATGCTTATTTTTCGTATGGACTCGTTGGGCTAAAGTAATACTTCTGGATTCCCTTAAGGTCTGTGATCCATAGGTTGGAAAACTATAAATATTTAGTTACTTTCAAAAGTATAAAATATTATAAATTTTGATTTTGAGCTAAGTGATACTAATTCAAGATCCTTTCATTATTCCCCAAGATGGTATCTTCAGGGTCATGTACTGGTATCCTTCATGTGATCAAAAGTAGTGAATCACTTGTCTTTAAAACTTAATTACACCAGAAATGTGTCTGATATGCATACAAATAAGCTCAACTTCAATATTTTATTTGGTTGAATTTATTTCATTGCAGCATCTGTTCAACAAGAATTTCCCTTTTAAATATATACCTTAATGAATGCATAAATATGGTCTTCCTGAACACACTTAAAAACGTCAACAGAAAGGCATATTGACAAAATTTCTTTAGAAAGATCAGTACTGAATATTATTCTACCAACTATAAACAGCACATTATTTATAATTATAATTTAGATATATCACTGTAGTTGTTTTGCAATGATTTCAAAATTTATGAATGCCTTCTAAAAGTTTCTCTATATAAGAATTCGAGTGATACATTACAATGAAAAGAAACTTGTTTTTGTTATTCTATAAAAACTGACAAAACAATTATGTTTTGGCCAATTAATACTTTTCTAATCTATTTATGCATATATGTGTCTTCCTCTGCATTTATAATTATAATAATATCAATATCTATATCAGGGACTTGGTTGGAGACTCAAGCAAGCTAATGAAGGAAGAGTTAGTATGGCATAGGATAAATACTGTGGGTGTTTGGGGTGAGCATCTGATGTGTGTCTGCTTGGTATCTGTTCCATCTCTTCCTCTGGAAATGCCTTCATCTTCTGACTTCAACCTTGTAGTTCCAAAGTCCCTGTAGCCTCACAGTAAGCACATATGAATACACTTAGGATAATTGGTGACTATTTAAGTTGTTCAAACCAGAATCTGGGGAAGAGAATTTGTCTGTCTCAAGCAACAGCATTATGAGAAGTGAGTCCCCAAAGTCAAAATACCTGGTACAATAACAACAACAGCTAATATTTGTTGGGCTCGGACATTTTTACTAAGCATTTTGAATATTTTGCAATAACCCTATCGTTAGTCACCACATTGTACAGGTGAGTAAACTATAGATTAGAGTTGTTACCCAAATCTTAATGAAAATGAGTGATAGTCTGGTGTTTGAGGTAGGGCCGCCTGATGGTCATCTGGCCACTTTCAACAGTGCATTCCCCTCTTACCAATGGGAGGAAACTGTAAGAATATGACATGCACACCACACAGGAGTGAGATAAGCGTGTCTGGAGTTATTTGAGACTGTGGTTCCAGTTGCTTCTGTGTTATGGTTTATTAGTGATACAGACTGTCCTCTACAAGTTAGAGCAATCAAACACTCTTTTAATTCTGATAGCATCTCTCATTCTCCCAGTAAGTCACAACTCACCCACTCCCTCTCCTACTCCTTAAGCTAGTTTGAGTTGGTGTTGCTGATACTCCAAGAAAAGGAAGGATGATACAGGTAAGCCTCTCAGGGATGGATAGAAGATTTGGGAAGACAGTATCCAGAGTTGTTGCTCTGTCTGCCTTCAAAGGGCAGCAAGGACCCCTTTCTTTCTGCATCGTCTTGTCTTCTCTGGATCTCTCTCTCTCTCTCTCTCTCTCTCTCTCTCTCTCCCCCCCCCCATTGGTTTTTCACATCTACACATCTTACTTTCTATGGCTAAGACTTTTCTCTTTTCTAGGTAATTTTCCCCCTACACACTATGCAGTTTCCTTTAAATGTATCATGATACAACATATACATGTATGAATCCTTACTATAACATCTAGGCAGCAAATAATCTGAGTTAACAAAGACCTTACTGGAGGAGAAGGGAGCCTAGGGCAGGGGAAAGGACAGGAGCTATAAAGAGAAAGGTCATGCCTTCTTGAGGAGTAGGGAGGAAGGCCGTGGTTTTTAGATTCACTCGTCTATTCAGCAGAGGAGGAACAGGAAAGAACTCCCATGGCACACACTAAAATGCCTCCTCTCGGCACTAGCACTATTGTACTTACCACTCATTTAGAACTTACTTTACTGTATCAAGCATTTGTGTTTTCACATCCTAATGACAGTTAAGAATCCTTTAAGGGAGCCTGAAGAAAGCTTCTGGAGCCTTAAGAACTAGAATTTAGTCATATTATCTCTGTGCCTCATATTCATTGTTTATAAAATAAGTGTACTGACTCCTGGCCTGTCCACCTTACAAAATTGTTGTGAGACATGAAGATCTAATGAATATCAATATGCTTAGAAAGTTGTAAAGATATAAACATGAAAAGCATAATTCTTAACATATATTTCATCTAAAATAAGCAGTCAATATATTCCATATATTTAAGAAACTTATTTCCGTGGGGTTTGTTTGTTTGTTTTACAGGGGTGAACATTTATTTAGAAGACCAAATCACAACAAATTATAAATTTTAAAAATCTGGCAAGTACTATAAACATAATATTTAGAAGAGTAACATATATGGATATGAATTCGCTGCCTAAAACAACTCTCAAATAGCTCACTCTTATCTTTTAAAAAATTTTTTTTTCTTTATTGATTTTAGAGAGAGGAAGGGAGAGGGAGAGACAGCTAGAAATATCAATAAGACAGAACATTGATTGGCTGCCTCCTGCATGCCCCCACTCTGGGGACCGGGTATTTCAGCAGTTTTTTTAACTTGACTGAGAGAAAAGAAGGGCATTCAGCCACTAAAATAACAAATTCATTGTGGCATCTTAAAAGCATTTCATTATATGATGGATGGAATAGCGATGATGAGATCCATCACCACTACTATGATTCTTTCTTCTTTCCAAATCTTTACCCACCTTTTCTTTTTAAATTTTCTGTTTAAATTTTTTAAGTTAAATCTATTTATTTTTTGTTACAGATGTTCCTCCTTTTGTCCCCTTTGCTACCCTTTCCCCACTCTCCTCTCCCCCCACCCCCCACCCACCACCTTCACTGCATTGTTGTCTGTATCCATTGGTTATTCATATATGCGTATTAGTTCTTCGGTTTATCTTTTACCCACATTTTCAAGTATAGTTTAGGAACCATGTCCAAAGATCCCCTCCAATAGACAGATATCTTTAAACTTCGAAAAGTTTATTTGAATTTTACAAATTGACTTTTATGCAGGAATGCACTCTTTTTAAAGATAGGGACCATAGTTCACTGAACACCATTCTGAGCACTCAATACACCCTAACAATATTATTTCTGAGTCAGTTTATAAATCACTCAATTGATTAGTATTTTAAAGAACATGTGTTACATCTATATTTATTCTTATATTAATTATCATTATAGTATTTTGCTTGCCATTTATGATATGCCAAGTAGATATCGTTTGTTCATTGCAAATAGTATCCATCATTGTTGATTATTTATATAAACTAAATTACTCATTGCAAATTAAATAGCATGCTTTTTTCAAGTTTCTATTATTATACTGATGCTTAAAACCATCAGATATGAAAATGGGGTAGAAAGAGTTGATGCCTCAACAGAGAGTAAATATTTGACCGAATGAGGCAGGGGAAAGGAAGGAGGCATTTGGAATTGGGTTGATACAAAGGAATGATCAGAGAACCCTAGAGGGTTAGTAATTTGCTTGAGGTTAATCCCCCGGTGCAAAACTGACCTAGAAGGAAAGCATTTGCAACAGGACTGTTTTACACTACCTGTGCTTACTGCTTCCTTCATTCACTACGTATTTATTCAGTACCTATTGTGCGTCGGCTACTATAGCAGTCTCTTAGGATAACATTTAGCTTGTCTGTCTTTAATCAAACAGATGTGTAAATAATGTGACAGGTAATATAGGGAATCAAGGAAATCATAACAAAATTGCCTTAGGGCTTGGTGTGTGTGTGTGTGGGGGGGGGGGGGGCAGGTTTCTCTATCTGGAGGAAAGATGTTATACCAGTAGGCAGTGTGTGTAAATGTCTCACTTTCCAGTATTTTTCTATCTCTTGACTTGACTTTGCTTATATTTTCCACACAAAAAGTGAGTAAATATTGTCTAATAGTATATTATTACGACTTTAAAATTCCATACGATTTCATGTAATCTCAAGTAAGAGAATTATAGGTCAGAAACTAGAAAAATCAAGTTAGTACGATGTCTCAGAAAGTTTTATTTTATAAAAAAAAAATCAACATCTACAAAAGCCAGTGATGCTTTAGTTTTATGGGTAATGTGACCATAAAAATTTAAGGCACAAAGTAGCAATATTTTATGTAAGTATTAAAAAGGAAATCCTTTCCAAGGGAATATTTGTTCCATGTAATCCTCTTTAAAATATCTTATAATTAGACAGTACTTTGTGTTTTTACCTCAATTACCCAAATGTTGATAATGTTGATAAAATATAGTATGAATCAGCATGATTATTCGAAGGTATCATAGAAACTGCTAAAAATTTAAAATGATCATTTAAGAAACAATGGGCAAACCAGACTGATTGTTCCACTTGAATCACGGCCAGGCATAAATGATCACTCCCTTTACTAATTACTATAAGTACAATAGCTAGAACAAAACTTACAGAGGATAATCAATATAGGATTGAATATAGACATTTAACACACCAGCTTATAAATTATTTTTTAATCTATAGACATTTAGTCAATGTAAACATAAATATCTCTAAGTAGATGCAGTTTCGACTTTAAATTTATTTTCCCCAATTCATGACATTTTTAGAATCTCATGAGGAATCAATTTAAGTTCACTACAACCAAATTATATTTATGTTAAATAGCAAAGAGAGCCTAGCCAAAATATTTTGGTTATCATAATTTTGAAAGCTGTTATATATTTTTATTTATTTATTTATTTATTTATTTATTTATTTATTTTATTTACTTATTTTTTATCCTCACTGGAGGACATTTTTGCATTTGTCTTCAGATAGAGCGGGAGGGAGAGGAAGGATGGGAGAGAGAGAGAAACATTGATGTGAGAGAGACACATCAAGTGGTTGCCACTCAAACGACCCCAACCGGGGCCAGGGAAAAACTGCAACCGAGGTATGTGCCCTTAGCGGGAACCGAACCCGGGTCTCTCTGGTCCACACTCCAACCGCTGAGCCAAACTGGCCAGGGCAAAAGCTGTTATATATTTTTAAGTTGTTTGACATATATAATTGTATAAATATCAAATGGAACCATACAAAGCAATTTTTAAAATATTAGAATATTGTGACGTTGACATGATTACTGATACTCACTTTATTTTATCTGGTGTGACTAGGAAAATTATATCTAAGGAGAAAAATAAATACAGGTGAGCAGAAAATAGACCAGTTTGCTACTAACACAACATTCAGCAATAAACTTAACTATTCAGAGGGCAAGGTGGAATAAGAGAAAGAAAACCTGAACAGACCTGAATTCAGGTTCAGAAAAAGAAAAAAAAAATGTCACAACTCCTTCACTATATATTACTTAAATCCTGGTGTGTGTACAAGTCCAAAAATTACCTGCACCTGTTATCTTCTTAACTATCTAAATTTTTAAATAATCACCAGCTTTCTGACATCATGTTCAAGAAAGAGAACTAAGATCGTCATTGCTGAGCATGAGTTTCAATTTTTCCAATTCTGTGTGGTTTCTACTATATGGTAGGTCCTTTGCTATGTGCTGGAGAGTCATCTTTGTAGATTCTGAAGGTGATGTTGTCACCACAGTGTTTTTCTAATACTAGTTGTTTGTAACGATAAGGAAAAAAGTATTTGTGTGTGTGTGTGTGTGTGTGTGTGTTTATATGTGTGTAACACAAAAGGCCAAAAGGCTTGAAAGGACCAATGCCTGTTATTGATTGAGAAAATCCACTTTCAGCACTAGTCAACGTTGCTCATGCTTTACACATATACCTTAATGTGGAACAAAATTAGTGTAAAAGTAAACACAATAGAAATCCAAATAGAAGAAAATGAATTTATGAAAGCCTTGATTATTACTAAAAAGAAGGTCTGGAACATGAAGTCCCCTTGGCTAACTCTTTAAATCAGTTTAGCATCTCTTTGTTGTCAAAATATTTTTTCATAAGTCCAAGTTCTAAAATTAATCAAAAAATTTTACCAGTTATCTCCCATTCGGAAACTTGCTTCAAGGTGGTGTTGGATCTCAAGGTTTATTTATAAAAGGCTATCTGTTTAAAAGTAGAATAATATAACATTTCCTCGCCAAGATAAAATATTTGTGAGATGAGGGATAAATAGATTTATGCTAACAAGAATAGTCATTATTTGTGTTAGCAGGATAGCTTGTATATAGTATTCCCATCAAGATATTTCCAAGTTTTATTTTATTGACTTAAAATTAATTTTAAGCACCTAAATTGTTGATTTCAAAATTAATTTGAGTAAAATCAATTTAGTAAGTTGAAGGCTATCAAGAGAGATAGATGTAAAAGTAAATGAAATATATTGTTGATAGATGAATTAAAAAAACAAAACACCTCATGGGACATTGAAATTGAGATGGAATTATAATTTTAATTATTTGAGACAGGTTTCTGAAGCTGGGTTTAACTTTGATAAACTATGCCTGCATTTTCTACCATATGGAGAAGCACAACAACCTTGAGATTTAACACCACCATTTACCTCTGAAGTCAAAACTGTCCTATTTTTGGTGAATTTCAGTAGCTACTGTGGAAACAGCAGTCCACAGATTCCATTGACCCATCACCTTTGGCTCATGGACATGGATATAAGTGGGTTAGGGAGGAGAATTGAGACAAAAGGCAGAGGTGAAAGAGAAATCATTATTTCATTTTGGAGAGAATTGGAGGGGCCAGTAGTATTTTTTAAAAGGAGGACAAAGAAAAGTCAGGGAATCAAGCAGCCAGATGTTCCATGTGCCAATTTCTGCAGCTTAGGCCAAGAGTAAGTCTTCCAGCTCTTGCAAAGTGTACATGCAGGTCTTAGTCTTCACTCTTCCCCCAACCGCCACCCCCTACCACCCTGCATGCAGTCAAATCACCAGTCACCATTTTCATCCAAAGGCGGTCTATACTGGTGCACAAAAGGAACAGAAGAAAGGGTGAAGAGGAGTGACTGGCTGGTGCTAAAGGGAGAGCTTTCCACAGAGTTCCATGGTTGCTATAGTAACAGCTTCTCTTGTTTGTATAACATTCAGAACAGCTGCTTCCTTTGAGTTTCTGGCGGCAGGGATAACATGGAGGTAACTGAGGGGAAAAGAACCACCACTCTGACTATGGAAAATAGTTCCCGTAGTCAGATTAGTCTTGTTTAACTGAGTCTAACTTTATATTAGAGTTAAATGTAGGTTTTGAATGTTGGTAACAAGCTCTTTTAAAAGATGAATTTCACCAAGAAAAGACCTAGGTATGAGCTACAAGATGTCTTTTGCTAACTTGAACAACAGACCTCTGCTCTTTTGTGCCCTTAAGACTTGAAACCTCCCATTCTCTTTCTACCTGGTGTACAGGCAAACTATATTACGAACTACCCAGGAGGTGTTTTTCTCCTGTTAAGAAAAGTACCTCTTCCAAATGACCACAAATCCCTGTTCTCCTTTCCAAGTTCACCCAATTAGAGCTTTTTCTGGCTGCAACCATTTATAAAGTAGAATTGCTGTTTAAAAACAAATTTAATGATGCTTAAAAACAAATTTAATGAATATTTATAAACCAATAATATTCAATAAATTAACAGTCCTGTTGCCCACATACTGCTATTACAACCATACAATTAAGGCCTTCTTTAGTAAAGAGGGGCCATATCCAGTGGAAAGGTACAGAAAATTAGGGTTTCATTTTAAAGAACAAATGCTATATATATGCTCTTCTTTAAAGAAATGAATTCTCTACCCACATATGTCATATGTACACAGGATATGTATATGTGTGTATATATGCATATACAGGGTGTCCCAAAAAGATGTAGACAGGGTATCTGTAGATTTTATTACATTTTGAAAATGAAATGCATTTTAATAAATAATAGCTTCATAATTATTCAAAGTTGTGTATACATTTTTGGTGATACCCTATATATCTGTAAGTACGTGGCATACAGTAAAAACCCAAGGAGTTAAAAATACTGAAGCAAAATATTTAAAATGGCATCTGCTGATTGAGTAGTCAAATTGTGTTAACACAAACTTAAGATACAAATAAGCAAAGCAGGAGGACCGGATGTCTCATAAACAATTTGATATTGAACGTAGGTGTACTACTGTTTCTAAACCTTTGGATTTTGGAAACATGCAATATGAAAGCAAACTGATTTTCTGTTTTTTTAATTATAATTTATTCATCATTTGCCTAATAAAGGACTTTTAAACTTGCATTTTTAGTAAAATCTATGAAATATTTGATTGGTTTACTTTTCCAACTGCTAGTATTCACAGGTTTTACATCTTAAGTCTCAATTCACGACAATTTGATTACATATTTGCCTGAAAATTCTCACAACTACCCACTCATTTTATCCTGATACCACATAAAATCTGAATGAACAAACTTTGATTCAAAATTTGAAGGAATTTAAAGAACTGCAAAGATGCTTGGATTATTTAATTAAATATAAAATTTCTGAATACTACTATAGGATAGCATCTGTATGCATACTTATTTCACTTATTTAATGATATTTTAAAATTTAATAATTTTATACTAACTTCACTTAGTAATAAATTACTAAATTTGAGATTTTTGAGTCCAAAGAGAAGCACAAATATTCAGATTTCTCTGCTTTCTGACTGCTTGATTTGGGGCAAGTTATCTAACCTCTCTGAGCATAAGTCTCACAAAATATGACACTAATACCTTTGGGACATAGTTCTGATTGAATCAATTAAAAAAAGTAAATTTGTGCAGAAACTGTAACTATGAGATGATACTGTTACAATAATATCTATTTTGAGAAAGTAACCAGGTTTTTTATATCCTGAATTGTTTTGATCTTCACTTTTCCTCTTTTGTATATTATCAATATGGCGATGACATCTTAATTTCTTAATTTAGTCAAATTTTCTTCCAAATTCCAGACCTGAATTTCCCAAATATTTGCAACAAAAGTCCCATTGATACCTCAAATTCATTGAATCCAAATCTGAACAATTTCTTGCCTCTCCCTTCTGTCATATTTCTGGTAGAAGAATTCCTTAGGTTTAAAATTTTCATTTACATTTTCCTTATATCCAGCTGATTAAGTTTTATATCTTCACAACCTGGAGCTGTCTCATGAAATTGAGCTCTCGTTTTCATTCCCATTTTATTCTGTTGAAATGATTAATTTGCTCAGTTTTACAGAGAGTCTCCGGAGCTCCAAGTTCTTGACATACTAACAATAAGTTCCTGTTCCCAAATCACATGTCACTGTCTGTGACTTCTGACTTTGAACTGTACAGTGGAAAGTTCTTAAATTCTCAGGGCATTCCATGATCAAAATCAAACCTAAACATTAATGTTATTTATCATTGCTCCTATAAAATGAAACTTCTCATCATCTCCTAACATTTATTTACAATACCACTTTTTTAAGTCAATGATTACTCTGTTTCTCTTGCATGTGTAGCCTTCCTATCCTAACTTAATAGAGGTCAAACATCACTTCTTTAGGAGCTTGTCCTCAGGTCTCTCCCTTGTATAAAGGTAGATGTTGCTGGTTCCTCTGGCACTTACATTTGGCTTTGTGGCATTACAATTTTTGTTTATTTCTAATTACCTTGAGAGATTTTTAAATATCTTTTATTCATTTTAGTGTTCATTATAGAAACTATTGTAATAATCTTTCATAGGAAAGGCATTTAAATAAAATGTTTACAAATTTAAATGGTTTACACATGACTGTGTACTTTCTTTTAAAAAATTTTTTTTTTCTTTATTGATTTTAGAGAGGAAGGGAGAGGAAGAGAGAGATAGAAACATCGATGAGAGAGAGCATCGATTGGCTGCCTCTTGCATGCCCCACACTGGGGATCAGGCCCACAACCTGGGCAGGTTCCCTGACCAAGAATCGAACCGGTGACCTCTTAGTGCATGGGTCGATGCTCAACCACTGAGCCATACCAGCCGGGCATGACTATGTACTTTCTGATTTATCAATAAAGTCTCAGAGTTAAATTCAATTTTTTTCTAACCTTTGATCTAATTTCTTACTTTTTTTTCTTTACACAAAGTGTAACGCTTCTATATTTTAAAAATATTAGCAGGCAGGCAGGTTTTGACGGAAATATTTAACAATGTATTCCTATAACACAGCCAAAGGGATGCACACACATCAGTGGCTATCATCACAATGTGAACATGAACACATCCACACACATCCTTCCCTCTGTCCTTCCTTCTTCCCTGTGCTCCAGCCTAATGAACAAGTCCTGGAGTCCATTTCTGAGATGGTTCTGAGATGGACAATTCCATGTCCAAGATGCCTTTTTTTCTAACAATTATAACAAAAAGATATTTACAAATTGGTTAATTGTATCTTCAGAATACTTCCATTTGAATATTTTATGAATAACTTTAAAATTACTTGTATAATGCTATGTGGTTGACAAATAAGATTATTGCTGGGATATAACTAATGAGTAGTTTTTGCTCTTTAAAAGAACTGCGCAAGAAAGAACAGCCCTTTCCTCTTGAAGAAAGCTTATGCCTGAGACTGAGGCATCCACCTGCAGGCCTGGAGGTGGCAGGCTTAGGAGTACAACCCTACAGGCTGACGCAGAGAAGTATAAAGAGAAGAAGAAGCTGAGTCCGTGATGATATAATTGAACTGTTGAATTACCAACCCTAAACATGTTCTACCTCCAGATAATGAAACCCTTGTTGTATACCCTTGCAATCAGGTTTTCTGTTACTCCTGGCCAAAAACATGATAAAGAATGGCACAAGAATTCAGAGAAATAAGTTCATGATAGATTGAAAGATTCCCAGGGAGTGAGAGAAAGAGAAAAAGAGAATAGAGTCACAGTAACTTTCAAATTTTTATGAGCTAAACTATACTTTTCTTGATTAGCTATTAATTTCCATGTACTTTAAAATATATATCCCTACTTTATGTGAGTTAGTAAATGATTTTCAGATTCCTTAATCCAAACAATCACTAAAAAATGTATTATCATATTCAGTCATCATAATATAATCTATAAGTAAAATAGTAATATTTATGTCATTTTAGAGATGAGAAAACAGAGGAATGCACAGATCATGGTTAGTAACTAGAGGAAAGTCTAAACTTGAACCAAGGTTTTCTGACTAGAAAGGCTGCCCTTTCTCTCCATACTATGTTGTTTCCACTACATTCATTTTATTGTCTCATTATATTCTTTTATTTCCAACTCTCCATAACATCAATCATATGGCCTCTCTGGACCCATAAAAATAAAATCCCTTTTTAACACTTTATCCTATTTTTTTGGTCCCAATTTATTCAAAATATTATAGTTTCTCCTCTTGGAGGATTTATTAAATCTGTCTTCCGTTTCCCCACGTTCCATTGGCCACAAGCATTGTAAACGTCAAATGAGTACCAGAGCAGCCAGCTCAGATACAGCTAGGAACACATCAATCTACTTCAGATTTCAAATCTACAAAGCCTCATTTTGATCACTTATACAATCAAGAGTGGAGGGGCCAATTAGAGCCACAGTTAAATATAACCTTAACTTTTGTATCAGCATTCTGCCTCCCCTTTCTCCTACTTCAATAAAGTTAATGCATTAAGCATGTTAGTGTGTGCCCAAGTGAAAGAAACCGCCCTTGTCTTTGAGAAGCTTCTATAGCAGATGAAAAGAACACATGTTCAACTCAGAGAAGAAAAGCAAACAGTATCAGTTTCTACTATCTCCATAAAAAGAAAAAAATGGTCCCTACATATGGCTAGTCTAGTCACTCTTCTTGATGCTTCGAACTTATCTCTTTCCAAGTAATCAATGTTATCAAGTTTCACCTTAATTGGACCAGTTCACCTCAAACTTTATAGTGACCTTTTATATACATTTATATACAACTGTACTTGGTTAATTTTTACCTTATCAAAGTCTTTCCTAGAGCAAAACATGGCTATTTACTTTAATTAAATGCTACTTTATAACAGTCAAGTGATAGAAAATGTCCTCCAATATCAAAGGAAGAGAGTGCTTGAAAGAAGAGAAATAACAGGTCTTGCTAAAAATGAAACTAAAAATGTATCTCAGGTAAATATTTCCCATATCCTGAACTGGGAATTTCTGAGGTTATAATACTAACAAATTTGACCAAAATTCATAGACATGCCTCCCTAGAATTTTATTAATTGATTCAATATACATATGTAAATAAACATTGTGGACATAAAGACAAATAAGAAATGAATACTAGGCTTCAAGAAATTTATAAATTTGCAGAACAAATGACTGTTCTCATATCAAGGAAAAATTTCTAATTAAATCTTTAGCTTGCACATTAGCTACTGTTTTCTCTGGGTCTCATGATTGGTAACTGACAAGTTTAATCTGACTGACAGTTTTCAGTGGCCAAAAACTATATATAACAAAGGAGATTACCAACTAAATATAGTTCATTGAAATTCAAACTAAAATCGCTTTGGATATTCCTGTCATAAAAATAATACTTACTCTCAGTAATTCCAATATGTCTTCATAAGAATCAATAATGTTTTTGGCCATAAATCATTTTTGTTAAAGACAATAATTTGATGTGCTGTTTTAATTGTAATTCATAGCTTCTATGTTATGGGTTAGTGATTTCCTTTTCTGAGAGGAAATGCGAGAAATTTATAATAAAATACAAATCCAAACATAAGTTAATGTTCAGTCTTTCAGATAAAGAGAAGCTTCCTACCCTTCTTTTTAACTTCCTCATTTTAAATAATTGTTTAAAATATTTCCTTATTTTTAGATTTATTTTCACTTTAAACTTATTTTAAACTTGTATCCATTTTTGTGTCTTCTAATTTACTCCCTTGTATTGAACTAATCTTATTATTTGCTTTTATAATTTCAGCAAAACAAAGATCTAAAGTGGAGAGATTTATCCTCAACAGGAAAGGTCAGAGGAAAAGAGCTGATAGAAACATTTGCTTCTATGTTGCTGTGACTAAATAGAAAATACATATTGGTTTCTGTCCCCAGTCCCTGACACAGAGAGCCTAAACCTTTGTAAACCCCTAAACGAAGAGAGTACTAGGAGCATCTTTTGTTTTAATGAGGTGACTCTGGGTGGGCTCTTTGATGGGGCCATGGTTAGGAGCTAGGATTTTTGCCTGACCTCTTATCCTCCAGTGAGGGGAGAAGAGCTAGAAACAAAGTTAATAACCGATCATGTCCATGTAAGGAAGCCTTCTTAAAACCCCAATAGCAGGGGATTCAGAGGGCTTTCAGGTCTGTGAACACGTCCACACGGGAAGGGCAAAAGCTCCTCCTGTGTTTGAGATTTTCCCAGACCTTGACCTATGTATGTTCTCACCTGGCTGTTCATCTGCATCTTTTCACATCCTTAAAAAAATCAGTAAACATGTGTTTCTCTGAGTTCTGTGAGCCACTCCAGCAAATTAACTGAACCCAAAGAGGGGGTCTTAGAATTTCCAACCTACAGCCTGTTGGTCAGAAGCACAGGTGATATCCTGGGCTTATAACAGGCTTCTTGAGTGTGGGGTGCGAGGGACAGTCTTGTGGGAAAGAGCCCTTAATCTGTGGGATCTGATGCTCTCTCTAGGTAGATGGTGTCAGATTGAGTCAAATTGTAGAACACCCTGCTGGTGTCACAGAAAAGTCCTTGTTGCGGGAAAAAACCTCCACCTATTTGGTGACCAGAGTATCAGAGTGAAGTGTTCTGTGTGAGCAGTGAAGGAGACACAGAGGGAAGAGACATGCCATAGGGAAGAACTGAGCTTTTTCCTACATAGGAAGAAAAAGGCCAAGTTTCTTTTTTCCTAAAGGGCTGCCCACTCAAAGAATGTCATCTTGAGAAAGGGCATATTTGAATGGTGGTATTTGCTGCTATTTTACAACTCGTATGCCAGGGTGAGCAGCCTCAGGTTTCTTTTAATTTAGAGCCATACGATTCGGGGCCAAGTACAAAGAGCAAGCCCCCTCCCAGGCTGAACTGGCAAGTTCCATTAACCTGTAGTGAGAAGGCAGAGAGTAGGAGATTGCTTTAGACACAAACCCAATGGAAGAATTTTGTCCTCATACCAACCTGCTTATTGTAGAAAATTTAGAATATCAAAATATATAGTAAAAATTATGTATCATTTTACCACTCTGAGATAAATACTATAAATATGTTGGTGTATTTACTTCGAGTTTTCTCTCTCTCTCTCTTTTTTTTAATACATATGTACCTACATTTATATACAGCTCTAGAATAATAATTGCAAATATCAATTTAGTGACATTTAACAATTATATTAATTTTTGCAAACATCACTTTATACCTATGATCTCCAATTTAACATTTTGTTATTATTGAACATTTAAATTATCACTAGGCTTAATTTGTATGAATATAGCATGATGAGCAGCAGTGTGCACAAATTTATTCCACCTTTGAAATAATTTTCTTAGAATATAATTTTTTGAAAGAGAAATAAATGAATAAATTAAAGCCCTTAATGCATATCATCATATTGTTTGCTAGAAAGACACTCCTGTCCTGCTTTGTGTCTCCACTACATCAGGGAGAATTACCATTTTTTAAAATGCACATGTTTAGCCCTAGCTGGTTTGGCTCAGCAGTTAGAGCGTAAGCCCGTGGACCAATGAGTCAAAGGTTCGATTCCGGTCAAGGGCACATACCTTGGTTGCAGTTCGTTCTGGCCCTGGTGGGGTCTTACAGGACGCAATCAGTCGATGTGGCTCTATCACAACAATGTTTCTGTCTCTGTCTGTCTGTCTCTCTGTCTCTGTCTTTCTCTCTCCCTCCCTCCCTCCCCTTCTCCCTCCCTACTTTCTACTCTATCTGATGATAAATGGAAAAGTATCCTCAGGTGAGGAATAATAAAAAAAAAGTAGATGCTTAGTTAAAAAATAAATCTGTTCGCTTGTTTTTCTTTGATTAATCAGTAAGTCTAATTTCAATTTGAACTGTATTGTAATTTTAATGTCATTGCATTTTGCACAATGTTTTGAGTTTACATTGTCGCTGGGACTAGTGGTTTGTTAGACAGTCTTTCCCCTTATTGTCTACCATGTTTTCCTTTCCACTCACATATGGTCGTAGGAGGCATTGACATTTTGTGGTTTCAGGCAATAGAATAGAAATTGAATAGAAATGGTTCCTACAACAAAAGTAGCCATCATAGCTCTGGCTAGTTTGGCTTAGTGGTTAGAGCATCGGCCTGCGGTCCAGAGAGACCGGGGTTCAGTTCCCGCTAAGGGCATGTACTTCGGTTGCAGTTTGTCCCCAGCCCTGATTGGTCGTACAGGTGGCAGCCACTCGATGTGTCCCATTCACGTCAATGTTTCTCTCTCTCACTCTACCTGAACAAAAAATGGAAAAATGTCCTCGGGTGAGAATAAAAAAAAAAATAGCCATCATATAAAACATTCACGTGGATATGGTTGAAATGAATATTGAAAGGAAAATGATAGATAAAGAAAAAGAAAAAAGAGAGATTTACAACTAGGTAAAGTAGAGAAAAGGAAGAAAAAAACCCCAGGTTTCTAGGAACAAATGTTTACACACTTTAGCGTGCATTTGCATTGCATACCAGGATACTCTGACCTTGGTGTCGAGTAATTTGCTACCATATAACTCCATTCTCTTATTTTCTTTTAACTACTGTAAAAAAATACTAAAATATCAGTTGTGGTATACATTGATATAGACTTACTTTATGTTGTCTGAAATAAAGCACAGGGTTAGAGACAGTTTAGAATGGAGGTCAAGAGTGTGGGTGCTAGATTCAGCGTGCCCACGCACAGACTTGGGTCTGCTCTTCAGCAGCTCTGTAGCTTGTCTCCTTGGACAAGTTGTTTAACCTCTCTGTGTTCCCATAGCACTGTTGGAGAAACAGAGAGAACACCTGGAATGTGAGTGATGATAAACACTTGGCTAGTGATGAATACTTGACACATATTGGCTGTCTATTATTAATAAAGCTGAGATGCTTATTAAAATAAGTTATGAATTTGTGTTATTAATATAGTCAATAGACATTTATTAAACACATACTACATTCCCGATTCTATGTGCTAAGAAAATAACTGATACTTTCCCAATGAACCTGCTCAAATAGCCTCTGGAGGAAAAGATTAATGTAGATATCACATGAGCACAATCTCAAGTGCTCAAGTTCACAACTAGGGAGACCAATCCATTGGCTAATTCAAATAATCTGGTCCAAACCAGTTCCTTTCTTGGAAGTGGAATTAAAACAGTAAAAGACTGAGACAATTATCCTTGGATGGTGAACTAAAAAGATATATTAATTTGAAGACTGCATTTTTGAACAAAGTACAAGTGCAAAATGTTGATGGGGAGGGGTGGAGAGAGAGAGAGAGAGAGAGAGAGAGAGAGAGAGGGGAGAGAGAGAGAGAGGAGAGAATGAGAGAGAAGAAACAAAGAAAGAGGGGTTGAAGAGAGTGGATTGGGAGAGAGGAGAAAAAGGAGAAATAAGGACAGAAACTTGAGACCATGTAGCCTCAAAAAAAAAAAAAAAAAGAGTAGCTCAGTCTAGAACTTAATGTCCTTTCCATAGGGTATGACATCACTTCATAACCTTAGACAACGATGGGATTTACTCTGCTGTCCTATAGTATCTAATACTGTTCTACTCTCAATTTTACTTGAGATAGCAAGCTGTGGTTTTGTTTCTCATTCCTTAAAGAGCTTTAACTAAATCAATGCATAGCAAATGAACATGAAGGGATTCCCTGTTTTGGGTAAAGTACGGGCATGAGACCAGCTATTTTATGAGGTGTTTCCTATATAAACCCTCCAGAACTATATTTTTTCTCTCTCTTTTCCTGTTCTCTATCCTTATTGATAGATTTCCTAACTTTTCCACTTACCATCCCAGACTCCATACATACAGGCTGAATGATATATTATATAAGACGTTTCTGGATACTTTGGGATTGTTCTGCCGTTCATTAAACAAGTATCACTGATATAGCACAATCTTCTACTGGAATTAAAACAGAGTAAATACTGAAGTTAAGTAGACTAATAATGTGTGGAGCATGTTATATAAGTACTTCACATATATTAACTCTATTCTCTCATTTTACTCTCCAGCAACCTTGTGAGGTCTGTGTCATTCTTGTTTCATAGAGGTAGAAACTAACAGACTTAAGAAAGTGAAGCAGTTACCAACGGCCTTAATGCCAGTAACAGAGCCAAGATTTTATCCAGAGTTAACATATGTGGATGTTAACACAGGACGCCATAGTAAGACGTACCAGGTACTTTATTTGGATCCTTGTGTGAAACAAGCTAGGCGAGTGACATAAATTGAGTTAATATTAATTGCATTATCATATTGACCATAATATGAAATTGAAGCAGATTTTAAAACACAAGTGTCATTTTTCTAAGACTGGTTATTTATTTATTTTTTTTGTTAAAAAGAAAAGACTAAAACTTCGACCTATATGGTAATCCTTTTTGGTATGTGTTAGGTTAACAGATCGTTTAAATATAAACCCAGTGTGTACACTGAGAAAGAAATAAAATTAACAAAGAGCTCAGCACTAAGTTGAAACTCACAGCAATTGCTTAAAAATATAAACCAGCATGTAGTCAAGACCATGATGTACATGTACAGCATGATTCTGGATGCTCAGTCAGCCACAGAATACCCATCAAGGTTAAATCAGGCTATAAATTAAATCATGTTTGCATGAGGGATAAAAGATTAGCAATAAAATAAATACCAATGTCAGTAGTGAGGTAAAACATCAGAGCTTAGGACAACTGAAAATACTTGCAGCATTAAGAGGATACATGTCAAAGGAGACACAATAAAAGAAGGTTGAAGAAAACTAAGATGTTGAAAGAAACGATGTCAAATGGATTGGGATAAACACAGCTGCATTCCTCTGCCTCGGACGAACCTGGGGACATACATTTAGCCTTCTGCCCTTCACTCTCACTTGTCTAAGTGTAAGACAGAGTTCTAAGAATAAAGTGATGTTATGGGTACACCTTTACTCCCAACTCTTAATGTTTCCCTGTGAAGAAATATTTGCTAGATGAACACATTTGGACTTTTACCTTTCTCTCAATTTGCAATGCTTGAGGTTCCATTTAACAAGAAATACAGTGCTTTTACCTTTCTGTAGTATCCTTTACCCATAGTCAACTACAGTCCAAAAACATTAAATGTAAAATTTCAGGAATAAACAACTGATACCTTTTAAATTGTTCACCATTTTAAGTAGTGTAATGAAATCTCACACCATCACGCTCCATCCCGCCCAGGACGTGATTCACCTCTTTGTCATTATTCACGATGTACTCACCACTGCCAGTTAGTCACTTAGTAGCCATCTCAGTTATCACATCAGTTATCAGAGAGAGAAATGATATTCACATAACTTTATTACAATATGTTGTTATAATTGTTGTTAATCTCTCACTGCACCTAATTTATAAATTAAATTTTATCATATGTGTAAATGTATTAAAAAACATAATATATATAGAATTTGGTACTAGCCACAGTTTTAGGCATTCACTGGGGATCTTGGAACATAATACCTATGGATTAGAGGGGGGCTAATGTATTACAAGATCCTTACTCACATTTAAGTCAAACTTGTCATACCTAGTTTTCATCAGTAATAAAAGTGACCCAGCTATTTGACCCCTGCATCTAATTCTCAATTAATTTCTAATCAGGTAGAAAAAAGGGTATCTTTTTTTTTTTTTTTTTTTTTTTTTTTTTACTTCCTAAGTGTTTAATAGCCAAAACTGATTGTATGTGAGCGTGTATGTGTGTGGTTGTATAATACCGTATAAGTCTTTAAAGTTTACATGATAATCACTCATGTATTTATAAGACCTCTTCATTAACATTTACATTAAAAAGGAGTTGTTTTGCTTTATTTCATTTTGATTTTGGCATTTGATTTATGGATACTATGTAAAAACCATATAGAATGATCAGTAAGGATTAGAACAGCAAAGAGGGTCTTAGATGACTAGGTAGATAGCTGTGCCAATGTAACTATCCTTGGAATAGCTACAGAAGGAGAATCAGTGAGGTCGAAGCATTTATTAAATATAAAATAAAGGGGAAGTTGGAATGCTAGGAGAATAATCTGATCACATCCTATAATTCTGTTAAAATTATATCAATTACAATAAAGAATTCTGTAATGCAAATGAATCATTTAACTGTATTCTTTAATGCCAAGGAAATTAATGTTATGCTAGAATGTTTCCTACTTGCATGTACATGAAAAATTATCTGTCTATTAAAGAGATATAAAAAAAGATGATAGCCCGGTCGGTGTGGCTACGTGGTTTGAGGGTTGTCCCATGGACTGAGAGGTTCTGGCTTGACTCCCAGTCAGGGCACACACCCAGGTTGCAGGCTTGATCCCCAGTAGGGGGCATGCAGGAGGCAGCCAATCAAAGTTTTTCTCTCACATCAATGTTTCTCTATATCCCTTCCTCTCTCTCTCTAAAAAAAAAATCAATAAAAACATTTTTTAAAAAGATGAGGTGGTATCAGTGGGGGGGAAAGGAGAAACATCTGTAACAAAAATAATTAATTAAAAAAATTTTAAAAGATGATAAAATTATAATACAAAATAAGTCAAACTCAAGCTAAGTTTCACTTTTGACACCAATGAAAATGAAATCTATTTTAATGTAATGTAAAACTTATAATTATGTCCTAATTTCTATAGTCTTTTGAAATATAGTAACTTTGTGAACAATAATAACAATAGTTTATTATAACTACAATTGCCTAAAATACCCCAAGCAAAATGTTAAGTATGTGGCATCTCATTTTGACCTCACCAAGGCTCTTGAGGGCAAACATCGTCACCCTTATTTTACAGATAAGTAAACAGACTGGGAAAGGTTATTTTTACCAATCTCACACATGTTCAATTAAGAGAGCTGGAACTCTTGGATTTGAAGTCTATGTTCTTTCCATTGTGCCATATTTAATATAGTACATGTCTCTAAAAGAAGTTTCTCCACCTTTCCCTACACTGTTTTTCCTCCCTGACTTTCCCATTTCTGCACTCATTCACCAAGGTTCTTTGGGTCAGCCTGTGATGTTCTCCCACAAGTCCTGCATTTCATGAGTTCCCATGTCCACATCTGTTCTTACCTGTCATCCCACCTTGGAGAGGTTTCCATCACTTCCTTCCTACAATAATAGCATAATTCCTTACAAATTCATCCTACATAAACAGCCATATTAATCTTGTTTATGCATATACGGTTTTATAATTTCCACGTAATCTACTTAATTTTGCAACTTTCCATAAATCCTGCTATTTTGTTTGTTTGTTTGTTTTCCTATAAAATATATATTCAAATTTTTTTCTGTAAAGGACCAGATACAAACATTTTTGTCTATATGGGCAACACCATCTCTAACATAACTGTTTACCTTTATCAGTGGAATGCAAAAATAGCCACAGATACTGTGCAATTGTAAGTCATAGACTCACATAAGTATGGTTATATTCCAATAAAATTTTACTTAGAAAAAAAGGGCAGGCTGAATTGGGGGGTGGGTATCAATCTCTGGTATAGGCTAAAATAAAAATAATACTTTCACTTATTTTTTAAGCTCTATTATTTTATTTTATTTTTTTAAATTATTTTTATTAATTTGTTTTATTACAGATGTTTCTCCTTTTTCCCCTATTGACACCCTCTACCCCATCCCCCACACCCTTTCCCCAGCTTTGTTGTCTATGTCCATTGGCTATGTATACATGTATATAATTTCTGTTGTTTATCTTTCCCCCAATACCCCCTCTTCTGGGGTTTGTCAGTCTGTACCATACCTGTATGTCTCTGGGTCAATTTTGTTCATCATTTTTAGTTCATTATATTCCAGAAATAAGTGAGATCATGTGATATTTTTCTTTCTCTGCTTGGCTTGTTTCGCTTAGCATAATACCCTCCAGGTCCATCCATGTCATCTCAAATAATAAGAGATCTTTCTTTCTTACAGTTGCTTAGTATTCCATTGTGTATATGTACCACTGCTTTTTTATCCATTCATCTACTGATGGACAGTTGGGTTATTTCCAGATCTTAGCTATTGTAAATAGTGCTGCTATTAACATAGGGATACATATATCCTTTCTGATTGGTGTTTCAGGCTTCTTAGGGTATATTCCTACAAGTGGGATCACTGGGTCAAATGGAAGTTCAATTGTTAACTTTTTGAGGTAACACTATATTATTTTCCATAGTGGCTGCACCAGTCTGCATTCCCACCAGCAGTGTACTAGAGTCCCCTTTTCTCCACACCCTTGCCAACACTTGTTTGATGATTTGTTGATGGCGACCATTCTGACAGGTGTGAGGTGATACCTCATTGTTGCTTTAATTTTCATCTCTCTGATGATTAGTGACTTTGAGAATTTTTTCATATGTCTCTTGGCCATTTGTATGTCCTGTTTGGAGAGGTGTCTATTTAGGTCCTCTACCCATTTTTTAATTGGGTTCTTTGTCTTCCTTTTGTTGAGTTGTATGAGTACTCTATATATTTTGGAAATTAATCCCTTATCTGATGCATCATTGGTAATTATGGCTCCGATATGGTGGGTTCCCTTTCCATTTTGATGATTGTTTCTTTTGCTGTGCAGAAGTTTTTAGTTTGATGTGGTCCCACGTGTTCACTTTTTCTGTTGTTACTCTTGCCTTAGTTGTGGTATCAGTGAGAATTTTGCTGTGTATGATGTCTGAAATTTTGTTGCCTACATTTTCTTCTAGAATTTTTATGGATTCACAAGTTACATAAAAAGTAGAAGCACATATCTTGTTCATGGATTGAAAGAATTAACATCATTAAAATGTCCATACTAGCCCTGGCCAGTTTGCTCAGTGGTTAGATCATCGGCCTGTGGTCCAGAGAAACCCTGGTTTGGTTCCCGCTAAGGGCGCGTGCCTCTGTTGCAGTTTGTTTCTGACCGTTTGGTCATGCGGGTGGCAGCCACTCGATGTGTCCCTTTCACGTCGATGTTTTCTCTCTCTCTCTTCCTCTCTCTCCCTCCCACTCTGTCTGAACAAAAAATGGAAAAATGTCCTCGGGTGAGGATAAAAAAAAATGTCCATACTACCCAAAGCAATCTATAGATTCAATGCAATCCCCATAAAAATACCAACAACATACTTCACAGAACTAGAACAAACACCCCAAAAGTTTATATGGAACCAAAAAAAGACCCTGAATAGCCACAGCAATCTTGAAAAAAAAAGTACAAAGTAGGAGGGATCACATTACCAGATATCAGGTTATACTACAAAGCCACTGGAATCAGAACAGCCTGGTACTGGCACAAGAACAGACAGATAGATCAATGGAATAGAACAGAGAACCCAGAAATTGACCCAAGACAATATGCCCAATTAATATTTGACAAAGGTGGCAAGAGCATACAGTGGAGTCAAGATAGTCTCTTCAATAATTGGTGTTGGGAAAATTGGACAGCTAGTTGCAAAAAAATGAAGGTAGGCCACCAACTTATACCATACACAAGAATAAAGTCAAAATGGATAAAAGACTTAAATGTAACTCGTGAATCAAGCTCTTTTTAAATTAATAAATAAAATAAATATTGTTAGTGAAACATTTAATTTGGCAAGTCAAATAAATTGCTCATTGCCCCTACTTTATAGTTTTTCTTTCAGGGTCAAATTTTATGAAGGAATTATCTACACAAAACATTCCTTTCTCTCTATCCCAAATTCCACTTCTTCAAACCACACTGCAATCTTCCTTCATTGGTGACCACTGATGTTGGAGATACCATGAGTTTTGTAGTTACACAGAACTGGGTTTCTATACTGGATCACTAGTTGTATTAACTGTATGACCTTGGGTAATGTATTTAACATCTTTGAGTCTAGGTCTTTTCCCCTGTCAAATGAGTACAGTAGTATTATTGCTATTGTGGAGATTGAAATAAACAGTTACATAAAATGTAAAATAATACAGCGACATACACATTGCAGGCAGTAATAAATGTTAGTTCCTCGCTGGCTTCCCTGCCTTCCCTCTTTTCTCCCTCAACTTTAACTGCTGACATAGTTATTTCTCTAAATTATAAATATGAACTCCTGACATCTTGTAGGAAAATGCTTCAGTGGTTCCTCGCTCCTTACAGAAAGAGTTTAGTAGACTCCTTAGTTTGTGAGACAAGTTCTGTCTCTTGTTTAACTGTTCAGTATTATTTTTTTTGCCACTTCTCTAAATAAAAAATAATAACAGTTTGATAAACTTTGATTTAGTTCCTATTGTGAATACAGTCAGGAAAGACAGACTCTCCTTTCCCACCTAAGAAGGCTTTGTAGAAGGAAAAAAATGTTTAAAGACCCATAGACCAAAGGAGAAGAGAATTACTCTTTATTGGGAACCAATTTGTTTCCTACACCTGATCTCAGTACTTTATATGTTTATGTTTTCCATTCAGTCTTTATTGTAATGAGATTGTTGTAATTATGCAGTTTATCTGATGAAGAAACTGATACATCAGTTTCTTAAGGTCAAAGATCTTTATGTTTTATTTACTTTGTCCAGCATCTTAAACTATAGTATGTGCATGGGAAAGTCTCCATATTTTTGAACAGATGGAGAATTGGAGAAGCTAATTAATTTGTCAGTGTTACAAGATCAACAAGCAAGATGTCAGAGGTACCAGTAAGGTGTAATTCCAAATCCTTCACTTTTTCCATAATCATACACCATGAGGGGTGGGACTTTTTTTTTTTTTTTTTTATCCTGTTACCAGTGCATGCACTAAACTTGGCACAGGGTGGGTAATCAGAAAATATTCTTAAATAGATAATCTCACAAGGTTCTACCCTATATAAAATAGATATAAAATATATATTTTAAAACAATCTAAAATGCATCTTTCAAAAATTTTAATCATGTAAATAGAGTTTAGAGAGAAGATATACAATTCACATTTATCTACATCATTTAAAACTGATATTTTAGATATCACATTTCAAACTAATATATGTGTTATCAGACATCTTTGCCTAACATAATATTCTGAGATAAGCATGATCCAAGTGTCCACTATGGAAAATATATCTGTGGGTATATGTACATTTATTGCTTGCTCAATTATTGACTCAGTGAGCCTGACACCTTATCTAAGAGAAGCTCAATATTTTTTAAAAAAATTTTGGATGTTCAGCTTCTCAGGTCATTCAACTCAAACTTTAGTGCACTCAAAAACTTTGTTTTAATAGTCAAATCACTGTTTTACTTGCTGACAAAATTTATGGAGAAAAAGAAATTTTTTTCAGAAACCATAACATGAATTTTAACGTTAAGAGCTTTTAAGCAAACCTTAAACAAGTTTAAATACACACACATCATCACATAATATATATTTTTCCTAAGAAGCACATATCAAGGTAAGACATGTGTATTTATTGCTGTAGTAACTTTTGAATAGTTGTGTACATACGGCTTCCCATTTCTTAATCTGAAAACCATTTCATGTTTACTTCTCTCTACTAACCCACTAACCCCTAGTAACCTATACTCATCTATAGCATCCCAACTGTCTTGGGTTGTCGATGCCATCTGGTGGCAGAAAACTGTCTGAACCAACCATGTTCCCCTGCCTAAGGTCTCTTCTCAGAGAAATTCTGCACAATCCAGTGTCAGTTTTCCTCTTTCCTTCCTTTCTGCATCTCAGTTAATTAAATCTTAAATAATCTGTTTCTCATCAGTTCTTTTTACTCCCTTTTTCTTCCTTCTTAATTGTCTCCATTTCCTCAAGATATGTGTCTGTTTTCTCCTTCCCTCTGTTACTATGAGTTGAAAAAAATCTTCTGGTATTTGGTAAATATATCAAGAGTACTTGTGGTATAAATGTATCTAAGCATATAGAAAATACAAAGTTAAACTATGTGCTTATGAAATAATTTTGATAAGGAACACAAAAATAAGTCTCCTTCTCTCCTTTTCTTCTTTTTAAAAAAGTAACTCCCTCTCATAAAGGTAATAACTGTTAGTAGTACTTCACAGACATGTACATATAATTATAAATTTCTTCCACAACATTTCATAGTTTGTTCATAACTTTCTGTGCCTTATTTCATTTCCACAATATCATCTTAGAGATGTATTCATAGACATACCCAGAGAGCTACCTCATCATTTTTAAGGGCTACATAGTATTTCACTATATGGTTGTGCCTTGTTTATGTCACAAATTCTCCACTGAAGGATTTTTAAGGTTTTTCTTCCAAATTTTTTGCTACTACAGAAAATGATGCATTGTGCCAGTACAATTAACACCTAGAAATAGTCCCTGAGTCCAAAGGGCAAGGGCAGAGAGTATAAGCATATTATTAAACTGCAAATCTTTTAACTACACAATTGGAAAAGCAAACCTCCATGAATTAATATAATTTGATTCCCCTTTGGAAAGGAATAGCTGTTAGCTTTATTCATGCATAATGACTGTAATAAACTGGTATGATGATGTTATATATTTTATTGCCCTTATTGTTTAATTAATTTAAAAATTAACTCAAGAGAGATTATATCATATGTTTATAATATTCAAACATGCCCTTTTCACACATAACTGATACATTATAGACTGAGAATTATATAGCTGAAAAACAGGTTAAAGGTATTTTAGTTTAATATTCTTGTTTTATACTTGCAAAAACTGAGAATCAGGGAGATAAGGTATTATATACATGGTATATATTCACATTTATAAATAATAATATTGATAATAATATGAATGTATGCTATATCTTTAGTATTGTGCTAAATGTTTTATGTGTATTCACTCATATAATCCTCATAAAGATAGAATCTATTATTACCTATTATTAGTTAAACAAATGAGGCTTAGGGCAAGATAAAATCTTCACAAGGTTTGGCTGCAGTAAGTAGTAAGGCAAGAGACTAAATTTGGACTGCTTACTAACTCTACCTCCATATTTATTAAGTCACTATGTTTATTGACTCTGAATGTTATTTATGCATAGGAGAATGGAAATAACTAAACATGGCAGAAGAAAATGAAGAAGATAAAAATTGGATTGAAGTGGAGACAATGAAAGGAGAAGTAGAAGGAAATAGAGTAGAAGTAAATGTGTAGGTAGAAATATTTTTGGATTTAACCATATATATTTTTTTACTTTTTAAAAATGTTTGTTTTCCATTATTGATTTTAGAGAGAGAGGAAGTGAGAGGGAGAAAGAGATAGAAACATCAAAGAGAGAGAACATCCATTGGCCACCTCCTGCATGGCCCCAACTGGGGATCGCGCCCACAACCTGGGCATGTGTCCTGACCCGGAATCGAACCAGCAACCTCTTGGTGCATGGGTCAACGCTCAACCACTGAGCACACCGGCTGGACATATTTCTTAAAAGCACTTTTTGAACATGGAGATCTTGAAGATTAGTGTCTACACAGTTCAGTGTAGGAAATCAATAGGCAAATCTAGACACTTGTTTTTGAACTGTCTTTCCCTTAAATCTCAGGTGAAGCCTTTAAGATTTCAGGGGGGTTGATTAGAAAAGTGACTAATCCAGGGCTTTGAGAGGAGAATAAATTTCTTACCATGGCTGAGACTATTTTTTTTTTTCATGACTGGCTTTTTCAAAACCCTGAAAAGGCAGAAATGTATATAGCTAGATAAATTCAACAAATCTCCTTCACGATGCAAGTATCTTTGTCAGTGAGGTGAAAGTCAAAGTAAAATTTAAAAGAACTAACTGAAATTTAGATGTTTCTAGTGTTATTCTGAAGTATGGCATTTAAAATTCCTCCTCGCATTCATAACACAAATCCCCTGCCTAATCTTTCTCGATAGACCGAACAACTTTGTGGCTCATTATTTCATTGAATATATTCAACAAACGCTTGTGAGGTTACTACTGGCTTGCCTGCCTGTCCTGATATCATGTGCCAGGCACAGCAGTAAATAAAACACACAAAACCCCCTGCCCTCGTGGGGTTTACATTTTAGTGCAGGAGAAAACATAGCAGGCAAAATACATACGGATTATACATCGCGTGTTAGGTAATGAAAAGGCCAATGGAGACAGATACATCGGGAAAGATAAACAGGGAAGTCAGCAGTACAGTTTTAAATAAAATGATCACATAGGCTTTTCTGAGCAGTTGATATTTGGAGAAAGACCAGAAAGAGGTGATGGAATGAGTCATGCGGATATTTTGGAGAAAAGCATTCCAGGAACAGCAAAAGCACAGGCACTAAGGCAGGAGAATGTGTGATGTTTTCCAGGAAACAAGAGGAGGCCAGGGTAGCTGGAGCTGAGGGAGGGGGCAGGAGAAATCTGCAAGAGGAGACCAGAGAAGACATGGGGAGTCCAATCTTTAAAACCACCTAGGTCAACATAAAGTCCTTGGTTTCAACACGGTTGTAACCAAACTAAACAGAAAGCCTTGAGAGGCTTACCAAGAAAACATCCAAGTAGTATAGAAAAGCAATGACTCTGAATGTGTTTCCATTGCATTATTCTGAGAATAGAATCAAGTCAAAGAGCTTCAAAAGGTTGACTGGCAGACCCTCACCCAGGCCAGCTATTGAACAGGCATGCACAGCATGTATTACGGGGCGTGTGGTGACTCGTGCTGTGTATCTGATTAAGCTGGAAACCCACTTCACTATTTAATTGCCAAATGCAGTTGATTCAAAGGGGAGCATAGGTGGGATCTGGAAGGCAAAAGTGGAGCAGTCCAGTCGCGCTGGGTTGGCGAGGGTGACCATCAGATGCTGGGATGGACAAGAGCAGAAGTGCCCGGTGTATTCCAGCCTGCCCTCTCTTCCATTCTGCAGCCAGCACCTTCCTGGCTGCTGACACTTAGCAACAGGCCAACACCAGATGCTTCAGTGTGGAAGCACAGAGGTGGTGACTTATCAGGGGCAACGGTTGCCAACAGACTCCCACACAAGCTTCCCCTTGGCAGTCCAACCTGGGAACTGGAAGTGCTTGGTTTTCCAGATTGATTGCTTCTCTGTTGACCCCACTATCATTTCTGGCCTTCGCTCAAAAGGCAACGTCCACAGTTGTGCAACGTATACCTTGTATTATACATTTTTTATTCCATAACACTCATTAGTGACTCTGCTCCAGAGCCTGGACTTGCCTGACCCGGTCCATTTACAGAATGTCCATTTGCTTCAACTTTTGGTAAACTTAGCAAATAGTGGCAAGTTTTGGAAAATTGCAAAATAGACTTAAGTCCTTTGCAGGATATGTTTGGTTCAGGCCAACAATGGTTTGAAATGTTTCAGAAAGGTTGTTCCGTAGTAAACAAAATGTGATTTCATAGCCCGATCCAAGGTTTAAGAATAACATCTAATCTCAACTTCTGCTTCTGAATGCTGTCAGTTTGGAAAATGAGAGCAGATGTTGACAGAGATGTAATTGCCAGTCTGATGCCTAAGCAAACACTCTGAAGGAAAGACAACGTGAAACTAGACTGAATACATTTCCTCTTTTAAGTTTATTTTACCAATCCTTTTAGCGGTGTGGCCTGAAGGTGGCATCTCTAAGATGATGAATAAAAAAGGGTGTTGTTATTCAAACTCAGCAAAGTTTCTGTATTTCAGTACCACTTCGAACACAAGATACCCTCATTAAAGAGAGTCTTGCTGCATGTTTCTGTTTGAAATGTAAATGGATGATATATTCAGCAGTGATTCCAGACTTCAGAGCCTCTCCCTTCCAAATGTACTGAGTGCATTCTAGTCGCGGCTCAAAGAGCTAATAACTGGCACATCTGAGAAAAGATATGTAGATATCCTTTGAAAAAGACAAGTTGTAAGGAATTGCCTTCATTTTTATTCATGCACGACTCCCATTTAATATGAATTAACATTGTTCCTACAATGGAGTGTTTGGAGTCTGGGAAATGCAGACTGCCTTGAAGAGCAACAGAAGTCTTCCGCAAGTCAGAAAAGAGAGAGAGAGAGAGACATAAAGTAATTATAAGTCTTTAAACATTGTTTTTAATTTGATCTCACTTATATGTGGAATCTAATGAACAAAATAAACTGAGGAACAAAGTGGAACCGGAAGCGTGGATCCGTGGAACAGACTGACAAAGGTCAGAGGGGAGGGGCGGAAGGGACGGGATGAAAGAAGGTGAAGAGATTAGCCAAAGAACGTACAAGCCCAGGGACACGGACAACAGTGCGGTGACGGCCAGAGGGAAGGGTGGTGGGGCGGGGTGGAGGAGAGGAAAGGGGTAAAGGTGGGGGGATGGGGGCATTTGTAATAGTGTCAACAATAAATTTTTTTTTTAATTAGAAAAAAAAAACGTTATTCCAGACTGTTGATCCAAATCAACAACAACTTATTGAGCTTATATTAGAGATTCTCTATTACATTGTTTTATTTAATCATCCTTGCCGTCCTGTGGGCTGGGTCTACAGAATAGGCAGGCTCCAAGAGACAAAATATGTTGCCCATATTCCTAGTGTCAGTAAGTGGCAGAGCTACTGTGTGGCCCCTGGCAGATTGACTACAATTTAGCTTTCCTTCCTTCAATCTCTGTGATGTTAAGAATGGAAATAATAATGCTGACCCCACTATTTTATTTTATCATGTAGCTATTACCAAGAATGTATGAATTATCCTGTCATTAATCACATAGCCAAAAAATTCACTTCTAGATGAACAGTTTTATATTAAATTTTATTTACCTTTTTTTTGTAATTCCATCAAGTAGTGGAAAGAGCTTAAGGCAGAAGCCTCCAGATCCGTCCTTTGCAAATCTACTAATATGAGGCAAATGACTCTGAGCTTAATTGCCCTCATCCACAAAAATAGCCGGCATATCATCTGTCCCCCAGGATCGCAGTGAGGGTCAAAAGCAGACAGATATTCATCACCGTTTGATTCCCATCCTTTCCTGATGATCTCGGAAGGCAGCATTAGTTGCGATACATTATTCTTTTGGATAATTTTGGCAACTACTTGAGGGGAAAAAAAAATATTTGACAAAGTTGTCCCATGTTAGCTACAGTAATATTTCAGAAGTTTTTAATTTCTAATAGAATCAAGTCTGGACTAGTGGGGTATGATGCTTTTGAATTGCCGGTTCACCTCCACAGCGTTATGACCAGCCCACGAGGGGAGCAGTGGGGAATGGGGAGACGTGGTGAGGCTGTTTTGGAGAGTTTCACAGTCTTCTAGAGCTCTTCCTATTCTGCCAATAACAGCTGACATGGGCCAATAAGGATGTGTCCTGCTATGCAAAGGGCCAGTGGTATTTCTTAATTTTTTTCTTTTCCTGAAATACAACTCCACTCAATGCTGGGCTAGAAAAACATTCTGAGAAACACAGGAGAAAGTCCGGAGCTGTGGTTTCTGTAAACTCACTGAGGTACTCATACATTGACTGTGATAACCTTCCCACGTTTTTAACAACCACTAACCTTATAATGTTAGCCTTTTCTGTTTCTCTTTCATAAGTATGTTCTTCAATACACTTAAACACTTAAGCATACTCCTGTTGTCATCTTTACTCATATTTCATATCAGAAAGAAAATATTAGCTTGTCATAAAACAGCATAAACTAAGAAACATCAGTCTTTTTAACTGTTAGGAATCACATTTAGCTGGAGATAAATACACCAGTTAGCAATGTTTGTTCTTAAGATTGATGGTCTTAAAAATAACACTTTAATTAAAAACTTTTCTATTTTTATTTTATCTTTATAGCTCTTGAGTATTATGGTAATTTTTAGTATGTCACCATCACCTAGTATATCACATCAAACTCTTTCAACATTTCACTGATTTATTGACTCATGATCATAATATACTCTTAGTTAGAGATCCTGACATTGTTCTTTGGACTTTTTTGCAGTCACTTAAATCTAATTTGCATTTGACATTCAAGTGAGTGAGTTAAGAAGGAAGCCTTTCTGCATTTTGGATTTACTTGCTTCTGTTTCTATCATTACGCCCTATTAAGGATGAATAAAGAGTTTCATATTTTTATTTTGTTTTGTGGGAGTGGGGAATGGATGGCATTTTTTTTTTTTTTATAATTTTTTGCTGGTTGGTTGGTTGGGTTTTTCAGGACAACTTTCTCAGTAAAGAGTCTGAGACCAGTGCTACTTAACACCCCTGGAGAATGGGCACCAAGTGCGACTGCATTGCTTTTATTGGGCTATTAATGTTCTAATTATTTATTGAACACCCCTTTTAATGGTTTGGAAAATCACTATTAAAATTAGTAACATGAGCCAACATTAACTATGTTCTTACTATGCGCTGATCATTATTCTATGAGATCGACATATATCAACTTCCCCTTACTACAACTGCATCAGGTAGGCACTATTCTACAGATAAGGAAACAGGCACAGAGCTAGTCACCTGTCCAAGGGCACATAAGGAGAGCCAGGATTTGGACCCTGGGATTATGGCTTTAGAGTTCTCGTGTTTTTATGAAAAACCAAACAAAAAACAAGTTTTAAAAACCCACAAGGTTTTAGATATTATTTGAATAAATGTTACTGTGATGTCTTTTAAAATGTTTTCATGCTTTCAATTTAAGTTTATTTAAAATAAAGTATTTTTAAAATATGTTTTCATTTTAAGCAAACATTTTGAATATAAACTACTTGAATTTATCAAACATGAAGTATGTTAATTTAGATTATTATCTAGATGTTCAACTTTTAAAGCTGAAAAATTTTTAACAAAACATTTACTTCTTTCTCATCCCAGATATTTTGCAGAAATATTTTCAGAACTTAAAAAAAATTAGTTTTCATAATGAATGAAAGTTTTATAGTAAAAAAAAAAAGAAATAAAGATAGATGTATGAATAGCTAGCTTGCTAGCAGATGAAAGAAAGAAAGAGAGAGAGAGAGAGGAAGAATAAAAGGAAGAAGGGAGGGAGAAGAGGAAGGTAGGAAGGAAGGAAGGAAGGAAGGAAGGAAGGAAGGAAGGAAGGAAGGAAGGAAGGAAGGAAGGAAGGAAGGAAAGATAAATGAATCTGATCACTTATGTGCCAGGGACTAACTCAGATGCTTCATATACCTGATGTCTGTATATGCTAAATCACTCCCTATTCTTGTTCATAAGCAAGTCACTCTGTAGATAGTATTATCTTTCTTCTCCTGAAATACAACTCCACTCAGTGCTGGGCTAGAAAAACATTCTGAGAAACACAGGAGAAAGACCGGAGCTGTGGTTTCTGTAAACTCACTGAGGTACTCATACATTGACTGTGATAACCTTCACACATTTTTAACAACCACTAACCTTATAATGTTTGCCTTTTCTGCTTCTCTCTCATAAGTATGTTCTTCAATACACTTAAACACTTAAGCCTACTCCTGTTGCCCATAAGAGAAAAGAGAGCTCAGAGAGGTTTTACTTAAATGAATTGTTTGAAGTCGCCTTACTAATTAGGCTTACCAAACCAATTTTATTGTACCATTGTGTATTATTATGTGTTCTTATTATGAATAGATGATAATGCCTTCCAAAAAAGCCTTGCTTCAAACAATAATATGGTTAAGGTCCTAGAATAATTTGACATGGAAAAATGATCATATTAATGTGCATAGAAACACATTAATTTTATTTCTTAATATCCAGCAGTCTTTATAGTTATAAAATTCTGATTCATGACCTTGAGACTACATATCAGAGTTAGTAAAATTATGCTATGTATTTTTTTTCTTTTTAAGCTATTCATTGTACTCTTAACTCTTTTACCCAATTCGTAATTAAGAACATGCTTTAGTTTCTAATATCATTCAAATGAATAAGTAACCACAAAATCTATATTCTTGGACAGTTAGCTCATTTCATAAATACAAAAGGACTCGTGAATTAGTTGTAGATTAATGTTTGCATATTATCAATGATTTAATGTTATATGATTCAGTGATTAGATAACACAATTACTTTCTATTAAAATCTTTTTTATCATTACAAAATTTAGTGGATAAATTGGAATGAAATTATTTAAAATTTTATAATTTCAGAAGAGTTTGGTGGTGATAGGAAAGAGAGAAGAATAGGAAAGGAGGGATCAGAGACAATTACGAGGAATCTTGACTACACGAGTGTGGTTCACGTTTCTTTTTTTGAACAGCACTTCTTTCAAAGCACATCTGACTCAGCTGGAGCTGCTCTGGTAGAAGTCTGTCCTGAGGGCAACCCCCACTGATGGCTTCCAGAGACTCTTTTGAGCTCTATCTTCAGACCTCTCATTTTGTTATTCACTATTAGCTCTGAGAATCTACGATTCTAAATCTACAAAATGAGATGAATATCAAAGCAGCTGTGGAGGATGCCCTTGCCTAAATCAGATTCTGACATTGAGAATTCCTCCGGTCATACTGAGATGTGTCAGGAACTGTATGCACAGCGTCATGGACACGCTTTGTGAACAGAATCACAGACAGATGCTGGCTATTTTACTTCTGTAAAGTGAAGGGAAAAGGAGTAAAAAGAAGAAGAGAAAAGAGAAGAAAATAAAAGAGAAAAAAATAAAAGGAAAAGAAAAGAAGAGAAAATAGAAGAAAAGAGAAACAAACAAAAGAGCACAGAGTAAAAATGCTGCCTCAAAAAAAAAAAAAAAAATCTGAAGACAAGCACAATCAGGCTCAAAGATCTATGTTTTGTTTCATGCCAGTAACCTCTCTGTCTTGCTTAATTCAGTTATTTATGTACACCACGAGTAACAACAAAAAAGAGCATGGGTCTAAATCTCATACCTACCACTGCTCAACTTCATGACACTAAAAAGTCGATCTAATCTTGCTACATCTTATTTTTCTTATCTGTAAAATGGGTATAACAATCTGAACCTCAAAGTGTTCTTGAGAGGATTGAATGTAATAATGTATGATGCATGATGTAAGGTGCCAAGACAGAGCCTAGCAGGTAATAGGCTGCAAGCCAACAATGTTTGACAAAAAGTATTTCTCATTGATATTAAAGAAACCAGAGTCTGCCCAGTCGGTGTGGCTCAGTGACTGAGCATCGACCCATGCACCAAGAAGTCACTGGTTCCATTCTCAGTCAGGGCACATGACTAAGTCGTGGGCCTGATCCCCAGTGGGGGGCATGCAGCAGGCAGCCAGTCGATGATCTCTCTCATTAGTGTGTCTGTCTCTCTCTTCTTCTCCCTCCCTCTCTCTCTCTAACAACAATAAAGAAAAAACAATTTTTTTAAAGAAACCAGAGCCCATTGGCTTTGCAATATTTTGTCCAGCAAGACGCTCACCCACCTGCCTCAGGCGAGCTTAAGTACTTTCTAATGACAGCAAGTTTAGAGGTTTACCCATGAAATCTAGATAATAAATTAATTTACGGTCATGCATTACCCAGCTTAAATTAGATAATGCAAAATACATTATAGTATTTCACATCTCTTATTATCAGGAAAGTATTTCCGAGGACAGGTCCTACCTGTGGTTCCTCAGCAGCAGCAGCTATGTCCAGCGTATTCTGTGTCGTACTTAGCATAGGGCACATGTGAACGCTTAACAAACCACAGCTCCTACGCACTAGCAACTGCAGGGCATCTTTAAGAGAGCTATAGCTGCAATAACATAAGCTGTGTTTATGTTTGTGTGTTAGTCATCACTCGGGACATTTCTAAACACCTGTTTTTGCCTAATCATGTTTTATTTTCTAATTTTGAATCTTTTTGAATATAGAGTTGTAAAAGGAGATAGGGGATCAGCAAACGTCTTCTCCTCTGACCTGGCTTAATTTTGTTTCAACTATCTAGGTAGCCTTTCAGGTGCAAAGATCTGACACTGTACATATTTAGGATGCATACCCACACCGCTGGATTATAGTCTAGTTGAAGGATGGGGGGCCACGCGGCAAGTGCATAATTATAAGGCATCATATGGTAAATTCTCACTTATTGGAACTACAGAAGTCTGATTAACCCTAATCTCTCACAGCTTGTGGCCACCAATAACTGTAGTCTTTTGCTATCAACTTGAATATGGTCTCAGAAATCTTTCCAACACAATGCTCTGTCAAGCCAAAAATGTTAAGATCCCTAGATTATGATGATTCTTGCTGGAAAACACACAAGTTACCTAAGAGAATGCATCCATTCATTAGTAGTTATGAGGATCTTACCATTTCTTGTTTGAATAGAAAAGTCTAATGTTACTTAGCAGAAAATACGAGCATTCACAAGGATGAAGAACCAACATACCTTCAGGTGCCAAGTGCTGATTATAAATGAGTGTAATGGGCTAGAAGTAAAAATGAGGACTGATTGGACGGAGGGTATAGCAGAACAGACACGGGCGTTCAGATGGAACGTTGTCAAGAACAAAGTGAAAGTAAACTGAAGGGATCTCTGCACTGTTTCTAGCCCGTGGGCCATTGTTCGAAATCCCTGCTCTGTGATAGAAATGTTAAAGATATGGGGATAGGCTGTCAATGTGACAGCAGAGTGGGCAGCTCTGACCCCAGGGGCATCCTTAGGAGAGTCAAGTGCACTAGAAGCAAGTATACCTTTTTGTTTAAGGGTGGGCTTAACTACCCTACAGCTGTTACTAACTGTGCAGGCCAAGTTATATCTCTGGGAATTCAGTGAAGGTTAGAAGGAGCTATCTTGAATTTATGGAAATTTATCAAGTAGATAACATTATAGAAAGACAAGTTTACATTGTTGCATTACCTGTTTAAAGTGGCCCATTTCTAAATTACAAGAGAGATTAATTTTAATTTTGTTCTCCTTAACAGAATAAAGAAAACTGTAATGACAGGAATAATAGTATTTATAATGTGACTTCAGATAAATATGTATTTATCTGCTTTTAGTAAATGAAAAACAAAGATAAAAAGCTTTGTCCCCTTGTGCCCCTTATATTCAAATACAGGGATAGTTTATAGCACTCTGCCATTTTCCTTGTAGGAATTTCCTTTCTAGAAAGAGAGTGTTTTAACAAGAAAATATAAATGGTTGGCCCTAAAGCTTTAAAATTTTACATTTTTCCCCTGCAAATTTGCTGTCCCAAAGAAATTGCTGAAGAAAATATTGCAAAGCTAACATTTTTGAAAAAATTTTTCAAACTAATTTTAGCCAGAGCTTTCATTTGCATTACAATTGGTGTAAGTATAGTAAGATTCTTAAAGAGACACACATGAGTTCTAGAAAATAACACGTAGTTTGAAGTCTTTATTAAACATTCTACATATTGTGTGATTGAATCCTGTATAACATTCTAAGATTAATTCTCTAAGAATTTTCTGTTTCCCTAGTATGGAAATATAATAATTTATCTAGTCCAAATTCATAATAGTTGAAACGTTGGCTCAAACCAAAACAATCAATAATGTATCTTGAACCCCTTATCCATATTTGATTCTGCAATTTCCATAAAAAATAGGCAGTATAAATAAATTTTTATTTTAAAATATTTTTGTAAAATACTGTCTAAAAACAATATCATTTTTAAGATTAAAAAATAGAGCAAGTCCCATAAAAGGTGCCGATAGAGGGCTAAAACAATCTTTGCGCAGTATGTACACTGTGAATGAAAAGTGGTCTCAGCCCATGAGAAATTAAAAATTCAATAATGGAGATAGACATAGAAACAGTAATTATAAAACTGCAGTGGGAGACAAGACATCCTGTTTCATCTAATGGGCCATTCATTCTGGATCTGTTACTTACTCTGCAACACTTGTAGACAAGCTCTGAATGATCATTTAGAATTAATACTGATATATTCTTTTTAAAATTGTAGTAAGAACAATTAATATGAGATCTACTCTCTTAAAATTTTAAAGTGTGCAATACAGTATTGTTAACTACAGGTACAGTGGTGTACAGCGGTTCTCTGAAACTTATTTATCTTGAATAACTGAAACTTGACACACACTAAATAGCAACTTCCCATTTCTTTGTACTCCCATCCCTCTGGCTGCCATCATTCTACTCTCTGTTTCTATGAGTCTGACTATTTTAGATATCTCATATAAATAGAATCACACAGTATTTGTATTTTTGTCACTGGCTTATTTCACTTAGCATAATTTTCTAAGGTTAGGTCATATTGTCTCCTGTTGCTGAATTTCCTTCTTTTTAAAGGCTGAATAATATTCTATTGTATGTATATACCACATTTTCTCTATCCATTTGTCTATTGATGGACATTTAGGTTTTTCCACATCTGGCCAATGTGAACAATGCTGCAATAAACATGGAAATGCAAATATCTCTTTGCGATCTGGATTTTAATTCTTTTGGATAAATACCCAGAAAGAGGATTGATGGATCCTATGCAGTTCTATTTCTAGATTTTTAAAAAATCATCTTTATTGTTGGAGGCATTACATATGTCCCCACTTTCTCCCCGCCCCATTGATCCCCTCTACCCTGCTCCCACCTCTCGCCCGGGCCTTCACTGCACTGTTGTTTGTGTCCATTGGTTATGCATATATGCATAAAAGTTCATTGGTTTATCTCTCCTGTTTCCCTCTAGATTTTTGAGGAACTTCATATTGTTTTCCACAGTAGCTGCATCATTTTACAATCCCACCCACAGTGCACAAGTGTTCTGATTTTTCTGCATTCTCACCAACACTTATCTTTGGGTTTTTGGATAATGGTCAATATTCGTGGTTTGATTTTCTTATTTTAAAAAATCTGGTCTCGCTCTCTTGGTTTGGCTAAGTACCTAGAGTGTCAGCCTGTGGACCGGAGTCTCAGGTTCAATTCTGGTCAAGGACGCTACCTCCGTTGAGGGTCAATCCCTGGCCCTGGTCAGGGCCATGTGGGAGGCAAGTAATTGATGCGTCTCTCTCTCACATTAACATTTCTCTCTCTCTCTCCTTCCTACTCTTCCATTCTATCTGAAAAATCAATGGAAAAATATCGTAGGGTGAGGATTAAAAAAAAAAAGTTCCTTAAAAAAAAAAAATCTTGTCCCTAACCAATGACAAAATATTCTTACATCTCAAATACTAGTCAGATAAAATGTTCAACTCTCTAGTTCAGCAATAGTACAACTGAAAAAAATGGAAATAACAAGATTTTGGGAAAGATATTCTTGCTAGAAATTTTCAGTTTCATCCTTAAAATAAAACAATGAGTTGAATGTTAATGCATTGTTAATGGTTTTCATTAATGGACCCTAAAAAAATGAGCTGTCTCACTAGCTTTGCTATTGAATGGTACTTGACCAGAGTTAGTTATATATCTGTCTCAAAATACTCTGTGGGTGAATACTCATAAAAAAAAATAGCTTTTTTTTTTTTTTTTTTTAAATACTAGAAAGAGCTTTGCTTCCCCTGAGAAACAGATGTTTTCTCCTTTTTAACTGGCCCCACTACAGTTGCCTTAAGCTGTCAAGAAATTCAGTGCCAAATTCAATATTCAAATATAGCAATTGTGAAGTCTAAATGATCTATATGTTGTGTAATTTTTTTCTCTATAAAAATTCTATTTAACTTTTGAAAAAAAATATTATTTAATTGCATATATCTTTACTAAAGTAGTTATAGATTTCATGTGGAATAACATGGAACATAGGTAACAATAAATAAATTAGTATTTTTTAAAGATTAGGTGAACATCAATATTATTAATCATCATAACCCAGATCTTACATTTTTAGAACCCTGTCTTGTGTCATTGTAAAGAATTATAACTAATCTTTCCCATTTTATCAAAACCAGTACAAAAAATTGTATTATCCTCATAAATTAAAATTTATTTAAAATCAGATATAAGAGTATATAAATGCTCAGGTCCCTTTTCCTCCCCTCTAATACACTTAAATATTTCGAGGCTGAGAATGTCCAGGGAGAAATTTTAATCAATTTGTGATTTATACCAAAGCACAGGTGAAACAGGAAACACCTGCTGTCATACAAGAGGACATTTTCATTGTTGGTAAACAATTTTGTGCCTGATTTTCATATCAAAGCCCTAGAAAGTACAGGGCATCATCAATTATACATTTGTCTTCTGTACTGCCAGTACTTACCTAACTGTAAAAGAGGAGTCTTTTATTATAAATATAAGATACATTGTTTCACATTTATATACACTTATCTATATGTATGTGTACACAAACACGATGAGTAACTACTCAGAATGGGAGAACCAACACAAGCCTTAGAATGACCAGGTGCAGCATTGTAGGAAATGAAACAAATCAGCTTGCCGAGGGCTTTTGCCAGATCATTTTACTGAAAGTCATGTACAGCATTAGCATTTTTAAATTTTTATTGAGCATTCTATATTACCTATGTTAATTCATTTGTTTCTTTCACCCATCATCTCCAACTTAGAAATTCTGATTAAAACACTTTAACTCCAGGATACCGCAAGTCCTAATTCTAAACACCCCATTAAATGCCTGCCCTTTGAAGCATTTAACCCATCTGTCACGGTCAAGGACATTACTTCTTTATTACCCATTTATAATGGAATAGAGCATTATTGGGTCAAACTACAATGTTTAAAGAAGGTATTGGTATGCATATAAAAGATAATATCACTTGTTAATGCTAGCAAAGAGTAAAACTGCAATGGCTTTGATTATTCCTCGTACCTCAGATTATAAAATACAATAATCAGCAATGTTGACATGGATGGTGCATGCTGAAGTGCTAGCCCTTAGATACCCTCATAGTGTCTAAAGCTCTTTGAAGAACTCCTAGCTGTAGATTAGTGAAAATAATTCTGTGTCCTATAGGCTTGTCCTATTTATTCAATATTTTGTCTTGTGTGTTGGGGTATTGTCTGGAAATGCAGGCCTCAAGGTAACAGTGGTTAACAGAGATTTCTTGCTGGTTTTTCTCTCTTTGTAAGAAAGGGAAAATGTAGTCAAATAGTGCATACATATATTTATTTTTTTATCTCACATTTTAATGTAAAATTCACGTTTTATGTCTTTTAAATCCATATTTAGGTATGTGATAATAGAAACAAGCGTTGTCCATTCTCAAAAGAAGAAAAAAAAATCTATTCTGATATATTTGAAATTAACGTGAAGGAGGTAAATATGTTTAGAAAACAGTTGCACAATATTTAGCAAATGAATAAACAAATGAATAATGAAAGAGAAAATTTATTATTGAAAATTTAAAACACAAAAAGACAAGCTTTCTCTTCTTAACTTATATATTTAAACTTAACTTATATATTTAAACTTACATATTGAGGGTGCTGAAATTAACAGCAGGGATAAGAATTTAAGCAAAGTAATTTTTTTTTTTCAATTTACACAAGTAAAATCTGCAATTAAAACAGTAAGGTTCCAAAGTAATTTCTTGAAGCACCCCCTTTTTCTTAGTAAGGATGTCATATCCAACATAATTTAGCACCATAAAAATTACATAATCATTCTGACATTCTCCAAAGGCAACACTATCATTTTCTTTCAAAACAGATGAAGCGCAGTGGGCTGCCTGAGACCTAACACGTTATCCCAATTCAGCACTGTGGTAGCTTAGAGTTCCTTGTACCACAATAAACCAGGACTGCTTGAGAATACTGAGCAGTCAACTCCCTTAAAACAATTAGTGATACTAATTAAATACAAAACCAGGAATATCCTTATCTAGAGTTCTTCCTGAAACAAATGATTTAATGCAAAAAGTTGTTGGAAGAGGGAGTCCTGATAGTGCTTTAATGAGGTCCTGACAGCCTCAGTATTTAATTATGATCCTGTAGTACTTAGTTATTCCCTAAAAACCTATTGACTTAGTGACATGCAACCTACTGATGAAATGTATTCACGTTTACAAGAAGACTATATTTCAGTACAAGATATTATATTCCAGTGTTTGCAAACTTTAGCATGCATCAGAATCATGTGGGGGACCTTAAGTCAGAGATTCTAAGACCCCTATCCCCTAAATTTCCTGTTTTAGTAGATCTGGGGTGCAGCTGGAGGAACTGTAGTTTTAATAAGATTGCCAGTTGATGCTAATGTTGTTGATTCTAGGACTACTTTGAGAACTACTCTTCTGCCTTAATAACTTTCTAGTTTCTTTTCCGAACAGCGAGAGATACAGTAGCATCAGTTGTTTCCCAAAACTCAAGTGAATTGGAAAAAGCTAAGCTATTACAGATTAGGTACAGCCGTCAGTGCATTCCAGCTAAAGAAAAGATTTATATACTAGTTGCTAAAACTAAACTCTATAGCAGCTTCTGAATTAGAATCTTGAAGAGGAAACAACTTTTGTGTTCTTCTGCCGCATCCAAAGCCTCATATGACTTATCTGAAGTCTGCATTTAATTCTCAGTTGGATATTTTTATTCAGCCATCTCTCTATACCAGCATTGTCCAATAGAAATAGAATAAACGCCACAGTGTAATTTAAATTTTTCTAGTAACCAAAGGGAAAAAAAAACAAAAAACAGATAAACTATATTTTAACAATATATTTTATTTAACCCATATATAAAAAATAATATTGCAACATGTGACAATATACAAAAAATGTTAATGTGATATTACACAGTTTTGTATAAAATCTTTGGAATTTGACGTCCATTGCATACTTAGAGCACATGTCATTTCAGATGATAAATTTTCAGCGGCTTAAATTAAAATGTAGTTAAAAAACAATTTTGTTTAACAGAAATATATTTAGACTGCTTCAGGTCTTTTCTTTCAATTTAATTTAATTTAATTTAAAACAAAATAATTCAGTTTCTCAGTTATATTAGTCTGATATTCAAGTTCTGCTAGCTACATGTGGCTAAGTGGCTAGCATTAAAGACAGCACGAATCTACATATTCAACAGTATGGATTCCTTTCTGTTGGGAGGAGACCTGGGAAGGCCTAGGAACAGGTGGTTATATTAGGGACATTTTGAGCCTAAAATAGCCCTCAAGTTTTACTGAACATGGCAGAGGAAGAACTGGACAGCTTGAAGAGAAGTAAAACTCAGTGATGCGATGTCACCAAGTCGGAAGAGGAAAGACTCTGTCCTCACGGGGAATTCCTTTTGTTCAAATAATAAAACACAGCTGCAAGGAGCTCATTCAATGACCCCATACAAATGACTATTCTAATGCAGCTATTATTCTTAATTCCCCAAAGATTTCTATTTTGAGAACGAAATGCTATTCTAACTTTAATATGAATACATTTTACAATTCAATTACTGCTGGTAAGATAGTCAATTTATTTACAAATAGAATTACTCTAAACTTTTCTACAGACTTCTTCAGAAGAAATACTTGAATCACTTAAAATATATTTCAATTTGAGATCAATTTCCATGAATGAGAAATTCACTTCAATTAGGCTACTTTCAGAAATAGACTAAAGGAAAGAGCAGAGATTTAGAAATAATTCTGGAATAGCTGTCATTGATAAACTGTTTTGTTTACATTAAACTTAAGATCTTTTTATTGACCTGCCTCTGTGAGATATTTTAACTATAACACTGGATCTAACTCATAAAGGTTATCATCCCTGTTTTACAGATGAAGAACATGACACTTAGACCTTGTAATGTTCTCAAGATCACACAGCTAAGAAAATGATCCTTTTCTGACTATGGAGAGGCCAAGCTCTTCTTGCTGTAAGACTGTTTTACCATGAGATAATGTAGAATTTCCATTGGCAAAGACAATTATTTTCATATGCCAATAGTCAGGGAATCATATGTTTTGGAATATATTTCCTTCTCATCAGAGAACCACCTCTGGAATCCTAGTGCCTGAAGAGAACGGTTGTTACTTTGGGGTGTACTTCACAGAGCGATACTTAGAGCAATAAAGGAAAAATGAAAATTACTGGAGCTTGGACCTAAGCCGAAGCTGCATCTCACATTACGATGCTGTCTTTCTCGTCTTCATTCCTTAGTTACAGGACCCACGGGAAATGACACCATCAGTAGGTTGACATGCCAAGATGTCTCTGATTATTTCTAAAAAATATTCAAAAAATTTTTCTCCAAAACTACTTGAAAATCAAACTATACTACTTCTATGAATATGAGCATGAGAATATCTAAATTCACAGGCATAAAATTTTCTAATATCACTGCTTCAAAGAATTATGCAGATTTATAGAATCATTCTGAACTAATTCTACGTTTAGATAATTCAGTTTCATCTCTCCATACATCATCTTGAATAGAGGGACTTTAGATTTGGATAATAAAATGTTATTTCTAATTCACAATTTATTGAGTTCTTACTATGTGCTGTTTTGTGGTACCAGAAAATAGTAAATGCTTTTGAACTGTAACTGACACAAATTGTCACTGTAGTTTAGAGAATTTTTTGTCTCAGCAATTTATGGGAAGAGAGCAGGCAATTACCAATATTCGTCATTACTGTTCATTAAAAAAAGAAATGGTTTGGCCTTCTATTCCTCAAATTCCCCTTCTCAGTGTTACAATTTGCATTGTGCTTTAGGGCAGTCTCTTGAAGTCATCAGTGGAGAAAATATTAATAGTCTGAGTCAGCATAAGTTGTCCTAATGAAGCAATGATAGTTTGTATTTCATTAGGCATTCACATCCCTGACAATGCTAGATGTTTGAACGGAATTTGTGATTTCAGCTAAACTGAGGTTGTGGGAGTAAGCAGTACTATTTTTTAATGAGGTCAAAACAGAGAATGAATAAGTGATCACTGGCAACTAGATTAACTCTTAAAGCAAACTAAAGTACTACCTAAACCAGCTGGTGTTGACCATAATAGAGATCCATATGTAATCTATGTGTTTAAAATATTATATAAGCAATCATTAAAATGCTATTAGTAATAGAAATTATAGCATAGAATTAGAAAGCACAGTAATAGAAATAAAATTTTATAGAAATATAAAAAGAAAATAAGGACCTAAAGTAATAGAAATGCAATGGATAAATACTAAATACTGTACTCTCATGCAAAAAAATTTTGAACAATAACAACAAAACTTCTGAGAATATTTACATTCAAGTGTTAATTAATAGAAAAGTGAAGATTCTGAAAACAAGCTTGGGGTTTATTTGTATTTGTGAAACCTAAAGTCTAACTTCCCTCTGCGAGTTGAACATAAAGAAGACATGAAGTGGAAAGTGATTTTTCAATAGTTTTTACCATGTACCTGAAACAGTTTACTATATCTATTATTTGCATTCATGCATACAGTTGTTTTTCCTATTTATTTACTTAAATAAACATTTTTAGAATAATTTAAGGTTCACAGCAAAATTGAGTGGAAGGCACAGAGATTTTCTTATATATCTTCTGCCCCCACATATGCATAGACTCCCCCATTATTAACATCCACCACCAGAGAGGACATTTGTTGTAACTGATGAATCTACATTGATACATCATTATCACCCCAGTCCAGAATTTACATTAGGGTTCACTCTTAGTGTTGTGCAGTCTATGGATTAGGACAATTGTACAATAGTATCCACCACTGCAGTACCATGCAGACTATTTTGAACCGCATCCTGCATGTTCATCCCTCCCTAACTCTTGGCAACTGCTAATCTTTTTTACTGTCTTCATAGTTTTGACTTTGCAGAATGTCATATAGTCAGAATCATAAATATGTAGCCTCTCAGATTGGCTTCTTTCACTTAGTAATGTGTATTTGTGGTTTCTTCACATCTTTTCATGGTTTGACAACTAATTTCCTTTTAACACTGAATAATATTTAATTGTCTGGATGCAACACAGTATGCTTATCCATTGACCTTGAAAGACATCTTGGTTGCTTTCAATTTTTAAAAATTATTAATAAAACCTATATGAACATCCATGTGCAGGTTTTTCTGTGGACATAAGTTTTCAATTCCTTTGAGCAAATACCACGGAGTATGATTGCTGGATCATATGTAAGAGTATGCTTAGTTTTGTAAGAAACTGCCAAACTGTCTTCCAAAGTGGCTGTACCATTTTGCTTCCCCACCAGCAATGAATGAGAGTTCCTGTTGCTCCATCTTTTCTCCCAGTTGGTGGCTTGTCTTTTCATTCTCTTGACTGTTTCTTTTGCAGAGCAGACATTGTTAATGTTAATAAAGTGCAGCTCATCTTCTTTCTTTCCTGGATTATGCCTCTGGAGTTGTATATACAAAGTCAATTCCAACTGTAATGTCATCCAAATTTTCTCCTATGCTATCTTCTAGGAGTTTTATAGTTCATTTTATATTTACAGTTATGATTCAACTTGAGATAGCTTTTTAAGTTTATTTTTATTGTTGACATTATTACAGATGTTCCCATTTCCCCTCCTCCTTGCCCCCATCCACCCAGCCCCCACCCCTGAACATAATAAACTGACAAGCAAAATACAAACGAAGGCATGAAAACATAAAAAGACTGACAGCTGTCAGAAAGGAGGGGAGGGGAGGTGGAGGGGCTGGATGAAATAAAGTAAAGGGATTACCCAATTTGACATAGTTTTTGTGAAGGGTAAGGTGTATTTGAATTCATTTTTTTGCAGGTATATGTCCAGTTGTTCCAGCACCATTTATTGAAAATATTATCTTTGTTCCAGTTAATTATTTTGCTTCTTTATCCAATATTCATTAACTATATTTATATGAGTCTATTCTGTTCTTTCTATTCTGTTCCATTGATCTATTTGTCTATTCTTTTGCTAGTACCACACTGTCTTGATTACTCTTGATTTAGAAAAAGTTATAAAGGGTATTATCAGTTGTCAGTTCTCCAACTTTGTTCTTCTTCTTCAATATTGTGTTAGCTATTCTGGGTCTTTCACTCCCCATTAAAGTTTAGATCAGTTTGTTGATAACCACAAAATAACCTTCAGGGATTTTTTTTGAGATTACATTAAATCTATAGATCAAGTATGGAAGAATTGACATCTAGACAATATCTAGTCTTCCTATCCACGAACATGGAATTCCTCTTTATTTATTAGTTCTTCTTTGACAGCCATTCTTTTCCTTCAAAAATTATTCAGTGAATGCCTAGTATGTGCCAGACACTGTGTGAGGCTCTGGATCTATAGTTATAGTCTACCCCACAGTGTTTTTAGCATGGAAGGACTTCACAAGGAGTTGTTGGTTAAAAGGAGTTAATCAATGATGAGTAGGACTCTTATTTTTTTCTTGATACTATACTGTTTGGACTTTTTTAAACTAAATTTTTATTATTTTAAAAATATTTATTTTGTTATTTTAGAAAGTGTCAATCTCTATGTGAATACCAGATCAAGAGGACATATAATCTAGTACACATTTTAACAGATTTTGAAACTATGACCAACTAACTTATATTCCCTTTCTCTGGTTCACTTCCATTTTGAAATGTTGTATATACACACATTCACAAACATAAGTACATGCATGCATTTGCATGCACACACACAGAAAACAAAAGAATTCTAATTATATTTTTCAGAAAGTAATTTCAGAATTTGTTTCCAGCCCCTCAGAACAAGAAACTGTACAACAAAAAACAACAGCCAGCAGGGTTCTGGGTCATGAAATAAAGGCAGCTGCTGGTTGAAATTTGCCTGAGAGAAGCCATCACAGTAGTCCTACCTTGCATCTTAAAGTGTTTGCTTTGCGAAACTCAGTACTTGGAGGGTGAAAGTTAATCACATTAGTGATTAATTAACTAAGATATCCTGATAGATTTACTGACCTACAAATTATATAGACAAATATGAATCAAGATTTAGATGGAGTCATTTTTGAGATCCATCAACTGAGTATTGGTTTAACCTAAGATGATGATTAACCTAAGATGAAGCTGAATTATTATTAAGCCTTATGTTATAAAAGAGAGAAAGTTCAAAGGAAAAAGCATTACCTGGCAACTGTCTCTACCCTTTTCTTGAGGAAATTTGAATAAGGAATTAAACATTTTATATCAGCTTAAGTCACAGGTCCTTTGACATTCTTTTAGTTTCTTGTTTCTTATGATATGAATTTATTGAGAACTAGATTTTTAAGAAGATGTTATTCCTTTAACTTGCAACACTAAGAAATATTGGAATGACATTTTAGAAGTTCTTGTTCTGCCTCTTCTGAGAACAGGTCAAAGCTTTATTAATATACAACTTACAAAATTAAAGGTAAAGGAGTATTTATGACTCCTATAACTATTACTGCTTGTTTGAATAAGAAAATAATGTCAGGCTTACATGTTGAAAGCAAATTTTGCTATAAATATTTTGAGGAACATAAGAAAGCCATTGGATGTTATAAGAATTAAAGCTTTATAAACATATCTTTCTTTTAAGACAAAAACAACCAGATGTAACTCTTTCAGTTCACATAAACATTTCTATCCATAGGGTAGAAAGTATATAAGGAAAAGATAATTTTCTAATTTTGCATATTAATTGAGAAGAGCAGAGGTAATCTGGAACTGTAGTAACATTAACTTATTTATTTAATTCTATAAACATTCTTATAACTTTTGATTAACATAGATTCACAGATTTCAGAATTATTTTATAGATGATGCATTCTAACCTATTCTTAAAATAATATACATCTATAATCTAATAATGTCTATAAATCATGTATACTATAATGTTCACATTATAGTTAAGTAAACTGAAACTAATAGAGGTTATGCTTTCAACAGATTGATACAAAATAAGTCAATTATGCTAGGAACATATCTCTTCAATGGGGAGAAAAGTCGGTGAGGGCATCAAGCCATGGAATGGGTGTTGGTAGACAGACATTCTTTCAGAAATGTGTCATCATATCAGAGGTTACATGTTTACCACACATTCTAAAATCCAAATTAAATAGAAAGATAACTGTCTTATACAGAATTTAGTTTGAGGATAGAAGTAAACTAATATTAATAGGAACGTCATGTTTATATTCATGTTTGCTTATCTCACCCACTTCTAGCCTACATATCTGCTGTCAGCCCCTGTTACTTCTGATCTAACTGATGTAGATAATGTATGCCAGTAAGTTCCACTCCTAGGAGATTTGGTGAGTAAAAATCTATTTTTTTAATTTAAAAAGATTAACAGACATGATTTTATGTGTGTCACTTTCCTCTCAGTCTGCATATATCATAGCACAGAAAGTTGAAAATGAATTTAAATTTAGTTCTATAATCTGATGCAATATGTGCCTCTAAAACTTAGTGTCCTAGTTTATCTTTAAATATAAAACCTTATTTGCCCAAATTTTTTAAAAATCTCATAATTGATCAAATAACGAGCTATGCTAAAGGCCACACACCACCTTCCCCACAAAACAAGAGATACCCTGAACATATATATTTTTATTTTTTTCCAGAAAATTTTTATTTTTAAGTAAAACATTCTAAAATTAACTTAATATGGTATAATGAGCCTTAAGAATTGATGGCAGCAAATATTATAATAGACTTTCTACAAAGAAAATATAATATAGAAGCCAGGTGTATCTCTTTGCTCTCAGAACATTACAGAATCTTGTATTGAGTATTCGAAGAGAGACAAGAACCTGAAGGCATGCATAATTTCCCCATTTATTGTTTGTTAGACTTGATCTCAAACATAATACTTAGAGAAAAAAAAATCTAGGAGGTAATTTGCAAAATCAAAAAGGTGTAACAGGAATGCTAGAGAGATTATATTTGAAAATATTATACACAAATATAAAGAAAATCAAGCCAAAAATGTGAGGAAATTATTATGTACCAAGACAGCATATTTAACAACAAATATTCGTTGGGTGTCTAGTAAATGCCAGGGGTTTTCACAAGCATTCTCATTTCATTCTTTTGGTATTTTTCCGAGTCAAGTTCTAGTGTTCCTGTTTACAATTGAGACAGAGATAAGGGTTTTGCCCGAGATCACATGACATAAATAATAGAGCTAAGATTTGTACCTAGACCTTAAAAACTAAGTTCTTTTTATGTCACTACATAAATTAAGTAGTTTGATAAATTAATTAATTAGTATCTTATTGTTTTATCAATTTAAAAAGAACCTAGTGGCCTTGTTTTGACTATTATTTATTTATTTTTTTCTATTTTTTGTTCATATAGATTAGGAGGGAGAGAGAGGAAGAGAGAGAGAAACATTGACAGGAAAGGGACACATCGAGTGGCTGCCACCCACACAACCCAGCCAGGGCCAGGGACAAACTGCAACCAAGGTACATGCCCTTGGCGGGAACCAAACCTGGGTCTGTCTCGACCGCAGGTCGATGCTCTAACCGCTGAGCCAAACCAGCCAGGGCCATAGTACTATTCTTAATGAGTTTACAAACTAGATAGAAAGAAAATTTACTATTATAAAATCAGCTAGGATTATGTGCCATCTTGTTTAGGATAATTTGGAAATGTTGTCCTTCAGAGAAACTTAGGATTTTCTAGAGCTGAAGCTGACAGAGATGTCTTCATGATGAGAAAATATTTACACTGGAAAATATAGATGGAAACTTAAAATCAAGAGAATGTGTACATGTAAGACAGAGATAGACTCTTCTGAAGCGAGTCAAGGGGATAGAGTGTGAAGAGGTGAAAAATCAGAGAATCTGGACCACTTCATGTGTTGTGAACAAGAAGGAGGTGGGATGATGAGAAGAAGTCAACTCAGGGGCTCAAAAAACAACGTATTTTATAGAAAGCAAAAAAGGAAAATGAGAGCAAGTTGTATATAAATGTGTAAGTATCTTTTCAGGAAACTTGTTTCAGTTAAGTGAGTAAACAGCACAGCGTGCGTGTGTGTGTGTCTGTACAATTGGTTACAATATAATTGTTTTAATTGATTATGGTTAAAAAATATTAGAAACATCAGCTTATAAAGTAGAGTGAGTTTATGGGAGACCTTGAAACGACATGTCAGCATACATTTTAGCAGGAAGCACATAAAATAATTTAAATATTTTGAGAAAAATAAACAGTTGAAAACATGGCCAAATTAATATTATACTGATTGCGAAATACAGGATAACTGGAGTGAAGATGAAATAACCACTACGCATTGGAAAATGACACTTAAATAAGGGTGAAGAAACAGTTCTACAGGTAGGAGTTGAGAAGTCTAACTGCAGTTAAGAAATCAACCGCAATAATTTCCAAAGATAGTAGATGATGAGAATCAAAGAAACATTCAGAGCAGAAGGATATTGTAATATCAATACATATGCTAAAGAAGAGTTCTCTGGGGTATATTCTGAAGAGGGTAGGACAACCTCACAGGGACAATATCCTTGGTAACCTTCGAGTGTGCAGTTTCACTGGAATGACTGGGATTCAAAGATTCTGGGGACTTGTGAATGGGCAGAGAGGTAAGGCAATGCAGAGACAAGGCAGGAAAAAGAAACCTAAGAAATCTGGCATGGAAAGAAATGGATAAAAATCAGACAATAGCCAACGAGAAGGTACTAGAGCCCTTCTCTACCCTCTCTCTGCAATGTAGGCAATATCTTTGCATGTTCAAAGTTAGACAGGACAAGGATTATGGAGACAGGGAATTGGAAACGTTGAAGGTGAGAAGATAAGTCAGAAAATATGGCAGCCTATATGGTTGGTAACTTTAGATTGCTTTTCTTCCCTGAGACGGAGCAGGCCCAGAATCATTGCAACATGCTAACCTTCAATTCAAAGAAAGGGAGGATGATCAAAGATGCGCATTAAAGACAAATTTGCACTTGCCTCTTCGCCAGAACAGTTTCCCTCATCAGGCACATTCCTCCCTTTGTGTATACACAGTTGTGTCACTAAACAGCAGGGAAGAACATTTTACTAGAGGGGCTATAAAATATCAGACTGCCATTAGGGGTGATTTGTGAGGCTCATTAAAACTTGGTGAAACTTCTAAAACCTTTAGATCAGCACTTTATGTCCATCATCCACTCTCTCCCAATTGTTGGTGGGAAAGGCTTTCAAGGCACTGAGAGACTTAATTATTTTCTATCCACTATCAACCACTGCTAACACAACTTTAAAAGTTTACCAGCTCACCCGGATTTTCCAATGTCTGTCACCAGAAAAATTTTATTTTAATAGCATTCGTATTCTCTTTTATATGTTTACACACCAAATGCGACAGAAGTAGTATTTAATAAGCCATGCCCTAGTATTATTTAGAACTTTGAAAGAAATCAAACATCGTAGTGAATTGTCTTATCGGTGATATTGTCTATCTGGCTCAAGACTTTTCCACTTATTAAGAAACCTCAAAGCCGACATGGTAGAGTGATTCTCAAAATTCCCTAAGCTTTTTTTCGTATAGCTGACACTGAAACCAACTCAGGTGCACTGTGAAATTCGGCAGCATTAAAAACAATTGTGAATCATTCCATCAATACAATCTTGATAAAGAATTTTACATGTAAGAACCTATGATTTCATGTATGATTGAGATAATCTTCTACATTTCCTCCCAATAAGCAAACTCCTCCACGACACAACTACTCTAGTGAATTTTCTACAGAGGTACAGAAATTTATTATACCAAGCTTTGCTAATGGAGGGTTTAATTCACAAATGCAGATCACTTAACACTATGTAGCCTCTAGTAATCTCACTTCAAAGAATTTTGAAAACTCTGGTATGACATCAGAATTGTAATGAACATTAGGAGATAATGTTGGCTGTACCTAATATATAATAGTTTCCTTTAATTCTACACTTACACTAAGTAAACATCCCAGGTGCACTGCTCATACTGAAAAAAAATTCACATATATAATAAATTTATATAATAAAAAGGCATAAAGTGATATATATGTATGACATATACCTATACTATTATTTGGTAATTATACCCAGTATAGCCATTTCTGTTAATAAAATCTCAAAGTACTGTATACTTTGGTAAACAGCCACTAATGAACTTTGAATGCTGCCCACACTACCTTGGCTGCACTAGACCCCACAGATGATCACATGACCCAGCTGCTACAGGGTTATTAGGGGGTCTCCAGGGCCCTGCTCCAGCCCACACTGGCTGGCTCCCTACCTTTCTGAGAAACAGTCTTTTCTTACTGGTGGTCTGTTTGGTCTAAGCCCATGTCTTACAGGTGGATTCATATTTTATCCCTCTCCTCTTGTAAGTGAAAAAAAGCCAGACAATCATAATGATTCTCAGCTTTAGAATCCTTTGTTCTTAAATACTATACATGCATCTTAGTGGTAAATATACTGAGTTTTAACTAGTTTCTAATGAACTAGAGTAATAAGACTTGTATCAAAAGCTACGTTGATAATGATGTAATCCCACGATTAGATTTCTCAAACACCTTGTACTATAACATAACAGTGAATAAAAAAAAGACTAGAATATTGAAATGTTATATTTAAAAGTTTTCTTCCCTAATTACAATTAAGGAATGAAAGAAAAAATGATCTGGAGAAAAACTAGATTGCAGACACCTGAATCTGAATAAAATAGATAGCATGATCCACATTACTATTATTTATTCTTTCTAAAAACCAAGACAGAAATACTCTAACATCACATATACACTTAAAATGTCAAAGTAACAAACATTACCAAAGGAAGGCAGCAGCAAATGGAATTGTATATTTTCAAAATTCTGACCAAACACTTATCTTCTCAAGAGATGGGGTTTTAAAAAATTGAATGGTTCATTATTTTCTACGATTGGGCAGGTTAAGAGTGCAATCATCAGGGAAGAACACACAGGAAGAAAATATTACTGGGGTTTCTTTGATTGTCCTATTCCCAGTGTCCTCTTAGGCTCAACTGGGAGCCAAAATGACACTGTGTGATCATAGTTTGCATGATGCTGGTGCTTCGAATAGGTCATAAATGCTAAGGATTGTATTACTGAAATGCCTCAGAAAAACACACAAATGCCAAAAGCCTAGCTGTAACTAGAATGTACTGTCCTCATTTAACTTTTTTTTCTCAACAGTGAACATGAATTGTCTTCATGTCATAGATAAGCCTGGCTGATGTACATGAATTGTCTTCCTGACACAGATAAGCATGGCTGATGTTAGCACTTTTTATGGACACAAAGGTAAACATTCTCCAAAATGATCTGCAGCAGGTCATTACCCCAAACTACCTGCAAGAGCTCATAAAACAGAATAAATCGAGTTCACCGACTCAAACAGATCTGCATGCCATTTCATTTCTAGTGCTTCTGCGGATGCTCTGTGAGATGTGAGTTCCCCTCTTCGAATATTCCAGTATCATTTCATAGCAAATAGTGAGGCTTCACCATTTTAACATGCAGTACAAATAGCACCATAACTGTTCAAGGAGCTTAAATCAATTTATTGATTCATACACTTCATGCGTTACATCGGAGGAAAAAAAATGTGTCATGAAAGGTTGTTCTAAAAGCAACAAAAGAGCAAATGAAATGCTCAGTGAGGGAAATAAGAAGCTGTATGATTGCTCAAACTCAGTGAGAAGTGCTGACTTGAAATTCAGGCAGAGTGCTCCTCACCCTCAAGAACATGAAACTAAATCTTTATTGATAAGTGTAAGAAGATTGTTTGAGGGCATGAGCTGGAAGACAATGTTTTCACTATGTAATGGAAAACCCAGCCCTATTTTAGAAATTGGAAGATACAGCCCCAGGTCCTGAGGTCAAGTATGCTTGGGCAAGTTGCTTAGCCTTGGCATCTACATTTGTAAAACAAAGGTTGTTAAAATAAAGAAGAGGAGGAGATCAAAAGTAAAAGAGGTGAAAAAAAGAGGCAGGAAGGCAGACAGGTAGGCAGGTAGAAAGCTGGTTAGTTGGTTAGCATTTGTGGGGCAACTACCCTGGGCCAGTAACCATTGGTGCATTTCCAAGAAAGCATAATTGGTGATCCCAGGTCATTTCCATCTTAGAATTTTGTGATTCTGTAGCATTTCATCTCTAGATAATATTGCTTTAAATTGACTCAAAGGTTGAAATGCATTATCATTATTACCTTGTTTCCCATGAGGCTTAATCTAGTTACTTCACAAAGAGATGAAGTGTGGAAGACAAAATAGACCTCTAGTATTTACTTCTACTGGAAAAGTAAATTTGTTATTTGGAGCAAAGACCTTTTATCTATAAAAGGAAGTTCTTTTATCTGTGTAAATGTCAATATATGGTATTCACACAAGAAGATGTAATGAATTCCAGTGCTGCTGCCTTTGTTACAGAGAACAATTGGGGTGTCCTGTTATCCATTATTCATCACTCTTGCCTTAGCTTCAAATAGAACAGTAAACAGAGCTAATGAATAAATATTCTTCACACTGAAGAATTCAACCTTCTAGGATCACAGTGTCTAGTCTCCGATAACCCTCTTGAACTTGTGCTTGTCAGAGATTTCACTGGCATGTTTTTTTCTGAAGGGGAGGGAGTAGCAGACTCTCTTTATACAGATGTTCCCCCATTGCCTTAAAGCAGTTTTCCTGCCCTACTCACTCTCCACTAGAGGCCCATGTAATTGTTTGCTTTGTACTGCAGTTTTGTTTTCCTATATTTGAATCTTTCCTTTTTTTTTTGTCTCTTCCAATAGCTGAGTAGCATATATAAACTTTGCCTTTCTACTGAAGATCATTTTTTTCCCACAGAAAGTAATCTCTCCAAATATTTCTGAAAGACCATAGATTATAAACTAAGGTTTACTGCAATTAAAGGAGATGTGTTTTATATATATATATATAATCTCCTCCAATTTGTTTTAAACATGCTGGTTCAGTTTACAATTAAAGGAACAGGATTATCGAAATGAACCTTTTGTTTAAACGTGTGGAGCTTTAAAGATTCCGAAGTGATAGACGTAATCAGAATGATAATATTCAAAAATGAGACACATGAATTATTTTCCCCAATAAAGATATAAATACTGTTTAATAATCTTTAGTGGTTGGTTACAAAGTAATTAGGATATAGTTCGACTCTCACAATAAATAGGAGCAAATACTCTGTCATTAGAAAAATCTTACTAAGTAATACAATTGTATGTGCTCTAGGCTTTAAGTGTGGTTTTGGGTTGATTTTAAACTATTAAACAAAAAGAAGAATAAAATAAAGGAAGAAACACAAAAGTTGGGTCAGAATGCCCTGACAGGTTATGCACACTGGAAAGCAAAGGGGGTAGCAAGGGTTGGCCACTGAGCAAACCTGGCTGCCCTTTGGTCAGTCTCCTCAAAGTCTATCAAATGTTCAGTTTGCATCTCAAACATGTCTGTCTCAGCTCTAGAAGCTACAAATAAATTTGTGTTTAAAAATATATTTATAATTCAATTACTACCATCTCTTGAATGCAGCCATTTCAATCCCAATATAACTATACATTTAAACAGGATTCTTTCCATCTTCAAAGAAGGCTTTATCATGCTATGTACCAGTGTTCTGCTGAAGAAGAGATGCATCTGACCACATGAGTAGCACATATGTATGTTTTGTATTACATAATTAATTGCCTCATACCCTTTATTCTACAGATTAAAAAAAAAAAACTTAAAAATTTGCTCTACCAAAGAAACCCCTTCTACAATTCCAGTTTTCTTTCTTTATTGACCCATGTTTTCTTTTTGTAGAATTCTTTAGATCTGCATCAAAGAAAAAAGTGACTAATTAAAATGGTCATTTCTGCCCTCACCCATCATAGAATCTTGAAAACTACAAGTAGAAATCAATAGAGGATATCCTACCCTGAAGGGCTCACAGATTACTGAAGAACTAGTTGCCATATAAAAATAAAAATAAAAATAATGCCCTTAAACAAGACTGAGACATCATTTACTAATGTAGAAGAGAATTAAATGCAATTGGTTCAGATATAGTTTTAAGAGGATACAATATTGGATTTAAAATGATAAAGTATCACTGTTACAAGGGGTAAAAATGAATGCAAAATAGGCTGATATATAATAAAATAATGGATTTAGTTCCTTGTAGGCATTTAAAAATCTGAGAGGCAACTGGGAAAAATAAACAAAAGTAGTTGCTAATCAAATGTGTAACCCTTACTTCCTAAAGCATGAAGATGATTTCTAATTGCTAATCCATGATATTACTAATGTCTTTCTACTTTGAAAATAAACAAAACAGAAAATGAGTTATTGACTATGATTTTTACTACTAAAATAAAAATCTACTCAGCAGAATAATAAATATAATGCTAAGTCCCCTATATGTAAATGTCCAGAATCTAAAGAATGCATTTCCCCTTGATATATTTTTTACATTTTACTGAAGTCTGTGTAGTGATTGTATGGTTATCAAAAAACAGTCTGACTTTGAAAATATATAGTAATTTTACTAAATTGAGAAAAAAAATTGTGTACAGTGATATGCACATTTAAATATACACTGTTAAGTTTGGACCAATATAGAGACTCATATTATCAACACCCCAAACAAGATATAGAATGTATTGATCACTCTCAAAATTTCCTGTGTGCTCCCATAGGGGTTCAGAAAGAGCCACCCCAAGATGTGCCTCAGTGGTCTGCAGATTGTTTTAAGTTGAGGGTACACGGACTCTACAGAATCAAGAGAAGCTTCTGTGCCTCACTTGGCTATCGGGAGGAATTTGGATTGGGACCTGGCTCGCAACAAGAGTTATCCCTGGAAATGCCTTTACTTATCTAGGTGACAGGGCAAACTAATAACTGCTGAACATATGCTCTTCCTGCAATTACCTTCTAAAGTTCCAAGGTACATTATATAATCCCTGGCTCAGAATGTCTTATAAACCTCATTTTCCCTTTCTGTCTCATGTGCGCGAAGGTCTCTGACTCTCTCATGTATGCAGAGTTCCCATACATATGTATGTAATTAAATTTGGTCATTTTTTTTCTTGTTAATTGGTCTCATGCCTATGTGCTTATTCGATCAGCTAAAAACCTCATGGCAGAAGAAAGTTTCTTTCTCCACAATACCCCCCACCAGGAAGTTACCACAACCCTCACCCCATAAGCAACGACTGTTGTGATTTCTATCGCCATAGTTTAGTTCGTTTTTTCTAATCTTGAACTCTATATAAATGTAATTATGCAATATGTATTATTTTATGTCCTTTTATGTTCAACATGCTTTTTTAGAATCATTCATGTTGCTGTTCTTTTGTATCAATAGTTTGTTATTGTTTATTATTCATCAATACATCATGGATGGCTATACCATACTTTATCTATTCTCCTATTGATGAACATTCGGGTTGTTTTCAGCTTTGGACCACTATAAATAATGCTGCTCTAAGCATTTTATATAAATCATTTTGTGCACAAACATTTTTCTTTGTCTTGGATAATGACCTAGAAGAGGAATTGCTGAATCGTAAGTAGATACGTGTTTAATTTTATAATGAAAGACTAAATAGTTTTGCACAGTATTTATACCATTTTGCAATCACACGGGCAAGGTATGAAAGTCTCAGTTGCTCCACACTCTCAGCAACATTTGGTGTTGTCAGTATTTTATCTATTTTGGTGGGTGTTAAATGGCATCTTATTTTGTTTTTAAGTTGTATTTCCCTTTTCATGGGCTTATTGGCCATTGTGTATCTTTATTTTATGAAGTATCAGTATGAGTCTTTTGCTCATCTTTTTATTTGGGTTGTTTTTCTCCTCATTACTGATTAGTAGACATACTAATATAATATAGTCTATACTCTATATTGCATACTATGTATGTTATATTATATCCAATAAATTCGATATTCTATATACATACATGTAGAATATAGTTATTTAGTCTAGTGCTGCAAGAATTTTTAAAACATGCAACACCTGACTATGTAGTCTTTTCCCTTAGACTGTCATAAAATGACAACAGCCAACACAACAATAGCTGTCAAGTGTGAATGAATAAAAATTATACCTATTTTTATTGTCATATTGGCAAAAAATATATTTTTTAGTGTGCCACAGGATTTTAGTGATTAGTTTATGTGTTCTATGAGATGAAAAAGTTTGAAAATCACTGCCTTAGTCAAATAAATGCATCGATGATATTTTCTCTGCCTGAGTCAATTTCATGTTCTTAATGGAATTAAATAAAGTATATGTTTTTAATTTTGATGATGTTCAAATCATCAGTTTTTATTATATGTGTAGTACTTTTTTGTATGCTTTCTTAGAAATCTTTGCCCACTCAAACGTACAAATATTTTAAACTTTTATTTCTAGAACTTTTATAATGTTAGCTCTATGTTAGCTCTACAATCCATGTCAAATTAATTTTTGCACACAGTACAACAAAAAGGTCAAGATACATTTTTTTCCCTATGTTTTTCCACTTAATCTAACTTTGTTAAAAAGACTCATCTTTCCCATTGAATTACCTTGGTGACTATATAAAAAAAAAATCTATCATGTATAAAGGCTTATTTAGACTATTCTGCGTGATTGATCTATTCATATATACATATGCCAATACCCTATTGTCACTCCACTGCAGCTTTAGAGTAATTCTAAATATCAGGTGGTTGAGTACTCCAACCTTGTTCTTTTCTGATTATTTTGGCTATTCTACATTTCTTGCATCTCATCTTTATATAAATTTTTGAATCAGTTTGTTACTTTATATTTTTAAAAGTCTGCTGTGATTTTTATCAGGATTACAGATTAATTTGGAGACACTAGACATCTTTATAAAGCTGAGACTTTCAATAAATGAACATGGGATATCTCTCCATTTATTTCTTGCTCCAGAACTTCTCTTATTAACATTTATGATCTATTTAGTGCAGATGTTGTAAGCATTCAGAACAAGTTGCCCCAAGATGTGCCTCTGTGGCATGTGAATTATTTTAAGCTAAAGGCAACTAAGACCCTGGAGGCTCAAGATATACTTTTACATCTTCCTTAAAGAATTTAAATTAGGGATTGTGCTATAAAAAGAGTAATCACCATAAATAACTGTTTATGATCTTTATTTAGTGCAGGACAAACTAATAATTACTGAAAATCTTGTCATCCTTTCCCAAGGTGATTCCTCATCAGTTCAGAAATATATTATATATATTTTCCCTCTCTGTCTCTATACTTCTTGTATAGGTGTGGTTCCCATATATACATATGTAATTAAATTTGACTATTTTCTCTTGTTAATTTATCTCATGTATATTTAATATTTAGATTAGTTGAAAGAACCTTGAAGGGCAGAGGAAAATTTCTTGCTCCCCCACAACGTCTTGCATGTTTTTTGCATTTATTCTATTGATGTTGATTTAAGGGTATTGTTACATTTTATTTTCCAATTTTTTTTCAAACTATGTTAAAAAAAATGGCATGGTAAGATATCAAAGCTAATGTCACCAATAATGGGACCAACTGGTACTAGGTGGTTTTGGTAATGTTCTAAAAAGAATAAATTATTTATATAGTATAACAAGAAATTACGTCTAGAATAAAGTTATGAAGATTTGTCAAACAAAGCCAAACTGAATATTCTATAACATAATGAGCTTTTATCCCAAAATAATATCAATGTCATGAAAGACAAGAAAGGCTGATCCTTTGATCTAGATTAAAGGAGATTAAAGAAACATGACAGCAAACTGCAATGTATAATACTGGTTTAAATCATGAACCAGTTAAATTAGTTAAAGAACAATATAGAGGCAGTTGGCAAAATTTGAAGGTAGGGTATATTAGATAACAGTACTGTATTTATATAAAATTTCCTGAATTTGATAATTAATCTAGTTATAGAAATACATTTTCATTTTTATTATGAGATAAACCATTGCAGTATTTCAGAATGAAGGGTAATGGTCTCTGCAAATGATTTTCAAATGTCTCAGCAAAGTATTTAAATGGACAGAAAATAATAATCTGTATATATGATACCCAGACAATTGTGGAGAGACACAAAGCGAACATGCAACCTGTAAACAATAGCTGAATTTATATGAAGATAATAAGAGAGTTCATTGTACTATTTTGCAACCTTTCTATAGCTCTGAATGTTTTTTCAAAATAGAAATTTTACTTAAAGTGATAACAGCAAAGTTAGACATATGGATTATCCTTTCAATTTTGCAAGGATAATGCTATCCTGGTTGTCACTTGAAAGACCCGTTAAGTTTTGCTTTGGAGCTGCCAATGATTTCTACCATGTCTGGTTCTTGCATAGTTTAGAGCAGGACTAAGGAACTGAGGAAGAATGCAAGGTAGGGGAGGAGAAGAAATGACTCCTAAACTAAGAATATCATATGCCGGTCTTTTCCATGACTTTTTTTATTAATGCTAAAATGCAAATAATGCTGACTGGAAGTCTGTGTGTTTTTCTTCCATCCTAGTTTATGAATAGGGGAAACCTTTTCAGACAAACCTTTTCAGACAATAATGAGTGGTCTTAACTTATATCTACACATATCATATAAATTCTTGAAAGTATTTATTCAGGCATTTTTCTTATTCCATTTTGCCTTCTTGGATTATAGTGCTGGAAAAGATACATTTATTTACAAACCTACTTTTTCCAGACCAAGATGATTTCCTTTATATTTTTACTGGATCTGGAAAAATACAAACAACATGAGAATACCAGTTGACCACTTTCATTTAACTTTCCTCTGAACTAATTAGAAACTATGTTTACTTTGTATTGCAGATCTTTATTAATAAATTAATACTTTTTTTTTTTTTTAACCAGCATGTTGGTCACTTTCTGCTTTAATACTGTCTGTCCCAACTTTCCTGGGTTGTTCCTCCTACTTAACATACATTCTTCAGATAACAAAGTTTATTTATTTATTTTTTATCCTCACCCTAGGACACTTTTCCATTTTTTGTTCAGAGAGTGGGAGGGAGGGCGAGAGAGAGAAACATCGACATGAAAGGGACACATCGAGTGGTTGCCACCAGCATGACCCAACCAGGGCTGGGGACAAACTGTAACCGAGGTACATGCCCTTAGCGGTAACTGAACCCGGGTCTCTCTGGACTGCAGGTCGATGCTCTAACCACTGAGCCAAACAAGCCAGGGCCAGATTACAAAGTTTAAACACAAAGGAAGGCTAGTTCTATTATAGGATTACAAATAGAGTAACACAAATGACTAAGGCCCGATAGTCACAAGCTGGAAACGGATGTACAACGCCCTGTGCACACCATGCATCAACAGCTTCTAAGACAAAGATTTGTTATTGGGATCTTTATTAGTAAAAGATATCTCACAAAGACTGCTGGCATTCAACAATGAACTCAGTCTCTTTGCCTTTAGTCCATTCTCTTCTCATGACTTACACAAAGAGGTTGAGGTTAATCAGTTTACTTTTAGTTTACCCTTCAACATGGTATTTATAGAGCTTAAGGTTAATTCCTCTACTAAGGACTTTCAATGTGGTACTTATAGGGAGATTCATTTATAGTCTTATTTCAAGGAGGTCCGCAGGTGCAATGTTCTTTAGAGGAATTCTGACTCATTTCTCCGGATATCGAGATACTGCCTTTGTCTACACAGTAAGCATTTTAGGCATCACAAGAATGAATGGTGACATTTTCAAACTCACCAGTTTCAGGAGGCTAAAAAATGTCCACAAAGTATCTGTAGTATAGAATAGTAGACATTTTGAAAAACCTCATACACAGTGTCAGCTATAGGTTGTATTTAGTGTTTATATATCCAGTATGTCTAGGCAGCTCTGGATTTTTCCCGTTCTCCTTGTATAAGTACTAATAAGTTCCACTTTTACTTTAAAAGGAATTCCACTTTGCATAATAAATTATATGGTTACCTTAGTTATGGTGCCCATATTTGGGTATTTATATATACCTATTTTCTTCAAATCAGTATGTTTCAGTTAATCACGATTCTTGCTTTAAATAAGATTTATCTCAATTCCCACTAAATCCTGGTGGGCGGAGAGGTGGGCTGAGCTTAGACCTCATGGTGACTTGAGGAACTTTGGGATACCATTACTGAAATTGGTTTCGATGTAGCTAAAAGGTAGCCATGCAGAGAAAAATTGTAAAAGTTCAGTTTGGCCAGAATGCTGATATTTTCAGGACAACCATGCCTAAAACCAGTTACAGCATTTCAAAATTAGATCTAAACAAAAATAAATCAATTATACAGAATTTGACTGAGATCAGATTCTACAGGACAAAGTCCCTGGAATTTCTCATTTCAAATTTTTAAGAAATACTGTGAATTTCTTCTTTTACCTACTGACGTTCAAAATTATGTACACATTTTTTTATTGTCACACAAGCATCCCCAAATTTCCATTCAAGCACAACACTCAGTGAGCATAACAACTTAATATGTATTTTTAACCCCAATCCTTCTCACTTTCTTTTATATTGTTTTATTTGTTAACACTTATGTCGCACGTACTAGGTACTTGCACAGAGGCACATTTAAAAATCTATAAAGTAGATTCACTTCTTGACATAATCTCCATTTCAGTGGTAATAAAGTGAGGACAGGGCAGCTGGGTAACTTGCTGAAGACCACACCGTGAATATGTTCTGGATTTGGACCCAGGTCCCCTGACTCTGGAACCCACATCCTTTGCCATTATGCTGTGCTGCTTCTTTATCATCCCTTCCAAAGAGGCAAAAGATGACTCCACGTTATTGAGGAAGTAACTGACAGATCAGAGTTCGCTTTCTGTTTTAATTCATTAATTTCTTTAAAGAAGCTGTTTCTTGAACAGCCACTTCTTGCTCAAGCACAGAAACAGGCTCTGGGAAAAGAGAGGTGAATCCAACTTATTTCTAAACCAGCAGAGGCAGGCAAGTGTTTGTCTAATTGCATTTAAGAGAAGAAGATTTGAAGCCTCAGAATTTAAAGCATTTCAATGCCTAAAATCCAGAAACAATGCACAGTTTTCTACCAAGGTGGGTCTTGGCTCTCCACATGTGTACCCTGCGTGTGTCGGGGACACTGCGCGCACGGGTGCGCCGCGGAGGACAGCGGGTCCTGAGACACAGGTTCTGAAAGAGGACGATCCGCAGGTGACCACGGTTTTTTTTTTTTTTTTTTTTTTTTTTTCCTCACCCGAGGATATTTTTCCATTTTTTGTACAGATAGAGTGGGAGGGAGAGAGAGGAAGGGAGAGAGAGAGAGAGAAACATCGACGTGAAGGGACACATCGAGTGGCTGCCACCCGCACGACCAACCAGGGCCGGGGACAAACTGCAACCGAAGTACGTGCCCTTAGCGGGAACCGAACCCGGGTCTCTCTGGACCGCAGGCCGACGCTCTAACCGCTGAGCCAAACCGGCCAGGGCGTGACCACGGTTTTGTTCAATACTCCATGTGCGGCTTCAGGAAGCTAACCGACTTCATCTTCTCCATTCGCAAAATGGAAACAATCAAAGACTACTTTATAGGACGGTGTGAGGATTGGGGGAAAAGGTGATGTCAGAAGAGTACTAGCAAATTTGTATGTGTTCAATAAATGATAGTTATTATTATATTATTTAAAGGGAGTAAACCACACTCTGTATTTAATTCGTCGCAGTTACAGAATAACATGTAAGTTGCCACAGAGAGATAATTCAACAAGCCCAGTCTTGGAACTCATTAGCAAAATAACAATGTTTATAAATGTAGGTAAAATTAAAAACAGAAAGAACACCATTCTGGGGTCTGAGTTTTCACGTCACTTATGCTTAAATTAAGTGTGGGATGGAGAAGGGTTGATTTTTTCCAATTCTGCAACAAGGGGATTAGAGGAGGTCCGTCCTGGTTATATTATGAAATCATTATTTTTTAAAGTTTTCTGTTTTTTTAATTGCATGATTCTTGGAATCTTTAACAGAAGATAGCACATATCACTTCTGCTGGAACGAAAAGAAAATGCCTAGCCCAGCCAGTGTGGCTCAGTGGATTGAGCATGGTCCCATGGACTTAGAGGTCCCGGTTTGATTCCCAGTCAGGGCACATGCCCAGGTTCCAGGCTTGATGCCCATTAGGGGGCGTGCAGGAGGCAGCTGATCATCTTTCTCTCCCACACAGATACTTCTATCTTTCTCTCCCTTCCTCTCTGTCTAAGAAATAAATAAAAAAACATTTTAAAAAAGAAAAGAAAATGCCTAGGCCCTGGCCGGTGTCACTCAGTTGGTTGAATGTCGTCTCGTGCACCAAAAAGTTGCCAGTTCAATTCCCAGTCAGGGTACATGCACGGGATTGGGGCTTAATCCCCAGTAGGGGGTGAGTAGGAGGCAGCTGATGGATTTTTCTCTCTCACATCAATATTTCTCCCTCCCTCTCTTGCTCACTCTCTCTCTCCCCCCCCACCCTTTTTCTCTCTCTGTAAAAAAAAAAAAATCAATAAAAACACATTTTATTGTAAATGTCTGGGATTTCTTTTGTTTGTGTTTTCCAAGTATTCCAACATGCAGTTAAAGTAGTTGAAAGCTCAGGCTTCATCTTCAGTTTATATATTTTAATTTTCAATTCGGTTACCTCAGATATTCTAATTAGAACTTCTAAGCCTTTTCTTCTAAAAAAAAAATTCATGTTACTAACAATTTTTCAAATGCTATATAAGAGGTATTTATAAAAATACTCTTGCCTATTCTTTTACACAGGAGATTAGTTTTTATTTCTGTAGCTGAGCTGTAGCTCAACCCGATATTTAGCTTTATTTTCTATTATTGAAGAAAACTTAAGAATAATATTATAAAAGTCTTACTGGGTAAAGATTTAGAGAACTTAATTAGCATCCCTCACATTTTCAAAAAGTTTAGATGAATAAAAAAAAGAACTAACAGAACTCTTTTATCTGAAATGTTCTCCAGAGGGAAATTCATCATCAAAGTTATTGGAATCCTCTAAGGAGTCAATAATTAAGACAAAATGTTGCATAACTCACACGATACTCACATTGTTGTGACTATATTTGAAATAATAAATGTGGGTGGGTATGTAATTTCTGTAGGATACCTACTCCCTCTAGAAACATGAACTGCAAAGAAACAAGTCCTGCAGTTCTGGAGAGAGAGCGCTGACTAGAAGCCAATCAACAGGACAGATGAGGTTGTACATCATTTGAGGCATTTTCGTGTAGTCCTTCATTTGGGGAACAGATTCTGAGAACAGCAGTCTGGAAATTCATAAATCCTACTGAGCCTTGGTTAAGTGACGTTCATTATAGAGAACACCTGGAGGGAAAACCGGAGCACTGAGTCACAGCTATGAAGATCAGATTACCTGTGTTTTGCATGTCTTGGTTAGGTGAGGTACCCTAGGAAAAAAAATGATCTATCCCTGCAGTCATTTCAGTCATATTATTTTGAGATAAAGTTTTATCTGATATTCTGATGATCTTCTGTCACTTATATATTCCCTCACAATTATTTTGTAATTTTGAGCATTTCATGCCATTTATGCTTTGTAACTACACTTCATTTCTGTTAACATGGTCTCCTAGGAGAATGTTTATTATTGTGAGTTTACGTTTCATGCCTGTCACTTTGAATCTAAGAAAAACAATAACAATTTAAAACCACCAAATAAAAACTCTTTTCACTAATCAAGATTTTCCTTATAGGCTACATAGATAACAAGAAATGCTGAAAATAACTTAAGATCCAACTTATTCCAAAGAGAGAGGAGAAAAAGTTCATGGAATGCTAAGTAGTCAAAAAGTTGTCCTAGTTTCTGAATGTGAGGCTTAAAAAACTGCCAGAAAATTACTGAAATGAAATGTCAATGTAAAGAGCAGTTTTGGGGAGAGTGAACCTGATGTGGCTGGAGCATCCAGTCCAGACACTCAGCTAGTCCAGAGATTCCCATCATTCCCTAGTGCTGGCAATTCAAAGCACTGTTTTCTTTAAATAAGAAAATAAGTTGTCCCATATATTTTCTACATGTGTTTGTCAATAAAGATTGTGAATTAAATCCAGTAACCAGACAAAAGACATTATTTTTAGGGGGGGGGGGTCAAGAAAAATAAAAAAGAATACTTTCTTTTGGAGTTTAATCTGACAACAGGTACCAAAGGTTTTTAAGATACACAGCACTGTTTTACCCATCAATTATACTTCTAAGAGTATATGCTATGGAAAAATTCAGTGCAGGTGTGCAAGATGGACGCACAGGCTCCTCATACGTTTTTACAGTTGTGAAAAGTTGGAAATAATAAAGTGTTCAGTGATAATGTTTTATTTCCTTTAATGCAATACCTTATGAATATTAAAATAATTTCAGACTTTCCATGTGTTAAATATTATATGATCATTAAACTATATACATTACATGTTCATGATAAATTTCTCAGGGAGGAAACCAGCTACAGTTTAGTATATTTAGTGCTATTCTGGTATTATAAAAAATAAGTGTGTGTGTATGTGTGTGTGTGAAAATTATAGACAGAATGCATGCCACCATTTTAACAGTGGCTATCTCTTAGGTTCAAGATTATATAGGTCTTCTTTAAAATGTGTTCTTTGCATTTTCTAATTTTTTGACATTGGGGTTAAAATCACTATGAGAAACAGTAAAGATATAAAGTCCTTGAGGAGGTGGTGAAATCCTATATCAGGATGTGACTGATGAAGTGTCTGCTGATACCATACAGACTTTATAATCTCAACCCATGACTCGAGTTTGGGAAAAATAATGAAATGTGTTGGGAAACCAGTATAACTATGAGGTTGTTCTTAGTGTATGGAGATAGCAGAAAAAAGACATCAGAATAATTTCAAGGTTTTTTTAAGTATGTTTTCATGTGTACTCAAGTAAAGGTTTTCAGGGAGGGCTGAGATAGCTTGCAAACCTGCATATGTTGCTGTAAGAACATGTAGACATGTCTTTATTTTAAGGATCTATCTGGATTGTCCTGAACATTCACCTCACTCCTTCTAGTCTAACTGAATAAGAATGATTAGTTGTTGTGTCTTTTTAGAAAGAGCCACAAATTATTAAGTATTAGAATGAGTTGCTTCAGAATATATAAACCACACAGCAGCAAGTTATTAAATTATTAGATTAATAAACAACACTAGTTGTTAATTTTACGATTCTCATATTTAGCAAAATGATTGGAAAAGGAAATTGAATGAATGAATGAATGAATGAGACCTTCTAGAATCTGCCACCTGATGTTTTTGTTGGTAAACAAGTATGTATATTCCTGGGTTCTTTTAAATTTATTTTTTGCTGTCTCAACATTTCCTCCTTTTTTGAAATGTTAAGTGCCGTAATAAGTCCCTTCAAAAAGTACAAGGAACAGACATAGAAACAGCGGAAGGAACAGAATAGAAACAAATTATTACAAAACAATTTTTAGGTGTTCTAATAAAGACAAGGGGGAAGATGGTAGGAAATGTGAATAAGGTTCCTGGGATTTGGAGAAGACCACGCGCAGGAAGGGACCGGCCTCGGGAGGAGTGAGGAGGTACCCGGAGGAGGGCACGCAGTAGGGACTGAGTCTGACATTCGGCTCCCGGTGAGGAAAATTACAGTGTTGTAAACGAACCAGACTCATCACACCAGTAAATTTATGATTTCCCTGTTAGGTACTAGTGGTGAATTTGATCAAATGACATAATATTCCCAGGAAATAAAACATTTGTTGGAAAGGAGAGGATAAGAACACAATAGAGTTTCTGCTACTAGATCACACTACTATATGAATTTTCTTCTGGACTTCCTGACTAATGACTACACAAATAGCAGCGAGAGGCCCTTCACTAAAAATATCCCAACTATAAACTGACCACGTAATTTACAGTCTAAAATGGGGACAGTTTTAAGAGTAAAAAAGAGGGCCATTAATAATTATGTAAAGATTACAGGCATATGCTAACTATTTTCACTGTACTGAAATCAAACATCCTGCCAGATAGATTCATTTTCAATGATACAGTTCTGTTTAAAATACAAAATACCTAGGATAAAGCTTTTTATTTACCCTTTGGTGTGAATTAAATTAACCAGATTCATGCCTCATATAATCCAGTAAATCTAAGATTAAGAACTAGAGTTAGGATATATAGGATGGGATAGGATGAGGTTTAAAGAGTGTATCACTGCCCTGGCCAGTGTGGCTCTGTTAGTTGGGCATTGTTCTGTGCACTGAAAGGTTGCTGGTTCGATTCCAGGCAGGACACATGCCCAGGCTGGGGACTCAGTCCCCGGTATGGGGTGTGAAGGAGGCAGCTGATGAATGTTTTGCTCTCACATCAATATTTTCCTCTCTTCCTTTTTTTCCCTCTCTCTCTAAAATCAATTTTAAAATCTTTTTTTAAAATAGTGTATCACTGGAGGCAACAGTTTTCAAGCATAGACAAATCTAGATTTCAAACCTCATCTCCACCTGACTCTGTGTCCGTCTGTAGTTTACTTATCTGAACTTCAATTTAATTTGTAAAGTTGGATATTTTTCCCAAAGCTGTCATGAAAATCAGACAGAGTAACATATCAAGAGCCAGTCACAGAATTAGAACTCAGTTAACATTGGTACTTTGGGAGAAGATCTAAATTAGGTAGAGGGCTATGGTCCATGAAATACATCCATGGCCATTAAACCCTGTAGAGTACATCTCTGTGTACTAAAGACTTAAACAAATGTATAGCTAAAGATCAACTGATTACCATTATTAAAGAAAATGGATGGCGTATATAGAAATTTTTAGCAAAAAATAAGAGAAATTTTAACTAATTTTGCTAAGAGAGGTAAGTGGGAATTTGATTAAAAAGTATTCACATAGCCCTGGCCAGTGTGGCTCAGTTCGTTGAGCATTGTCCCATGCACCAAGAGGTCACTGGTTTAATTCCCAGTCCAAGAACATGCCTGGGTTGCAGGCTCAATCCCCAGCAGGGGAAATTCAGGAGGCAGCTGATTTATGTTTCTTTCTCACACAGATGTTTCTCTCTCTCTCTCCCCCTCTTCCTTCCCATCTCTCTAAAATCAATTTTAAAAAGCACACTAAAAAATTAGTCACAGAACACATAATGTTGCATAACTCTAACATTAATTTTCTTGAATCGATGTGATCTTAATTAGTATATTCAAAGATCATAGGAATGTGATTTCAATATGTGGTATTTTCTGACACAAATACATTTTAATTATTGTTTAACATATAAATGCATTATTTAGTTTTTCCTAGGTGTTGTTCTTTACCTGATCTTTGAGAAACTGGTTAAGAAACCACCACTAATTTTATGGTTTAATTTTTGTCATCATGTTCAGCATTTTGGGTCATTAATACAGATTTCACTGGATAGAATTAAGGCGGGTGTTTTGAGCCTAGAGATCAATAGTCAGTATGAGAAGTCACAGCCATTTCAAGTTATCCTAAACCCATGCAGTTACTCAAAACCAATATTCCAAATGACATACAAGAATTAATACCCTACCAAAACAAAGAACAACAAATAAAACACTCCTCATGAGCCTTAGTAAAGAAGAAGAAAAAATAAACAAACAGGAAGAAAATGATTTTTTTTAAATGGTGAGATTCCACCTGCTGTAACCATGTCTTCTAACTGGTCATCCTGGAGGACAAAGCAGGTACACAAGCCATGTGGCTGGGTCATCCTTGCCAGGCCCTGCTAGCACAGCCTAGTTTGAGATCATTTGACAAACTGAGCCAACTAAAGGCAGAAATGTACCCACAGTTCTATCTCTTTCTCTCCAATTCTTACCCACTGAGTACCAGCCAAGGTTGTTAACCCATTTTCAAAGTACAAAGTAGTGTGAGACAGTCACAAAACAGTGAAAAGCACAAAAAGGGGAATTTGTACATATGCAAACCTACTTTAAATGAGAAGAGGGCACAGGAGTTGTGTCAGCCACGATTTGAGCTGTCCACAGAAAGACTGCTTTGATTTTCTTAATTAGATATTTCATATAAATTAAAGAAACAAGAGGATGATATAAGATGTTCAGTCACGGCCTATATCAGGAGTCTGGTGCTCAATTTTCTCATAACTCACCTGTGACAAGTGGCAATTTGACCTTCTTAATTGTTCAATAATAGGACAAATTTCCTCTATCATGATTAATGTTTTACTGCTGCCTGATTCTATTGTTTCTTGGTAGTTCAGTACTTTTGCCAAATGCAGACAGCATAGTATATATAGAAAGAAAACATTCCTTTGACAATAATAATTTTGGATTCAACACTCTCATTATTGATTGACCCTAAGGTCAGCTTCATTGTCAATTAAGAATTTTTAAGAAAACACTGAAGGATAAAATCCTGTTCTAGATATAGAATGTCAATACTGTGTAACTTGTGTAGTACGTAGAGTGTCAAACACAGCAATGGATTCAATTCAGAAAAGAACGGGTGAATACTTTGAGTTTGGCTATTACATGGACATTATTGGAGATACTAGTGAGTCATTTTGATTTGGTAGTGAGTGATATTTTGGTAACTGGTTAATAATTTCTGGTTAATAGCTTCTCTCTAGCTCCTTATTAAGTGTTTTTTCTAGCTATCTGCAAAGTTATAAGATATGAAGATGATATAATACCTTAACTTAATAAACAAAGATGTCCATTAATAAAAATTAAGGTGAAAATTGTTCTTAATCATCTTCGAAGTGTTAAGAAAGTAAGAAAAATCAGAACATCATACTTTCCTCAAGATCTCCTAATCTCAATCTTTTCATTGTTTTTTTTTTTTTTTTTTTTTTAATTCTGTGGTATTATTTATTTTCCTCTCTTTGTGTGAGGGCTAATTGAGCACGTACTTCATACCAGGTTCTCGTGCACATATTCTGGACATAGAAATTAATAAGACTTGGCATTTTTTTTCTGAATGAATTAAAGAAAAACAGATGTTAACTACAATAATATGTAATGATATGTAGCACACTCCAGGCGCTATGCTGGAGTTGAGAACCACGAAAGAGGCACGGGGGTATATTAATTAGTGTTCTGGAACAGGCAGTGGGGGCTTCAGGAAGGACTTCATACGGAAGTATTTTGATCTGTTTTTAGAAGGATGATAGTCTTTCTTTAGGGTGAGAAGCCGAGAGAACAATCCATTCAGAGACTATTTGTACTGTTTATCGGGAAATACTGAAAAAAGTTTTCAAATTGTGAGGGAGAATGAATCTTGATAATTCTGATTTTATCAACAAATAAAAGTACATGGCTTCTTTGAGAAACTCTAAACTGTCAATTATTATTGGAACATAAAAATTTTAGGAGAGAGAGTTGGGAAGATATTCAATTAATTGGTGTTTATTGAGCACATATTATGGGCTAGCAACCTATACCAGAAATAATGTTATGTACTTTATTGTGTAAAACATGTTCATAACATAGTAGATATTATTCTCCTAACAAAGATCAGAAAAAAAATTGAGGCACTGAGAAGGTAAACTTAGTCAAGTTCACCTAGCTATTGCCAGAGCTGGGAATTTAGCTGGTTCCTCAAAACATACGCTACTTGAAATCGAAGTGGATTCAACTCTGAAGGACACCAAGCATCTTACTAAACAGTCTAAAACATCCTGAGAGTTTTAAAGAATCAAGATATATTTTTTTGTCCTCACCCAAGAACATAGAGAGAAGAGGATGGGAGAGGAAGAGAGACAGAGAGAGAAACATTGACATGAGAGAAAAACATTGCTTTGTGCCTCCTGTACATGCCCTGATCTGGGATTGAAGTCACAGGCATGTACTCTGACCTGGAATCAAACCCTCAACTTTTCAGTGTATGGGATGATGCTCCAACCAACTAAGCCACATGGGCAAGGGCTAAGATAGATTTTTGAGCCAAGCTAAGACATAAGTACATTGAGCTGCAAATACGGATCCAGCTTCACTACTTTATGAGCAGTGTGTGATTTGGAAATTACGCCATTCCCCTGGGTCTCAGTGTTCTTCTCATAAAATAAAGATAATAAGAGTATATACCTTATGGTTTTGTTATACCCATTATTGAATACACAAAATTTATTTACAATGATGCTTGGCTTCAATAAGTCATCAGGATATGTATTTCTTATATCAGAAAGCTCTCTGATGGGATTGTGGAAAACGAATTGGAGAGGGAGCGAAACTTCTATACTCAATGCTCCAGAAGAAGGACTAAGAGAACGTCAACTAGGGTACCTGGCAGTGCTGGAGAAGTGGGGGTAGCACTGGAAAATATTTCAGATGTAAAGACTGAGAGGAATTTCCAATCAATTGGGTTTAGGGAGGAGAGGGAAAGAGAAAAATAGAAAATGACCCTGAGGTTTCACATTCCGATGGCCAGATGAGTGGGGATGTCTTAACATTTCAGCTCCAACTGCTACTTCCTTGTGACTCAATTATCCCAGGACTCTCCTGGCTGCTGACAGCAAGTAATTGAGTTAAAGATTATTTATAGCAAAAACAAAATAAATAAATGAAAATAAAAGCAGCATTGGAAGCCAACAGAAGTCAGGGAAGCCAGTTTCTCCCAACAAATCTAGCCTATGCAGATAGCCCTAAACTGACCCTATTCTCAAGTCTCTCAGGTGTGAAAATAACTGAGTAGTTCTCTCTCAAGCTGGCAGACAACAGGACTTCTTTTTAGCACCAAAGCTGCTTAGAGGGTTGGTGCTGGTAAGTGGTGAAAAGGGACTGACGAACAGGGCCCACCCACAGTTTTATGACATTTTGTTTTCTCTTAGATCAATACTGAAAAAAGTTTTCAAATTGTGAGGGAGAATGAATCTTGGTAATTCTGATTTTATCAACAAATACAATTGATCAAATTTAAATTTAAATTTAAAGTCCATAGATGTGAAATTTAGTGTAACAGAAAATGTATTTTAATAGTAATGTTGTTACAGTTAATATTCTATTGGATGGAACAGAAATATATATAAACAAAAAGTTAAAATGAATAGCAAACAAACTTCAGGCAAGATATTCCCTGGAAATCTTTCTTATTGTTTGAATTACTCACACACAAAATATGTTTCTATTCTTTTTTTAAAAACTACCATCTGTATCTCTTCTACACAATTCAGGAATCAGAAGAGCTGAATGTTTTATATGTCATATATCTTATATAAAGCTATTATAAGATTTATTTTTGAGCTATTAAAATGTTAACTAAACTATATTGTCTCATTAATAAGTTATTATTACATGTAAATGATAAAAAAGTGACAGGAAATACACATAAACAAGTTTATATTTGGGTAGAAGAATAGAGGAAGAGTGGTAGTTAACCCTAAATCTGTCCTCCGTTTATATGTAAGCTTCTTCATTCACAGTCTCTATGTTTTGTTTTTTTTTTCTTTAAACAAATTTTCATAAAAAAACATTGGGGAGAAGATAGAAGTGAACATTAGTCACTCTGTAATACAAATATCCTGGAAGCAGAGATCAGCTGGCCTCCTCCTTTGTACCTCCTATGATTCTTCTAATGCCAAAAACATTACCTTAGACAAGGGTGACCCTCCAGTGGCATCTTCACCTGCACTCACAACAACACAACACTTTCCATAAGATCTTCGCAAATAACTCTTAGAGATGGTAAAGTCAACCTTTTTTACTTTAGTTGAATCAAAAGCTGCCTCTGGAACTTGGTACTAATCCCACCATGACGGGTCTGGATCTGGTCCCGGCCTGGGTCAGAAAAGGACTTCCCTCAGCCCCTGCTCATCCTTTCGTTCTTTAAAAGCAGCACAGAGACAGGGATATTTCTGATTTGTTCACAAAACTGCCTCTGTACTATGTCTAAAAGCATAATGGCAAAAATGAAGAAATGCTAGGACCTTTAAAGATGATGCACTTCAAGTTCTGTTTTCCTACTGAGTTAATAAGACCTTCATTCCTCTTGGAGAAATTTTCTTCAATTTTCCAAATGTTTAGCGTTGCGAGATAATTTAAGGTAAAATTACACATCTAAATACGGCTGAAGTGGTTTAGCACTTAAACTAGCCAGCTCTAGCCGACGACACACACCAAACCAGATGATTCCTTCTGCTTTTTCTTTTTACAATTAACATCATCTCTATACTATAAGCTAGTTAATAACTGAAGTGTTTGCTATTTCTCAATTACTATTCCTAAAAAAGGTGACAAGGTGTTTTTAAAGTGAATATATTATGCTATTAAAATACTCACCTATCATTATATAAGCCTCAGCATAATTATAGTTTTGTATAATTAGAGTTTTATGTCAAAAGATTTATAGCTTTATCACCTCAAGCAATATTTCACAGCTGCCAAGAATGATTTATGCAATAATGACTTAAACTGTAAAATAGAATCCTCAAAGGAAGGGCTGTCAAATATTCCTCATGCAAATAACTAGGTTTTTAAAAATTGATATTCTGGTAAACAGCAAGTCCAGTCGTACCCAGTAAAATCACACAAACTAGTGCAGGGTAGGAAGTGCTGCTTCACAATGGCGCTGTGCAGCTCACCATGCACTGCCTCCATGTGAACTCACTGCATCGACCATGGGGTTCAGACTGCTTGTAAAGCCTCTGACCACTTTGGAAAACAAGCTTTTGGAAATAAAGCCACGCTCATATTTTTGCTACTCCAATATGAGTGAATGAAAAAGTGGAAACAGTCTTAACTCTTTGTTAATTTGCTCAATGGGCATATTACATCACTATTTATATTCCTGTGAAATGCTAAATAAAGAATAAGAAAGCAATTTCTGTATATTTCAAACACAAGGAGCCTCTGAAAAGTAAATGATTTCAATAATGAGGTGTTAAGGAAACTTTAAAAAACAAATCAGTGAAAATGTTGTGATTTTGTCCCTTCCTGCTTTTATAAATGTAGTGTCTGATGGGTCTCCAAGAGACAAGACTTTCAAAGCACTTGGACTTCACAAGCTCTGATTTTGCAGATGCTGTGTGAATACAACCAATGGTGCTTTGAAACCAATAAACTCTGAAGATTCTCTTCAATGTATATGAACTAGTAGCAAAAACATAAGTTGATTACATTCATAGCCAATAAGTCTGACTGTGTCTTTACAATCTAAAGAAGTCATTCAAATTAATCTTTTTCTTTGGAAAAAAGAAAATGCTCGATCCATCACCTCCTGTTTCCCATATCAATGAAAACAAAATAGGCAATATTTGTCATTAATTCTAAAGATACCCAAGTTCTTGTAGACTGAGTCACATCTGAAAATGAAACCTACAGAATTAAAATCATCACTAAAAGTTGATAATTTCTATATCGAAACAAACTTCCAAATAAACATTTTTTGTCCAATTTTTTTTGTATAAGCAAAAAAATCACTAAAATAAGATTTGCATTAGTCAAATACCACATCTTCACTGAAGAAAATTTACCTTCAAGTTTGTGATAAATTGCTTTTTTAAAGTGTTTTGAGATTCTTTTACACATGCATATTATACAAGTTAAACTAGGTTTCAAAACATCACTATTCCACTTAATAAAAAAATAACTACTATTTGAAAACACTACCTGAAGTATCTAAGTAATCTGGACAGTCCAGAATCATTTTATATTTAAATTTTGTATGTTTAAAAAATTCTGAAATGTCCCAGGAAACATAATGACCAAATATGGACCAATATAATCTGTTGTAACCACAATATAGACTGTGTCAACATCATGATATTCCAATAGAAAAAAAAAAAAGTCATATAAATAAATTATTCCAAAAGTCAAATTGTTGACATCAGACACACAAACACACACTCACACACACTCATACACACAAGATGAGTTGCCTTTGTGTAGTTAAAGCCTCACTCCAAGAAATGTTTTCAAGACAACAGAGCAATTAGGCTGTTTCTTGTACCAACATTACTGATTGAAAAATGAGGGGAAAGTGAGAACTTTAAAAGCAATCTATGTATCGGTTGATAATCATATAATTGTTTTCATTCCAGATTAACCCAAAATTATACAAACCTGTTTTTCCAATCATACTTTGCTATGCATACTGACTCAAGTTGATGTTAAAAAAAAAATCCAGTGATTAAAAATTGTACATTTTATATCATAAAATATTTAATTATGAGAAAACAAGAGGAAAAGTTAAACCTTTTCCCTGCTAGAATTTGTTCTCTGTATTTTACCAAATGACAAGTAATTATATTATATAGGCTATACTTGTGTATTCATTTTCAAAACTTGAGTTACCTATAAAGCTACCTAGATACCCTTGTGCCTCACTAATGTCTATCAATGAACTAAAAAGAAATACATGATAATTCTATACCAACAAAACTAACTACAACATGCACTTTTAATCTATTCACCTTTATCCCTAATTGTCAAATATAATTAAGAGTATACATTTGGAAATGTATATACTTTAAAATAGGTTTGTCTGAATATTCATTACATGTGAGTTTATATACATACATATTGTGCATATAATGAACGCATGTCCACTAAGTGTGTATTTTTTTAGAACTTGTATAGGACTAAAATATTTATGGTCCCACAGCAAGCCGGAAAGAAGGAGGAGTGCCCTTGAAATTGAGGTATGACCTTAGGTTGAAGATGCCAGTTTGCTGCAGCTGAGGAAATGAATACTAACAACTCCACAGAGTCATAGGCCCCTTTTTCCATTTTTTTAAAAAGACAAATCTTGAATATATGAACAGGCTTTATTATTTGAATATACATAGTTTACTAGGCCAATTTTAGAAGCTTCTATATATCAGTCTTAATCTTGTGTAAAAAGGAGCCAAAGAGAAAAGTACTGCCTCTCAAATACAGCTGAAGAGCCAAGAAACATTTATAACATAGTAGTTTGAGTTTCAGATATAGTTTTCACCAAGACTTTGCTTTGTGAAGTATGTTTGAGTTCAAGCAAATAAAATTCTGTCTTTTTCTCCCACCAAATGCATATCAATGCAACCAATAAATTATTGCCCTTTTCATCATTCCTTAGAAAGGAGAGAAAGATTGATCTGTGGCATTTTGTCCTCAGTGACATTTAGTTACTGCACTTTTGAAGAGTACAGAGTACCCTTATTCAAAGAAGTTTTTCCTACTTGTCCACGAATGAGAGTATCCATATTTTTTGAATCCTAAAATACCATAAGCAACGCCATATATCTACACCTGAATATTTGAGATTTCTCTGCATATGAACTTTCAGTTATCACTTTTCAAAACTTCATTTAAATGAAATCAAATACAAGAAGTCCTAAACGGGTAAACTTTACCATTTTTGTGATAGTAGGTGACCTCCACTTTCCTCTCCTCTGACCCCAGCAATGCCTGGGCAATTTGGGCAATATCATGCCTCTTGGTCTCGGGCCCATGGAGAAAGTCGCAGGTGCAGGGCTTTTGCATGACATCTGGCCGAGAGAAACCAGTCATCTCACAGAACCCATCGTTGCAGTAGATGATGGCACAGTTCTGCACTCTAGCATTAGCAATAATAAATTTTTTATCTGTAAAAGGAAGATAGTAAGGTATCTTGTAAAAACCTTCCACAAGATTCTCATAAACATTAGAACAATTTTTGCATACTAGGAGATCTGATATGCAGGTAGTTCCCAAACTGCTAACTGTCCAGGCTTTTAAAAGGGAGGGAAAAGACCCAACTTTAAATGTGAAATATTAGTCATAAGCAGTTTGAACAAAAAAGAATTAAGGAGCTATTCTTCACATTTTGAGAGTGCAATTGCCCAAATAACCTAGTTCTCAAGCCCTCTAACTCCCTGGGGTCCTAATGCACACTCACACAATCAGCTGCTCCGTTGATATTTCCAGAATATCATCTAATTGTAACGTAAATATTTTCAAAGCCAAAACAGTGAAACATCCTGTAGATATGAAATTTCTCACTTTCACCTTGGCCTTCAGAGTACAACTTTCTCAAAGTAGTTATTATTCTTGGATTTGGCTTTTCTCTATCCCTCTAAGGCATACTAAACACATCATGTTAAGAAAAAAGGGCGGGGGTATTAACAATGAAAGTATTTCACAGTAATTTGCAGTTCAGTAATGCAAAGTTTCAACTTTTCATGATATACATTTTCCAGGAGATAAAAATATTTACACACATATACAGTAAATATCATGGTGATGCCTTTTCACTTCTACTTTGTGAGAACCTTGAATTTTTGTGTAGTAGTAGGTATTTTAATACAAAGGGTTTATTACTCTTTTTTAATTACAGACTATATTTACCATTTCCAGATAGAGTATGCAGCAGAATATACAAGTTTATTTTATACACAAGGTACTATATACTCATGTCATTAAAGACAGTACCCAAATAACTGCAAAATGTACAACATAAATGTGTGTTAATGTTGTTTTAAGAAAATGTCGAATATCAGCGAACAAGTATAAGATTTAAAATTAATGTATTTATCTAACATCCATTCCTTATAGTTAGTCCACATGAGGATATTGCATTTTTCTGCATTAAATCTTTGTGGGATTTACTTAGTGCACTTCAATTTTCAAATTTCTAGATGGAAATTGAAGGGGATAATGAGGGACAGAGATATTCTTTTGAATAATGAACTATTTACATTGGGAACCAGCACGAATCAAATAATACTTTTTCCAAATTATCCTGCATGGGATAGATTTACACTGATACAATGCAAAGTTTAGCTTTGATAAACTAGCAGCCAGCAAGCATCCCTGCCACGCTACAGTCTTGCAATTTAACCAAGGTGAAATATAGTTTGCATAGCCATTTCCACCGCTGTTACCATTTACATTCCCTAGTTCTAATAGTATTCTCTGCCCTGCTCCTGACTTTCAAAAAGTCTACAATAAAACAGCCTCAAAATATAAACCCAGGTTATACTAGTACTTTCCCTTTAAGATAGTAGAAGAGTAGGAAATTAAGTAGCAAGGCAGATAATGGAGCAGTGGGAGAGGAGGATCAAATTGCCTCCTATAAATGGAGACTATAATCTAAAATGTAAATCAAAATTAATATCAGAGGGAGAACACTCGCTGCCATGCGAACCTCCTGGCTCGGTTTCACAGCCTCCTAACTTGCCCGAGCCCGGAGTTGCCTTCTCCTCCGCTTGTCAGCGGCAGACGCCAAGTGCACTATCAAAGCAGAAAGCGAGGGAGAGAGAAGAACAAATGAACTTACTTTGCCCTTCAAATTTCCGTATGATGGTCCCCAGAAATGTGTTTTGCGGTGCCACATGCCCCCTGCGGACAGGCATGTTGAGCCCGGTGTGCCGAGGAGCGCTCCCCGCGAGCTCTGGAGTTCTCCCGGGATCTCTCCTCGGCTAGAGCCCAGGCCAGCGCGCGAGCCGCTCTTTGTGGCAGAGCATCCTCGTTTGAAACCAGAAATCTCTTCCCATTAGCACCACTTCTGGACACCCGCTTTCCCCACCGGAGTCCAATCCATTCCCCTCACCTCTCGAACTGCCGCGGTGAGGGTTTGGGGTGGAGAGAGGGAAGGAGGCGGGGTGAGGGGAGGTGGCGGGGGAGGGAGGAAGGAGGAGGGAGTTGTGGGGGTGGGATGGGAGAGGGGGGCGGGGAGTCAGAAGGGCAATCGATCTGTTTCTCTGCCCCCAAACAGCGCCAATTTCCCGCTGCAAATGGGCTTAACCGGGCGGTTGCCCAGAGCTGTGAGGATGGCCGAGGGGGGGATGGAAGACTTGTCAGGCTGTTGCAGGAAGGGGAGAAAGAAAAGGAGGCTTGGGGGGGGGGGGAGGTCTTGACGTTTCTGTCCCCGCCTTCTCCCCTACACACACACACACACACACACACACTCCCTCACTCACACACACATAGGAACGCGCGCGCGTGCGCGCGCGCTCGTTCCCTTTATCCCGAGAGCTTGGGCGCCGCCACAGCTCGGATTACTCAAGCGTGCTTTAACAGAAGCCAGCCAAGAAATCTCCAAAACTCAGTGACAAACAGCAACTCTGGGAAGGTGATCTCCACGGCCGCCATCCACGGGTTCCTTCCCTGAGCTCCTCACGTCGCAGTAGCTAAAATACCCTTAGCTGCAAAGAAAAGACAGGTGGGAAAACAGCCCCTCAGTGAGGACTATTTCTAAACTCTGGTGGCGTTCAGGAGGTTGAGGGTTGAGGATGAACCACTTAAAGGTGCAGGTTTAGCCTCAGGGTGCACTGAGATCCCTGGGCTCTGCAGAGGTGGGTGCTGACGCCCGGGCTGAACTGGCACTCCGGTCCCTGCCCAGCGCTGAACTGCGCCTCCCAAAGACCTAAAGTGCTGGCGACGCCGTTAGGCATGCCCACTTCCACTGTTTGAACCCCCAAGGAGATGCAAGGTTGGGGTGAGTGACTGCGTCTCTGGGTGCTGGAGGCTGCGGGGAAGATGAGAAGGCCAAAGACCGTGCGAGCAACTGGTACAAAACAAGGCAAGAGTTTGAAAAGGGCGAGGCTGGGCGCCAGGGGGAAGGAACAAAAGGTGGGTGGGGCTAAGAGTTACCAGCCTTGGTGTGACCTCCCATGCTACTCATCTCCTGAACACACTAGGCACAACATTCTGATCTCTTCCACCATTTTTAAGGAATCATCTTCTTTAGGATGGGAAAGGGTTCAAGAGGCAGAATTCAGTCCTCTTCCTTTTTGCTTCTCAGAGCACACCAACGTAGGAATCTCATTGTATAAGTACACACACTTCTGCCCAAACAGTCCTCCTGTAAACTTAACAAATCAAATGTGACAAGCCATGCCTGGGGATGGTGTTTTCTAAGTTGTTATTCTTGCTTCTTTTGGCTTCATATGTTATAATTCCCTTCTCTCCTCTCCACGCCTTCCTCTAATGGACATTGCCGCCACTACAACCTACCAGAACCACAACACGGACACACCTCGTATCCAGCTGGGAATAAAGGATTCAGAGCCCTCTATCAAAACATGCAGTTTCACGATAAAGTTTTGGGGGTTTCCGTGCCTTGAATCAGTTGAATTTTCTGTTTGAACCTCAAATCTGAAGTAAAAAAATAAAAGTAAAAAAAAATGAGGATGGCACCGAGAAGGTGAATCATGCAGACTGCAATAAACAATGAGGAAATAAATATAACGACTTTTATTTTACGTTCCAGAAAACACAAGCTAAGGGGAAAAAATCCAAACAAAAACAAGAACCTAAGCAATTCTTACTCTTTCATATGAGAGTAATGAAAATGAATCAGAAAGGTGAGATATTGCCTGGGAATGTTGGGTTTTCCAGTTAATGAGTTCTCCCTCTCTCGGAATATAAAAAGACACGCCCCTCCAGTGCATGGCTTTATTTACTCTCCCTTTCCGTACAAGTAGATCAGATCGTTCTGTCATTCTGTTCGCTAGCTGCAGCTGGGCTTGTGAAAGAAACAACGCAGTTCTCCCAGGCACTAAACGTGTGAAGGAAGCTATCCATGGTGCTGACTCTCGCCTCTGCCGTTAGCAACTGTAGCAACTGCTCTCTGCCTACACCAGCAACAGACAATAGAACTGCAAACTCAGGCAAGTGGCCCCGATATATTCACATACACTACTTGTCTTCACTGTATACCACAGAAACAGAGTGCTCTGTGCATCCAATTTCTAAAACAATATCTGTTTCTACTTAGCTTCTTAGGTAAATCCAAGCTCAAATGCATTGCTCCCCAAATACATCAAGAGAAAACTGAACAAACCACCACATATGGTATAGATTGTAATTAAGTTTTCATGTGCATTAAAAAGACATTATATAACCCTGGCAGGTTTGGCTCAGCTGATAGAGCGTCGGCCCACAGGCCAGAGAGACCAGGGTTCGGTTCCAACTAAGGGCACTTACCTCAGATGCAGTTTGTCCCCGGCCCTAGTTGGGGTCGTGTGGGTGGTAATCAGTCAATGTGTCTCTCTCACATCTGTGTTTCTCTCTCTCTCTCTCTCCCTCCTGCTCTATCTGAAGATAAATGCAAAAATGTCTTTAGGTGAGGATAAAAATAAATAAAATAAAAAGGCATTATAGCACAACAGTAAGTTAAGTCATATGAAAAATACTTTTATCAAATCACATGTAAATTGGATGAATGAATATTGCTTTAAAGGGAAACAGTCATTTCCAAATGCTGTTTGAAACATAACATTGATCTGCCGTATGACAAGATACATCGACACGCAAAGGGTAACTGTGTCTCTATTTATGATTGTTGTATTAACTTTCACAGATTATTGAGTATGAAAACACTTTAATTTCACTTCAAGGATAGAAAAGTGTCTTCTTCAAAAGAAAGTGTCATTTTTCTCCCTGAAGTATTCTTTCTCTCTCTACAACCTTTAGAGTAGTCTGTTTGTTTGTCCTGAGAAATTAAATGCATGATGGTTAAACTTCCATTGTCTGTGTTCATGTGAGCAATCTCTGTGGGCTTCACATTTTCCCCAATCTCATTTAGCTCTAAGATTAGTTCTATTAAGGATTTAGTGTAAGATCATAGGACAGTCTATAACCTATGTATTGTAATTGATTGATCTGAGCAGAAGATTAAAGGCATCCTGTTTCTAAATTACATTAGTAATCGTGTTCATGCATTATACATTGGTACAGTGGAGACAAGTACATCAATCTATATTCAGCCAATAATAGAATAAAACCAGAGAATGGTAATCATGGCTGCTTGCTGGCTGGAAGATTACTCCTCCTCTTTGCAAAAGAGAACTTTAGATTTTCATGTTGGAGCCAGGTTTTACAAGTTTTTAGTATTTTGGAAACTATTTTTAGAATTTCAAATATTGAACAAAGCACATAAGTTCATTTGTTGAAATCTATCAAAGGTATAGTTTAATACTCAACACAATCTACTTATGAACAAAGATACAGCATAATTCAGGTATATTCTTAAAATTGCTTAATTATTCTATTGCTTTTAAATTAAGTAATTTAGTATTTGCAGTATGTTTAAAACTTTTCAACAATGCCTACCACATAGCAAGTACTCCATAAATTGTATACTCACAAAATTCTGCATAAAAGCCCACAGAACTAATGGAGGCCTAACCAAGAATCCTACATTAGAAATTCTTTAAATATCATACATTAATGTTTGAATCTTTAAGGAAATACTAGCAACTGTTATGGGCTATTTAAGTGGAATAATTGTATTGAAAGAGAATGAAAACCTTTTGAGATCAAATAAGCAGTGTAATTTGTTTCATATTTTTGAAATTATGTAGAATATATATCAAAGAAATAAATGTAAAGTTTTCTCAATTTGGCAAAATTAGTTTAATGGTATGATGACCACAATGCAGCATGAAAAATACTATTTTAATGTGTCCTTCTAAGGGGATCCTGGGTATTATCTTAGTAACTGGATCACATTCAACCTAAGAAGCATCTGACTTTACACTTATAAGTTAGGCAAATTTTAGCTTATATTATCATATGTAACTGTAGCTATAATAACAACAGAGGCAGAAATGTTAAGGTTATCTAATTAGAACAACAATATTTCTGTACAGGCTGGAAACATTGGATTTGAACCTGAAATTACAATTTATAGGAGACACTAATGAAAGTGTTAAGCTCTTTTGTTCATAGCTTCCTTTCTAAAATCAGTATAACAATCCCAAACTTTCAGTTTTGTGTAAAGAATAACTAGGAAAGTGGTTATAAAGTGCTTAGCACAAACTGGCATATTGTGAACATTTAAATAACAGTTGTCCTACAATCTAACAGCTCTATATTTTGAAAGCTGGTAAATTAATAATAATAACATTAATATATAGGATTTAACTAATTTAGATTAAGGTTGTGCTGGTGGCATGTGTGTTTGGGGCATAATAAGTATGGTATACTCTTGTCCACCAGCCTTACCTCCATCCCATCATCCACCTTCTCCCAAAGTACTACCCCTATTGCATGACAACCCCCGATATGTTCTGCCAACATAAACCTGCCTTTGGTGTATTAAATAGGGCATTACAGAATGGTGGATCCAGTCAATATCTGTTCCATATCATTCACAAGTTATCTCCATTTCTAAATATTCTCCCCTCACCTTAACCCCACTCCCATTCTTCTGCTGAATGCCACATGTGCTTCTTGTCTGAGAAAATGAGAGGGGGAATTATATCAAGAACCAGCCAGCATAGCTCTTTCATTGGACATAGACTATAGCCACACCGTCTTCCCTCCAACGAGGCTTTGGCATGCTCCTTTATTCTTTTTTATATGTCGTTTGCTTTCTACTTTTTTTTTAAATCTAACACTTTATTCACTTAGTCTTTCAGTCTCCCTGATTTTTATTAAGCTGCAATCCCCTCTGTTCTACTTGGCACCCTAAGCTGTGCTTGTTCAATGTATTTCTGACTTGGCAGGATAGTTCAGTTTTGAACTACTTTACAGTGCTCTTAAATAGATGTCTGGGACGTTGTCTCTCCAGGAGCTTTGCCATAAACAACACTTCTCTCAGAAGAATGTGATCCTATCTTGATCCCTTGCACTCTGCTTTATCATTAGAGGGCTGTGGGTTGGAGATGTTGTTCTTGAAAGGCAGTGGCTTTGGTGAGAAGTGTAGAGCAAAGTCTTTCTGGTGACTTGTCCAGGTCGCTCTACCTCTGGCCTCTGATTCTCAATATGCATACCTACCTGGCCACTCTTGTTGACTTTTCAGAACATAGCTGTATGCCAGCAGGTTTACTTAGTTTTGGGACACTGTCACCACATAAATGGCTGTTTTGACAATATGCCTGGGGACTTTCTCATGGCTTTTTAAACAAGGAAGGTAGCCATCCTAAAAGCCTCATGTATTCCCATTTCTGCTCTATAGTTTATACCTTAGTGTTATGTGCCCTAGAATGTTTTTCACTTCACATTCCCAAATAGAAAAATTAGTGTTACAGAAGTACCTGCTTATGTCTGTCCAAGAGATTTAAAGATTGTCCTCAGTATCTTGAAGTTTTGCACAATATTCTCTATGCATTTTACACTTGGCAACAGTTAGTGCTGGAAGCCATAGTCAGCTCCTAATACAGGTCCAAAGCTTTGAATGTATTGTATTGTGAGCAGCCTGGTGACATTGATTTTCTAGCTCTTCTCTTAGACCACTGCTAATCACTTGGAAACAAGGGGTCTGGCACTGGTGGAACAACCTGAGGTGGCATTACAGGTCTTTGCATAAACCAGAGCAAATTTTCTGCCTAAGTCACCTTAGTATAGACCTCACTGAAACAGGCTGTCATCCTAACATATGTCTATATGAGTCTGTTCATTCTTATAACTGTCCTTGGCTGATTTTGTCTGAATCATTGCTTGTTTCCTTGCATTGGAAAGCTATCCAAAATGTATACACAATACTTTATGAAGGAACTTGCTAAAAAAAAAAAAAATACCACTGCAAAGAGATTGAGAAGAGTGGGGAACAGAGAAGTGGCCAGGCTGGATGACTCAAGTAAAAATGCCTGGGAAATCATTGGTGAAATAACAGTCTGACCTTGTGATCAAGTGATGTAATATAGGAATCATATAAAAGAGAAGAATTATCTGACTCTGATCTGTTAGAGAGGTACTTCAAAGGCTCCTAGACTTGCATATATAAAGTTCCTAAGATTATGGCTTTTCTCTTTTTGGCTGTATAGCAAACTGTTTTAATCCATGGTTGTGCCTTCTTGTTTCATTAAAACTATATTATTTGATCCATCAATAAACACTTGTAGTTAAAAAAAAAAGTAAGGTATGGGATGGAGTAGGTGAATTATACTTGAACTCATTAGCTTGAGTGATTTGAACTAATGCCAGTGACTATTTTTTTAAAATATGTTTTTGTTGATTTTTAGAGAGAGAGGAAGGGAGAGAGAGATAGAAACATCAATGTGAGAGAGATACATTTATCAGCTGCCTCCTGCACGCCCCCTCCTAGGATCAAGCCAGAAACCCAGGCAGGTGCCCTGACTAGGAATCAAACCAAGACCTCTCAGCCCGTGGGACAACGCTAAAGCCACTGAGCCCTACTGGCTGGGCACCAGTAACTATTTCTAATGTATTAACATAAGCAAGCCACATTATAAAATTGAATATTCCTTCAGAAAATTTAGATGCTTTTTTGATAACATGCTTTATATGTTCATTTTAATCCAAAGGGTTATTATTCACTCTACTTTACATTATAGTTTTTATTCAAATGGTTAATATTTGGCTCATCTCATTGATTGCACGTGAATCTTACTTTAACAGTGAGGTCTTCTCTGTGAAGAATAAGATGTTTGCAAATATTTTTCCATAACATATCATTTATTCCTGCAGAAATAATCTGCTTATATGTGTATTGTTAATATATTCATCAATAGTTGAAATGCAAAATAGCTAGTGACCTAATGAATTTCTTATAATTTATAAAATCTGTGTTTGTTAAAATAAAAAAGTGCATATGTATTCTAGGTAAAATTTTGATATGGTGCTTTGTTAAAATTGTTTTTAGAAAATGATTTCTTTACTCAATTTTTAAATAATTTAGTACATAGGTCCAAAAATGAGCCAGCTCTTATACTTTATAGCTTTTTAGAAGACTAAGGTAGTGTATGAATTTTCTTTAGAAGACCTTAAAATTATTTCTTAGTTGACAAATGCACTCTTATTATTAACCAGATTAACATTTGTTGTAATCATTAACTCTAACTTTACTGGTCTTGGCAACATTGAAATCTATATATTTTTCCTAGAATTATACTATATTGCATTGTTTCTTTTCTGGAAAACATTCATTGTAGTTATTTTTTAAAACTCTCTATATCTTTTGACAGATCTGTTCTGCTATAGAAATTCTGTAATAGTTAAAGCAAACCTATAACTAGGAACCAATTTTTTCCTACATACATAATTTGGAAGCTATCCTTCAGGCTTCCATATCTGTAGATGATGGAGTAATGGCATCAAGATTTAACATATCACTTTTATCAAAATATTATCGGGAAAAATATTGAAAACAACAGCTTTCAGACATCGAACAAGAAAAAGTATCGGAATCTGTTTCCTGAGAGAAGAGCAAACACAAAGAGAGTTCTGTGACTGCCCCGGTAGACCAGCTAAACAGAATTACAGACCAAAGTACACAGAGTGGGAAACCAAACAGAGCTCAGTGGGCTGAATTGAGGAGATAAAGTTTGGAATTTAGGGAAATTAAGCCAGCTTGAATTTGTGGAGCAGAATCACAGAAGGGAGGGGGTTGCACAACAGAGAAGTTCAGATGGCTTCATAGGGGCCATCTCAAGTCTTTGTCTGAGTACTGTTTTACACAAGTGTGTGAGAAAACTACCCAAGAACAGAGGGAAAAAACTAAGGAAGACTTTGGCATAATAATTACCAAAGTTTACACAGAACTGGGAATAGTTACTATGCCACCATCTAAGATCGAAAAACCTCTTTAATGCATGGGACACTGTTTAGACTCATCAGAAAGGTATTGCATTAATAGAGGGGTAAAATTAGACCTGACATAGAGAATGATCTACAAAGCCCAGAAGCAAGTTTCCAAAGGATTATACTGATATGTTAATTATTTTCCAGGACAAAATACAACAAAATCCAGCACATAAAACAAAATTAATGTCCAACAGCCATCAAACATTACAGGCATGCAAAAAAGTGGGACATGGCACAATTATTATAAATGTACTTATTTATGTTAAAAAAAATAAAGAAAATTATGAACCTGATGAAGAAATAAAAGGAAGATAAAACAAAGATCCACATCAAACTGTAGATATGTAAATGTAACATTAAAAATGAACAAGTATATTGCATGAAATTAAAAGCAATTTATCATCACACACACACACACACAAAAAAAAAAAATCAATGAAATTGAGGACACAGCAATAAAAACTCTCCAAATGAAATACAGAGGAAAAAAAAAACAGCATTTGGTAATAGTGGCACAACGTCAAGTGAGCTAATATGCATGTAATTAGAGTCAGAGTGAGGACAAGAAAGCCATTTCCAAAACAAAAAAGATAGCTAAATATTTTCTAAATCTAATTTTTTAAAAATTTGAACCCAGAAATATGCAAAGTCCAACAAAGCTCAAAAAGAAGAAAATTATTTTAAATTAAAAACCACACCAAGACACACATTGTAACTTGTGACAGAGATATTTTTAAGTCTTAAAAACAATGACAGGAAAAATGTCAAATCTCAAATAAAGGAGAATTTCCATCTGAATCTGTGCTAGTAAATATATAATGCAGCAAGACCCATCAAGTACTTAAAAAACAACAACAGCAACTACAAAAATAAAACAACAAAAAACTAATAGTAAATTCACTATCTAGTAAAAAATTATCTTTAATACATTAAGGAAGAATAAAAACTTTTTCAGATAAGCAAAACCAAGAGAATTCATTACTTGTAGACATGTAAGACTAGTAGTGTTAACAAATAACTTTCAGAAAGAGAAAAATCATATCAGAAGGAAAATTGCATTAACACAATGTAATGAAGATCACAAGAAATGGTAAATCTGTAGAAAAAAATATAAGATTTTCCCCACAATTTTTAAACTTTTTAAAAAGTTGAATATTTAAAATAAAATCAATAACAATCAATTATGGGGTTTACAACAATATCAAAATAAATATTACAATGACCAAAAAAAAGACAAAAGGGGCAAAATGAAAAATGAAACTGTACTCTTGCAAGTTTCTTATAATACTTATGAGACAGTATGTTATTTGAACTTAGATTGTAATACGCTAAAGTTCATATATATATTTTTCCCCTAGGGTATATATACCTATGCCTAGAACATCCACTATTATAAAAAAAATAAATAAAGATGTATAGCTAATTGGCCAATAGCAGAGATAAAACAGAATCATAATGAATATTCCATAGCAAAATAATGCTAAAAGAGACGAGAAAAGAAACCAAAAATAGATGGGATGTTTAAAAAAAAAGTTATGTAATAGATTTAACACAATTATACCATATAATTATATTAAATGTAACTACTATAAACATTCCATTTAAAAGGAAGAGTTTGTCAACCTGAAATGAAAACTAACTATTATCTACAAAAAAGTTTACTTTAAATATAAAGATGGAGAGAGGTTTAAAGTCAAAGATGGGGGAAAATGTAGCATGCAAACTCTATATTAAAAAGCTGAAAGTGCCCAGCGGTGTGGCTCAGTGGTTGAGCACTGACCATGCACCAAGAGGTCACAAGTTTGATTCCCAACCAGGGCACATGCCCAGGTTGTGGGCCCAGTACCCAGTGAGGGGTATGCGAGGGGCAGCCAATCGATGTTCTCTCTCATCGATGTTTCTCTCTCTCTCTCCCTCTCCCTTCCTCTCTCTCTGAAATCCATAAAGAAAAAAAATTCTTTGAAAAACTGAAAGTTACTGTATTAATATCAAAGTCACTTTTTAGGACAAAAATTATTACTAGGGATGATATTGAAGGACATTTCATAATGATAGAGACGTTAATTTGTCAAAGGAATATAATATCTTAAGATGTATGCACTTATAATGAGTTTTAATATATAGAATTAATAACTAATAAGAGTGATCTATTCTTACAATGGATACTATTAGGCCATAAAAAGAGTGAAATACCTATATATACTACAACATGATCGCCATTTCAACCATTATGGTGAATGTAAGAAGCCAGCCACATGTATGATTCCATTTATTTGACATGTCCAGAAGAGGCAAATCCCTCGAGTCATGAAAGAGAATAGTGGTTGCAGGACTAGAAGAGGGAGAATGGGGAGTGATCTCTAATGGTACAAGGTTTATTTTTGGAGTAATGAAAATGTTCTAAAATTAGATTGTGGTGATAAACAACTCTATGAATATACTAATAAAACACACTAAATTGTATACTTTATAAAGATAAATCTTATGGATGTGAATTATATCTCATTCAAATTGTTATTAGAAAATTTTAAACTGATAGAATGAAAAGGAAAATAACAACACTATTATTATAGTTTAAATTTTTATTAAGCCTGTTTCAATAGAAGATAGACCTCAGTAAGGATGTAGAAGACTTGAACAACCTTATCAACCAATATATAAGCTATTTCATATTTATTGAACACTCCATCCAAGAACAACAGAAATCACATTTGTTGCAAATACTCATGGAACAATCACTAAGATACACATTCACCAAGATAAGCTCTACAAATATAAAAACATTTAAATTATACAGAACATATTCTCTGACTAAATAAAATTAAATTAGAATGCAAAAAGAAAGATATATAAAAATCCTCCAATATTTAGAAATTTAAAAATTTACTACTTTATTACTGTCAGATCAACATGAAATCAGTTTATGTGTCAACTCGGGTAGCCTATAGCTCCTAGTTATTCAACAAAACATTAATCAAGTTGTTGCTGCAGACATATTTTATAGGTGTAATTAAAGTCTTTAATTAGTTTGCTTTAAGTAAGAAAGATTATCCTATATAACAAGAGTGGGCTTGATTCTATCAGTTAGACAGCTCTAAAGGCATAACTGAGGCTTTCTTAAAGAAGAAGGATGCTACTGGTGCTCAAGAGTCTCACCTTGCCCTTCTGATAGCTTGCCCTTCAGATGTAGAAATTATGTTGGAGTTACTCTGGCACCCATCACAATCACTCAAGCCAATTTCTTTTTCTTTCTATCTATCTATCTATCTATCTATCTATCTATCTATCTATCTATCTATCTATCATCTATCTATCTATCTATCTATCTATCATCTATCATTCATCTATCATCTATCTATCTATCTATCTATCTATCTATCTATCTATCTATCATCTATCTATCTATCTATCTATCTATCATCTATCTATCTATATCTATCTATCTATATCTATCTATCATCTATCATCTTTTTCTGGTAGTACACTGACTGAAACAGGCAAGAAAAATCTCAAGTGAAAATAGAAGATAACTAAGTTGATTGACAAAAGAAAAATGACATATCAAAATATGTGGAATACCACTAAGGCAGAATGGAAAGGGAAATTTATAAAATTAAGTGCTCATTATTTTTATTTATTTATTTTTCATTGATATACATTTTTAATGAAACTGTTTTAAAAAATTACACCATTTTTAAACTGAAAGAAATATTAAGATTGAACATGCAGTAAAATCAATTTTGATTCTATTAATGTCCTGATTTACTATCTGACCTTATTTTTTATTTTTATTTTTATTTTATTAACTTATTTTTGTTACAGATGTTTCTCCTTCCCCCCCCCCAACTGACTCCCTCCTCCCTGTCCCCTCCCACCCATACATGCATATAAATTCTGTGGTTTATCCCTTCCCACCTCTCACCCCCTTCTGAAGTATGTCAGTCTGTACCCTACTTCTATGTCTCAGGGTCTATTTTGTTAATCAGTTTGTTTAGTTCATTATATTCCAGAAATAAGTGAGATATGTGATATTTGTCTTTTTCTGCTTGGCTTGTTTCACTTAGGATAATACTTTCCAGGTCCTTCTACGTCATCTCAAAGGACACGAGATCTTTCTTTCTTATCGCTGCATAGTACTCCATTGTGTATATGTACCACAGCTTTTCCATCCACTCAACTGCTAATGGGCACTTAGGCTGTTTCCAAATCATTATTTTTAAAGAAAGTTATCAAATCAATAATTCAAGCTTCTCACTTGGGAGACTAAGAAAAACAAACAGACACCAAAATAAAAGCCATACAAATTGTGCCTAAGGAGGAAAATAGTAAAGAGAAGAGCAGAAGTAATAAAATAAAAAACTCAATGAAAATAATAACTAAATCATTGAAAAGATCAATGTTATTTACAAACTTCTAGCTAGATAGATCAGGAAAAAAGGAAAGAAAACACCAACTACCAATAACTGAATTAAAAGAGCAATAAATGCTTTAGAGCCTGTAGACATTAAAAAATAATTTCCAATATTATGAAAAACTTTATGTCTACAAATTTGTTAAATTAGATGAAATACATACATTTTGAATGACATAAGTTAAGAAAAAACACTCAAAGAATAGATAGATAGATAATTAAATTATAGGATAGCTAGATAATTATTAAAGAAAAATTAAATTGGTAGTTACAATTTTCCTGAACAGAAAATTGCAGTTTTAGATGGCTTATTTGGTGAATTCTGGCGAACACTTATAGAAAGAATAATACCAACTCTAAAAATTTATACAGAAAGGAAAGGAAGGGAAATTTCTAAATCATGAGGAGAGTGATCAGACACTGACCAGATAAGGAAATTACAAAAAATCTTAGAACACTATCCTTAATAAACATAAAAACAAACCTCCCCAAGCCAAATTTTAGAAAAGGGAGTGCAGTTTCTCTCAAGTATGTGATGCTTAAAAATCAATGTAATTCACCATATTGACATAAAAAGAAAAAAGTGATTTTAATAGATATAGAAAATTGACAATATCAAATATTAATTTAACATTTTTAAAAGTTCTTAATTAAATTAGGAATGCTGGGGAATTTCCTCAACATGACAAAAGGTATTGATTTTGAAAAGCCTTTCTCAAATATCATACGTAATGGTGACAAATTAAATTGCCCCCACCCCCTCACCCCCACTCCTGATATCAGGAAAAAGGAAAGATGTTCACACACAGGTTTTGTTCAAAATTTCAAAAGGTTTTGGCCATGGCAAAAAAGCAGGAAAATAAATTAAAAACATAAAACTGTAAACTAAGAAGTAAAACTATCTTTACTCACGGACTATATGATTGTTTTCTCACAAATAAGCTTTAGAACTAATAATTGAGTTTAGAAATCTAATAATATACAAGCAGAAAAATTTAAAAATTAGTTGCATTTTATATATTAGTAATAAATATTTGGCAATTCAAATTTAAAAATAATTTTAAAAAGCCTAAATATTACGGAATACATATAAAGATACAGTTAAAAATCATGAATAAAACTTACACACCAAAAATTATTAACATTCCTGAAATAAATTAAAGAAGTCAAATAAATGGGAAGATATACAATGCTTACAGATCAAAAGAATTAGTATTGTTTAAATGCCAATTCTCCTTAAGTTGATCTGTAGATTCAATACAATCACAATAAATACCCCAACAGAGTTTTATACAAATTAACAAACCAATTCTAAAATTTATATGAAACTCTTCTAAAAGTAAAGAACTAAGTAAGACTTACAATATCTGATCTTAATACTCAATATAATGCTACATTAATATAGACATTGTGATATTGTGTAAAATTAGATCAATGAAAATAAAATGAGGGTTTAGAAGCAGACTCAAACATATATGACTAATTGGTTTTCAACAAATGGAGTTAGGTAATTCAATAGAAAGAAGATAATATTTTTAATAATTGTTGCTAAAATAATTGGAAGCTGTATGGGAAAAAAATCTTTAACCCTTGTGTCATACCATATTCATAAATTAACTCAAAATAGTTCAGAGACCTAAGTTTAAAAACTGCACATATAATGTCTAGAAGAAAACATATTTAAAAATCTGAGTAATTGTGGCTTAGGCAAAGATTCTTAAACAGGGTACAAAAAAGTCCACATTGTCCAAAAAATGATAAATTGGAATTCAACAACATTAAAAACCCAAAATTGGGGAGATCTGGAATACTATCAACAATAGAAAAATTTTTAAACAAAAATGTCAGCCAAAAATTGGGGAAAACTAAACAGCATATATCCAATAACCTGCCTGTATCCAGAATATATTAAGCCTTCTTAAAATTCAATAACAAAAGGACAAAATCAATAAAAATGGAAAATGTATTTGAGCAGACACCATGTTAAGGAGATGTTATGATGGCAATAAGCACCTGAATATAGTGAACATTATTATCGCTAGCTGAATAAAGATCAAAACCCAAAAAGCACTATCACTTCAACCTCAGTTGAATGGCTAAAAAATTTTTTTTAAATCTACAATACCAAGTGTTGATGAAGGTAGGGGACAGCTGAAATTCTCATACATTGCTGATAGCAATAAAACATGATACTGAAAGAAGTTTCTTACAAAGACTTTCATATAAAATAAAGCATGTATTTTATCATATGACCTAACATGAGTCCAAAGTCTTATATGTAAATGTTCATAGCATCTTTATTCATAATATCCCCAAACATTCAACAACTAGTGAATGGAAAAAAAATAATTGTGGTTTATTTACACAAATGAATACTACTCAGGAATAAAATGGAACAATCTATACTGATATACTCAACAATATTCATGAATCTCTATATACTAAATGAAAGAACCCAGTCCCAAAAAATGCAAACTTTATTATTCCATTTAAGTAAAATGTCTGCAAAACCATACTAATAAAAATAGATGAGGTATTGTCAAACCAAGGGTAGAACGAAGAAAAGAATTGACTCTAGGGGGTGCACTTTGGAGTGAAGGAGGTGTTCAGTGTTAGAATGGTGGTGCTTATATTTTTCCAGTTGTAGAAATGAAAATGCAGATAGACATTCAAGCTTTACAACTCATAAAATATTATCTTATAAATAAAAAATTACATGTTTTCAATACCTAATAGAGTCTGTAGGATATAGATCCAATTATTGGTTGAATGAATGAGTAGTCTGAAGGTCACTGTGTAACAAAATCAGTAAAAAATACACAGTGTCTATTTGATATATTGTCACTAATAATGAGAATTCATTTGTTGAAAACACAATTCTCATTGAGAGAAAAAAACAAAATGTATAATAGTTATAGACTATTAATCATAAAATCAACATATTTTCTTATTATTAAAGAAATAACACAGAGATATTATCATCCAATAATGTGTTAGGTTATATTATTATAATAAAATGGTATATTTAGTTAAATTCCCTTCATTCTATCTTAAAGTCCAAACTTTAAGATTTCAGACTTCTGTCTGGACAGTGTGGTTCAGTGGTTGAGTGTTGACCCACACACCAAGAGGTCGCCAGTTTGATTTCCGGTCAGGGCACATGCCCAGGATGTGGGCCAAATCCCCAGAGCGGGGCATGCAAGAGGTGGCTAATAGATGTTATCTCTCATGATGTTTCTATCTCTCTCTCCCTCTCCCTTCCTTTCTCTCTAAAATCAATAAAGAAAAAAAATTAAAAAAAAAAGATTTCAGATTTCTATCACTTCATTTCAGAATCATCAAAATAATTCCTAAATTGTTTCTCTGTTTTCAGTCTATTATAATTGTAAACCATCCTACTGATTGATATTATATTTATATTCTTTGAGACATCAACTTTTTATTGTGTCCATATTAGAAACATTTAATATTATTTTATTGCTCTTGAATAAACATCTCAGTTCTATTTATTATGCAAAGCTCTCTGTAGTTATACCTTTCATCTTTCCTTTCTCATCTCCCGCCATAACTATAGATCTACTCCCATTTCTAGCTCAATGCCAGACATGTTCCTTTGTTATTAGTGCTTTATATTTCCTCCTCCTCCACTTAATTTCTCCACAGGTGACTCAAATCCCACTATCATTGTAATTCCCGGACTCCTCTAATCATTGTTTCACTCTCCTCCTGTGAAGCCAAGGCACCCATCAAGGCACTTCCTTTGCATTGTTAAATAATAGTTTGAAGCTCTAATTATTATAACTTATGAGAGAAAGACTCTTATTTTCACTATTTTCCAGTGGAGAAAACTAAAGTTCAAATTGGTGAAGGAACTAAGATCACATAGCTAGTAAGTAGCAGAGCCCCCATAATGTCCATGAAGGTATGGGTCTTGTTTTATAATAGTTTGATGACTTCTGCAATTCCTGGTATGACATGAGCATTAAATAAGCACTCAAATATATTTTGAATTGATTAGGTAGAGTTACTAAATGTGTCTTTATTTTGAAGGAGGAATTTTAGTTTGTGTCTAACTGGTTTTACAGCAAGTTCATGTACTTCTGGCAAAATGATGAGGCTGCCCTACAAAAGTCTATTTGTGGAAATGTTTGAAGATCCTCTTGGGAAAACATTAATCCTAGTGGAAAAGCATAAAAAGTTGGTTTAGTAATAAAAACCAACATCAAGGAAATGCATAAGTTTCTAGCCATTATATGAAGGACGAGAACCAGGATTTTGTAATAAAGCTATTTAGAACTTTGTTCAGTCTCATGCCCTTACTGATGTCAGTGGCATGTTCTCCTAGCACTTAAAATATTTGGATCAGAATACCAAAATTTTAAAATCAACCTCTTTGAAGTATAAATGACATAAAATCAAATAGAATGTACTCATATTAAGGGTACAGTTCAAAGAGTCATTTTAAAAAAAGATTTATTTTGAGATTCTTGTGCATGTGAAGTCACATATGGTCATAAGAAACAAAACACCTTCACCCAGTTGCTCCCAGTGGTTTCATATCGCATAACTATGGTACAACATATGGTCTGTTGAGGGTACAGTAAAGGGGGAAGATAGTTCTTGGTGGGTTAAGGGTCCTTAAGGCTTCCCTTGGGCTACATGATTCACTAGAAGAATTTACAGGAGTCAAAACATTTTTGTATTCATTATTGTAGTTTATTACAGTAACAGGATACAAATTAAAATCAGCAAAGAGAAGGTACATGGGTGAAGGGTAGGAGAACCAGGTATACGTTTCCAAATGTCCCCTCCCAGTGGACATGGAAAGAGGCTTAGTTTTATTAGAAACAATATGCAACCACATTGAACTGTCAACAACCAGGTACATTCACCTGAGACTTGCTATCCAAGATTGTTATTGCAGATCAGTCACATAAACATGCAATGCTATGTGACTCACCTCGGCTCCTTTGTCTCAACCTCCTTCCCTCAGATACCAAACAGATCCAGCATGGTCCAAGGCCTGAGACAAACAAAAGCACTTATATCAATCAGGCAGATTATTCCAAGGACTCAGAGGTCAATTTTCAGGAACTAAACCAAGGCCCAGTCAGAAAGAGGCTTTTTAGCAAGGTGCAGGATTTGAGAATCCCAGGTAGATGATCTCTGGTGCTTGACTAATCTAAGGTTTCTTCAGAATAGACTTTCTTATGGCATCATGATGGGCTATTGAAAGAAAGACTGAGATCTACAAAGAGAGACAGAAATTCTTAACAGCCGTGATAACATCTAACAGTGTCAAAGTGGGGGTGCTCACTGGCTGCAGTGGGGTATCTACAGGTGCCTCTGACAGTAGGAATGGAGGATAGAAATGAACATTGTTCACAAGCCTCATTTTTCTAACTCATACCTCTTTTTCCATAGTCCTCTGTATAATTTACTGAGTTTGAAATTTATCTTTCCTCTTTGTAGACACACATTCGGTTCCTTGGAAATAATGTGTTATTTATTTCAGGATTTCTAATATTGGGCATGCCATCTGGCACATAGTAATTATCTAGTAAATTTTGCTTTAAGAAGGAAGAAAGGAAAACATGCAGGATACATGTGTGGATGAGTAGATGGAAAGGAGGCAGGATTTATAAAAGGGAAAAAGAACAGCAAGGAGGATGGATGGCGGAAATTAAGTTAGAACAGGTAAGAAAAGGGGGAGGGAAAAGGGGGCTAGACAGGAGAAATGATGAAAAAGTGGCAGGAAGGAAGAAAGGGAAGATAGGGATGGAGGAAGAGAGGAAGAAACCAATACAAGAGAGAAAGAAGGAGGTGGAAAAAGTAGATGAAGGGTGAAAGGAAAGAAGGTGAGGTGGAAAAAAAAAAAAGGAAGAAAAAGTGAAAAGAAAGAAAGAGGGAAAAAAGAGGAAGGAGGAAGGAATAACTACGAATCTACCATAACTTTTTTGAAAGTTGGCCATTCCTACTAATAAAATTCAGTAATCATTTAAAACAGCACCACCAAAAGTTCACACCAACAGTCCCACCCCACATGCCATGCAAGAACCATCTTATTTTCAAGTATCAAGAAGATTCTACTTCTAAATAAACAGGTATATTTCATTCAGGTTACTACATGCTTGCTACTACAAAGGTGTCTAGAAATAACTTGCTACAAAATGGCATTTACTTTAATGACTTCATAAAGAAGAACAAACATGTGCCTACATAAGGTAAAATACTTTTTGGCAATATAAAATCAATTCCACCTTGAAACTGCTAAATGAAAATATATATGTGTAATTAAATAGCTGTACTTGATTATAAATCAAAGATAATCATAGTTCCAAGTGGTTGTTAATATAACAGTGCAGTCTAGGACTTATACATACTATTGCATATGCATTAATACTTGTTTTTAGTGCCCTCTCTTCTTAAATTTTCTATGCACTGACTTCAAAGGGAACTTCCTGTCTGTGGAGTGAGGCAGGTAAGGGAACAAGGACTGTTGTCTTTCTTAGCTATTTCACAGCTAAGAAAATCAAAATCAAGAGATTTGCTTTAGTCACATAATGAGTTCAGTTCGGTTCATTTCCTAGCCTTGTAACTAATACATGAATCTCATGCCCTTACTAACTACTAAAACAGACTCCTTCTTTCAAATCTGTTAAAATTCTAAATTTGATAACTAATTTGAATGTTTCTTTTTAACCAACACTGCATGTCTAAGCCACACTGCACATTCAAGCACATTTCAGTAATGTTTACAGCACTTTAAATCTTGAAATTCTTTGAGCTGCTTTTACCCAGAGTAGACATATTTAATCTTTTCAGACAAATTTCCATTTCTCTTTCTCTAATTTGTCCTGACTGAATATTCTGTCTCTTTTTGGACAAAATATAATTATAAAACTGTATTACACTAATATTTTATTTCAAGCCTTCTGCATTAAATTATTTTGCTGAATACTGCTCATGTATTTTATACAGGGACTTCATCTAAATAACAAAACTCTAGTTCCATTGAATTAGTCATTAACATTGTTAGCCCTGGGTAGAAGTAAGCATGGGAAATAATACTCATCTACTACACACATTCTTCCTACTATATTTTTAAAAATGTAATTTCTTACCATTTTTTATCTGAATTATTATTTCATAGCACAATGTCACATAGCAGCAAATAATAGTGGATCATTTTCCCTGGCAGGTCATTTTTCATTATGCTGTCAACTATAATCTAAAGAATTAATTCAGGTCAGAAATTCCTCTTCCAGTTCTTTTTACTTTTGTTTCATGATATTTTGTCATGCATCATTATGCCAAAATAGGGTTTCTTCTACCTTATCCTAGCAGACACCATATTATGAAACATGCTAAAAATAAAATCAGGAGAAAAAAATACATTATACAGATGGAAATTCTTTGCTGTAAATGATTATTTAAATAGTACATAGAAGAAAAAAAACCCATCTCAGGCATTATTTTGTTCATGTGTGGCATTTTCTATTTTGAATGTTTCCATAGTAATCACTGAGGATAGTTCTATAATCCTCCACCTTTACAAAGACTCTCCAGTCTTGGTGTCAGCATTAAGCAATGTGACATTGGCATTCCGCTGAAGAAGTTTGGGTTAGCTCACTGGCTTTGGCATTGCAACAAAGTGAGTAAGTGATGGAGGAGGCGGTTCTCTGCGTGCTGTGACAAAGTGTGTTTGTTGGAATTGCACATGGCTGCAAACAACAGAAAACTCCATACCAATGTGCTTGACTCAGAAGTCTACTAGTCTTATGCAATAAAAAGTCCTTGTTAGGGAGTCCTGGGTAGGACAGCTCAAGCATATGCTATTAGAGGTACAGAGTCATCTCATCTTATGCTTAACTCTTTTTCTCATGTTTGTTTCTTCATAGCTGCAAAATAGCCTCTAGTCAGTATTCCAGGAAAAATGAGTTAGGGCAAGAATAAAAAAGAGGTGAAAAGGGCAGAGAGGGTGTACCAGCTGAATCTGCCTTCCCCTTTTTAAATTAAAAAAACCATCATTGTCTCAGAAATCATACCTCACAAACTATCCCTTCTGACTCCTTGAGCAGAACTATGCATCATGGCCACCCTCAAACGTATTATGATTAGAAAGTCCTTAATAAATTGTGTTTGATAGCTGAAATTCATTCCTTTCTGTCAAATGCAAAAGCCCAAGAAAATATATGTATGATCAGTTTATATAACACCTTCATTCTTTACTGTACCTTCGATAATTCCCAAAAGAAAATAATTTGACAATCACATTTTTATGTTTTGTGACCCAATACATTTCAGAAGCATTTAGATTTCCAATATTTAAACCAAAATATTAATTACTAAATGCAAAATTTAAGGGATATAATAAGTTACTTGAAGGAAATTCTATTTTTTAAATACATTTTTATTGTTTTTTTAGAGAGGGAGGAAGGGAGAGAGATAGAAACATCAATGTGAGAGAGAAACATGGATCGGCTGCCTCCTGCACACTTCCTACTGGGGATGAAGACAGCAAGCCAGGCATGTACATTGACCAGGAATGGAACCAGGACCTCTCAGTCCATGGGAGGATGTTCAAACCACTCAGCAACACCAGCCAAGCAAAATTCTATTTTTTTACATATTCTACAAATCTTGTTACCTTAAGGCTCAAATCACATTAACAAACACTCAAACACACGCATACTACTCTTAACTAGATTATAATTTTTAAACAGTTTTACTTTCTTTTATTTTGTCTGTTATATCAGAGTAGCCTAATGATTTTCTATAATTCTCACCAAAACTCAATGTCAAGAGCTAGTCAGTCAAGAGTCAACCACAGGTTGATTCAATTGGTATAACCAGTACTTTTGTTGCTTTATCAGTTACAACTGAACGTAGATTGTACAAAGTCACGATTGAAAATAGTTTGTATATAATCCATGATTTGCTAATCAGAAAACATAACTAGAACTTGGGAAATGGAGAATAGAATATATCTGCTGATACAAATATTTTGACTTTTGTAATTTTACATAAACCTATGTGGTTGTTAACATCTATAAGCTTAAAAGCTTATAAAACATATTTGCAAATCCCTACAGTGAGTTGTTGGGAGAGCATAAATGAGTTAACTTGTTATAATTTTTACAAAACTATGTGTTCTAACAAATTGTTTTCTCTACTTCCACCTCTTCGTTCTTATAATTTATTTAGTAGAGTCATAACTATCAACTACCTCATAACTTAAGAAACAGTAGCTCCTAAATGTGCAGAAGTTCTGCATAGGATACAGTAGTACTTAATTCATTAGACATACATCAGTATATTTCAAAATATAAATAAAATTTAAAGTAATTTATTTATATTTTCCCCAGTGCTTGAAAAAGACTACATTAAAAAAGTAATGTTAGCCCTGGCTGGTTTGGCTCAGTGGTTAGAGGGTCGGCCCATGGACCAGAGAGTCCCAGGTTTGGTTCCTGCTAAGGGCATGTACCTTGGTTGCGGTTTGTCCCCAGCCCGGGTTAGGGTCGTGTGGGTGGCAGCCACTCAATGTGTCTCTCTCACATCAATGTTTCTCTCTCTCTCTTCCCCCTTTCTCCCTCCCATTCTATCTGAAGATAAATGCAAAAAAAAAAAAAAAAAAAGTCCTTGGTGAGGATTAAAAAAAAGTAATGTTAAACTATATGCTACATATCTTAACATTTTTAAAGTTTACAAATAAATACACATCTGAATGAAAGGAGAAATAAATACACCAATTATTTAGCATAATGTAGTATCTATGATTGAGCATCAAAGTTAGCTTTATACTCTTGGCTATTCATGGGGTTAAGGCAAGTGTGACCTGTTACGTAATTTGTATTTGATGGATAGTGTTTTAAGGCAAACCTGTATTAATTGGGTGTTAATTCTAAAATTAATCTATCATGTTGTTATTTGTCTCCAATACACATATAAATGGCTATAAAAACACAAAATAGGACAGGGTAATTCTGGTCCGAGGATGGGGAAATAAGTCCTTAAAGCATTAATGGAATTTTTAATGAGTAGAGAGGGGAAAGTTTCTATAATTCATTAAGTAGCAAACATTTCATATTTCATCAGATTGTTAATCTCATTAAATGATATCAAACTCATTGATCTTTTAACCTATTATCTACTTTTAAGAAGAAGCAACCAGATATAATTATTCTGGCTGCAAGTAACATAAATACCTCCAGATACAGTGGGAAGGATGTGATCTTGGACATTTTCCTCACAGTTTCTTCCTAATGGAAAAAATCAGATTTACCTGTCCAAGTACAAATGTTGGGTGACAAAAGCTTTCCTGCTCTGTCATTTTCTCACCCTGAAATTTTATCTTTTCCCGTCTTAGGCAAATACTAGCAAACAAACAAAACCTCATTCTGCAGGAGTCAGTTCAAATGTTTGCTATTTCTCCTGAAGAATTTCTTGTTTATGTACAGTTGATATCTTCTTAAATTCCCAGAAGTACGTTTTAGCATTGAGTTAAATTTCTTTCTCCCAAATGTTTCCTCTAGAACTACGTTAAAAACTTCTTAAGGACATTTTCTATTCCCAACATATCTTTCCTGTCCCTCTACCCCCGGTATTTAATATAGTGCTTTCTGTGTAGTTGGTGTGTAATAATAATAATTATGCTGACTGTCTTAAAATCATTGACAGTGAATATCTGTGCTTAAGATCCTGTCCATGAAGATTCATTCTAAGTCCTTAAATGTCTGTTTGTTCTGAATGTTGGACATTTTGATCAATAAATATTTACCAACCTTGACTATCTTGATAAAGAGGGTTTGAGAAAATTTACAGAGAAAAAGAGAGTTAATCAGGCTTGATAAAAGGACCTAACATAGTCATAAGAGCACCAAAAATAAGTGCTTTGAAATGGTAACTAAATTAATGCAACTTTGATATTAACATTTGAGAAACTGCACAGCTCCTGTGAGAGCCATTGACCTAACTTAGAACTACCTAAAGAAACTATGTTGAACATTAGAATTGAAGGATGTAGTACCTAGATTTTCCAGCAAAAAGATCTTCATTAGAGTGGTAAGTCATGAGGCTAAACAAAGCTGGAGTCTGGCTGGAGTTTAGCGGGAAGCTGGAGTACTCTGTGTCTATGGGATTTATTTGTGTCAAAGTACTCACATTCACTTGAGTTTTAGGGTTGAGGGCGCTAATCCACAGAACAAATCTGCTCATGTCCCTCTAGTGTTAAGCAATCACAATGAGGATTATACAAAGAATACACTTTTTTAAATAAATAATTTACTATAAATTTTAAGATTAAAAATTTTAATTTCTACATAAAACTTTATTATTTTGAAGACATTTCTCTACTATCTATTTTGTCTCACGAGTGACCTTTTATAGATCAATAAACTATTTAGATGAAGGCTTTGGCTATGAGATTTGAAATGTATTTGAGTGCACCTTTGGCAAATAACAAAGTATTTTATAGCTCTGTCATATACACTTGCTAAAAAATGTGAAATCTCCATGAAGCAGTTTTTCTTTCTGTTGTACTTATCCTTATATCTTCAAGACTTGAAGAAGAGAGCCTATCACTTGGTAAGTGTTTAATAAATATTTATTTAATTAAATAATATAATCACATAGGTTCTATTTCTTGTATTAAACTAAATACAACTAAAAGTTCTTGTAAAGTGTATATTTATTCCTGCCAGGACCTATGAATGCTTTGAATGATGCAAGCCTTTATTCTGTTTGCCCTTAATCTGTTCTCCAATATTTTCCACTCTGTCCTTTGCCCTGGGAGTCTGAACTACATAGACTACATTAACACTACTCCCTTGCCTTATGATTCTGATTGAGTTCTTCAATGAGAGCACCAACCAGAGTGAAACCAAGATATGTATTCTCTTGCAAGATTCCTTGTAAGGTTGACTGGATCTCTCAACCATGAGTTAGGCAGCTGACTATAAGTTTCTGTCTCTTCTTCTGGGTTCTGGTGTCTACTACAGAAAGCAGTCTATTTCCTTATATGCCTTCTTGCCTAGGGATGGTATTAACTTACAGATATTATCTCCAGGTTAGTCCACAATTTCTTACATCTTGCCTACATGCATATGTTTGTAAATAGTACCTAAGTAAATAAAGCCTATTCAAATTTGTTCTTATCCTGTGTGTGCCATTCAATCTTGGTTGGAACTCTAAGTGATATAGCTGGAAACCTACTTGAGAAAACGATCTTACCACATATTAATTAACAGTATATAATACAAAAATATATTAATGTATTAGAGTATGTGATATAGACTATTAATATCATAGGAATTTGAGAAGGAGACATTTGGTGAGGACTAAAGTGACCAGGAAAGGGGTTTTTTAGAGGAGGTTGGACTTGCATTATGTTTGAAGACCGGGTATAATTTGGACAGAAGAAACTGTCAAGCTCCAGGACAAAGGATCAACAGGAGCAAAGTTTAGAAAAAGATTTAAGTATATGATTATTTCACATGGGATAACGAAAAAATCACTGGGTTAAGATTAAGGTGTTGGCAGGGTGAGTTTTCTTTTAAGATATAGAAGAGATTCCATTTTTTGCTTTTTCCGGCTTCTAGTGGCCACCTGCATTCTTTAGCTCACGATCTCCTTCATCTTCAAAGCCAGTACAGTCTGGCAGATTGATCCACATGAGATGCCATCTCTCTGGTTCTCTGTCTTCTGCCACTGTCTTCCACATTTAAGGATTCTTGGGACGACACTGGGCTCTCCCAGTACAATCTTCCCATCTTAAGATCAGCTGAGGAGAAATCTTAATTCCATCTATAATTTAATTTTCCTTTGCTCTGTGTATTAATTTTCTAGGGTTCTCATAACAAATTATCAAAAGGTGGGTGGCTAAACACCACAGAAATTTATCTTCTCACCATTTATTAGGCGAAAAGTCAGAAATTAAGGAATCTACAGGGTTGAGCTCTTCTGGAAGCTTTGAGGAAGAAATCATTCCATATTTCCCTACCAGCTCCTTATAGTCACTGATAATACTTGGTGTTCTTTGGTCTGTAGACTCATCACTCCATTCTCTGTCTTCACCTTTACATTACGTTCTTCTCTGTGCCACTGTGCTGTCCTTTTTTGTCACTTGTGCATTCATTGGATTTAGGTTCAATACTAAGCCAATATTATGTCATTTTGATCCTTACCTTAATTACATATGCAAGGATTTTATTTCTACATAAGATCACATTTTGGGGCTCTGGGTGAACATTAATTTTTTTAGAGGACACTATGCAATCCACAATACCATATAATTTAACATGTTCTTTGTTTTTGAGAAAAGAATATCTTAGTGGGTTCATTATCCTGCCTACCACACTCATCACGTGTGGTTAGAGGCCTAGGGAGAGGATCTGGTGCAACAGCAGTGTATGGTATGATGGTCTAGATTCCCAGGTCCTGTACCTTATGCGTACTTCTTGCTATGTTTCTTTCAGTTTCAAAATGAAACACTTTCATTTCATGATGGATTGCAGCTGGGCCCACCTGATTTTATATTTTGATGGGTCTGACAGAACTCAGCTCAAGATAAGCTGCACGGTTGCTTAATGGCTCCTAGTCAGGCACTCCATCAATACCCAATATTACACCAGGAGCTGTATTTCAATTGGTGTATACTTTTCTGCTTTCTCCAGAACCCTACAAGTATGTGTTGTGACTCTCCTCCTGGGGCTTGCCATAAACTCAACACAGTATGTTTTCTTATTACAGGTACCTCTTATATCAAAGAGTCCGCTGGGTCATAGGTCTGAAGTGGCAGAAGTTCATGTATTGCATCATAGCCTCCAATGTGTAAATTTGGTGTGGTTGATTGATGTCATTAAAATGGTGGACCAAATAAATATGTGGAATATTTAAGTAGTTCAGGGTGCTTTGGACCATATTTTGACAATGTTTGAGGTAATCAACATAGCGCCTGTGTAAGATTGTGCATTTTATGTGAATGTAAACTATTTCTGGCTCCCATTCCCCATAGACATAAAAAAGAATGCATTTGTCAAGCCATTGGTATACAAGAGACTATATTCATCTATTCTAGGTAATATACCACATAAGGCATCCCAGTTGTAAATAAGTGATTAATTGGTCAAGTTTGAGGTAATCTATTGTATCATCCTGAATCTGTATGGTTTCTGTTGAAGTGATACTGGTACAGTGAATGGGTATATTATGGGAATCTGACTCTTATATACTTTAGATCGTTAAATGTCACATGAATTTCTACTATTCCTTCTGGGATAAATACTGTTCTTATTCATTGTTTTGACAGAGGAGGGTGTTGGCAGTTTTAGTATCTTCCACTTTGAATCCCCACTTGGGATATCTCTTACCCTATAAGCCTAGGAAGTTATCATTTTGCCAACTATCATGTGATATGCCTTACAATCATATACTCAAGAATCTAGGAAGTGATTGCTGAACTGATACAGGTCAGTCTATAGGTGCAGTTGACCCACTCTGAGCTGGGTCTGAGACACAACATTATGTATTTCCTACCTCCACATAAACCTCTACCTAAATCAGTAGGTCATGATGATGCTTCAGGCCCCTGAGTATCAGTGGCAACTTCAAACCTGTGTCCAAAAGCCATCAACAAGTTTGGCATGCCTCTTTTTCCACTGAATAGTAATCTGAGTAACTTTATATATAGCACTTTGAAAATGAACTCGGAGAATCATCACGGTGTTACTCTGTCCTACCTTATGAGAACCAAGCTTTTCCTTCAGTCAATGATTGGATTTGGGGTCTGTGAACTAGCTCAGGAGGAAAAATTGGGTAAAGAATTGTGACTTCTTATTGGTAGATGACAGAGCTGTTCTCAGTCTCCTGGACATTCATCCCCATATAAATTAAGCAATATTCTTGTTAGCTCTTCATCTATTAATCATCTCCATAGCTCCCTGCATGTCAGCCTAACCTCTGTTGGATCCTTTAAAAGACACATACAGGCCCTGGCTAGTTTGGCTCAGTGGTTAGACCATCGGCTCACAGAACAGAGAGTCCCAGGCTCGGTTCCCACTAAGAGCATGTACCTTGGTTGCAGTTTGTCGCCGGCCCCGGTTGGGGTTGTGTGGGTGGCAACCACTCGATGTGTCTCTCTCACATTCTCTCTCTCTTTCTCCCTCTCTCTCTATCTTAAGATACATGCCAAAATGTCCTCGGGTGAGGATAAAAAAAAAAAAGACACATACAAGAGTCTTATGAAAAGTGAGGAAATATTTACCATATAAAATTCAGGATGGTGGTTACCTTTTGCAGGAGAGAAAGGTCAGGATTGAAAAGTGACAGGAGATAAATGCTGACAAAGTTGTATTTTCTTGAACTGTGAGGTTGTTAACATAATGCTTCTCTGTTATAACAACATTATTTAATGTACTTTCTATGGGAGTTTCCCCTAAAAAAAGTAATAACATATTTATAACCAAGCTAAAAGAATACTACCCTTGACTTTTTCAAATAAAAATGCTTTCATTCAATTTTCTTCCATTTTCTGTTATTAAAGCCAAACCACTCCACAACCTGTTTGACGTCAGCAATTTGATATATACAACGCTATCTTTTAAATCCTAGATCATAGTATCCACATAGGGCAAGCGATAATTTTCTTTCTATGTATTTTAAAATCAACCTCCAGGCATACACACTGAATTTTTACTAGTTGCAAGCTGTAATTTGTTCTTAGCAAGTTCAATTTGGAAGGAATGGAGGAGCAATAGTTTGATAAATGATTTTCTTATGGAAAATGGATACTAAGAAAAGTCATATGGTTTTAAAATATTAGAATATCATGCCCTCATTTTGTATGGCTTTATTTCTCCTTGAAACTTATTAAAAGACAGTTTCCGAGGTGCAAAAGAAGGTAGTTGACAAAGGCCAATGCTGGAGGCTAGAAAAACAATAGGTTGGGAGTCAAGACAATTGTGGCTAAAAATGCCAGACAGATCAATTCTGATCCAATCTATTATGATGGTCTCCTCTTTTCAATTGTTAGTCTGAATGTCCCTATACAGCTAAAAAAATAAATAGAAAGTCTCTCTCCTATTTTAGACTTACAAATGATTAATGGGGAGATGCAAATATGAGAAGAAGTTTATGATGAAAATAAGAAAATCTGGAGATTATTAGCACCTGGGCAGCCTTGGGAGCTCTCTTTTGTTCACCCCTGCCAGTGGTCTCTGACAACGTAGCAAACAGTAGGGAAAGTGCCCGTCCTAGCTGTTGTTTTAAGCATAAAGCAATGATTTTCAAACTTTGGTGTTAATTTTGATCAACTGGAGAGCTCTAAAAGTATCCCAATGTTCAGGCTGTTCTACACAATACTTAAATCAACATTTCTGGGAGTGGTACTCAGGCATCTGTAAGATTTAAAATACCATAGGTGATATCAGATTGCGTATCTAGTGGTTTAACAGAAATAATTATATTTTGTTGCCAAAAGACACATTTAAAAATATTAAATGTTGTATATTATGTACAATATTGTCCTTGGCTTAAGAATAGTCTTGTACTTAATAGGACGGAAATGAAAATAGTTAAGCCAAGTATGTAAATTTCACTCAGCCAGGTATCCTAGCCTTGCACAGAAGACACTTTAAAGATCATTAGAATAATTTCCTTGGAATATAGGGATGCTAAATGATGACATCTTTAGATCTAACAATAACCTAATGGTTATAATTGTTCTCATCATTATAGCAACATATTCATCACATAGTGTTAAGCTTTATTATCTCTGATCTGAGGCAGGATTGCTGATCTGAAACACAAGATATACATTATTATTGTCATATAACTGACAATTTCAGAGCTTTAAAAAAAGCTATGTGTGAGTCAATATTGAAATAATAAAAATTATCATTAAAAAACTTTGGAAAAGCGTCTTAGAATTAGAATTAGAATTAACTAGAAGTAGACTGCATTTTATATAGTAGAAAAGCTGAAATAACAGTGGTTCCAACAAGATACAATTCTATTTTTTTCTCCTAAATTCAAGTTCTACTGGAGAAAGTTCTGAAATTACATGACAGCTTCTCTGTTCAGGGATTTAGACTTTTCCTCTAATTTTAGTGACTTGCCTCAGGATGGCTGCCAGAGTTCCAACCATTATATTCAATTCCACTTAGCAGGAAGCAAAAAAGAACTGAATAAGAATAAACTACTTTTTTAAATGGCTCCTTTAAAAATTTTTCACATAGCACTTCTACATATTTGATTGACTACTATCAATTAACATATTTTCATTGGCCACAATCAGGTAGGGAAGAAAATTTTTAAATTAATTAATTTGACAGATGTCTCTCTTTTTCCCTCCACTGACATCTTCTTCCCTGCTCCTGTTCCCACCTCCCCGCTTCACAGTATTGTCCATTGGTTATGCATACATGCATGTGAGTTCTTTGGCTTATCTCTTCCCACCCTCCCACCCTCTTCCTCTGAGGTTTCTCAGTCTGTTTAGAGAAGAAATTTTTTATACAAATGGCAATGTGCCCAAATAAATATCAGTGTTCTTTTTCTTAAGGTGGCATAGACAAAGGGAAACTCAGAAGCAACTAATACCCTTTGTCATAGACTAAGGAAAGAGAATTCTTACAGACGGGTGTACAGAAGGTGACAAGACAAAAGCCTTCAGGCCTCATTGAACTGTGGAAATTATATTCTGAGACATTTTCTATGTTGAAACATTTCTTAAAGTATGCTGTTATGTCTATTTTTATGAGACCAGATAGAAAAAATAGCTTAGGACAGTGGTTCTCAGTGAAGGAGGTTTCGTTGTTCCTCTCTCCCACTTTCCAACCCCCCATAGTGTTTGACAAAGTCTGGGAGTCATTTTGGTTGCCACAACTATGGGGGTGCTTCCTGCATCTGGTGAGTAGAGGCCTGAGATGCCAATAATTCTCTTATAAGGCACAAGACTACTACCAAAACAAAAAAAATTATCCAGCCTAAAATATGAATATCTAGGAGAAGATATTAGATCTCTCTCTCTCTCTCTCTCTCTGGTCAAGATGAAGTCAATATCCAAAATATTATCAACTACACCAATAACAAAGCAGCAGCAAAAGCAACTAAATTATATTGTTGAGAGTTGTATTAAAGAAAATGCACAACTTGAAATAAAAATGACTGTATAATAGTAAAATATCACGAAAACTTAAAGGACCAAAGATTTAATGTGAATAAGTAAAATCAACTAAGTGTAAGATGATAAATGGCAGCAGGCACTTAACCTTGGTGACTGGGAAACCACAGGAAGGGCGTGACAGGGTCTATCCGTAACTCTGGGAACTGAAGATCACAAGCTCCATCTGAAGGGGGCAGCCTTTGTTTATTTCTAGTCCACTGTGACTGTATTAGAATCCTAGGGTTTCATAACAAAGTACCACAAACTGGGTGGCTTAGAACAATAGAAATGTGTTGTGTCACAGTTCTGGAGGTTAGAAGTTCTAAATAAAGGTGTTATTGGCCTTCAGAAAGGCCACAGCCTTTCTGAAGGGGAGGATCTTTCCGTGACTCTGGCCACAGATTTTGGAAATCTTTGGTGGTGGATGCATCACTTTGATCTCTGCCACAGTGGCATTCTCCCTGTGGCATATGGGGGCAGTCATTGGATTAGGCCCACTCTCGCTATCCAGTATTTCCTCATCATAACTTGATACATTGGCAGTCTCTACTTCCAAATAAGGTCGTGTTCATAAATACCTAACAAATTCAATATTTCGGGTGCTGGTAAGGCGGGGGAGATAAAATGCATCCCACAACAGTTACCATGTAAGAACTTGAGCTCTAGGTTTGTTGAAAATTTTTTTCAAGAAAAGCTGGAAATTTAGCATTTTTGTTACATCCTCAAATTGTTAGAATTTGGCTTTTGAAAAATACATCTTGGGGCTGGATATAGTTTTTGGCTTTGCCAATGTGCCACACTCTAATCCTTAGAGTATGAAGAGTTGTAATATGCCTTGCTTTTCTCTAGGAGCTGGTACCACAAAGAACTAAGAAAGGTGATGGTAGAAATAAAAACTGTGGATGTGGTGAAGAAATATGACATTCCTGGAATAGCTTAGAGAAAGGATTTTATGACTGATTAAAAGGAAAAAAGTGAATCAAAAATAGCTGTTTCTGCCATGAACAAAAAAAATAGCAACATGTAGTGTATGCATAAATGTGTTCTAGGCAAAAAATCAAGTAAGTTTTTACAAACAGTATGTACATTTGCAACCAAAGACTCATTTGTATGGATAAATGACTTCATGCATCATTGAAAGTAATGAGCTCATCCACAGATTAGACCTTTGGGATAGGACACCTGTGGGATATTTAGTAGACATCTTAGCTTTGTTGATATGTAAGCTAAAGGAGTATACAATTTCACTTCCAATTTGACATATTTTTTGAAAACATACACCAAATCTCTTTTTTTATTTTTGAAATATTTGAGTTTTCAAAACATCCACATTTAGAATTGGCAGGCAAAGTTAATACTTAAATTTTTAAAATCCATATGTCCACACTTGAAGTCAAGTGTGTAATTAACTTCACCTGAATCACATGGACTAGGAATAGGAGAGCAGGGTTTCTAAGAAAACAACTACCAAAAGACTGGATGAATGGATGCTGGACTGGCCCAATAACACAAAACTTCCTCCCTCCCTCCCTCTCTCCTTCCCTCCCTCCCTTCCTCCCTCCCTCCCTTCCTCCCTCCTTCCCTTCCTTCCTTCCTTCTTTCCTTCCTTCCTTTTTTGTTTCTTCATGCCTTTCTTTCTCCCTCGTCCTTCCCTTGCCTTTCTTCCTCTCTTACGTTCTTGCATTCTCCTAACCACTGAGTGACTAATATTTGGCCCTGTTCTAAATACTAGGAACATATCATTAAAAATGCAGTTCATTGCTAGAGGTTGATGAGTCTAGTGGCAGGATTCAGACCATTGAAAAACAATAAATAAGTGACTATAGAATCCTGCTAAGGTTGCCATGAAGCAATGAAAAGGAATGTTGGACTGTGCATGTGATGTCTAGGTTGATTTCCCAGGGAGATAAGATTGAAAGTTGTCATGAAATATGAGTAAGAGTTAGCCAGGTAAAAACTGGAATAAGGGCTTTCCTAAAAGATGGAATTAAATATTTAAGTTATAATGAGGAGAATGAAGCAGTCAGGTAACTTGCCAATAATCTGATATGGCTTCGAGTCTGTAGATGAGTGTCAGGTGAAGCTGGAGAGCAATTACCAGGACCCACACAGAACAAGATAAGAACTTTGGGTTTTACCCTAATGACCACTGCAGGACTTTAAGAAGGAAAGGGGGGAAAAATGAGTGTTGCTACAACACTATAGGAGAGGTAGTAAGAAGAAAGATGGATTAGGAGCTCAGAAACCTAGAGGAAGAATACTAATTAGGAGAATTTTGAAATAACATAAATAAAAAATGATAGGGTCCTGCATTAAGTTCACAACAGTGGGAGTGAGAAAAGAAGACGAACTTAATGCAGTAAGAAAAGGAGAACAAAGAAGTTGAAAGGAAATCAGGGAATAATACTAGTAAGGCAGGAATGCGGCTGGAGTGCAGAAAAGAAAGGAGTAGTAAATGCTAGTGGGCCGAGAGAGTTCGAACATGATGGTTAAAACGTGTGAACTGAATTGGGGATATTCCTGTTTCGTGGAATCTGAGATAATAGAGGCACTGACAGGAAGTGCATGAGTGGAGATTTTCAAAGCCATGATGGTGAAGGTAAGGAGAGAAAGAATACAGCAGCAGCTCACAGGCTTGCAGTGAACTGACAAGGATTTTTTTTAAGGTGGAAGAAATTATCACATGTACTAGGGCAAAGAGACAAGGGACTGGGGGAAGTTAAAGATCAATGAAGCCGATGAACAGTGGCCATGAAAACATTAGACTTGATTTCATGCATCTTCCCCCTCTCCTCCCTTTACTGTATTGCAAGCCACAGCCTTACAACTAAAAAAAGAGACTTTCTGGATTTTTCAGGGCTATTAAGAAAAATGATTGTTTCCCAATTCCTTTCTCTATCCATAGCACCTTTTGGCTCAGAAGAGAAATATTTGTGATAGAGCTCCTCACACATATCTTTTCTTTCCTTTCTCCCCCCACTCTCTCTTTCTCTCTCTCCTTCCCTCCCTTTCTTCCTTTCATTTTATTTATTTATTTTTAGAACACTTTCTCTGTACTCCAGAATGAGGAGACATGGCTCACTGAACCTATGACCCCCCGTTCCTGAAATAACTGATAAGCTGTTAACATAATAAGGGAAGGTGGCGTTATTGGTATAAGGCCATATCTTAGCGGTGGAGTCATCCAGCCATAATTTAGCGGTAGAGCAGGTCACAAGTATCCTTTCTCTTAACAGTCACTGTGGCAAAGGCAAATGTAAATAACACCAGGGGAGATGGATCTACATATGCTGTGTGATTCGATTTTTCTTTAATTTCTTTATGGGAAATGTAATTTGATAGCAACTGGTGCTATGAAGGTGCAGATGGTGAGTGTCAGGCAGATCTTATTACCTGCAAGGACAGAGTCCAGCTTGCCTTCGACAGCTGTAATTGGCCTCCTCCCCCTCTTTGCAATTGAGATAAAAACATTACCTCCAAGTCCTTGGAAGAATGGAATGGTTTATTTTCCATTTATTACTTGTGACAGGAAACTAGAAGAGGAAGAGCTGGCCCGAATTCAGGAAAGACAGCAGTTCTGGATGGAAGGCTCACCTCCCAGCCATCGAGGTGTACGTAATTCAAAGATGATTTTGTAGTTATGTCACATGTTGGGCAGGAGTCAAATGATAAAATTCTTTTAATTGGTCAGCTAAATGTCCACACCAGCTGCAATTATTTTAAATGGTTCCATGAATAGAGAGCAACTCCATAAACACATGGTACCCCCAAAGCCTGCTTTCCCCCAAAGCCTTCTTTCCTGGCATGGGGACTTAATTAAAAATGAATGTGCTGGTCGGTTCATTGCCTGTTAGGGCTTGTGGCCAGTCCCTGCTATCAGATCTAAGAGCTCTGACAGCTTCTCGCCGATGATGCTGGCTGCTCAGACAAGGTCTGCACAAGTAAGAATGTCTTAGATTAACTTTTCCTCCTTCACTCACACACTGCGATATAAAACCCTGAAACAGTCATTTTCATGCAAATGTAAAAAGGTTAAGTTTCATTTTCAGCTCGTTCCCTGACGGAGTACGGGAAGGAGGACTTGAAAAGTACTGATTCCTGAAGGGGAGATTCTTCTCTTTTAGTTTTTGAGTGGTTGGAGAGATGCCTCACAGATAGCTCTTGATAGAACTTAAAATGTGGCATTTAAATCCCAGGAGTTAGTGCACATTTCTGTGGAAAAACATTTGTGCTCTTACATCAGAGATTTGCCTACAACCTTTTCTATACCGAAGTTAAAAGCTCTCATTGTCCACAATCTTTCCTGTAATTGTATATATCAACTTTAGAGTACAAAACCTCAGCCACCAAATGATGACTTTGCTTCTTTTCATTTTCTGGAATCAGTTTAATGTTTAATTCCATTCATATCTGCTTAATATTTAATGAAGGACTCAGTAGGGTACATGACACTTTTATAAACCTCCTATCCCAGTAAATATATAAATTTGGATCAAACCGCAAGAATAAATAGATCCCAGCAGAGGACACAAAACAGATTCATCATTTATCTTAATAAGGCATTTTCCCGTCAGCATGCCCTCGTCTCGTGGTCTAGGAGTGGAAACCTAAAACTATGAATCCTTGAGTAATTGAGATTGGCATCTTGAGCTGTTATTCCAATTCAGTTTGGTTCACTCCAATTAAATAAGTTATTTAATATCAATTATGTACTAGGTAGAAACTGTGCTAGGTACTGTGATATAAACATTAGCAGACACGTTCAGCTGAGACAGGTGCCAAATACATTTCTTTGGAAGGGCAATCTAATTCATTAAAACTCAACTTGGTATTAAGTATTAGCCAGCCAACAACTTATAGCTTTAGAATTACAAGATCTAAGTAGAGAATGCTGCACATGTACCAGCTTAAAATGCCTTTGTGCAGCTGCTGTGAAATTCCTATCTGAAGAGCTGCTAAAGAGAGATAGGAAAAATATACATGAGAGGCAGAGGGATACCAATAGACACAGCTACATTCTAGGCATAAAAGCTAGGAATATTCTAGGAATGAATCCCCAAGGACGTGGATCATGTCCTACTTATCTGTCTTCAAGTTCTAATACACGATAGGCACCCAAGACATGGTAATTGAATGATTTTATAGATTTGGTAAAGAAGTACTAGATTATAAATTTCTACAATCAGATAATCCTTATTTTTCTCTTTTCCATTGTCTATGCTTTAGCAAGTTACTTACCCTATCTAAAGCATTATTTTGCTCATTTTTCAGTGGGAATAAAGGTCATACCAACCCCATGGCATTGTTGTGAGGATTAATGAGAGAATGTGAGTCAATCACATAACACAGTGCCTGCCACATGTAGACTGAATTAGTGTTAATTATTGTTAATGTTGGTCAATGTCTGTTAACCACATCTATACCATATTGTCATCTGGAGAGCTTTTAAAAAAAATACCTAGGTTCTACCTCCAGAGATTCAATTTAATTATTTTACAGTGAGGCATAAATATCTCTCTTTTTAAAAACTTCCCAGGTGAGCTGGGTGATGTAATGTAAAGCCAGGGTAGAAAATCACAGTGGTTGGAGAAATACACATACTCCCCAACACCCCCACCCACACCCACATGTTTTCCTCTTAAGAAAAATCAACCACTCATTAAAGCCAGACACTTTTTTTGTTCACTATAACTAGACTATAGAGATCTCGAGTCAACTTTCTGGTAGTTTATTTTTCTCAGAAGATCGATTTTGAGGAGGAACTGGGTACTCCTGTCTCTGTATTATGAAATCTGAGAAGAATCATAGTTCAACAATTCAACCTTGATGACTCAGGTTCCCAAAGCCTGGATCTTATCACTTAAAAAAAATTTTTTTTATCATTCTGGAGATATATTAGATTCTCTTTTTAGTAAGTCAATTTCCTTGTCTAACATGTAGACCAGTTTTATAATCCTTGAATTTCTGTGATACTTAAAACCCTGATCTGAGTGTTTAGTATTATTTTAGTATACTTCTCATGCTTAAGACTGTGGTAGACCTTTCACTGTCTGCCATACCCACAGATGTTTGTAAATAGACATCTTTTGAAAATTAAACTGAAATGCACAAGTGGAACTTACTTTGCAAAGAAAATGGTCAGTGATTTATTATATAAAAAAATAGTTCTCTTCACATTACTTTTTGTAATTTCTATATTATATATTTACTTAAAAACAATTATATCTGTTTATATAAGTTATAACTAAATACACTAAATAAAATATGCACCATTTTGGTATTTACATAGGAACATAAAGTTTATTCTCTTCATAGTAACTATTTCCAGAACCTTCATAAATAGTTTTACTCATTTTATCGAATTCTCTGATATCTATTACATTCATTCTCCTTTTTTACCCTGAATACCTTCTAAAAGAACATCAGCCCCCAGCACTGCTTGTCTTTTTTCCACAGGTCCCTTTTCTGTATTTTTTGCATAGGCACTGCTATCTTGAGAATGTTTGGGCCTCAGCAGGCTACTGTAAAGTGGTTACTAGGTAACACTTTCTGTTTTCCTCCCCAGGCCATTTATTGCCCTCTCTAACATTCTTTCCTTAGATACTGATTGGTTAGAATCTCCTGGCACCTGGCAGTGTCTTCTCAGTTCTGAGACCGGGCCAAAATCAACTTACTTTCCTGGCCTACAAGGAATTACATAGTTAGGTTTTGCTTGTATGATCAGGACGTATATATTGTTTCATTAAAACACACACACACACACATACATGCATACATAAACACACACCATACACTGGAAATGATCACATAATTATAAGGCTGTGTTTTTATTTGTTGTATTGTACAACTCATTCTTTCCTATATTAACTGGATATGTTCAGTTTCATACAGTTCTGAGTTTTGTTTGCTTGTTTTATTAAACATCTCTTGCACAGTACTAAAAATAAGATATGCCCTTATGTCTTGGTTGGCTAGAACCAAACTAACTATAACTATATGTGGTGTTAGATAAGGGAACTTGATTTGCAAACATTAATAACACATACTCTTCCCAATCAGTGCTAACACGGCAGTGATAAAGTCGTTGCTAGGCACCAAATAGGTGACAGGGTAGCTTTGAAATTCAGGAGTAATATCTGCCAGTACATTTCAGGTAATCTATTGTCCGTTTAGTTTATCCTAAAGAACCTATCTTCTGTACTAGTCTGATGATACACAAGGATCTTATAAATTTCATGTGTTCTTAATAATAGCTATTTGTAACATCTACTATCTGCCCGGTATTGTGCTAGAAGCTTTGCATAAATTGACTCTAATCCTCTTAATAAAACTGGAAAGCAAATGTCTTATAATTCTAATTTTTCAGCTGAGACGAGGCCATAAAACTCATGGGATTCTCATTTACTCATTCACACCGTCTCGGGAGTGTCCTCAGGCGCATGCTGAATGCCCTTAGTGATGTTAGATTTCAGTGGATACTCAGAAAGAAAGGAAAAATTGCCGTATCATTTGCTGTGATGTATTGAAACGAGTTCTGGAGTTGGAGCCAGAATTCCTAGTTCAACAATTCCTCACTCTGCCAATTTATGTTCCTATCTCCTTATTTGTGAAATAAGAATAATTAGCCCTATTTCCTCCCACTTTCCCTCACAATTTTTTTTGAAAACCAGATGCAGTGCAACATTTAAAGAAAATTGGCAAACATAAGAAAGTTGCTATGAAAGTAGAGTTTTAATGTTTTCAGCAAAACAACAACAAAATGGTAATTATGTGAGATAACAATGTTAACTAACCTTATTTTGGTAAACATTTTGCAGTATATAAGTGTATTAAATCATCGTATTGTACACCTTAAACCTATACAATGTTATATGACAATTATATCTCAATAAAGCTGGAAAAAATATAAAGAACTAATTTATTACTAAATACAGGGCAAGGCAAATGGAGGTTTACAGTTTTTCATATGGAAAATAATATAATACTTAATAAATAATAGTAATACAAGAATAAACCCTGTGTTTTGTATACTCACCACTGTAAACCTAGTTTTGCCTCACCCTGTGTATTCACAGGTGGACTCAATTTCAATACAGAAATACATTATAGTATAGATGAATAACTCAAATAGTATGTTCCATAGACAAATACACACAATTGTGACAAATGCAGAAGCTTAAAAAGCACAATTCCTCAAACAGAAGAAATTGACCACTGAAGCCAACTCATATATTCCATAGGATTCATCCATTGAAAGAAAATAAATTGGAAAATACTGAACAGCAAGAGCCAAAGTAATACTTAGTATTATTAATTCTTTAAATACATATACTTTCAGAGCATATAATAAAATTTCTAGACATTGAAAAATACTAGTCAACCACTAGCTCTATCATGATGTAAAAAAATAATAAAAATAGAGTAGCTAGTAACAAAGTCCAGACACTTAAGCTAAAATAGTAATTGTAGTCTCAGTCTTGGGGATTTAGTTTTAAAATGACTTAAGCCACAGAGGGAGGTCATGAACTGCATCTATCTGATATTAATAAATATATTTATTACTGTATGTTTTCAAATATCAGGATTTTTATTTTCTGTATCTACAGAGTGAAACTACACAAAATAAAAACATTTTAGTTTTTTGTTTTTTTTTTTATCCTCACTCGAGGACATTTTTGCATTTATCTTCAGATAGAGCGAGGGAAAGAGGGCGGAAGAGAGAGAGAAACATCGAAGTGAGAGAGACACATCAGTCTAGTGGCTGCCACCCACATGACCCCCTCCAGGGCTGGGGAAAACTGCAACTGAGATATGTGCCCTTAGCGGGAACCGAACCTGGGACTTTCTGGTGCGTGGCCTGAGGCTCTAACCGCTGAGCCAAATTGGCCAGGGCACATTTTAGTTTTTTAAATTTAAAAATAATATTTAAAAAGAATTTTGAACTAATTCTTCAATAATTAAACTAGATCTTGTCCTGAGCAGTGTGGCTCAGTTGGTTGAACGTCATCCCAGTCCCATGTACCAAGAGGTCACATGTTCAATTCCTGGTGGGACACATGCCCAGGTTGCAAGTTTGACGCCCAGTAGGGGGCGTGCAGGAGGCAGCCAGTTGATCTTTATCATTGATGTTTCTCTCTCCCTCTCCCTTCCTCTCTCTCTCTCAAATCAATAAAAACATATTTTTAAAACAAAGATCTTTTACCATCTTATTATATTACATTTTCTTTAACAAGGATAGATTGGTTCATTATTGGCAATTTTAGTTTTTGTTGTTTCTTAGTATAAATGTACAGTTTATTGAAAAATCAAAACTTTAGGTATGAAAAATGCTTCTACTAGGGGCCTTTGAAAACAAATCTGAGAACATGTGGTTTTTGCACTATGGGAAATGACTCACCTAGTCAAGTCATCCCTTTGTTTTGCTGCCTTTTCTATACCTTTGCCACCAGGTGGCAGTGAGGCAACACCTAAGGTTACCACGTAATTTTTCACATTTTAGTATGAAATGGCAAAAAAAAAAAGACTGAGGATACCACTGAAGCAATTGTTAAGGGTCAGGTTGTTAATGTAAGAGTGATGCTCAAATTCTATAGGAAATGTCAATTAATAGATTTTACATACAATGGTGTATGCACAAGTGAATTGTGTTGAAAAGCCTAACAGGATAGTTTACTTCTATTTGCAATACTAGAAATATTATGAATAAATATATTAGCAATGATTTGATATATAGTACAAAATAATAAACTACTTTTGAAATTAAATCAACAAAACCAAAAATAACCAGAAATTCATGGCTATCAAAAGTACTACAACAGTGCTCATAGCTAAGAAGAGTCTTAAAGATCAGAGATTAAGACTTGTAAGGGTTCCCAAATACTCAGAACAGATGTAGTTGTCCATGATATTCATTGTCTAAACATGGACACTTGTGAGAATAAAGGAGTCACTATTTATAACATATCATGATTGTAGCCATGACTGCCCCAAGCAAACAGGAACAACAGTCAACCTACAGACACAGCAATAAAATAGGTTTATGAATTGCCTTTTGCTATATATACAGAAAGGAATAAGAATAATATGTGGAAGATCTCTATTCCATAATTCCTTTAGACATGGAACATTTATAAATTCAGAATTTGCTTCTGGTGAAATATGTTTCCTCTTTCTTTACTTTGCAATTTTCCCCCCATATCTTTGCTCAGTCACTAATTTCCTGTTTAAAAGGAAGATTTTCCAGCTTTCTTAGATTAAGTTACATCTTTCCATTATAAGCTCCCTTCATAGCACCATACTCCTTCAAACTAATTATTATGTTAATGTGCTTTTGATTGATATCTATTTCTATACTACACTTTAAACTTCTATTTCTGTACTATACTTTAAACTTCACAGGTAGGAAATCTATCTAGTTTTGATTAGCAGTATTCCCCAGCACATCTAATTGAGCAAAACACACACATACACACACAAACACACACACACACACACACACACGCACACACACACTTGCATTATTTAACAAATGAATAAACACTCTAATCACTGAGAATACACATTATAATAGTGTTTTTCTTGCAACAAATGTATTTGACTAATAAAATCTTATCTTCCCAGTTCAAGGTGAAAAAAACTGCAATTTCCCTTCCTCCCATTTCTATTTGATGGAATTTTACAAAATTCTTTTCTAAAGGTAAAAATGTTATTTTAACAGAAAACCAAATCTCTCTTTAGAGGTAAACTATTCTCCATCATTTCTATGGTAAAGCACTTGGCTCCAGTTAGGAAGCTGACCTTTAATGTAGAGAAATTCTCATCCTGTGCAGCAGTTATTTTATTTCCACATGGCGTTCACTTTAAGGTATATTCTTAACCCTGAGTCCAAGGTACAAACTTCATTGCTTTGCTGCTCACTTTGAAATTATTAAAGGACTGGGTGCATGTGTGTGTAGGTATAATTTCTGGTATATGCAGAAGTGAATTCATGTAGAAGCATAACAGGATAGTTGACTTCTATTTGTAACAGTAGAAATGTTGCAATTATTAGAGGATTGGGTGCATGTGTATAATTTTTGTTATTAAAAAGAGTGTATAAATGTTTACTTAATTTTCCTTGGTTTATCTCCTCCCAATTCCCCAACCACTCTTCCCTCTAAGGTTGGTCAGTCTGTTTCATACTTTCATGTCTCTGGGTCTATTTTGATAGACAGCTCTTTTTGTTTATGATACAATCAATGGACACAGATAATAGTTTGGAGAAAGCAGGAGGGGGTTTTGAGAGGGGGGGGTCAGTGGGGGAAAAAAGAGGACATCTGTAATACTTTCAACAATAAAAAAACCTAGAAAAAAATTTTTTCACTAAATTTTAAAATAATTATGATATAGAGCATGTATTAGAATCATAATTACAGGAGGAAATGTTACCACAACCCTACATTTAAATCAACCACCCCAAAATGATGATGGTTTTTGTAGTCAGTATATGTTTGTACATCTCATTTTGTTGTGGTTAGTTTTTAAAGTATCTATCTCATGAAAGTTAGAAACAACACAAGTAAAATAATAATTTCTTTAAATATCAAGGTAATTTGATCTATTTTATGATCACATAAAGTTTTTTGCTCTCTGACAAAGTTCAACTATGAAAGGAAGAGGAAAAGCACCAGAACTCCACTAGAGCAATTCCTGTTATGTAGGATGAACCGCTACACAACAATTCTTCCACTCTAGTCACTGTCAGTCCTTACAACCACTCAACATGAAGGTCAGTTCCTCCAAACAGCAATCAAAACTAAGCTACAGCAGGAGGGCACACACAACTGACACACACCTGGAGTACCCAGCTCAGGTGTCCAGGGAAACAGTGACTTTTGGTCCCACAGGATACCTACTACATAAGGCCACTCTACCTAACACATAGAAACAAACACAGGTAAGTAGCCAAAATGAGGAGACAGTGAAATATTCTACAAATGAAAGAACAGGAGAAATCTTCAGAAAAAGAACTAAATGAAATAAAGACAAGCAATTTCTTAATACAGAGTTCAATACAATGGTTATGAAGATGCTCAAGGAACTGCATGATAACTTTAACAACAAAAACTATGAGCATAGAAACCATAAAAAAGAATCAATCAAAAATGAAGAATACAATAACTGAAATGAAGAATACCCTAGAGGAAGCCAATAGTAACTCAGATGAATCAGTGATTTGGAAGATAAGGTAGCAGAAAACAGTCATAACAGAAAAAAAATCCAGAAAACAGAGGATTTAAGGGGCCTCTGGGACAGCATCAAGCATACCAACATTTGCATTATAGGGGTACTGAAAGGAGAAGATAGAGAGCAAGAAATAAAAAACCTATTTGAAGTAATAATGACAGAAAACTTTCTTAACTTGGAAAAAGAAACAGATACACAAGCCAAGGAAGCACAGAGAGTCCCAAACAAGATGAATCCAAAGAGGCCCACACTAAGACACATCATAATTAAGATGCCAAAGGTTAAAGACAAAGAGAGAATCTTAAAAGCAGTAAAAGAAGAGCATTTAGTTACATACAAGGAAGCTCCCATAAGAAACACTTCTGACCAAAAATGAACTGACATGAAATATTCAAAGTGATCAAAAACAAGAACCTACAGCCAATACAGTGTATTACTCTACCCAGCAAAGCTACCATATAGAATTAAAGGAGAGATAAAGACTTTCTCAGTAAACAAAAAGCTAGGAAAGTTCATCACCACCAAACCACTGTTACAAGAAATATTAAAGGGACTATTAAAGGAAGAAGAGCCTGGCCTGTGGCTCAGTGGTTGAACGTCGACCCATGCACCAAGAGGTCACTGGTTTGATTCCCGGTCAGGGCACCTGCCTAGGTTGTGGGCCCAATCCCCAGTGGGAACGTATGCAGAAGGTGGAAAATCAGTGCTCTCTCTCATCAATGTTTCTATCTCTCTCTCCTTCTCCCTTTCTCTCTCTCTCAAAATTAATTTAAAAAATATTGTTAAAGAAGAAAAAATAAAAATATGAATAATAATATAGCGATAACTACATATCCATCAACAATTACTTTAAATGTAAATGGATTAAATGATCCAGTCACAAGACATAGGGTGGCTGAATGGACAACAAAACAAAGCCCTTACATATGATGCTTACAAGAGACCCACTTCAGATCAAAAGACACGCACCGACTAAAACTAAAGGGATGGAAAAAGATATTTCATGAAAATAGGAGTGTGTGTGGGGCGGTGTGGGGGGAAGCCAATGTAGTAATACTTATACCAGACAAAATAGACAGTAAAATAAAGACTATAACTAAAGAGACAAAGAAGGACCCAGTAATACCACTTCTGTGTATTTATACAAAGAAACCCAAAATACTGCTTCATATGTATCCATATGTTCATTGCAGCATTATTTACAATAGCCAAAGTATGAAAGCAGTCTAAATGTGTATCAATAGATGGATTAATAACAAAGTGATGCATATATGCAATGGAATATGACTCAGTCATAAAAAGAATAAAATCTTGCCATCTGCAACAACATGGATGGACCTAGAGAGCATTGTGCTCAGTGAAATAAGTCAGAGAAAGACAAATGTCATATGGTTTCACTAAAGTGTGCAATCTAAGAAAAACAAAATAAACAAACCAGCAAAACAGAAACAAATTCATAGATACAGAGAACATATTGGCAGCTGCCAGATGAGAAGGGGTTTAGGAGTATGAGTGAAAAAGGTGAGGGGATTAAGAAATAGAAATTGGTAGTTACAAAATAGTCACAAGAATGAACATACAAGTACAGGGAATACAGTCAATATTATAACAACTATGTATGGTGTCAGACGGGTACTAGATTTATCAGGGTGATGACTTTGTAAGTTATGAAAATGTCTAATCACTATGTTGTAAAAAAAGTTTATAATATATGATTTCATTTTTAAAAGACTTTAGATAAAGCAAATTGATCTCTAGTAATAGAAAGCAGATCAATATATTTGGGGATGATGGGCTAGGGGTGGGAGGGAGGGAGAGGTGGAGATGATTATGAAGGAACACTAGGAATCTTTTGGGGATGATGAATATGTTTATTATCTTAATTGTAGTGATGGTTGCATATATGTATACCCTTATCAAATTGTACACTTTAAATATGTACAGTTTATTTTATGTCAATTATACCTCAGTAGAAATATTTAAAAATTTTTAAATGTTAAAATATTAGGTTAAAAAAAAAGTATATGCTTAGGGTATGATGACCCATCATGACCTACCCCATTAGGAATTTATAATTAAAATTGCTTTGTGAGGTTACTTTCCACAGAATCCCCCCCCACCCCCACGTATCTATATTTGAAAGTGAACTACTGAAGTTTCCAACTATAATTTTTGAAATGTTATCAGTTTAGCTTTATGTATTTTGAGGATCAGTTGTGAGGTGCACGTATGTTAAAAATGTTATGTATTCCTCATGGGTTGACAATTTTTTTATCCTCTTTACCTCTAGTAACATGTCTTTATTTAAAATCTATTTTGTCTGATATTAGTATAGCCACTCCAACTATATTATTACTGCTCTTTACTTTCAAACTATTTGTATCTTTGAATCTAAATTGTTTCATATAAACATCATATAGTAGAAAATTATTTTTTAATCTAGTCCCTTAAGCACTATATATTGATGATGTTGTTTAATCCTTTCATATCTAAATATTATACATTTGCATTTATGTTTGTCATTTCATTTTTTATGTGTCTTATATTCACTTCTCTGTTCTTCCTTTACTACTTTGTTATTCATTAAGTGAATGTTTTCTAGTAAAACATTAATTCCTTTCATTATTTTTTTACTGTATTTAAAAAATTATTTTTCTTAAGGCTTACCACATACATCTTAGCTTATCAGGATCTACTTCAGATTTATAACAGTTTATTTCCAGCTAGATGTGGAAATGTTACTCCTATACAGCTCTATTCCACAGAATCCCACTCTCAAGCTCTTATTGTCATCCACATTGCATCTACATATGACACAATCCCTATATTTTAAAGTGTCGCAATAGAAAAGGAGACCAAGTATATATTTTGAAGTTTGTTATGGTTCACATTTGTATTTAAAATGTTTGATTCTCCTAGTCTCTTCCTACAGATTCAAGTCTGATGTCTTGCTTTTACTCCAGTATAGCTTTGTTCCAACTCCTTCTTCATGCATGTATTGTCTAATGTATCTCATTTCGATATTTCATAGGCCCAACAATTCAATTATATGTACATTGTTTTATACAATTGCTTTTAAAATTAGTGAAGAGAATACAGGTGCAGAAATATAGAGTTTTACTGTGCAGGCATCCTGGGATAATAGTGATTTAAGTTGGTGTTCTTTGAGTATCTTTTCCCCTGATTTTTCTGTGAAACTATCTGCTTCTTGGGAATTATAACAGTTACTAGGCCCCAATAATTGCCATCTAATTGTCTAATTCTTTTCAACAATGCCTGGGACACAAATTGCTTTATAATCTAATCTAATTAACCCCAGGTCCTTTTGCAGGAGTAGTTTTTAAGAGCAATACTAGCCTCTTCTTATTTGCTTACTATGAAAATCATTGTTTTTAAGTGTCCTTAGGCTTAAACTTTTCCACATTTTGTTTCAATAAATTAGGTTTCTTTGGGGGAACTTTGGATCACTCTGTTCTGATAGCCTGTCTTTTCCCTTGGACACAATCATGGTGATGGATGCAGGGACAGTGGTCTGCTTCTCTGGGAATGGTACCCTCGGTTTATGAGCAGTATGTTGGGTTAGAGGGATTGTCTCTGGTCTTCTGAGATTGCCTCTTCCAACATGAAACTTCCATCCTGAGAGCAAACTGGGGAAAGGATTATCAGTGTATTAGTTTCCTCAGTCTAGCACACCATTCTATGGAGGTTGGTTGAACAAAAGGGAATCACCAACCTTTTGGCTACATTTACCTGGAAGTTAGTCTTTGCAACTCAAGGCTACAGGTGCAGTATGAGAAATGCTGAGGCATATCTCTGTTTCTGGAGAGACACAGTGTCCCTTGGCTGTAAACTGGATTGAGGGAAGGATCCCCAGTCCCTTCTTTAGGGCCACACCTACACACAGTGGAACTTCTGTCACAGCGATGTGGGATCAGGTAGGAAGAAGGTGGTGGTTGAAGTTCCAAAGGCTCTCACTATTCCTCCCAAGATTTATTTTAGAATTATGTGTCTATACTTTCTGTATAACTTTGAGACAATTACCAGAGACTTTACATGTTTTTATGTTTGTTTTTTAATATTTTTACCTTTTGTATAGCTAGGGAGTAAATCCATGGAGCTCCATAGCTGCCATTCTGGAGATGAATTATCATTCTCTGTGTTCTTAATTTCAACCAATTTCCATTGATCTGTCTTCCAGTTCATTGACACTTTTTTTTTTTTTTTTTCTGTAGTAGCCAATCTTCTCATTAGTCCCCTGTTTGGGAGACCAATATTTTCTAATATTGTAGTTTTTAGTTGTAAAATTTCCTTAGTCTTTTTGTTTGTTTGTTTGTTTTTTAATTTCTACTTCTCTGTTGAGAGTACTCAAATTTTCACTTGATCTGGCTTTTTTCTTTAAGTCCTTAAATATGTATAAAATACCTGTTATGAAGTTTTCATCTGGATTACAAAATACGGATCATCTCTCAGTCTCTATTGTGTTTTTTGTTTTTTTTTTAATTGATTGGTTGGTATATTTTCTTGTTTCTTTGTATGTCTAGTAATTTTTTAATTTGTTTCTGGAAATTATAGGTGATACATTGTAGGCAGTCAAAAACTGTCTTCTTCCTAGAAAAGGTACAGTGTTTTGTTCTGGCAAGTAGATAAATTGTGGGAGATGCTCTTGAAACTGTTTTCTTTTTGTTTTTTGTTTCAAGGCTATTTTGGATTTGTTATTCCTAAGGTGACACCTTTACTCTATTGTGGGGTCCTCAATCCTAAACTCTAGTCTTTCTGGGGTCTCAACTGAAAGTCCAATATAACTGATGAGATCTTGTCACATCGGTGAGCCAGGATTTCAGCAGCCTCTGTGGTCTCAGACAGTTACATTCAGGTTTCAGTTGCACAGCATCTACTCTTTGTTAAGCCTCAATGAGTTTTGTCTTGCTCTTGTGAGACTGGCCCTCGTCTAGGACCATAGGAAAATGGTAAACATGTTTCTGCATTCAAATTTGTACTGCTTTCTTTTCTCCATTGTCTTGTTGCACAAATTCTAGATACTTCGTTGAGTCCAAACTAAGAACTCTGTATCCTCAACTTAGTAGTAGTACCTCCGTTACCTCCTCAGGCCCATCTTCCCTGTGCTGTGGCCCAGAAAATTCTCTCAAGCAGAAAATAGAAACATTTTGTGTGTTTCTCCCTGTAAAAGATCACAGTACTGCACTACCTGATACTCAATGCCTCATACAATGGGCTCCTACATTTTGTATCAGTTTTGTATTGTTTATGGCAGCAGGGTAGGTCTGGTACCAATTACTACACCATGGTGAGAAACAGACATCTCAGTGTTAAATTTTTTAAAAGATTATGTTCAAGACTTAGAAGAGTGTCAGCATATAATAAACACTAAGTTATCATTTTAAATAAACGTTCTCCTTTTGTTACTTTCTTATATTAGAGAAACAAACCTAGGAAACATAATGTGATTGAGATTTAGAATTAGAACAAATCCCAGCATCTCCAAACTGTAGCTCTGTGAACTCCGACAAACACATTAGGCCTGCTAAGCTTCACTTTCTTTATCAGAAAATATAAAATAATAATACTTTTCCCAAAGGGTTGCTATGATACTTAATTGAGGGGTTGTGTGTGTAAATATGTAAATATCTGCTACATAAAATGGTAGAATTTTAGGCATTTTTAAGGGAGATATCAGGAAAGAAAGAAAAAATCTTTGTTGTGAAGGTTCAGAATGTAAAATATAAAGAATCTCAAGCTGTGCTTGATGACAGCTCCACTCTTGCTAATTCTGTGACCTCAAGATCCTTAACCTCCCTGAACATTAGGATTGCATGTAGCAAGTGAGTTAAAGGTAGTATGCACATCAGATAAAAAGTAGGTACAAACCACTTAATTCAATGCTCAGCACCTAATAAGATCTTGATAAATTATAACTATTAGTCTAATTATTACATCCAGTTTCTCTTATAAAGCTTTGTCAACAATTACTTTTAAAAACTGTCATTCCAGTTTAGTTTCACCCTAATAATAGCATTTTTGAAGCCAAGTCCCAGGGAAAAAGAAACCTGCTAGTATGCCACATGCCTACATAAAATAAATTCCATGGCTGCTGGAGGTAAAGTGGATGTGGGCTGCACATGGGCTGCACATGGGCTCTGGTTGCCATATATTCAGGGATGCCTAAGGGGATTAAGTTGTATTATATGGAACTCACACTTGAGTAAATGTTCTAAAATTTCACCAAGGTGCGGAGAAAGTGATAGGAGAGACTCCCACATTCCCTGAGAAATACATGTGAAATCCAAATATTCCCGGATTGCTTTTGATCAATTTATGTCCATCTTTCTGACTATTATCAATAGTCAATGGGGACTATATTTTCCACTCCAGTTTTCTCTGTATTAAAAAACAGCTCTGTTAACTAGCCAATTCCTTAAAACAGAAACGAGTTATTCTTGATTTTTTTTTTCTTTCTAAACCAATAGCTCTTGCTTTTGACTCTATGTCCAAATATATCCTTAATCTATCCATGTTTTCTGTATTTATTGCTATTTCCTGAGTCACCATCACCTTACATAGACTACTGCATTATTTCCTATTGGTTCTTGGCATTTCCGCTCTTACCTCCTGCAATCCGTTTACCACACAGCAGCCAGACCAATATATATTTGAATAAATTACATCATGTCATACTCTGATTTAAAGTCTTCGGTGTTTTTGAATTTCATTTAGAACAAACTCAAGTTCTCTATTAGAGCCAATAAATCTCTTGAATCCTATCCCTGTCGACTTCTTTGATTTTATCTCTTCTCACTCTTCTTTTTACTCATCACACTGAAGTCATACTGAAGTTTGTTTTGTTTGTGCCTTTTTTTCTCTGAGTATCCAATACAGTAAATTTATTTCTACTTTTGTGCCTCTACATTGGCTGTTCTCTCTGCCTAGAATAACATTCTACTGAATGTAATTTTGTTTTTACAAACTGAGTCACTGTTGTCTGAATGTTTGTGTCTGCCATAATCGATGTATTAAACTCTTAATTCTCAGTGTGATGATTTTAAGAGGTTGGGCCTTTAGAGGTCATCAGGTCGTAAAAGTGGAGTCCTCATGAATGAGATTAATGTTCTTACCAAAGAGACCCTACAGAGCTACCCACCCCCTTCCACCATGTGAAGGCACAGTAAGGAATTGGAAGTCTGTTACTCAGAAGAGGGCCCTCACTTGGCCATGCTGGTACCATGATCTCAGACTTCCAGCTTCCATACTATTGTCTAAACCCACCCAATCCACAGCCTTTTGTTGTAGCAGTCTGAGCAAACTAAGACACTACTTGGAATGGTTTCCTATCATTGCCATAAAAAGTCATCACAGACTTATTTAGTGCCTTAAAATAATACAACTTATTATCTTATAGTTCTCTAGGTCAGAAGTCTGGTATAGGAGTCACTGTAATAAAATCCTTTCTGAAGGTTCTAGGCAAAAATGTATTTCCTAGTCATTTGTGTTGTTGACAAAATTCATTTCCTAAGAACTGTATAGCCAAGGTCTCTATTTTCCTGTTGTCTGTGACCTGAGGCCTATTCTCAGCTTCTAGAAGTTGCTGAATCGCTGGGCTTCTGACCCTTTTTCTTCATCTTCATTATTAGCAAGGGTAGGTCGATGCTTTGTCATGTCTCATCTCTCTGACCCACTTTTCTTCTTTCCTCTTGTGTTTTTTAAGAATTCATATGACAAGATTGAGCCCATCCAAATATTCAGGATAATATCCCCATCTGAAAGTCCTTAAATTGAATCATACCTACAAAGTCCTTTTTACTATGTACGGCAACATAATTCATAGGTTGTGGGGACTGGGACATAAACATTAGCTACTTTTTTGCCTACCACATTGGTTTATTTCCCTTATTCGGGTCTCAGCAAAAAGTCACTTTCATAATGAAATCACCTCACCTACTTGGTCACTCTCTTGTCCTCAGCACCCAAAACAACACAGTGCCTGCAGAAGATCTCAATAAATCATTTTGGGTTGAATAAATGAATGAATAAAATGAATAGCCCTGGCCGGTTTGGCTCAGTGGTAGAGCATCGGCCTGTGGTCCAGAGAGACCCGGGTTCGGTTCCCGCTAAGGGCATATACCTTGGTTGCAGTTTGTCCCGGCCCTGGCTGGGTCTGCGGGTGGCGGCCACTCAATGTCTCCCTTTCACGTCAATGTTTCTCTCTCTCTCCCAATGGAAAAATGTCCTTGGGTGAGGATAAAAAAAAATTTTTTTTAAAAATGAATAGATAGATTTAAGTATTTGTCATTGTTCAAAAATCCACCACTGCTTTGGTGGAAACAATGTTCTTGACAAGATACACTATAAAATTTACAACCCAATTATTTCCTGTTCTATCAAAGACATTTTTAATTCTTTCTAGCTCATACAGCTAAGTCTCTCGATTAAGTGATAGGATTTTTGCATTTTCCCCCTCATATTATCTAAAACAGAACTGAGAATTTTATATTTTTCAATTTGCTTACTATGACAAAAAGATATAAAGCCTTTGTTACCAAACCATTTAAAACCAGCTCTCCTGGTCATAACTGCTCATTAAATTTCTAAAATGACTTTAAGTTCTTGGATTTAAAAGTCACTAAGTCAGTGCAAAATATTATATTTCACTTCTTTGCCTAGAACTAGTCCCAAAATTGCTGTAACAGCGCACATAAATATAAAGGTATATCAAATCTCTCTGGGAACAATCAGTCCATGTTTAGCATAATGGTTGACATTATTTCCCTTAATACCTTGAAAATCTGTTCTATCTCAGCATAAAAATAATTCTGCTTCTTATAGGTTTGTTTCCTTCAGCCTTTTATTTGCATGCATGTCTTTTTGCAAATGAAGAAAACTTGGGCTCATGGAAGTAAGGGACCAGCTTGTATTTATGTAGCAAGTTATTGGCCAAGCCAGCTTCCAGTCTAGTGTTCATTCCTCCACATTCCACTGCCTCATTGAAAATGGGAAGCCAGGCAACCCAGTGTATGGGAGAACATCTGATACATCAGATAAGGGGTTAATTTCCAAAATATATAGAGTACTTGTACAACTCAACAAAAGGAAGACAAAGAACCCAATTTAAAAATGGGCAGAGGAGCTGAATAGACACCTCTCCAAACAGGACATACAAATGGCCAAGAGACATATTAAGAAATGCTCAACATCACTAATCATCAGAGAGATGCAAATTAAAACAACAATGAGGTATCACCTCACACCTGTCAGAATGGCCGCTATCAACAAATCATCAAACAAGTGTAGGCGAGGGTGTAGAGAAAAGGGGACTCTAGTACACTGCTGGTGGGAATGCAGACTGGTGCAGCCATTATGGAAAACACTATGGTGTTAACCTCAAAAAATTAAAAATTGAACTTTCATTTGTCCCAGTGATCCCACTTCTAGGAATATACCCTAAGAAGCCTGTAACACCAATCAGAAAGAATCTCTGTACCCCCATGTTCATAGCAGCACTATTTACAATAGCTAAGATCTGGAAACAGCCCACGTGTCCATCAGTAGATGAATGGATAAAAAAAAACAGTGGTACATATACATGATGGAGTACTATGCAGCTGTAAAAAAGAAAGATCTCTTATCCTCTGAGACGACATGGAGGGACCTGGAAAGTATATCCTAAGTGAAAGAAGCCAAGCAGAAAAAGACCAATACCACATGCTCTCACTTATATATGGAATATAGTGAATATAACAGTCTGAGGAATAGGGTAGACCCAGAAACATGGAAGTAGGGTACAGACTGACAACCCTCAGAAGACAGGGTGGTGGGGGGTGGGAAGAGATAAACCACAGAACTTATATGCATGTAGGCATAACCAATGGACATGGACAACAAACCCAGGGACGGGGCGGGGGGGGGGGGATGGGGAAGAGGGTGTCAATGGGGTAAAAAAGGAGAAACATCTATAACAAAAATAAAATTAAAAAATTAAACAAAAAATGGGAAGCCACATAATGAATTGCAAAGCCTTATTTATCAGTAATTTAACACAGAAAACAAAAAAGTCCAGATTTAATTTGTAAGGTGGTATGGGAAAGATTCCTGAATGGCCTTTGCTCTTTATATATAATGACTTGAACCTTCCAAATGCCACTTATTCAAAGATCAAAGCCCAGAAAAATTTTAGGTCATAATTGCAATTGTAAGAGTAGTTAGCAACTTCAATTATAACTACTAAACCAACTTACTTTGAATGTAATGACTATGGTCTCTATTATTGTGGCATGATCTGCTAGTATTCCTTGGTGCAGGCTGAGGCAGGTGGCCGGTTTGTCTGTGTCCTGGCTTGGCCAGGTTGTTGCCAAATGATCACACAACAACCCACACACTCACAAGCATATTCAAACACAATTGGCTTCATTATCTGCATTCTGACCACCTTACATTGAACAATCAAGGGAATATGCATAATGATGGTAAGATTAGAAATTTACTCAGCTCAATACTGAATTAATGTCGTCATACGGCTTCAGGTTATATGAAGTATCATTTTATTGTTATTTTTCTTTTAATTGAAATACAAATCTATTTGTGATCTATTATGTATTCAGAAGAAATCTGTTTTGGATGTAAATTTTTTTTTTTTGCAGATGGAACAAACAACTCAGAACTATTGATTACTGTCCTTTGTAAATTGTTTTTTCCTTTACTGTCCCTAATTTTTCTCCCAAGATTTTGACTATTCTTGCTTGAATTCTTTTTCTGTCCTTTCTTCCTCCATAAAATACTGTTGACCCACAGGGTATTGACAATCCACGTGGTTTCCTTGAGCAAATACAACTGATAATGCTGACAATACTACACATAAACTGTTTATTTGTTGAACTTTCATGTTCATCTCTGTGTTGTCCAGTTTTCACAAAAATCATGCTAGGTCACTTCAGCCAGAATTCCCCATTCTCCATTATCTGATCATCTTCAATATCTAATTGGATTTCTTATTTTCTACCATCCCCCAAGTGATGTCTGATCATTGGGCCTGCCTCCAGCAAAAATCTTGTTAGGTCTGTTTAGCCAGAATCCTTTCTTACCCCTCATGCTTTCCCTAAGTAATTTTCCATCTACTGACTCCTAGCCTATAAATTCCAACTTGTTCTTGTTGTAGTTAGAGTTGAGCCCACCCTCTACCACTGTCTCCCTATATGTATTGCAATGGTCTCCTCTTGAATAAAACCTTTAACAAGTGTCACGAATAATTTTTTAACACTTAAAAAGAAATAAATTTCCCTTTAGTTACATTTATTTATATCCTCAAATTTGATATGTTGCTAGAAATTAGTAACATCAGGAGTATTTATTCTGATGACAAGTTCAAATCAGTTGCAGTGAATGCATTATTTATTTATTTTTTAAAATGTACTGATGTGATTATAGATGACAGATTGGAGATAAAACTGTGAGCAAGACATATTGGGAGTTTTATTCTGAAGGGAATCTAAGTTAAAAGGCAAGGATCGGTTAGAGGGGTTGGGTGAGAGAAATAAAAGAGGAAGTTATGATGGGTTAAAATCAAATTTGGTGGCTCGTGAGGATCTTGAGGGAATATGGGGAACGTGTTCCAGAAAATTTAGGAAGAATGCTGATAGGAAGGAGGCAAATCCAATGGGAAATTTGACTTTTTCAAAATTATACCCAAGGCCCGACTTATCCCTTCCTTCTTCTCGTAGGATAATTCTGAGACTAATGTAAGCAATAAATTAATGTAAGACATGATTCCTATAAAAAGGACTTTATTAAAACAAATAAATAAGCAAACAAAAAAACCCTTAAAATTGATAATGTGAACTTTTATTAAAAGTCAGATTTGGAGAGTTGTATATTTTGACTAGTTGGCCTCCTGCCCTTTGCTTCTTTGTTGTAGCTGCAGACTCATTTGAATGAGGTTAATATTTAAATATGGACTTTAAAAAGTCATAGATATAAGGGTAATAATAGAAAAATATGTGGCACTGCCTATGAAAATACATCACTGCCAGGCTACCATCCACTGGTCAAGTGTTTGGACTTGTTTTCCTAGCAGTGTATTGCAGGGATGCACCCTTTCCCTGCGTTACAGGTTTTTGGAGATTGACTGGGGCCAGAGAGCACTCAACCTAGCTAATCCTCAAGCTAGTTAAGGAGTGGCAATTTACAGATCTTTCATGCAACAGAACCTGGATGTTTCACCAGAAACAAGGGGCTTAAATAAATGGATTTTGTATTCACCCATGAAATCTGTTTTGTTATGCCTACCTAAGGCATTAGAACGTGGAGCCTCAGGTCCACTTTCATAGGTGTTTGAAGATAATCCTCTAGTCATTCCTCAAGAGTCT